>NC_090939.1:972200044-972881123 GCF_040938575.1 Ambystoma mexicanum
TGAGAGTCTCTCTTCCTCTGCTGGATCTCCCGAACTGCCGGAACTGCCAGGAACAACCGCCACCGCAGGAGCCTCTTCTACATTTTAAGGTACTTTGTTCCGCCAGGCTTCCCTTTTCGTTTGGTAGCGCTAAAGGTGTTTTAAATCCTTTACCTACCTGTTGGGTTGGCCGCCCCTATCGTCTAACATTGTCTTTCACCTTCTGCAACTGCCTTTTCAAATCGTTTAACAAAGACTTGACTGCAGCTACAAGAACATTTTGCTCCTGGGCACTTGGCCCTGTACCACTGACTCTGGCACAGGCCTATTGACTCTGGCTAAATCTGTTACAACTGCCTTCTCTAGATTGCTTCTCACCTAGAAATGTGTTGGTGCACCTAACTCTTATACCCACCTTTTCCTTTCCACTTTTTTAACTTGTGAAGTGCCATTATGCTCGGTTTTCACCTCAGTATTACACATGCTAAAGTACTGCCTTGCCTAAACTTGTTCACAATCTTATTGGGAAGTATTACTCGGGTGCCTAAGAGTATATTACTGTATAACTTGTTCTTTTCCTCCCTTTTGAGAAATTGATAGAGAGCCATTTGTGTTTGGTTTTCACTGTGCCGTTTTGCTCAGTTTTCACTCTTGCTCAAACTTGTCTACAATTTAACCAGGGAGTTGTGTATACTTTTCTTGACTGATTTTAACTTGCTTTAATAACTGTGATTAATGTGTTGAACTAGAAGTGTGTAAAATAAATATATAAATTCTTTTTAATACAAAGCTTTGGTCAGTGTTTCCTTGTGCCAGAGTACTGTAGCCCTATTGTGTAAACCGTGAATACTGCTCATCTCCCTCTTGAGATAAGTCTGACTGCTTAGCCACAGCTACCAACTAAATCTTTGTGGTACAGACTGATACCAAAGTGGATTTCATTGCTCATACCTGTAGTCTTAATCTTCTGTAGTACTCCCTAAGGGAACTGCACAGGATTCTGCGTAACAAACACATGTTCCAGATTCAAATGCCACCTACCTCCCGACCCACGTGCCACCATCCCTCCTTTCGAACCCACACAAAGACACCAATAACCGTCCCTTCATACCTACACCAAGAAGTTCCACCCCTCAGAGCCAGAGCCATATGCTTCACCTCTACCTCCAGACTCACACTCAGATGGCATCATCAACCCTCTCTCTATACCCATACCTGATTACCCATCCCTTCGACACACACACATGCTCCCGCCCCTCCAATAAACCAACATCCTTCTCTCCAGATATACATACCCCCTCCCTTCATTCACACCCAGATGCCCCCTTCCTTCATAACAGAGCGCTCCAGCCCTTACTCAGACCCACATGCTCCATCATTCCCTGACATGCCCCCATCATATGCCCTATCCCTCCATTCCAGATCAACGATGCCCCCCTTCGATCCACACTCCACCAAGATGCCCAATCACTTCCTCAAGACCCATACCATGATGCCCCATTCTCCCTCCACACAGCAAGATGTCCCTATCCCTCCCCGGCCAATGAGCACCAATCCCTCCCTCCAGACCCCCACCAATTTGCTCCATCCCTCCCTCCAGACCCACACCCATGTGCCCCATCCCTCACTCTCAGACCCACACCAATATGCCCTACCCCCCTCTCAGAACCACACCAATATTCCCCATCCCTCCCCCCAGAGGCACACCAAGATGCCCCATACCACCCTCCAGATGCACACAGATGTCCCCATCCCACCGACACCAGGATGCCCCAATCCACCATCCAGACCAACAGATGCCCCATACCTGTTCCAGATTGACACCAATGTGCCACCATCCATTGCAGATCCCACCAAGATCCCACCATCCCTCCATCCACACAGCAAGATGCCCCATCCTGCCCCCCAGACCCACACCTATATGTACCATCCATTCCCCAGACACAGACCAATGTCCCCCATCCCTCCCATCAAACCCACACCAATGTGCCCCATCCTCTCCCTCCAGACCCACACCTAGACACCCCAAACCACCCTCAGGGGACCCATGCCAGCCTCCAGACCAAAAGATGCCCCATACCTGTTTCCGACTGACACCAATGTGCCCCCATCCATTGCAAACCCCACCAAGATGCCACATCCTTCCCTCCAGACCCACAACAATGTGCCCCTATCCCTCCCCAGACCCACACCAATGTGCCCCCATCCCACACCAGACCAATGTGCCCATCCCTCCCATCAAACCCACACCAATGTGCCCCAATCCCGTCCCTCCGGACCCACACCGTTGACCTACACCTAGATGAACCATCCCCCCCCAGACACAGACCAATGTCCACCATGCCTCCCATTAAACCCACACCAATGTGCACCCACCCCTCCGTCAAGACCCACACCAATATGCCGATGCCACCCTCCAGACTGACAGATGCCCCATACCTGTTTCAGACCGACACCAATGTGCCCCATCCATTGCAGACCCCACCATGATGCCACCAGCCCTCCCTCCAGACCCACACCAATGTGCCCCATCACTCCCCACATCCACACCAATGTGCCCCATCCCTCCCCAGACCAATTTGCCCATCCCTCACATCCCCTCCCTCTGGACCCACACTGTTGTCCCCATCTAACCCAAACCAGGATGCCCCATCCCTCCCTGCAGACCCACACCAATGTTCCCCATCCGCTCCCATCAAACCCACACCAATGTGCCTCCATCCACTCCCTCCAGAGCCACACCAAGCTGCCCCATCCCACCCTCCAGATGCACACAGATGTCTCAATCCCACAAACACCAGGATGCCCCATCCCACCCTCTAGACCAACAGATGTCCCATGCCTGTTCCAGACTGACACCAATGTGCCCCCATCCATTGCAGACCCAAACCAAGTTGCCACCATCCCTCCCTCCAGACCCACACCAATATGCCCTCATACCTCCCCAGAACCACACAAATGTGCCCCATACCTGCCCCAGACCAATGTGCCTGTCCCTTCCATCAAATCCATACAAATGTGCCCCCATACCCTCCCTCCAGACCCACACTGATGTTCCCATCCAACCCAAACCAGGATGCCCCATCCCTCTCTGCAGACTGTTAGGGAAAATGCTCACCCAATTGCTAAATTCCCTCTATTTTAGAGGCCTCCAGCTCTTTTGCTATATTTTGGGACTTTACACTTTTCATTTCCAATGTGTTTTACTTTTGTGTTCTTTGGATATAGAGTTTTAAACAACTCCATTGGCATCATATTTTTCTTGTGTGTCACACAGCACCTTCACAGCAGTGGCACAGGGGTGTCTTTCAGACTCCGCAAGGTTTAAATACCTTCTCTGGGACTGACTACTGTCTCCCAGAGCATGTGAAGTTAAATTGACTTTACTAGTCCTTTTAAATTCATAGACCCAGCCGACACTATCTACCTAGAGAGTGCTGGAGGGGTTGCCTAGCATCCCCTGTGTCTAAACACTCATGTAACAGTCAAATGCTACCCTTTTATCTTGAAATGGCTGATTGTAGTGGTTTTAGAACAAACTACTATGATTTTTCATGATCTCGAACACCAGTAGCTAAAAATCGGGTCAGCCATGTTTTTCAATATGGCGCCCATGACCCCTCTGTAAAAACAGACTCCGGTCATCTTTTTTTGCTGTTTCTTTTAGGAAAGGTCCTTCTTGTGTTTAACTCTGTGCGCCAAACGAGGTTTGGTCCGTTTGTTCGATGCCCTTTGGCGGGCTTCAGTGCTGAAACCCTCCTCTGGTGCCTGAGTGTCTGGGCTGGACAGGATGTGAGGGAGGTGCCCAAAACTCCCTGTGCTTAGTCTCCATGGAGACCTGAATGCATTCTGGTGTGATTGGCTGACTGACTGTTCGCCAAGAACAGCCACCGTGCTGGGTGAGTGACAGCTAGGCTGGAATTAATGGGAGAAAACTGTTTAAAATCAGGTCTCTGGGACTTGGAAGGCAGAGTCGACCACTGGAACGAAAGAACCAAAGACAAGCTGAAGGAAGACGACTGCTGCAACTCCTGGACCACTCGTTTGCCTGGTAAAGCCCTGCTGCAGGTCCGAGTTGCCTGAAACTCCATAGACAGAGAAACTCTTTCAAGGACGACTTCTTCCCTTGAGCTGGTGGGAACAACCAACACGTAAGCCACCTGGACACCGTCTCCATACTGGTCGAATTTTCATCAGAGTGTTGTTGAAAACCGGATAGCCAGTGAGCAGGATACCAGTTTGTGGACTTTAAGGCACTCACACCTTAAAACCGATGCTTAGCCAAGCTTGTGGCCTCTTCCCTGGGCAGTGCAGGAACCTCCCGACGTCCTCCTTATTGTCCCCACGACTGAAGCCCAGGAACAGCAAAATCTGCAGGAACTGCCAGGAACCACTGCCTCAGCTACAGCTTTTCTTCATCATTAAGGTACTGTGCAAACGCGGTGTGGAAATCCTTTCTGCCGCAGTGAAAGTTTGTGAAACTTTCCCAACTTTGGAGTCTTGTTTACTCCTAAACCGACATACAACTCTTTTTCTGGCAAACTACTTCCTCAAACATTGGCAAAAACCGTTTACAACCAGAACTGTGCTATCCTATTCAAGACTCTGAACCATTGACTTTGGCCCAGGCCTATTGAATTGAATTGCCTGTTGTAGTGAACTGAAACGATTTGCCCTGCCTATGAAAGTAGTTGTGCTTTAATTCTTTTAACCTTTGCCTTTCTACCCCTTTTGAAAGTTACTGAAGTGCCATTTTGGTCCCACTTCAGGGGAGCCTCTTGTTCAGAAGCGTATTAGTTGTGTACTGTAGTGTATGAGATTGTGATTTTGAGCTGCTTCTTATTAGTGGAATGTTTTCCAACTGACTGTGCAAATAAATTTATTCTTTTACCAAGAAACCTTGAATAGTGTTTGTTTGAACTACTGTGTGTTAGGCAGAAACCTGTGCAGTTCCCTTAGGCACCACTGCAAAATGCTTAAGACTACAGGTGTTGGCAGTAAACCCAATTGGTAGCAGTCTGTACCACCCAGATTTACCTGGTAGCTGTGGCTGAGCAGCCAGACTTCTCTCAAGAAGACTTAGACAGTATATAGAGTGTACAAGATAGGTACTAAAATACAGTAGCACAAGCAAACACTGACCAGAGCTTGGGTATAAAAGTATATAATTATTTATTTAAAAACGCACTTTGTAGAATACACTAACACTAATATGGCAAGCAAGTTCAAACACAGTCACTATTAATATATATACATCCCTGATTATTTATTGAACAAGTCTTAATTCAGACCGAGGTGAGCGCTTAACCTAAGATGGCACTCCAATAAGTTAGTTAAAAAGGGAGTGAAAAGGGCAGAATTAGGAAAATACACAATACCAACACTTTAAGAGAACCAGAGCAAGTCAGAAAAGGCAGAGTCTATTGAGGAGCAACAAAGTCATAGGCCAGGCCCACTATTGGAGAGAGCAAGGCGGAATGTGTCCAAGATCACACAGTTGAATAGTACTTTAAAAAGTTGTCGCAGATAGTTCAAAAAGGGTTGGATCAGTTCAGAAAAAGTTAGTTAGCAGGTCCCAAGTCACCCCAGGATAGAGTCAAGGATTTACGGGACACCTTGAACAGTCTGTTGCAAGGGAGACCAGGCGGGACACAGTACCTGAAATGGTGAGAAAGCTCCAGTGGGGGCAGTTGTTCCTGGCAGTGGGTGCAAATTGGTGCTTCGTCCAGGGGAAGAGAAGATCTTGACGTGGAGGAAAGCTGGAGGTCGTTGCACTGCCAGGGAAGAAACCAGCCGCGGAGTTTCCCGGTTAAAAGGTACTACCCTTTTATTTGCGGTAGTGGTGAAGCGTGGCTATCCGGCCGCCGGGGTGCTTGGCACTGGTGATTAGACCACGAGACGATCCAGGAAGGCGAAAAGAGGGCGAACTGGTTATCCCCACCAGTTCAGAGTACGAAGACTCTCCGGGATGAAGATCTTCTCTGCGTTGGGAAGTGGTGAGACGGTTCAGCAGGGCTCCACCGGTGGTGTCGTCGTTGCAGGTTGGCTCAGCTTCTCCCTCTTCGGATTCTTTGGTCCTGTGGCGACTTCTCAAGTTCCAGTCCCCAAAGCCCTGCTTTTATGCAGAATACCCCCATTCATCAGTCCTAGCTGTCACTCAAGCATGCTAACTCAGTCCAGGGTGCCTAAAACCCCCTCCCACACATCCTGTAGACCCAGACAGAGTGGCACCACTTTTGGAGGCTTCTGTGTAGAAGCCCACCAAAAAGTGGAACAAAGGGCTCGACTTGGGTTGGAGTTACAGAGGCGAACACAAACGCCATTTTAAAACCGAGTCCTGGCAAAAAGACCCAACCGGGGAATAAATATTAAATAAATAACCCGGCGGTATCTTTAACATTGCACCAAAAAAAGTGGTGTGTTTAAAATGAATGGGAAAATCCCATAGGAAATATTCTGGTGGAATATTTCGCATGGTAACCACTGCCACCAGCCAGAAACTCGACGAGGGGGGACGAAAAACAGATCGAGGGGCAATCCATACCCCTACCAGTACTTCCACAATATGATGGTTTGTACTGGTTCTGTTCACAAGTTAAGACTAGTAAAGTCAATGGTGACTTTACATGCTCTGGGAGACAGTAGTCAGTCCCAGGGTATGAAGTTTATGTTTGGGGGTCACTATGACATCCCTGTGTTACTGCACTGAGGGTGCTGTGTAACACACTTACCAAAAATACATGAAACCCTATGGAGTAAAAGACCCCATAGCCCATAAAACACATTTCAAAGTCAAAGGTTATCTCAAATCATGTCCAAGAGTGGGAGAAAAAGAGTCTCACTCTTAGCAGGAGAAAAAAATAAACCCCAAAAATCCAGCAAAGCTGCTGGGGGACTCAGTAGGTTTGGGAAATTAGCCTTAACAGAGAATTCTCCCTAACACTCGCCCCCCCCCAGACTAAGGGACAGGAGGATTTAATCCACTCCTGGATGAATCTCATACCTCTAGTTGATGACATACATCCTAGAGAGACCATCAGCATTTTGGTGGTGACACCCTGACCTGTGCTCAATGGTGAAATCAAACCCTTGCAGGCAGATTCCCACTTCATTTGCATCAACCATCTCAAGGGTTGGTGGTCAGTCTGAATGACAAAAATAGAACCATACAAGTATGGCCTAAACTTTTTCAGTGCCCACACAATAGCAAAACATTCTCTTTCAATTGTTGGCCACCTTGTCTCAGGATCATTCAGCTTTCTGCTGATGAAGCAAAAGGGGTTCTCCCTACCTTTCTCATCCAGTTGGCTAAGGACTGCACCTATACCTACATTAGAAGCATCTGTCTGCACAATGAAAGTTTGGTGATAGTCAGGAGCTCTCAATACTGGTGCTTGGCAAAGATCTTTCTTCAGGTTTTCAAAGGCCTGATTGCACTCCTCATTCCATTTGACCTTCTTAGGGAATTTTGGAGAGGAGATTACATTCAGTGGAGAAGCTATGGTCCCATAGTTTTCTATGAAATTCCTGTAATACCCAGTGAGGCCTAGGAAGGCTCTCACCTGGGTTTGAGTAGTAGGTGTTGTCCAATTTTGCACAGCTTCAATCTTACTGAGCAAAGGCCTTATTTCTCCACCTCCTACCTCATGCCCAAGGTAGACCACCTTACTGTGTCCAATCTGGCATTTACTTGCCTTTATGGTCAGATTGGCCTGTCCAAGAGCCTGTAAAACATGTCCTAGTTCTTCCCAGGATTGGCTGAATACTGCAATGTCATCCAAGTATGCCATGCAGAAGTCTTCCATCCCAGCCAGAACCTGATTTACCATCCTTTGGAATGTTGCAGGTGCATTTTTCAGTCCAAAAGGCATAACCTTAAATTGGTATAAGCCAACTGTGGGTAGAAAATGCAGTTTTCTCCTTGGCATGGTCTGTCAGGGCTATTTGCCAATAGCCTGACGTAAGGTCAAATGTGCTGAGGAACTTGGCTGAACCAAGTCTATCCACCAACTCATCTGTCCTTGCCAAAGGGTGGGCATCAGTCTTGGTGACTGCATTTAGAGCTCTATAATCCACACAGAATCTCAATTCTTTGGATCCTGCCTTTGGTACTAACACAACTAGGCTAGACCATGGACTAGTAGAGGGCTCTATTACCCCGAGATCAAGCATCTTCTTGACCTCCCCTTTGATGTGGGTCCTTACATTTTCTGACATTCTATATCCTCTGATTTTGACTGGCAGACAGTCACCAGTGGGTATATCATGCTGGCCCCAAGGGGTCAAGCCTGGTGAAAGTGAGAACATGGAGGCAAACTGATTTAACATAGATTTGGACTCCTCTTGTTGCTCAGGTGTCAGATTTGAAGAGAGATTTACTCCTTCAATCTTTTCATCCAAGGGTAAGCCTCTGAGGAGATCAGGGAGAGCTTCACTCTCTTCTTCCTCTTCTGTTAAAGCTAGAAGCAAGGCTCCTACTTCAGGCCTGGAGACATACGCCTTTAGTCGGTTGGTGTGGAAGACTCTGGGAGCCTCCTTGGGATTGCCCAAGTCCACCAGATAGTTCACCTCTCCAAGTTTACCCACAACCTTGAAGGGTCCCATCCATTTATCTTGCATTGCCCTCTGCCTTGTTGGGATCATAACTAGAACTAGCTGGTCTTGAGTGAACTCAACCATGTTAGCCTTTTGATCAGGCCAATGCTTGACCAAAGCTTGCCCAGCTTTCAGGTTATCACTAGCTTCTGCCATCATGTGTGACATTCTCCTCCGGAGACCTATCACATAGTCAGTCACTCTGACTGGCTTGGGGGAAGGAGCACTCTCCAACCCCTCCTTAATCAGGGCCAATGGACCTCTGACTGGATGGCCATGAAGAAGTTCAAAGGGAGAGTAACCTACTCCCTCCTGAGGGACTTCTCTATAAGCAAAGAGAAGGCATTGCAGTAGAAGGTCCCACTTTCTTTTAAGAGGATCTTCCAAAGCACCTATCATGGTCTTCATGGTTCTGTTGAACCTTTCTACCACCCGTTTGTCTGAGGGTGGTAGGCGGTAGAGAACTTGTAAGTAACTCCACAGGTTTTCCACATGACTTTCATGTAGTGGGACATAAAATTTGACCCCCTGTCAGAGATTACTTCTTTAGGAAACCCTACCCTGGTAAAAATACCAAGGAGGGCCTTAGCCACAGCCTGAGCTGTAATAGTCCTCATAGGAATTGCCCCACGGTATCTAGTAGCATGGTCTACTACAACAAGGATAATCCTGTTGCCTGAGGAGGTTGGAGGATCAAGGGGACCAACAATGTCAATCCCTACCCTCTCGAATGGGACTCTCACAACTGGGAGAGGCACTAAAGGTGCCACATTCTTGGAACCAACGTTACCAGAAGTCTGGCAGCTGTGGCAGCTCTTGCAAAACTTATCTACCTCAGCCCCCATCTTTAGCCAATAAAAGTAGAGTGAGAGCCTTTCCTTGGTCTTCTTGAAACTCAAGTGACCAGCCAAAGGAATCTCATGGGCCAGTTGCAAGAACTGTTGTCTGTTTTCTTGAGGTACTATGGGCCGCTTGTAGTGTCCAGGTGCAGACTCAGTCGGTTCACTGTAGAAGAGGCCATCTTCCCAGTGCAACCTATACTTCCCAGGCCCTTGCCCATCAGCCTGAGAAGCTGCCTGTTGGCGAAGACCTTCCAGAGTTGGACATTCTCTCTGTCCCTTACTGAAGTCTGCCCTGTTGGGTCCACCTTCTGCCAGTAAAGACTGCAGCTCAGGGTGGTCAATAGGATCCAGATCCCCAATGAGTTCTTGGCCTTCCACTAGCTCCTCTTCAGAGTCTAGCTCAACCACACAGGGTTGTACCTCCCTCTCAGCCTCAGCTGGAGGTGGAGTTACAGGTGTAACTTTGAACAACCTAGGGGAAGTCCTTGTTGGAAGCACTGTAGTGCTTGCTGCTGGCTGTTTCCTAGAAGTCTTAGGTTTCCCCTTTGCTTCCTGTTGTTCAGAGATAGCAAGTTGTAACTCCAGTGAAGTAGGAGTGATTTCCTTCTTCATCATCTCCTTGGGAGTACCTCTCATGGTTCTCTCCCTTGCAGGTCTGGTAAGCTCCTGTAACCTTTTACTAGGAGGTCTGGGGGTATGTGACACTACTCCAAGAGTCTTCAGGCAATTTCCAAACAGAACCCTTCCTGGTACCTCACTTTGTATGCTGACAGGTATCTATCTTCACAGTCATGTCATTACACTGAATGAGAACTGGTAACTGGGGAAGCATCTGCACAGGCCCTCCAGCTAACTTGGTGAGGCGTGTGGGTGCCTTAGCAACATCCTCTGCCTGAAAAAATGATTTATCCACCACAGTTACGCTGGCCCCAGTGTCCCTAATGGCAGGAGTCTCCTGACCATTCACCTGGACACTGTCCTTATAATACTCTTTAGTATTATCTGGGATAGAATTATAGACATCTAAATTCTGTTGTTCCCACAACCCCAGAGACACTAAAGAAACACTAGCTGAGACTCCAATGGATTCATCATCTAATAACAGAAAGTTTCCACTGGCCATCTGTACTTCCTCCTCTGGAGCGAAGGCTAAGGAGACAGTGTGGACCCCTGAAGATTTACCCTTGCATCTGTGATCCCCTTTCACATGGTAAGGCGAGCTACAAACATAGCATTTACCAAATGCTTTCTGGAATGGTGGCTTGCTCTGACCTCCTTCTAGTTTGGCACCAGAAGGTACACTAGCCTGATTTGGTTTCCCTTGTGGCTTACCCTTATTGTTTTGTTTGGGGCCCTCTTTGGGATTGGAATTATTAGAATTCTCTTTGGAGTCCTTTTTTGGCTGTTTCCCCTCATCCTTTTTCTGAGTTACCCCAGAGTCCTTGTGAGTAGCCCTGATGGCAACCCACAAGTCAGCAGCCTTAGCTAGTTTTCTGGAATCTAATTCCCTTGAATCAGCCAAGTGCTGTCTGAGCTCAGGAGAGCAGGCATCATAAATTGACTCCAACATCACAAGATTCTTCATTCCGTCATATGTGTTCACCTTGTAACCCTTAATCCATCCCTCTAAGTTCTTCAAACTTTCACTCACCCCGGTAGCCCAAGGGGTACCATCATGCTTTTTGAGGTTCCTATACCTCTTAAGGTACTGGGAAGGGGTCTTCCCAAATCTAGCTATCAAAACTAGCTTCACACATTCATAATCCTTCTTATCCTCCTCCCCCAACTCCATTACCACATCAGTTGCAACAGGGGGGAGCCTAGAGAACAACCAGGAAAGTAACTCATTTCCTGTGATGTTCTGGAGCCCATGATTATACTCAAACAAACTCAACCAATCCAACACATCCAACTTAGGCTCATACATACCCACAAGCTCTTTAGGCATCCGGGGTCTTTTGGGACTGGAACTCCTAGAGGATCCGGAGAGCGAAGCATTTTCAACAGACAATTTCTTCATCTCTAGCTCATGCTTGAGCTCCATTTCTCTGAGCCTTAGTTCTTGGTGCCTTTGTTCTGTTTGAGCATTAAGTCTCTTAAACTCCAATTCAAGTTTCATTTTCTCTAGTTCAAGACATTGAGGACTAATTGTGGGACCTGGCAAAGGTCCAGTAGGTACAGCTGGCAGAGCAGGTAGGGGCCTAGGGGGGACAACTACATCATCCTCACCCTCCTCTTCTGGTTCTGACTCAAGATTATCAATACTAGGATCAATATCAATCTCATTACTGTTATCTACATTTGCTGGAGTGGTAGGTTCCTCTGAACCACCATCCAGACTTTGGTTTGCTAACAACCTTTCTATTAGCTCCATTTTTTTGCCTTTAGTCAGGAGATTCTTATGCTTACAGATCACTCTTAAACAATCAGCAGTTTTTGTAGCAAGGGACTCTTGACTATAACTTTCCATAGTTGACAGGTTAGAAAATAAACTTTTTAGTGCTAAGCTTTGTGGTTAGTTGCACTAAGGTATCTATAAGCACACTAAAATGTATACTCAATACAAATCCCACCGCTGTACACCAGTGTTAGGCAGAAACCTGTGCAGTTCCCTTAGGGACCACTGCAAAAGGCTTAAGACTACAGGTGTTGGCCGTAAACCCAATTGGTAGCAGTCTGTACCACCCAGATTTACCTGGTAGCTGCGGCTGAGCAGTCAGACCTCTCTCAAGAAGAGTTAGACAGTATATAGAGTATACAAGATAGGTACTAAAATACAGTAGCACAAGCAAACACTGACCAGAGCTTGGGTATAAAAGTATATAATTATTTATTTAAAAACACACTTTGTAGAATACACTAACACTAATATGGCAAGCAAGTTCAAACACAGTCACTATTAATATATATACATCCCTGATTACTTTTTGAACAAGTGTTAGTTAAAACACCACTTATTTACAGACAGAGGTGAGAGCTTAACCTAAGATGGCACTCCAATAAGTTAGTTAAAAAGGGAGAGAAAAAGACAGAATTAGGAAAATACACAATACCAACACTTTAAGAGAACCAGAGCAAGTCAGAAAAGGCAGAGTCTACTGAGGAGCAAGAAAGTCATAGGCCAGGCCCACTCTTGGAGAGAGCAAGGCGGAATGTGTCCAAGATCACACAGTTGAATAGTACTTTAAAGAGTTGTTGCTGTTACGCTCACCTGGACCCCACAGGGGTGTCGATCGGACCCGGACAGCTGCGGTCTCCTTCAACGTGATGCGTAGTGCAGAGATGACTGTCTGGACTGGCCCGCCTAGTCTTGTCTGCTGGACCCAAAGAAGTATTTTCCTTATGTTTGTAAAAGATGAGCTCTCCATCCTGCGTGTCTTGCAGGGGCGCGTAGATACCAGTTACTACACTGGTTTGAAGGCGTTGGGAGAGTTCCGGTAAGTATTGACTCTGAAGTCCCTAGCGGGACTGTTAAGTATCAAGTTCAAAGAGTTCAATGTGCCCGATGTTCACTCTTGTCCCCTTCCTTCCTTAAGTTGCAACTGAGTTCGTGAGAAGAAGGTCTAGTAGCTGCTGCTGGCGTTCAGGTAAGAGTCTGTGTTACCCAATGCTGTCCGGTAACTATTGCATGCGTTAACGTGTTGTTTTTCTCCCTCTTTACAGATGCGGCATATGAAAATGTGGAGAGTTATGGAATAATACCGCCGGTGGTAAATCAGGTAAGTCTATGGTGGTAAGAGGTTGTATTTGTTGATTCCCTTGGCTCACCTTGTTTTTTCTTGTGTCCCCTAGGTGCCGGATTACGGCGAAGAAATGATGCAGACAGTGCCGGATCGAAAGATGCTGTGAGAACTGGTGAGTATGGCGCCGTGCTGTAGCTGGCAAAGAGAGGCGTGCAGGACTGATGTACTTTCCAGGTCCGGAGATGAAATGGTTCCGGAATTAGGTGAGGAATTTGAAATAAGTTCATTTTCTAACCTTGTCCTTTTCCTCTTCTTTATTCTAGGAGCTCCGGATTCGAGGCGGGCGTGGCAGAAGACTGGATGCTGGCTGCAGGCACGCGGGCGTGGCAGAAGACTGGATGCTGGCTGCAGGCATGGTGAGCGTCACGCTGCTGGATGCAGAATAACGCGAAGCATGTGCTGCTGTTCGGGTGTGGTTTAAACAGCCTCCAAAGTAGTTCCAGGTAAGAAGTTCCCTAGAGCCACACCCGAGTAAAAAATAGTCCCTGTAACAAAATAGTCCCATCCAGGCCTCATGTAGGCTTGGACTCTTTTGCAGCATGGTCTGCATCAGGTAAGTAAAGTCTATGAGCCTGGCGCCTATGGTGCCAGGACTGATTTCTATGATGAGCCTGGCACCTAAGGCGCCAGGACTGAACCCAGACAGCCCCTAGCCTGGGCTGCTGAGGTTTATACAAATGTCTGAATGCCTTCTCCCAGAGCTGAGGGCCTTGGTCCTGATGCCCGGGGGTAGGCATCATGACAGTTGCAGATAGTTCAAAAAGGGTTCGATCAGTTCAGAAAAAGTTAGTTAGCAGGTCCCAAGTCACCCCAGGATAGAAAGTCAAGGATTTACGGGACACCTTGAACAGTCTGTTGCAAGGGAGACCAGGCGGGACACAGTACCTGAAATGGTGAAAAGGCTCCAGCGGGGGCAGTTGTTCCTGGCAGCGGGTGCAAGTCGGTGCTTCATCCAGGGCAAGAGAAGATCTCGACATGGAGGAAAGCTGGAGGTCGTTGCACTGCCAGGGAAGAAACCAGCTGCGGAGTTTCCCGGTTAAAAGGTACTACCCTTTTATTCGCAGTAGTGGTGAAGCATGGCTATCCAGCCGCCGGGGTGCTTGGCACTGGCGATTCGACCATGAGACGATCCAGGAAGGTGAAAAGAGGGCGAACTGGTTATCCCCACAAGTTCAGAGGAAGAAGACTCTCCGGGATGAAGATCTTCTCTGTCGTTGGGAAGTGGTGAGACGGTTCAGCAGGGCTCCACCGGTGGTGTCGTCATTGCAGGTCGGTTCAGCTTCTCCCTCTTTGGATTCTTTGGTCCTGTGGCGACTTCTCAAGTTCCAGTCCCCAAAGCCCTGCTTTTATGCAGAAAACCCCCATTCATCAGTCCTAGCTGTCACTCAAACATGCTAAGTGGTGAGCCGGACGGCTCACCACTGGGCCAATCACACAAGAGTGCGACTTGAGTTGCCGAGGCAACTCAGTCCAGGGTGCCTAAACCCCCCTCCCAAACATCCTGTAGACCCAGACAGGGTGGCAACACTTTTGGAGGCTTCTGTGTAGAAGCCCTCCAAAAAGTGGAACAAAGGGCTCGACTTGGGTTGGAGTTACAGAGGCGAACACAAACGCCATTTTGAAACCGAGTTCTGGCAAAAAGACCCAACCGGGGAATACATATTAAATAAATAACCCGGCGGTATCTTTAACATTACACCAGAAAAAGTGGTGCGTTTAAAATGAATTGGAAAATCCCATAGGAAATATTCTGGTGGAATATTTCGCGTGGTAACCACTGCCACCAGCCAGAAACTCGACGAGGGGGGACTGCACAGTGCCCCCTCAAAAAACAGATCCAGGGGCAATCCCTACCCCTACCAGTACTTCCACAATATGATGGTTTGTACTGGTTCTGTTCACAAGTTAAGACTAGTAAAGTCAATGGTGACTTTACATGCTCTGGGAGACAGTAGTCAGTCAGAGGGTATGGAGTTTATGTTTGGGGGTCACTATGACATCCCTGTGTTACTGCACTGAGGGTGCTGTGTAACACACTTACCAACAATACATGAAACCCTATGGAGTAAAAGACCCCATAGCCCATAAAACACATTTCAAAGTCAAAGGTTATCTCAAATCATGTCTAAGAGTGGGAGAAAAAGAGTCTCACTCTTAGCAGGAGAAAAAAATAAACCCCAAAAATCCAGCAAAGCTGCTGGGGGACTCACTAGGTTTGGGAAATTAGCCTTAACAGAGAATTCTCCCTAACACTGTGATTGCAAGTCCTTTGTGTAAAATCGTGTACTGCTCACATTACTCTTGAGATAAGTCTGGCTGCCCAGCCACTGCTACCACATAACTGTGTAGTACAGGCTTGTACCAAAGGTGAGATTGTGCTTACACCTGTAGTCTTAATTGTGTGCAGTGTTCCCAAAGGGTACTGCATGTAATTCTGCCTAACACAGACCAACACCAATGTCCACCCATCCATTGCAGACCCCACCAAGATGCCACTGTCCCTCCATCCATACAGCAAGATGCCCCCATCCTGCCCTCCCCCTCCCCAAGACACAGAACAAAGTCCCCATCCCTTCAATAAAAACCCACATAAATATGCCCACATCCCTCCCTCCAGACCCACACCAATATGCCCCATCCCACCCCAGACCAATGTCCCCGTGCCTCCCATCAAACCCACACCAATGTGCCCCCATCCCTCCCTGCAGACCCACACCAATGTGCACCACCCCTCACATCGAACCGACACCAATGTGCCTACATCCACTCCCTCCAGAGCCACACCAAGTTGTCCCCCTCCCATCCTCCAGATGCACACAGAGGTCCCCATCCCAGCCAAACCAGGATGCCCCATTCCAACCCCCAGAACAACAGATGCCCCATACCTGTTCCAGACTGACACCAATGTGCTCCCATCCATTGCAGACCCCACCAAGATCCCACCATCCACACAGCAAGATGCCCCCACCCTGCCCTCCAGACCCACACCTAGATGAACCATCCATCCCCCAGACACAGACCAATGTCACCCATCCCTTCCATCATACCCACACCAATGTGCCCCATCCCATCCCTCCAGACCCACACCAAGATGCCCCATCCCACTCTCAGATGACCCATGCCACCCTCCAGACCAACGGATGCCCCATACCTGTTTCAGACAGACACCAATGTGCCCCCATCCATTGCAGACTCCACCAAGATGCCACCATCCCTCCCTCCAGACCCACACCAATGTGCCCCCAACCCTCCCCAGACACACACCAATGTGCCCACAACCCTCCCCAGACCAATGTGCCTGTCGCTCCCATCAAACCCACACCAATGTACCTCCATCCCCTCTCTCTGGTCCCACACCGTTGTCCGCATCTAACCCAAACCAGGATCCCCCATCCCTCCCCACAGAGCCAAACCAAAGTGCCCTGTCCCTCACATCAAACCCACACCAATATGCCCCATACACTCCCATCAAACCCACACCAATGTGCCTCCATCCACTCCCTCCAGAGCCACACCAAGATGTCCCTATCCCACCCCCAGATGCACACAGATGTCCCCATCCCACCCACACCAGGATGCCCCATCCCACCCTCCAGAACAACAGATGCCCCATACCTGTTCCAGACTGACACAATGTGTCCCCATCCATTGTAGACCCCACCAAGATCCCACCATCCCTCCATCCATACAGCAAGATGCCCCATCCCTCCCCCCAGACCCACAATGTGCCCCATCCCTCTCTCAGACACAGACCAATATCCCCCATCCCTCCCATCAAACCCACACCAATGTGCCCCCATGCTCCCACAGCCACACCAACATGCCCCATCCCATCCTCCCAACTCACACCTAGATGACCCATGCCACCCTCCAGACCCACTGTGCCTTATCTCTCCCTCCAGACCCACACCCATGTGCACCATCCCTGTCCCTAGACCCACAACAATGTTCCCCATCCCTGTCCCCAGACCCACACCAATGCGCCTCATCCCTGTCCCCAGACCTGCACCAATTTGCCCCATCCCTGTCCCCAGACCCCCCATACCAACGTGCCCCCACCCTCATGAAACACGAATTACTCTATTAGCCCCATCCAACCCAAACCAGGATGCCCCATCCCTCCCTGCAGACCCACACCAATGTGCCCTGTTCAGCACATCAAACCCACACCAATGTGCCCCATCCACTCCCATCAAACCCACACCAATGTGCCTCCATCCACTCCCTCCAGAGCCACACCAAGATGTCCCTTTCCCACCCCAGGATGCACACAGATGTCCCCATCCCAGCCACACCAGGATGAGTGGGCTAGTTCCCATTAGACGAGAGGACCTTTCTGCCTCTCCAGGTCAGAGGATCGTTTCTCTTATCTGAAATAGCTGCTTCCGTGTGTGTAGGCTAGTTCCCATTAGACAAGAGGACCTTTCTGCCTTTCCAGATCGGAGGGCCATTTCTCCAATGGGAAATAGCTGCTTCAGTGTGAGTAGACTAGTTCCCATTAGACAAGAGGACCTTTCTGCCTCTCCAGGTCAGAGGGCCGTTTCTCTAATGGGAAATAGCTGCTTCAATGTGAGTAGGCTAGTTCCCATTAGGCGAGAGGACCTTTCTGCCTCTTCAGGTCAGAGGACTGTTTCTTTAATGGGAAATAGCTGCTTCAGTGTGAGTAGGCTAGTTCCCATTAGACAAGAGGACCTTTCTGCCTCCCCAGGTCAGAGGGCCATTTTTCTAATGGAAAATAGCTGCTTCAGTGTGAGTAGGCTAGTTCCCATTAGATGAGAGGACCTTTCTGCCTCTCCAGGTAGGAGGGCCGTTTCTCTAATGGGAAATAGCTGCTTCATTGTGAGTGGACTGCCAGGCTACACGGGCAGAAGCAATCTGTGTGCTCTTTGCTGGCTGAGAATACAATTTGCATTTTCTTTGGGATACTGTGAACGTTCCTGCAAGACACCAGATTGAGATGGGGGAGCGGAAAATTAAGTTTACTTTAAAATTCATGTTCAACTATTCAACGAGAAAGGTATGGAGGGCTGAGAAAAGGAACAGGGACAGTGGATGGTGGTGTTTAACTGATCAAAGGTGGCTAATAGAGTAATTTAATGTTTCATGAGGGTGTGTTTTAGGATGGGGCACATTCCTGTGGGTCCGGAGGAATGCGGCACATTGGTGTGGGTCTGGATGGAGGGATAGGTACATTGTGGTGTGGATCTGGAGGTAGGGATAGGGACATAGTGGTGTGGGTCTGGAGGGAGGGATAGGGACACAGTGGGGTGGGTCCGGAGGGGGGATAGGGACACAGTGGTGTGGGTCTGGATGGAGGGTTGGGGTACAGTGGTGTGAGTCTGGAGGGAGGGTTGGGGCACATTGTCATGGGTCTGGAGGGAGGGTTGGGGCACATTGGTGTGGGACTGGGGACAGGGATGGGGCACATTGGTGTGGGTCTGGGTACAGAGATGTATTTATTGATTTATTTATTGCATTTGTTGTATGCCCAAACACAAGGGTATCACAGCGTATATTTGGTCTTGACTGTTGCATGTACAGAGAATTGCAATGGTACAGTTTAATTACATAAGTTGAGAAAAAGAAAAAAGAAGACTTTGTTACATGGTAGTTTAGGATAATTGCAGATTTGTTACTTAGGTGAACAACTTTGTTACTTGGTGGACTATCAACATGATAGTGTTACCTCTAGTTACCAATAGACACAATCATAAATGGTTACATAGTGAATACATTTACAATCTTACATTCATATTAGATACATCACTTGTATGCATAACCAGGAGTTATTTTTTTACAAAGGTTGTACAGGTTGTGCAAGGTTCAGCTGTTGTATTACTATGAATCGGTTGTGGAATTAGTATTTGTTAAAGAGCCAGGTTTTGAGGAGTTTCTTACATTTGTTAAGGGAAGACTCATTACTAATATTTGCTGGGAGTGAATTCCAAATTCTGGGGGCTGCTACAGGGAAACTTGAACTGATGGGGCACTTTGGTGTGGGTTTGGAGGGAGGGATGGGGCACATTGGTGCGGGTCTGAGGACAGGGATGGGGCACATTGGTGTGGATCTGGGGACAGGGATGAGGCACATTGGTGTGGGTCTGGGGGGATGGGGCATCTTGGGCTGGGGGCAGGGATGGGGGCACATGGTGTGGGTCTGGAGATAAGGCAGAGTGGTTCTGGAGGGTGGCATGGGTCATCTAGGTGTGGGTTGGGAGGGTGGGATGGGACATCTTGGTGTGGCTCTGGATGGAGGGGATGGGGCACATTGGTATGGGTTTGATGGCAGGGATAGGGGATATTGGTCTGTGTCAGAGAGGGGTGGGGCACAGTGTGGGTCTGAGGGGAGTGATGGGGCATCTTGCTGTGTGGATGGAGGGATGGTGGGATCTTGGTGGGGTCTGCAATGGATGGGGCACATTGATGTCGGTCTGAAACAGGTATGGGGCATCTGTATTTCTGGAGGGTGGAATGGGGCATCCTGGTGTGGGTGAGATGGGGACATATGTGTGCATCTCGGGGTGGGATAGGGATATCTTGGTGTGGCTCTGGAGGGAGTGGATGGAGTCACATTGGTGTGGGTTTGATGGGAGTGGATGGGGCACATTGGTTTGAGTTTGATGTGAGGGACAGGGAACATTGGTGTGGGTCTAAGGGGAGGGATGGGGCATCCTGGTTTGGGTTAGATGGGGACAACGGTGTGGGTCTGGAGGGACAGGATGGGGAACATTGGGGTGGGTTTGATGGGAGGGATGGGCACATTGGTCTGGGTTGGGATGGGGGCACATTGGTCTGGGTCTGGGGAGGGATAGGGGCACATTGTTATGGGTCTGGAGGGAGGGATGGTGGTATCTTGATATGATATGATATGATATGATATGGTATTTGTAACGCGCCTATACACAGCTGTTTCAAGGCGCGACGAGGCAGGGAGGGGAGGAACAAGGGGAGACAGACAACGATCCTACTAGGCCAGGTGTCATTCAGATCGCGCAAGTGCAGGGGTGGGGGAGGGGTAAAAGTGCAAGGGGAAGGGGAGGGGGGGAAGTGCAGTACAAGGTAAGTGGCGTAAAGTAATAAATAAATAGGGCCAGCTGGTGGCAAGTGCAAGGTAAGTGCAGAACAAGTGCTGGGAAAGGGGGGGCTGTAGGGATACAGAGACAGTCCCGCAGTGCAGAGGGGTTCCAGGGCATCAGTGCAAGTGGAGAGTGGCTGGGCCCAGGACCGAGGCCGTTAAGAGTGGTCCAGTTGCATAATCAGTGCAGTTTCAGTGAAGAATATTAGCTGTTCAGCAGGGGAGAGGGAGAGAGAAAGCAGAAGCAAAGAGGAAGGCTTGGTGGAGTCTGCAATGGATGGGGACACATTGGTGTCCGTCGGAAACATGTATAGGACATCTGTTGGTCTGGAGGCTGGCATGGGTCATCTGAGGGTGGGATGGGGTGTCTTGGTGTATGTCTGGAGGGGGGGTGGGGCACATTGGTGTGGGTTTGATGGGAGGAATGGGGACATTGGTCTGTGTCTGGGGGAGGGATGGTTCTTATAGGTGTGGGTCTGGAGGGCAGGATGGGGCATCTTGCTGTGTGGATGGTGGGATCTTGGTGGGATCTGCAATGGATGGGGGCACATTGGTGTTGGTCTGGAACAGGTATGGGGCATCTGTTCAGGGGTGGGATGGGGAATCCTGGTGTGGGTCGGATGGGGACCTCTGTGCATCTGGAGGGTGGGATTGGGACATCTTGGGGTGGCTCTGGAGGGAGTGGATGTAGGCACATTGGTGTCGGATTGATGGGAGGGATGGGGCACATTGGTGTGGGTTTGATGTGAGGGGCAGTGCACATTGGTGTGGGTCTGCGGGAAGGGATGGTGCACATTTGTGTGGGTTTTATGGGAGGCATGGTGGACATTGGTCTGGGGAGGGATGGGGGCACATTGATGTGGGTCTGGAGGGAGGGATGGGGCTTATTGGTGTGGGTTTGTGTGAGGGATGGGGACATTGGTCTGTGTCTAGGGGTGGGATGGTTCATCCAGGTGTGGGTCTGGAGGGTAGGATGGTGGCTTCTTGCTGTGTGGATGGAGGGATGGTGACATCTTGATGGGGTCTGCAATGGATGGGGGCACATTGGTGTTGGTCTGCAGAGAGGGATGGGGCATCCTGGTTTGGGTGGATGGGAACATCGGTGTGGGTATGGAGGGAGGGGGTGTGGGCACATTGGTGTAGGTTTGATGGGAGGGACAGGCACATTGGTCTGGGGCAGGTATGGGGCACATTTGTGTGGGTCTGGGGAGGGATGAGGGCATATTGGTGTGGGTCTGGAGGGAGGGATGGTGGCATCTTGGTTGGGGTCTGAAATGGAGGGGGGCACATTGGTTTCAGTCTGGAACAGGTATGGGGCATCTGTTGGTCTGGAGGGTGAGATCGGGCATCCTGGTGTGGGTGGGATGGGGACATCTGTGTGCATCTGGACGGTGGGAATGGGCCTCTTGGTGTTGTTCTGGAGTTAGTGGATGGAGGCACATTGGTGTGGCTTTGATGGGAGTGGATGGGGCATATTGGTGTGGGTTTGATGTGAGGGAAAGGGCACATTGGTGTGGGTCTGCAGGGAGGAGGTTGGGTTAGATGGGGACAACAGTGTGGGTCCAGAGGGAGAGGATGAGAGGGACGGGTACATTGGTATGGGGAGGCATGGGGGCACATTGGTGCGGGTCTGGAGGGAGGGATGGTGGCATCTTGGTGGGGTCTGCAATGGATGGGGGCACATTGGTGTCGGTCTGAAACAGGTATAGGGGATCTGTTGGTCTTGAGGGTGGCGTGGGGAATATTGGTGTCAGTCTGGAGGGAGGGTATGGAGGTACATTGGTGTGGGTTACATGGGAGGGATGGAGGACATTGGTCTGTGTCTGGGGGAGGGATGGTTCATCTAGGTGTGGGTCTGGAGGGTGAGATGGTGCATCTTGCTGTGTGGATGGAGAGATGGTGGGATCTTGGTGGGGTCTGCAATGGATGGTGACACATTGGTGTCGGTCTGGAACAGGAATGGACCATCTGTTGTTCTGGAGGGTGGGATGGGGCATCCTGGTGTGGGTGGAATGGGGACATCTGTGTGCATCTGGGGGTGGCATAGGGATATCTTGGTGTGGCTCTGGAGTGAGTGGATGGGGCACATTGGTGTGGGTTTGATGTGAGGGACAGGGCACATTGGTGTGGGTCTATGGGGAGGGATGGGGCATCCTGGTTTCAGTTAGATGGGGACAACGGTGTGGGTCAGGAGGGAGAGGATGGGGGCACACTAGGGTGGGTTTGATGGGAGGGACAGGCAGATTGGTCTGGGGGCACATTAGTGTTGGTCTGGGGAGGGATGGGGGCACATTTTTATTAGTCTGGAGGGAGAGATGGTGGCATCTTGGTGGGGTCTGCAATGGATGGGGGCACATTGGTGTCCATCGGAAACAGGTATGGGGCATCTTTTGGTCTGAGGGTGGCATGGGTCATCTGAGGGTGGGATGGGGTGTCTTGGTGTGGGTCTGGAGGGAGGGGATGAGGCACATTGGTGTGGGTTTGATGGGAGGGATGGGGGATATTGGTCTGTGTCTGGGGGAGGGATGGTTCAAATAGGTGTGTGTCTGGAGGGCAGGATGGGGCATCTTGCTGTGTGGATGGTGGGATCTTGGTGGGGTCTGCAAAGGATGGGAGTACATTGGTGTTGGTTTGGAACAGGTATAGGGCATCTGTTGTTCTGGGGGTGGGATGGGGATTCCTGGTGTGGGTGGGTTGGGGACCCCTGTGCATCTAGAGGGTGGGATTGGGACATCTTGGGGTGGCTCTGGATGGAGTGGATGTAGGCACATTGGTGTCAGTTTAATGGGAGGGATGGGGCACATTGGTGTGGGTTTGATGTGAGGGGTGGTGCACATTGGTGTGGGTCTGCGGGGAGGGATGGGGGCACATTGGTGTGGGTTTAATGGGAGGCATTGGTCTGGGAAGGATGGGGGCATATTGGTGTGGGTCTGGAGGGAGGAATGGGGGCACATTGTTGTGGGTTTGATGGGAGGGATGGAGACATTGGTCTGTGTCTGCGGGTGGGATGGTTCATCCAGGTGTGGGTCTGGGGGTAGGATGAGGGAATCTTGCTGTGTGGATGGAGGGATGGTGGGATCCTGGTGGGGTCTGCAATGGATGGTGGCACATTGGTGTCGGTCTGGAACAGGTATGAGGCATTTGTTGGTCTGGAGGGTGGATTGGGGCATCCTGGTGTGGGTGCGATGTGGTATTTCTGTGCATCTGGAGGGTGGGATAGGGCATCTTGGTGTGGCTCTGGAGGGAGGGATGGGGCATATTGGTGTGGGTCTGAGAGGGAGGGATGGGGCACATGGGTGTGGGTCTGGAAAGAGGAATGGGGCACATTGGTTGTGGGAGGGATAGGTGCATCTTGCTGTGTGGAGGGAGGATGGGGCATCATGGTGTGGGTCTTGAGGAAGGGATTGGGCAACTTGGTGGAGTCTGGATCAAAAGGGAGCATCGTTGTTCTGGAATGGAGGGACAGGGCACATGATGGGGGCATGTCAATGAATGATGGAGCATGTGGGTCTGAGCGAGGGCTGGAGAATTCTGTTGAGAAGGAAGGGTGGCATCTGGGTGTGAATGGAGGGATGGGGTATGTATGTCTGGTGAGAAGGATGTTGGTTTATGGGAGGGTTGGGAGCATGTGTGTGTCGAAGGGATGGGGTAATCAGGTGTGGGTATAGAGAGAGGGCAGATGGCGTCATCTGAGTGTGAGTCTGGAGGTAGAGGTGAAGCATATGGGTGTTGCTCTAAGAGGTGGAGCTTCTTGGCGTGGGTATGGAGGGACGGATGTTGGTGTCTTCGTGTGGGTTCGGAAGGAGGGATGGTGGCATGTTGGTCGGGAGGGAGGTGGCATTTGAATATGGAACATGTGTTTGGAAGGAGAAATGGGGCATTTGAGTGTGAATTGGAGCTGGGGTATCTGCTAGTGAGTGAGGGCATGAAGTATCATTAACAGTGGAGCAGCCGCGGACCTGACCTCTTTGCATCTAGAGGCATCCAAGATGCACGCACCCACAGCCTGGGGTCCCTCTCGCAGAGCGGTCCAGGGTGCCTGGGCAACCAGGCACTGGGGAGCGGAGATTCCCTTCCACCGTAGGGGGGTCCGTGACTCAGCAGATGGACAGGGATGCCTGGCAGGGTTGGGTTAACCTGCTGGGAATGTCCCCAACCACACACCGGAAAGGCAGCTCCACGCAGCCTCCTCACCAGGCCAGCCACTGCACTGGCCGGGGGCATGCACTCCTCTCTCTAACCCGCAAGCGGGTGGGCATTGGTGGGTGCACCCCGGTCAGCAGGGAAGCCCTGAGTGGGGGCTGCCGGGAGCCGAGGTAAACCTGACTCTCTCGAGGGGCACCTCCCCAGGCAGACAGTGGCCCAGCACTCCAGGTGCAAGCCCTGAGCCATGGCGCAGCAGGTTTACTCGACGGGCAGTTGTCGCAGATCCAGCCACCCACATCTGTGGGAGACCGATGGCCAGGTCCACTGGTGCAGTGGGTGACCTTCCCTCTTTCCTAGGTACCTGGAACTTGGCCCTGTGCGGCCATGCTGTGCTTTGAAGACTCCAGTGGTCCCACCGACCCCCTGCCTGTGCTGTCTCTGGCCCGCCTCGCCGTCCGTCCCCCAGGTCCCCCCAAAAGGGAAGCGGAGGGGGTCGGGGAAGGATGAGTGGATCGAGCCGGGTGGGCCGGCGGTGGAGCGGCCTGCCTCCATCCCCCTGGGAAGCACTGTGCAGGTTTCCCGGGCTGAGCACCTGGATTATTTTGTTCTTTTTAAACCACAATGGTCTCGGCCGAGCTAGGCAGTGCACTGGGCTGTCTCGCCACTAGCGGCGCTGCCTCCCCCAGCCTCTCCTGCACTGGCAGGGTCAGGCTGACATCTGGAAAAAAAGTTGCCTGTGACTCTCGCACGTCAATGAAGAACGCAGTTAGCTGCGAGAATAAGTGTGAATTGCAGGACACATTGATCAACACTTCGAATGCACCATGCATCCCCAGGTTCCTTCCAGGGCTACCCCTGTCTGAGGGTCACTTTTTTTACATTAATCGCCCTGGGGTTTCCTCCCAGGGTCGTGGCTGGGGCTGTCGCAAGACCCCATTCTCTTCATCCCGCTATGGTCAGACCCCAATCAACACTGTCGTTGAATCCCTGGACCTGGCACGCAAGCTCATTGCCGGCGTGTCTTGGCCTCCCCAGTTTCCCTGCCTCATGCGGGTTTCAGGAGGGCCGGGTGGCCAGAGCGCCCTGGATGTGGTGGTGGTGGCAGCAGGCCTTAAAAAGCCTGGCGGACCTTCACTCTACCGCGGGGCACCTGGCCATGCTGTGTGTGGCTGTCTGTAGTGTCCCGCATGGATGGCCATGTAGTGCGTGCCTCGCGACCATGTGGGCTTTGGCCGCAGATCGGGACTGAGGCACAGGGCTGGGGCAACTCCCCGTATGGGCCTGAGGCCAGCTGCGCCGAGCTTTGTGCTCTCCCCCGACTACAGCCTCAGATCAGAAGTGGTGAGCTGCTGAATTTAAGCATATTACTACGCAGAGGAAAAGAAACTAACCAGGATTTCCTCAGTAATGGCCAGTGAAGAAGGACGAGCCCAGCGCTGAATCCCTGTTCAGTGCCAGGTGTGGGAAATGTGCCGTACAGAAGACTGACTCCCCGGCATCGCTGAGTCTCACCCCGCGGACAGTGTTAGGCCGGTAGCGGCCTCTGGCACGCTGGGATCAGGTATTCTTGTAGTCAGGTTGCTTGGGAATGCATCCCAAAGCATGTGGTAACCTCCATCTGAGGCTAAATACGGCACGAGATGGATGGCTAACAAGTACCATAAGGGAAAGTTGAAAAGAACTTTGAAGAGAGAGTTCAAGAGGGTGTGAAACTGTAGAGAGGTAAAATGGTGAGGTCCGTGCAGTCCACTCGCCGGATTCAACACGGCAGGCAGATCGGTCGCCTGGAATGATGAATGCCCTCGCGGGACTGCGGCCCGGGCAGACCCAGCAACCGCAGGGCGCATTTCCTCTGTGGCAGTGAACTGCTACCGGCTGGGAAGGGCCCAGGGGGCAGGTGGCACTCTGCTCCCGCAGAGAGTGTTACAGCCCACTGACAGCAGTTTTGCTGTGTCCGCGGGCCAAGTGAGTTTGACCGCTGCAATGCCCTTCTTTGGCAACCATCCTGGCCCCTCTTGGGGGTCGCCGTGGTGGCGACGGGAGACAGGGCTCCCAATGCGACTGTGGTGGACTGCCTTCAGTGCGCCCGACCACGGTGTGCCGCTGGACGGGGAGGTCCACAAAGGGCGCCAGGGGTCTTTGGGGATGTCGGTTAACCACCTGACCTGTCTTGAGACACAGCAAAACAAAATAAGTTCCTAAATAAAGGAACTCCCGTCCCCTGCACACTTTCACAAGCTCAAGGAATGAGCCAAACAGTTGAGGTTCACTTATATATGTTAGGTAAGATTTCCACAGAGCTGGTAAATCTTCCTTTCCTGGTTCAACTCCAGAACTTTTTGCTTTTCTAGTGGGATATTTTTCATTAATACCTCAGTGAGTGGGAACCTTTTTCCACACTCACCTAATCTTTAGCTCTTTTTATGGGTGTCTTTTTTAAGACTCTCCATAGTGTCTTTTTAAAGTTATCATGTCTAACAACTTATTGGCAATAAGTGCCTGTTGTTGCTGGGTTGCCATTGGGGCTACCCTTTTAACTTTCTTGTGCTAACCTTGAGTGAACTACAGTTTCCAAGGGTAGAAAGGATCTTTGGATCCCTTTTACATTTTATTCTGTGAAACCAGCACACCCCCACCTTATGTGGAGTGCTGGAGAGATACAATGTATCCCCTTTCACATTAAAACTGTAACAATTCTGTTACAGTGACAAGCTTACCTTTAATGGCTGGTGGCAGTGATACCTTTTACTAATTTGGTGCACCTTTACCGCGGGCTGTGATCACAGCTGCAGTAAAGGCACCTAAGGGTGCTCATTTTACCAAAATGGCCCGTCTTCTTTTTCTGCCATTTTAGTGTTTCTTGTCGTTTCTTGTTCCTTCCCCTGACATCCAGGGTGGGAAATTCCTTTGTTTGAGTTTTGTCTTTGGCGGGAGTCCCCTGGACACCCCGCCCAGGATCCAGTCAGTCTGTAAGCACAGGAAGTGGGGGAGGAGTCCAAAACTTCCTCCTCCTTTGTCTCATGCCTTCCTTCAACTGGGCCAAATCCCAGTGGGCGGTTGGCTGTCCTCATTGGACAGCCAAATGCCCCTTTCTTGTAAAATGCGGAGAGAGAATGCAGAGGTTGTGTTGCAGTTCCTGATAAATACTGGAAACCTGGAAGCTGAAGTCATGTCGACCACTGAAACAGAAAACCAAAGAGGATGACGAAGGAAAAGTGGCAGGTATGATTTCCAGTGGCCGGAGAGCCTGCTGTGTAACCAGAGCCTGCTGCAGCCCTTCTTTCCGATCAACCTGGGGTCTCCGAAAACGATGACTTGAACCCAGAGCCTGGCGAGACCCACTAGACTCAAGAAGACCTGCATTTTGAGCCATTCCACGGGTTGCTGCGACCTTGCGTTCTTACAATACCCCAATACCCTGGGACTGCCAGCCATTGTCGGTGCATGGTCTTCTGAATTCCAAATCTCGCTGAAACTTCGTGGGCATGCTGGTCTATCTCCAGAGACACAAATCAAGTCCAAAAATTCCCCTCACAAGAGTGCTGGACCTTTTAAATGACGAGAATTCAACCGTGATTTTCTGTCTTCTTCTGTGCTCCTTGAAAAGGCGCCAAACCCGCAGAAATGCATTCAGCTGTGAGAGAAATCTTGCCTAGAGCCTTCTTCATCAATCCCTGCTACAAAGTCCCTTCTGAGGTCTTGTGTTCCGTCTCCAGGACAAGGAATCCAGTGACCGGGTATTTGGCTGCAGTCCCTGAAGTTCGCCTGCTGCCATCTCTTCTTCATTGCTGAGGTACTGTGTCGGCTTGGGTATATACTTACCTTAAGCCTGTTGGGATTTCGGTGTAGTCCTGGGGTGTTTTCTGTGATTGGGAGGTCCCTCGTCCAGTACGCCCAGTCCCACTGCTAGAATCCTGCTGGGGTGTCTTCTGTGAAGCCCCTGGACCCTCTTCTAACCCTAGAAGTAAAGTACTCACTTGTTTGCCAGTTTTCCTAAGGAAACTCTGACTTTTGCTACTAAAGAACTTATTCTAACACTGCCTGTTGGTCACTAGTCCTAGTGACCCCCCTTCTGCTACTGAGAATCCTCATGCTCTAAGAGAAAGACTTTGAAGGGATTGGGACTTCTGCCTAGAAAAGAAATCAAGTGTTTTACTTACTTGTAAAGAGTTGTGGGTAACTGTAATTCTCAGAGTGAACAGTTACAAAAGTTCTTACTGATCTTGAATGTGTCATGCACTATTCTTAAAAGTATGGTTAACATCTTTTCTTCCTTAGCCACTGTTTTACCAGTCTAAAAGAAAGTAGATGTGAAGGTATTTTACTCTCCTGTGATTAGGTTGTGCCTCTTTACAAAAGTAATGTGTTGGTTTCACCAGATTATTCCTGTAGGGTAATTGTATGAGTGTCCTCCAACTGTTGGTATCACCAGGTTAGTCCTGCTAGGATAACTGTATGAGTGTCCCCCAACTGGATCTAGCTTCCCCTGACTTGCTGCTAGCCTGTCCTTAATAAGTCTACATTAGGTTGTTGCCTACCTAGAATAACTATTCAGTAAAGTGTGACATTGGGTTTTACTTTCCCCTTCATTGTGAAGTTAAAGTAAGTGGGTTTTACTTACCCTGTGTTAGCTGTGTGCCATCCAAAACAAGTTACCAGAGTGATTGCTTACCTGAATCTGGGGTTCCTTGATTTCCAAAGCATATATAATTGTGCATTACATCCTTAGGTTTTACTCACCTGGTATAACTGTGTGTTATGACAAAAGTAGTTATAGGTTTTTACTGCAACTAGAAAAAGTGTTTTACTATTCACCAAAAGTATATTGCCCAGTTGACTGTTTATGTGATTTGTTCCAAGAGTCACTGTACAACTGGAAGGGCCTACTGTCCTTGTATTACCAAAAGTAATCTAAAAGTAGCCATTGGTCTTTTACTCCCAAAGAATAGAAATGACCTATACTAAATGTGTATAACAAGGTTTTGTCTTCCATAGAACTACTGTTAGGTGTTCCAAATAAGGTTTATACTTGGGCCTGTGTGCTTTCAAGTATAGTGTTGTGTTTTATATTGTGATATCATATAATGTGTTAGTACTTACTTAACCCCTAGATTTATCTGGGCCTACCTGTATTTCAATGAATCCTTTATTTTTACAATACATAGTGTTTCAGTGTTTCTTTGGATCATTTGTATTACAATGTTCACTTGTACTCTATCTACGGCCCTCTATCCCTCCTAAGAGAATCCTGGCTGCTCTGTCTACGCTACCTCAAACTCAGGTGGTACAGTCTTATACTAAGAGTGGAGTCTTGTACTGCCTCAGTAGAATGGTTTTGCTAAGCCCTTAGTTGGACTTCAGAAAAACTGTCCTAACAATATACATACTCTAGGTATGTTGTGTTACCAAGCTTATTCAATTATGTTATTTTTGTACAAACAAACAGTTAAAGATCATCAATGATGAACATCCAAATATAGGTTTTCAAAACTAATTTTTCTTCCAATGTAGTTTTATTTTTCAATTGTTGAAAAGGGGCCCAAAGCGTTTCGAGAAAAACATCTCTTCTTCAGGGGCATATTCAATATTTTCATTCAATCACAGCGAAGGAAAATTTACAACAAAAGCATGTTATTACTTACTTTGTCACAGTGTTTCCAAATTATTTACAATTCTTATGGTGTAACACTTAAATGTCATTGATTATTTTATATTCCACACCTTTGTGTATCAAGTACATTTATGATAGATTAATTTCCTAAATAAACAAACAATAGACCCTCAATTGACCTACCTATCCCCTAGGTGGTTTGGCCACAGAATGTTTCATCAATTTGGAGTAATATTTATATCTAGCGCTATATACGGCGCCATATTCACTGTAATATTAACCACACTTATCCATTGCCTGATTATTGCTCTCCATTTGTAAGTTATATGAGGGGTTCTTGCTCAGAGGTGAGTCAAATTGCACTCTATCGCATATATGTGTATGAGAAATCAATGATGAGATCTTTTGATACTGGATGATAACCCTCTAAGAGCATTTGAAGGTTATAGAAAGTGTTAGGGTTTCTAGAAGTTGAAAGTCTTACCCTTCGTGATGAATCGAAAAAGCCAAGGAGTTGGCTGATGGCGAATAGGGATCGTCTGGAGTGAAGATGGCGAAGGCACAGATGCCTTGTGGCTGTCAACTAGAACAGAAGTAGTACTCTAAGGAAATACAGAATGAAGCTTTTAAAGGGAGGAATGTGTATCTAAAGATGTTACAAATTTGGACTTGTTGCCAATAGTAGCTAGTACTAAGAAAGGGAGTGCCTGAGTCCAAAATGGACTAATGCTTACCTTTTGGAAAACGAGTGAAGGGAAAGAAGGTCTTCGTATAGCCGTTCCAGAGTATGGAATGGCTTTCAAAATGGCCGCCTGAAATAGTGGCGCTTGGCGGTGACGTCATTACGTTGTAAAGTAACGTGACATCACCCTTGTAAACATGGTGATGTCATGCGTATGCACGTAAGCGTGAGAGCTGTGCAATTTAAGGGAATATTGAAATTAAACAATAACGGTGAGTGTAGAAGAACAACAAAATAATTATTAGGTGGGTATCGCCAAAATATTACGCATGTGTAACCATGTATGTCTTAGAGTAGGTGCCGCTGGATGTCAAAAAATACCCAATGTCGGTGTGGACATCTGGCTAAGTGAGGTTCCTATGGATGTGGATGTGGCATCCACTTGGTATTACATTAAAGGTTCTGTAATGCGTGAATCTTAATAAACACAGTCTATAGGGAATTATAGGTATGGATCAAGACTGGCGGGTATAGCCATGGAAAATTGCATTTATCATCTTAGTCGATGGCCACAGTTTATAGAGAATCATTATTATAAAGCTTGTGATGTGTGAGTTGAAATTAGAATAAACTTCTAATGATATCTTACCCCTCATGTTCCAGTGTTATATTTAGGTTTACATAATATCATATTGGGATAGATTCTACTCCTATTACAAAAGGGAGATGTACAATGTGTCTGTGTGTCCAACTATTTTTCATAATCAGGAAAACAAATCATGTAGAAGGCGTAACATTTTTGGATCACATCGTTTAAGAAACTCTTGTCTCTTGTGTTCTGTGTGTCAATTGTGAGACTTACAGTCTACATGGTCCTCGACCACAAGCAAGAATACAGTTGTGTAAAGTCATACTGAAGGCATGATATTTCTGTCATATTATAGATAACACATTACTCATGTCTTCTATCTCTCAATCCTCAAATTTACAGTCTAATAGGTCCTGGACACTGCAATTGTCTTATGAAGCGTTATTGCTGTGCTGTGTCTAGTGGTCTGAACATTCGTGTTGCCAGACACTGCCATTGTGTGTATTGGTTATGTTAAGCTCATGTCTGGATAAGTCTTTGATGGGATATCTACAGAAAAGGTCGTAAGTAGAAATCTTCGTTTAGGCCCAATGGTGTCATTGCATCCAATTTATGTATCCAATATAGTTCTCTTTGGGCCAATCTTTTGGCTAAGTCTCCTCCTCTGGGTGCACTTCGAATAACTTCGAGAACCACCATTCGTATTTGGGAAATGTTGTGTCCATTTTCTTTGAAGTGTCTTGCTACTGGAGATTTGAGGTTTCCTGTTCTTATGCTGGACTTATGTTCGGTCCATCTCTCTCGTGCCTTGCGTATTGTTTTTCCAACATAGTATTTCCCACATGGACATTTTAGGGCGTAAATTACGTTTTTGCTTTCGCAGGTTGCAAAGTCTTTCAACATGATTTTCTTTCCGCTGTTTGGGTGTCTTATATGATCACCTTTGATCAGATTTGAACAATGTTGGCAATTGAGGCAGGCGTGTGTTCCTATTTTTTGTTTCTTCAGTGTCATTTGTGTAGATTTTTTCATCCAACTTAAACTGATAAAGGAATTATCCGAGGACACAACAGTAACACTCAAACCAGCGGACAAAGGGGGAGCCCTGGTATTAATGGATACAAACCTTTACAATGAAGGTTGCCTGAGACTCCTACAAGATCAACGGCCATATTTAGTGCTTGATAATGATCCCATCATGTCCATTAGCACCATTATCAAAGAAACAATCGACAAAGCCTATGATGCAGATTGGATATCTGAACACACAAAGGACTTTCTGATCAAAAAATTCCCTATAACACTGGTCTTCTACGCACTAACGAAGGTACACAAAGACCTCAAAAATATGCCATTCCGACCAATAGTGGCAGGTACTGAAAGCATTTTTCATCCGCTCGCAACCACACGTACAAAAAATAACCACGTACGTAAAGGACACAGCTAATTTTTAACGACTACTCAGTGAAATTCAGACAACAGACACTAATCTCATACTGTTTACACTTGATGTAAATAGTCTATATACATCCATACCTCATGAGGACGGCATAGAGGCCCTGGAATGGTTTTTACTCAGACAGAATGAAACTCTCATACACAAAGTCTTCATAATAGAACTGATCAGTATTATCCTTTACAACAACTACATCAGATTTAACAGCAAATACTACCTCCAAATATCAGGTACATCTATGGGCTCCTCTGTAGCACCAGCCTAGGCAAATATCTTCATGTTTCATTTTGAACACAATTTTGTATTGGACAAATAACCATGGAAAAGCAAGATCAAATTTTGGAAACGATTCATCAATGATATTTTTGGCATTTGGCTAGGCACCAATGAAGAACTCCATGAATTCTTTATCTATCTCAACAATTGCCAGGAAGGCATTACTTTCACATTAGAAATTGGAAAATCAGGGGTTCACTTCCTGGACGTACAAGTAGAATGGAAAAATACTGAATTTTGCACGAACATCTACAGGAAACCTACCGATGTGAACAGTGTCTTACACTTCGGCAGCTTCCATCCATTCCACCTCAAAGACAATTTACTGTTCACTCAATTTCTCAGTTTGAAAAAAAATCACATCTGACCCCATGTTACTACAAACAGAACAGGCAATCATGAAAGAAAGATTTAACAAAAGAGGATTTCCAGAAGAAATCATTGACAAATCAATATTAAGGACAAGCACACTAACCAGAGAAAACCTATTACAAGATAAACCAAAGAAGGAAACAACAAGACTCATCCACACCCTAAAATACACAAGCCAAAGTTATCAGGTGAAAAGAATAATCAACCAAAATCGGGATCTCATAAAATCGGACCCAAATCTGAACAGATTATTTCCAGATCCACCAATGTTAGCCTACAAGAGGGGCAACATTTTTAAAGATAACCTGACCAGGGCAGAAAGAACGAAAAAATCTACGCAAATGACACTGAAGAAACAAAAAATAGGAGCACACGCCTGCCTCAATTGCCAACATTGTTCAAATCTGATCAAAGGTGATCAAATAAGACACCCAAACAGCGGAAAGAAAATCATGTTGAAAGACTTTGCAACCTGCGAAAGCAAAAACGTAATTTACGTCCTAAAATGTCCATGTGGGAAATACTATGTTGGAAAAATAATACGCAAGGCACGAGAGAGATGGACCGAACATAAGTCCAACATAAGAACAGGAAACCTCATATCTCCAGTAGCAAGACACTTCAAAGAAAATGGACACAACATTTCGCAAATACAAATGGTGGTTCTCGAAGTTATTCGAAGTGCATCCAGAGGAGGAGACTTAGCCAAAAGATTGGCCCAAAGAGAACTATATTGGATACATAAATTGGATGCAATGACACCATTGAGCCTAAACGAAGATTTCTACTTAGGACCTTTTCTGTAGATATCCCATCAAAGACTTATCCAGACATGAGCTTAACATAACCAATACACACAATGGCAGTGTCTGGCAACACGAATGTTCAGACCACTAGACACAACATAGCAATAACGCTTCATAAGACAATTGCAGAGTCCAGGACGTATTAGACTGTAAATTTGAGGATTGAGAGATAGAAGACATGAGTACTGTGTTATCTATAATATGAGAGAAATATCATGCCTTCAATATGACTTTACACAACTGTATTCTTGCTTGTGGTCTAGGACCATTTAGGCTTTAAGTCTCACAATTGAGAGAGAGAACACAAGAGACAAGAGTTTCTTAAACTATGTGATCCAAAAATGTTACGCCTTCTACATGATTTGTTTTTCTGATTATGAGAAATAGTTGGACACACAGACAAATTGTACATCTCCCTTATGTAATAGGAATAGAAGCTATCCCAATATGATATTATGTCAACCTAAATCTAACACTGGAACACGAGGGGTGAGATGGACATTAGATGTTTATTATAATTTCAACTCACACATCACAAGCTTTATAATAATGATTCTCTATATACCATGGCCTTCGACTAAGATGATAAATGCAATTTTCCATGGCTATACCCGCAAGTCTTGATCCATACCTATAATTCCCTATAGACCATGTTTATTAAGATTCACGCATTACACAACCTTTAATGTAACACCAAGTGGATTCCCCATCCACATCCATAGGAACCTCACTTAGCCAGATGTCCACACCGACATTGGGTATTTTTTTCCATCCAGTGGCACCTACTCTAAGACATACTGTCATGATTCCTGCCCCTCATGTCCCCAGCCCTCCAAGATGTCAGGCTGGAGCCAGGCCACGATCACCTACATGGCCCTCAAGGGCCTTTCCATCCCTCCAAAGACCCACTTGGAGTCAGACTTGGCGCTTGTGGCACCAGACTCACTCACTCCCATAGGATAACATTGGGGTTTGAACTTGTAGTACATTGATGGGGACAAGATGGATGCCCGCACTTATTTCGATTCTCAGAACTGCATGTGTAGTCCAGTCTTTTGGGTGTGGTTCAGCCCAGAGACACCTGGGATACCCAGAGACTATTTAAGCCACGCCCAGGATGAGAAACATGCTTTGTGTTTCCTGCACCTGCAGCGTGACACTCACCGTGTTCGGATCGGTCTCCAGTAGGCCTGCATCTTTCTTCTGCGCTCAGCTCCTGCAAGAACAAGAACACCGTTAGGAACAGCCTTACCTTGCAGCGCTTCTGCCCATCATTCATCGCTTCTTCTGTTCTGTGGGCATCTTCAGCGGTGTCATTCCCATCCCGTCACGCTGCTTCCTAAGGAAAAGGGAAAAGAACAGAAAAAAGGCATTAGTAAGCATTCAGCAAATCTACGCTTATTTTTAAAGACTGTACGAGCTTCAAACGCTTACCTGAATCTCAGCCGCTTTGGGGAACTCTGTCTCCGGAACTTCTCATCCATCTGCAAGAGGGAAAAGGCACTCCAGGTTAGTGTGGAAACATCTAGAGGCGCTGCATACCGCACTTACTCACCGCATTTCTTCTTCATAACCGGCATCCACGCTGAAAACGTTGCGGCACCTAAAAGACACAGAAAAATAACTCAGTTTAATACAAATACGAAAGGGTTGCATCACGCATCGCGCTCTCACTCACCTTCAGCACTATTCATCTCAGCAGCACGTCACCATCCCCGGACGCGGGCCATCATCTAAGGAAGGAAAGAAACGAAGTTAGAGAACTGTTCAAAAGACTCATTATACTTACCTGTCGGACTCTTGCCAGTGAAGTAACTAGGCAGCAACGAGCCCGCATGAATCAACGCGCCCCTGCGCTGAAAGCAGGACGGAGAGCACACTTTCCAAGAAAACAAGGTGAGCCGTGGATCAAAGGGAAGGGTTGGACCCCGGGGAAGAAGAGGTTCAAGCACACAGAGACAATAGGGAGTTAAACTCTATCAATCCTGTGTTTCAGGCCCAGTCTCCAGTCGAGTAGATTCCAGGGAAGGGTTTGAGGTTGTAGGAGGTCAGAACAGGCTGAGTGAGGTCCCCGTGGATACCAGGTGAGCGTTACAGAACACAAAGCCTCACATCAAAATCCACCTGGCTGTCATGGAAACGTCAGAAACCGACCAGTTAGCCCACATGTTGGGGCAGCTACGTTCCGAAGTACATGCAGCCAGGCAGGAGACCAACACCCTGAGGAGAGAGCTGATAGTAGCCAAAGAACGCACTGATGATTTAAGCCGGCAACTTCTCCAGTCACAAGCAGGGCATGCACCATTGCCGGGAAGCGTGCCCTCGATGCCAACACCATCAGCCAATCCCGTTCAGATAACCCTTCCTGGGGCAGTTCCCTTGGCCCTGCCCGAACGATTTACAGGGGATCCCAAGAGGTTTGCAACGTTCATGAACCAGTGCCACCTGCGCTTCCTTTGTAGACCAGGGGCCTTTCCGAATGACCAATCACGGGTCACTTTTGTGCTATCCTACCTGAGTGGTAGCGCCGCAGACTGATCTGTACCCTTTATGGCCTAAGACGATCCTTTGCTGCTTGACTTCAGGGGCTTTCAACAGGAGATGGAAAAGCTGTTCGCCCGTCGTACTCATGGTCAGGCATTAGACAACAAACTTCTGTCCCTATGCCAAGAGAATCAAGACCTATTAAGATACATAGCCACGTTCAATAGACTCGTAGTTGAAGCAGAATTTCCAGTGGAGAAGAGAACCCCGTTATTTCATCGGGAGTTGCGGGGGGAGCTCAAGGATGCTCTCGCACAAGTAGTGAACCCCCCGCAAGACTGCTCAGAATTCATTGACCTTGTTGTTCAACTGGATCATAGGTTGCAGGACCGAAGAGCAGATCGAACCAGACCGGACCCTCGCCCTATTTATGTGCATTCAAAGGACAATATTGCCCGCACAACGGAAGGTTCAGGAGAACCAATGCAAATCGGGGGGGTCAGATTCCCCCTTGACTAAAGCGGAATGGGATAAAACGAGACAGCAGCAGTTATGTCTGTACTGTGGAAGGGATGAGAGATAAGTGGGCGAGCCCTCTTTTTTGTATGGGGGCTTGACTCGGGAGGGTAATGGGTACAATAGAACAGGAATTGAGTCAAAGCTATCCTAACCAATGGCGTGACACAGGATCACTCAGGTTTGCAGTGGAGCTAGATAACTGCTAGCTCAATAGACAAAAACACCTGAAGAGGTGAAAGTAACAAAAACAGGGTTTTTATTTTACACTAACAAAGAAACAAAAACATTTTTTTACAAACTGCGCCGTGGCGCTGAAGGTATGCATAATGAGCACATTGGAGTATGTATATATGTGGGTTAGTATGCAGAGTGAAAAAACAAAGTTTTCTACATATGTTGTTTTAAATGATAAAACATTTAGCCTTGTCGACACACTATTTTGTGTTTCTGGTTCAGAGTAAATAACTGGTGGCTGTGGCTGAAGAGATGGAACAGCGTTGATACACCAGGTACCGAACGGTCTTCAGGACAATTTGATCAAGTCAGGTAAGTATTGGGGTCCGTCAAAATAGTGTGTCGACAAGGCTAAATGTTTTATCATTTAAAACAACATATGTAGAAAACTTTGTTTTTTTGCTCTGCATACTAACCCACAAATATGCATACTCCAATGTGCTCATTATGCATACCTTCAGCACCATGGCGCAGTTTGCAAAAAACTGTTTTTGTTTCTTTGTTAGTGTAAAATAAAACCCTGTTTTTGTTACTTTAACCGCTTCAGGTGTTTTTGTCTATTGAGCTAGCAGTTATCGAGCTGCACTGCAAACCTGGGTGACCGTGTGTCACGCCATTGGTTAGGGTAGCTTTGACTCAATTCCTGTTCTATTGTACTGTAGAAGGTCAGGTCATTTCCTTAAAGGGTGCCCTGTGAAGCCACCGAGGAGGACGCTAGGGGTCACGGACAAGGAAGATACCATCAAGGAATCAGAAATCTCCCCAGCCCGGCAAGTGTTGGGGTCCACTTGTCGAGCGAAGAAAGTGAACTACAGACCTCCCATTTTGAATTTTTCTGTGGTCTTGATCAATCACCAACAACCATCTTGGATGCACGCAGTAAGAGCATACATTGACAGTGGAGCCGTTGGGAATTACATCAACCAGGATCTTGCAGAAAAGATGGGGCTTCCGTTACGCCCTAAATCAACCACTGACACTGTTACCACTGTCGACGACACGGAAATAGCTTCTGGTCCAGTATCCCAATGCACTGCAGCTTTAACCCTTCTGTGCCAGGATGCACACCAAGAATCTATCGTTTTCGACCTCTTTAAAGCACCACAGTTCCGGTTGATTTTGGGAATGCCATGGTTGGTAGCTCACAATCCTCGAATCGATTGGTGAGCAAAAGAATTGGCCTTTCCCGAGACTTGCCCCCACACATGTTATCGCCAAGAGAAACAACCAATAGACACCAGAACTGCCACGCTTGTGACTGTGGCAATCGGCACCCTACCAAGTGAATACCAGGACTTTCAAGATGTCTTTCAGAAAGTACAGGCTAATACCCTGCCACCACATAGACCATACGATTGCCAAATCAACCTGATACCCGGCGCACAAATCCCTTGTGGGCGAATTTACGCACTCCCAGAACCAGAAAACCAGCACCTGAAGGACTAGCTTGACCAGTACCTGGCCAACGGCTTCATCCGTCCCTCGAAGTCTCCAGAAGCAAGTCCTCTATTCTTCGTAACGAAAAAGGAGGGGGACTTGAGAACGTGCATAGACTACCGTGCACTGAACCAGATTACCGTAAAAAAACGCTACCTCCTGCCACTGATCCCTGAATTGCTTGATCAAGTCAAAGAAGTCAAAATCTACACAAAACTAGACCTGAGGGGGGCATATCACCTTGTTCGCGTAAAACAGGGGGACGAATGGAAAACCGCTTTTCGCACCAAATACGGCTTGTACGAATATCAAGTAATAACCCTTTGGCCTTTGCAACGCGCCTGCAGCATTTCAATACTTCATGAACGTTGTCCTATGGGAATTGATTGATGTCTGTGCTCTAGTTTACATTGATGATATTCTAGTATATTCTGAATCAAAGCAGGACCACGTTAAACACGTCCGATCCGTATTGGAGAAACTCCATCAACACCAGCTCTATGCCAAGCTTGAAAAGTGCTCATTCCACGTCTCCTAGGTGGAATTCCTGGGCTTTATTCTCAGCCCGAATGGAATCTGAATGGATGTACACAAGGTAGATGCTATCCTGAAATGGCCATCCCCAAATTCATTCAAGGGGGTTCAAAGTATGCTGGGTTTTGCAAACTTCTACCGCCGGTTCATCCCAGGATTTTCGCAAATCGTGCATCCCATCACGTCATTGCTAAGGAAAAGCAACAAAAAGTTCCAGTGGACAACAGAAGCCAAGGAAGCTTTCCAGGAACTCAAAGCAAGATTCACATCTGCCCCAATCTTACGCCACCCTCGCCCTGATCTCCCATACCTGGTGGAAATGGATGCCTCAAGCATGGCTATGGGAGCCGTCCTTTCACAAAAGGAACCCGAAACGGGCCAGTTACACCCTGTTGCCTTCTGGTCGCATAAATTCACACCCCCTGAACTCAATTACGCTATCACAGACAAAGAACTCCTGGCCATTAAGTCAGCCTTTAAGGCATGGCAGCACTACCTCTTGGGCGCCAGACACACAATCACCATAATAACTGACCACCGGAACCTCCAGTACCTAAAAACGGCAAAGGCCCAATCCTCACGACAACTACGTTGGGCTCTTTTTTTTTGCTGAATATGACTACGTGATTACATTTCGACCAGGGGTGAAAAACGGGAAGGCCGATGCCCTTTCCCATATGGGGGTGGAAGAGCAAGGGTATCGGACCCCTGACCCAATAGCAATCATCCCGAGTGGCAAGCTCCTAGGAATCACAGCAGCCATAACTCAGAAAGAATTACATGAAGAAATCCAGAACCTGATGAGTCTGGAGCAATTACAAGCGTGGAGTGCACAAGGAGAACATTACATGATAAAAGATCAGTTGCCCTACTTCAGGAATCATTTATTCTTACCAAACCAAGAACTACGAGAACAAGTCATGTCCGGTTATCATGATTCCTTGATCGAGGGCCACCCCGGAATCGCTAAATTCCCAGCCAAGGTAAAACGAAATGATTGGTGTCTCACGTAGCGTAAAGACATTATCCAATTCATCCTATCTTGTGGAGTGTGTGCTCAAAACTAGTCATCCAAGCAGAAACCGGCTGGGCTATTGCAACCATTGAAAATCCCACCAGCACCCAGGCACACGTTGTCCCTCGATTTTATTACTGACTTACCATCCAGTGAAGGGTTTAACACTATTCTTGTGGTCGTGGACCTATTTTCAAAAATGGCACATTTCATTCCTCTTAAGGGGCTCCCAAATGCTTCCACTCTGGCAAAGGTATTTCTTGAAGGCATCGTACGGCTCCATGGGTTTCCTTCAGTTTTGGTCTCAAGTCTCAATTCGTATCTAACTTCTGGAGAAAATGCAGCTCTATGGTCCAGATCGACATCCGGCTATCCACCAGTCACCACCCCCAAACGGATGGTCAAACTGAGAGGACAAATCAGCCGCTCGAGCAGTATCTGCGTTTCATGTTACTCCAAGCTGAAGGAAGCTGGTTCGACCTATTATGGATAGCTGAATATGCTTATAATAATTCCCTACACACCAGCACTGGGCAGACACCCTTTTATACCATGTATGGCAGGCACCCACGTACTTCTGAGTTGGACGTTCCTACAACCCTGGAAATGCCAGCAGTCAAAACCTTGCACACAACCATTTCTCAAACCTTTAAAAGGGCAGCTGAACACCTACATCAAGCTAATAATCGCCAAAAGAAGTTTGCTGATCAACACCGAGCAAAGGCCCCCAACTACCAAGTGGGAGACAAAGTCTGGCTGGCGTCTAAACACGTGTCCATTAAAGGAACCTGAACTTTCCGTCCAAGATACCTGGGTCCATTCACCGTCACCTCTGTATTAAATCCTGTGGCGGTCAGACTAGCTTTGCCTTCAATCATGCAGATTCATCCTGTGTTCCACGTGTCTCTCCTTAAACCTGTTCAACCTGGGACCCGGGTAGCAACGCCACTGCAGCCAGTAGTAGTCGCCGGGGAGCCAGAATTCAAAGTCAAGGACATCCTGGATTCAAAGTACGTCAGATCCAAATTATACTACTTAGTAGATTGGAAGGGGTATGGTCCACAAGACAGGACATGGGAGCCTTGTGAGTACATCCATGCACCTTGCTTGCTTAAACGATTTCATCAAAACCATCCAAACAAACCAGGACCAGAAAGAAGAGCCACCTTGAGAGGGGCCTTGGGAGGTGAGTGCTGTCATGATTCCTGCCCCTCATGTCCCCAGCCCTCCAAGATGTCAGGCTGGAGCCAGGCCACAATCACCTACATGGCCCTCAAGGGCCTCTCCATCCCTCCAAAGACCCACTTGGAGTCAGACTTGGCGCTTGTGGCACCAGACTCACTCACTCCCATAGGATAACATTGGGGATTGGACTTGTAGTGCATTGGTGGGGACAAGATGGATGCCCCCACATATTTTGGTTCCCAGAACTGCATGTGCAGTTTAGTCTTTTGGGTGTGGTTCAGCCCAGAGACACCTGGGATACCCAGAGACTATTTAAGCCACGCCCAGGCTGAGAAACATGCTTTGTGTTTTCTGCACCTGCAGCGTGACACTCACTGTGTTCGGATCGGTCTCCAGTAGGCCTGCATCTTTCTTCTGCGCTCAGCTCCTGCAAGAACAAGAACACCGTTAGGAACAGCCTTACCTTGCGGCGCTTCTGCCCATCATTCATTGCTTCTTCTGGTCTGCGGGCATCTTCGGCGGTGTCATTCCCAACCCGACACACCGCTTCCTAAGGAAAAGGAAAAAGAATAGAAAAAAGGCATTAGTAAGCATTCAGCAAATCTTCGCTTATTTGTAAAGACTGTACAAGCTTCAAACGCTTACCTGATTCCCAGCCGCTCTGGGGGAACTCTGTCTCCGGAACTTCTCATCCATCTGCAAGAGGGATGTTAGCGTGGAAACATCTAGAGGCGCTGCATACCGTGCTTACTCACCGCATTTCTTCTTCATAACCGGCATCCACACTGAAAACGTTGCGGCACCTAAAAGACACAGAAAAAGAACTCAGTTCAATACAAATACGAAAGGGTCGCATCGCGCATCGCGCTCTCACTCACCTTCAGTGCTACTCATCTCAGCAGCACGTCACCATACCCAGATGCCGGCTATCATCTAAGGAAGGAAAGGAACGAAGTTAGAGAATTGTTCAAAAGACTCATTATACTTACCTGTTGGACTCTTGCCAGTGAAGTAACTAGGCAGCAACGAGCCCGCATCAATCAACGCACCCCAGCACTGAAAGCAGGACGGAGAGCACACTTTCCAAGAAAACAAGGTGAGCTGTGGATCAAAGGGAAGGGTTGGACCCCGGGGACGAAGGGGTTCAAGCACACAGGGACAATAGGGAGTTAAACTCTACCAATCCTGTGTTTCAGGCCCAGTCTCCAGTCGAGTAAACTCCAGGGAAGGGTTTGAGGTTGTAGGCGGTCAGAACAGGCTGAGTGACGTCCTCGTGGATACCAGGTGAGCGTTACACATACATGGTTACACATGCGTAATATTTTGGCGATACCCACCTAATAATTATTTTGTTGTTCTTCTACACTCACTGTTATTGTTTAATTTCAATATTCCCTTAAATTTCACAGCTCTCGCGCTTACACGCTTATGCATGATATCACCATTTCTCAAAATAAATACATCTCCACTTGCGATTTCCCTTTGTACTTTTTTGTTATGGTAAGTGCCAAATAAATTTCCTTCACACCAGATTACTTTTTCAAAAGTTGAGTGTTTTTATTCAAAATTTAACTTCTTGTTTTCCACTCTCAATCTCTTATTAACACTCTCTGGACGTGTTTCACCCTTGTTTTTACAGGGGATCATCAGGAGAGATTTGACTGCTATTATAACAAAGAAAGAAAAAAGAAAACCATTCATACCTTTGTATTTGATTCAACAAAAGAATTATTTAAGCAGAAAACGCATTGTTTACATGTTCTAACACATTTTTCTAGAATTAGTCATATCAAAAAATGTCTGTCAGAATGACACTCACCAATAATATTATCTTTTGAGCTTGTTGTGCCACATTTAAATCCTCTGACTTTAAATTTCCCTTGGGTGCTGTAACCTATTTTAGCAAAAAAAGAACATATGTTTTAAATTGGAGGTTTCAAAGTAGGACCTGGTTAGGATACATCCTAAGTAGGCAAATAATTTGCTCAAAATAGCTAACCAGCTTGGTAACACAACATACCGAGAGTATGCATATAAGTGAACCTTAACAGTCTGGCTCATTCCTTGAGCTTGTGAAAGTGTGCAGGGGACGGGAGTTCCTTTATTTAGGAACTTATTTCGTTTTGCATTGTCCTCACAACCCATATGCCAGGGTTGACCGTTCTCTCCCCTGCACCTTAAGTATATGAAAAGCATATTTTTGCTACTAAAACATAATTAGATCTTTAGGAATTACCTAGAATAGGAGTGCATGGTGAACACAACTGTAGGTTCTGTCTTGAGACACAGCCCAAGGAGTCTAACACGTGCGCAAGTCAGAGGGCCGAATGAAACCCTGTGGTGCAAAGAAGGTGGGGGCCGGTGTGTGCCGATTGCGGTGGGATCCCGTTGCAGTCGGCGCACCACCGACCCATCTCGCCCGCTCTGTCAGGGAGATGGAGCATCAGCGTGTGTGATAGGAACCAAAAGATGGGGAACTAGGCCTGGTGGTTGTCCGTAGCGGTCCTGATGGGTAAATCGGTCGTCCGACATGGTTATAGGGGTGAAAGACTAATGAAACCATCTAGTAGCTGGATCCCTCCAAAGTTTCCCTCAGGATAACTGGCGTACGGAAATCCCAGTTTTATCTGGTAAAGCGAATGATTAGTGGTCTTGTGGCCAAAATGATCTCAACCTATTCTCAAAGTTTAAATGGGTAAGAAGCCTGTCTCAGTGGCGTGGAGCCGGGCATTGAATGTAAGTGAGTTTAGATGCCCAGTGGGCAACTTTTGGTAAGCAGAACTGGCGCTGCAGGATGAACCGAATGCCGGGTTAAGGGGCACGATGCTGACGCTCATCAGATCCCAGAAAACGTGTTGGTTGATAGAGACAGCTGGAAGCTGGCCATGGAAGTCGGAATTCGCTAAGGAGTGTGTAACAACTCACCTGCTGAATGAATTAGCCCTGAAAATTGATGGCACTAGAGCGTCGGGCCCATACCTGGCTGTCACCGGCACTGAACGCCGCTGGGGCTAAGCTGCGATGAGTAGCAGGGCCGCTGCGGTGCGCACGGAAGTTCAGGGCGAGGGCCCAGGTGGAGCGGCCGCAGGTGCAGATCTTGGTGGTAGTAGCTAATATTCAAATGAGAACTTTGTAGGCCAAAGTGGAGAATGGTTCCATGTGAACAGCAGTTAAACATGGGTCAGTCGGTCCTAAGAGATAGGCGAGCACCGTTCGCAAGCGACGGGCGATGGCCTCTGTTGCCCTCAGCCGATGGAAAGGGAGTCGGGTTCAGATCCCCAAACCCAGAGTGGCAGAGACGGCACCCTCGCGGTGTCCAGTGCAGTAACGTAAATTATCCCAGAGAAGCCGGCAGGAGCCTCAGGGAGGGTTCTCTATTCTTGTGAAAGGCAGGACACCCTGGAATGGATTCGCCCTGAGAGAGTGGCCGAAGCCTTGGAAAGCATTCTGGTTCCAGCGGCGTGCAGTGAGCTCTCGCTAGTCCTTGAAAATTCATGGGATATGGTGTAAATCGCGCGCCGGGCCATACCCATATTCACAGCAGGTCTCCAGGGTGAACAGCCTCTGGCATGTTGGAACCATGTAGGTAAGGGAAGTTTGCAAGTCAGATCCGTAACTTTGGGATAAGGATTGGCTCTAAGCGCTGGGTCTGTCGGGCTGGGGTGCAAAGCGGGGCTGGGCGTGTGCCACGGCTGGACGAGGCGTCTCACACCCCATCCCCCTGGGGGCGGCATCAACTCTGGATGCAAGCCGGGCCCTTCCTGTGGGTTGGCCCAGCTGTGGTGGTCACCTCTCTCCGTTCCCCTCCTGGGGTTAGGAGTCCAGGTTCTGCCTCAGCCAACGCCTAGCAGCTGACTTAGAACTGGTGCGGAAGAGGGGAATCTGACTGTTTGATTTAAACCAAACTTTGTGAAGGCCCATGGTGGGTGTTGACGCAATGTGATTTCTGCCCAGTGCTCTGAAAGTCAAAGTGAAGAAATTCAATTAAGCGCGGGTAAACGGCGGGGGTAACTATGACTCTCTTAAGGTAGCCAAATGCCTTGTCATCTAATTAGTGACACGCATGAATGGATGCACGAGATTCCCACTGTCCTTACCTATTATCTAGCGAAACCACAGCCAAAGGATTGGGTGTTGCTGAATCAACGGGGACAGACGACCCTGTCGTGTTTGCCTCTTGTCTGGCACTGTGAGGAGACATGAGAGATGTAGGATAAGTGAGAGGCCCTCGGGCCGCCAGTGAAATACCACTACTCTTATCATTTTTTCACTTACCGAGTTAGTTGGGGGGAGAGCCCCGTGGGGCTCTCACTTCTGGCTCCAAGAGCTCGGCACCCGCTGTGCGCGACCTGCTCCGGGGACAGTGCCAGGTGGGGAGTTTGACTGGGGTGGTACACCTGTGAAACGATAACGCAGATGTCCTAAGGCAAGTTCAGGGAGGACAGAAACCTCCTGCGGAGCAGAAGGGCAAAAGCTCGCTTGATCTCAATTTTCAGTATGAATCCAGACAGTGAAAGCAGGGCCTCGAGATCCTTCTGACTTTTTGGGTTTGTTAGGTAGAATTCTCAAGAATGTGCTAATTTCGCTTACATTTTGAGACACCCAGCCACTTTGCTGGATATCTAGGATTTTAATGTTTACCTGGGAAGAGTGTGAGCCTTTTTTTCCCCACTCTTCCACGTATTTTGATGTGTGTTTTACTTTTGTGTTCTTTGGATATGGGGTTTTAAACAACTCCAAAGCATCATCTTTTTCTTGTGTGTCACACAGCACCTTTAGTGCAGTGGCACAGGGGTGTCTTTCAGTCTCCCCAGGTCTAAATACCTTCTCTGGGACTGACTACTGTCTCCCAGAGCATGTGAAGTTAAATTGACTTTACTAGTCCACTTAAATTCATAGACCCAGCACACACTATCTTCCTATAGGGCACTGGAGGGGTTGCTTAGCATCCCCTGTGTCTAAACACTCATGTAACAGTCAAATGTTACCCTCTCCTCTTGAAATGGCTGGTGGCAGTGGTTTTAGAACAAACTACCATGATTTTTCCCGACCGCGAACACCGGTAGCTAAAAATCGGGGCCGCCATGTTTTTCAATATGGAGCCCATGACCCCTCTGTAAAAACAGACTCCGGTCATCTTTTTTCTCGGTTTTCTTAGAGGAAAGGTCCTTCTTATGTTTAACTCTGCGTGCCAAACCAGGTTTAATCCCTTTGTTCGATGCCCTTTGGCGGGCTTCAGTGTTGAAGCCCTCCTCTGACGCCTGAGTGTCTGGGGTGGACAAGATGTGAGGGAGGTGCCTGAAAGTCCCTGTGCTTAGTCTCCTAGGAGACCTGAATACACTCTGGTGTGATTGGCTGGCTGACTGTCGGGCAAGGACAGCCACCCTGCTGGGTGAGAGACAGCTAGGCTAAAAAGAATGGGAGAAAACTGTTTAAAAGCAGGTCTCTGGGACTTGGAAGGCAGAGTCGACCACTGAAATGAAAGAACCGAAGACGAGCTGAAGGAAGACGACTGCTGCAACTCGAATTGCCTGAAACTCCATCAACAGAGAAGCTCCTTCAAGGACGACTTCTTCCCTTGAGCTGGTGGGAACAACCAACTCGTAAGCCACCTGGACACTGTCTCCATAATGGTCGAATTTTCTTCAGAGTGCTGTTGAAAACAGGATAGCCAGTGAGAAGGATACCAGTTTGTGGACTTTAAGGCACTCACACCGTAAAACCGATGCTTAGCCAAGCTTGTGGCCTCTTCCCAGGGCAGTGCAGGAACCTCCTGACGTCCTCTTTCTTGAACCCACGACTGAAGCTCAGGAACAGCGAGATCTGCAGGAACTGCCAGGAAAAACTGCCTCAGCTACAGCTGTTCTTCATCATTAAGGTACTGTGCAAACACGGTGTGGGAATCCTTTCTGCCGTGGTGAAAGTTTGTGAAACTTTCCCAACTTTGGGGTCTTGTTCGCTCATAAAACCGACATAGAACTCTTTTTCTGACAAACTACTTCTAAGAACATTGGCAAAGACTTAACCGTTTACTACCAGAACTGTGCTATCTTATCCAAGACTCTGAACCATTGACTTTGGCCCAGGCCTAGTGAAGAATTGAATTGCTGGTTGTAGTGAACTGAAACTATTTGCCCTGCCTATGAAAGTATTTGTGCTTTAAATTCTTTTAACCTTGTCTTTCTACCCCTTATGAAAGTAACTGAAGTGCCATTTTGCTCCCACTTCAGAGAGCTTAACTTGTTCGGAAACATATTGTTTGTATACTGTAGTGTATTGGAGTGTGATATTGAGCTGCTTTCTTACTAGTGGAATGTTTTCCAACTGATTGGGTAAATAAATGTATATTCTTTTACCAAGAAACCTTGACTAGTGTTTGTTTGAACTACTGTGATTGCAAGTCCTTTGTGTAACATCTTGTACTGCTCACATTACTCTTGAGATATGTCTGGCTGCTCAGCGACTGCTACCACATAACTGGATAGTACAGGCTTATACGAAAGGTGAGATTGTGCTTACACATGTAGTCTTAATTGTGTGAAGTGTTCCCAAAGGGTACTGCATGTAATTCTGCATAACACTGATGTACAGTTGTGAGGATCAAGTGTAGTTGTTACATTGAGAGTGCTGCTCTTACCTTTTTTCAAATAACCCTAACCCTCACAAGGCTAAGCACCACTAGAAAAGCAATTGTTTTATCATGTCTGATATGGCTAGCTACAGACAGGAGACCATAGTCATTTTAACAGTTGATCAGCTGAGAGAAATGTGTAAAGCTAGGAACCTCAATGTTAAAGGCAAGAAAAATTAATTGATAGAAAAGTTGTTGGAATGTCAAAGTCATAGAAATAGGTCTGCTGTACCTACTTCTGATGAAAATGTGGAAAATGATGATGAGGATGATAATGTTTCAGAGTCACACTCAAATGTTATTGATGAGTTAGATGAGGCAGAGGAGTCTCAAGTTGAAGGCCCCACTTTACCTCTAACTGCTTTTAGGCCTCAATTATTTGCCACAGGGGCCCTACCAGGTCAATGATGAGTCCAGAATATGTCTCTCTTGAGAAGATGGGACTTGAGTTAGAATTCAAAAGAATCCAAGCCCAAACTGAAAGCAAACATCAAGAACTTAAACTAAGGGAAATGGAATTACAACATGCTCTTGAAATGAAGAAATTGTCTCTTGAGAATGGTTCTCTCCAAGAGTCTTCTAGGTCTTCCAGTCCTAAGAGTCCTCACATGCCCAAAGAGGCAGTAAGTATGTATGAGGTTAAGCTTGATATTTTGGATTGATTGGCAACTTTTGACTATAACCATGGGATTCAGAACATTACAGGGAATCAGCTGATTCCTTGGCTCTTTTCCAGGCTACCCCTAGTTGCATCTGGTGTTGTAATGGAGATGGGAGAAGTGGACAGAATGGAGTATGAAAGTGTGAAACTAGCTTTGATAGCTACGTTTGGGAAACCTCCTTCCCAGTATCTTAAGAGGTTTAGAACCCTCAAAAAGCATGATGGTACCCCTTGGGATACCTGGGTGTGTGAATGTTTGAAAAACTGAGACGGTTGGGTTAAGGGTTATAGAGTTTACCCATATGAAGGTATGAGAAATATGTTTATGTTGGAGTCTATCTATGATGCCTGCTCTCCTGAGCTGAGACAGCACTTGGCTGACACTCAGGAAATTCATCCAATGAGGTTAGCAAGGGCTGTGACTTGTGTGTTGCCAACAGGGCTACTCACAAGGATTCTAGGGAAACTCAGAAGAAGGATGAGGGAAAGCAGCACAAGAAAGATAACAGAGAGCATTCTAATACCTCCAATCCAAAAGAGGGTCCCAAACATAACAAGGGTAAGCCACAAGGGAAACCAAAACAGGCTAGTGTAACTCCTGTTGTTAAACGAGAGGTGGGTCAGGCCAAACCCCCATTCATAAAGACATATTTAAAATGTTATGCTTGTGGGGCAACTGACCGTGTGAAAGGGGATCCCAGATGTAAGGGTAAACCTTCAGGGGTCCACACTGTCTCCTTCGTCTACTCCTCAGAGGAAGAAGTTCAAATGGCAAGTGGATGCTTTCACCTACTGGCTGAGGAACCCCTGAAAGTCTAAGCCAGTGTTTCTTTAGTATCCCTGGGTCTGTGGGAACAACATAACTTAGATGTCTACAATTCCATTCCAGACAATAATAAAGAGTATTACAAAGACAGTATTCTTGTGAATGGTCAGGAGACCCCTGCCATCAGAGACAATGTGGCCAGCATTACTGTAGTTGATGAATCTTTTTTCGTAGCGGATGTTGCTAAGGCACCCACATACCTCAGTAAGCTTGCTGGAGGCCCTGTCCAAATGCTTCCACAGTTACCAACTCTCATCCAGTGCAATGACATGACTGTCAAGATACCTGTAAGTGTGCAGAGTGAAGTACCTGGGAGAGTCCTGTTGCGGAATGACTTAAAGACTCTTGGAGTTGTATCAAGCACCCCCAGGCCTCCCAGCAAAAGGAAACAGGAGCAGACTAGAAAGGCCAGAGAAAGTACCTTAAGGGGCTCTCCAGGGGAACTTATAGAGGAAACTATAACCCTGAGGCCACAGGACTTACTGATTGCAATTTCTAAGAAGACAGAGGAAAAAGGGAAACCTAAAGCCTCAAGGAAGAAGCCAGCCAGCACTCATGTGCAACCAACAAGGACATCCCCGAGAGGACTGTCCAAAGTCACACCTGTGACCCCTCCACCAGCAGACACTGAGTGTGAGGAACAACCTAGTGTGGTTGAATCAGCTACCGAGGAATCAGAGCTGAAAGAGGACCTTGCTCCTGTTGGAGATCTGGATCCTGCAGACCAGTCTTTACTGGCAGAAGGTGGACCCTGCAGGGCAGACTTCAGCAGAGGTCAAAGAGAGTGTTGTACTCTTGAAGGTCTTCGCCAACAGGCAGCTTCCCAGCTGGAAGGGCAAGAGCCAGGGAAGCATGGGTTATACTGGCAGGATGGCCTCTTCTACAGTGAACCTACTGAGTCTATTCCAGGGGACTACAGAAGACTTGTAGTGCCTCTGGAAAGCAGACAACAGTTCCTACATTTAGCCCATGAGATTTCTTTGGCTGGTCACTTGAGTTTCAAGAAAACTAAGGAAAGGCGGAGCGCTGCGCGGTGTGTAAGCAGTGTGTCCTGCGTTGCTGTGAGGAGAGGCTGCCATTACTGCTGGAACTTGGAAACTTGAAAAAAAATATATTACATGGCCACGGTAGTGGCCATGTAGTTATGGTTAAGTTGCTGTTTCCATAGAAAGAGCACTTTTTGGGCGGCTTATAACTTCGCTCCCCCTGAACAAATCCACACCAAACTTTGCAAAAAAGTATATGGCCCACTCTGAATTTTTTGCAAAGTTTGGTGAGGTTTGGTCCAGGGGGGGCAAAGTTATAGGGGAGGTCCCACATTTTTTTTCCCCCATAAACTGAATGGGAAAAATACTTTTGCTCACGCCTACAGCCCAAACCGCTGGACGGATTTTCACCAAATTTGGACCAGGAGCAGCGGCTTCGTCCCAAAAGCGTGCTTTTGCAAATTTGGTGAAAATCCATCCAGTAGTTTATTTTAAAAATTACCAAAAGGTAGGTCAGAAAGAATTAGTGATATCTGTGTCCGCTTCGCGGACACACTTCCCTGTTCACTCCGCGGACAGGACGGGGATTGGGCAAGCGGCTTGCATGATGTCCGCGGACATCTGACGTGCCCTCTCATTGACTGCGGTGAAGCGTGCAGTGCGTCGTATTTTGAGAGATGCCCGCCATCTTTGTTGATCGTTTCAGGAGCAGGATCTACCGCCTGCATAGTAAGCTCAGGCCCCGTGTCTTCCTCCCGTTCCCCCCACCCCCGCTCATGCCCCGTGTCTTCCTCACGTTCCCCCCGCTCATTGCCCATGCCTTCCCTGTTCACCCCCACCCCCCGCTCATGCTCCGTGTCTGTCCCCCTCCTTTTCCCCCAACCCCCGCTCATGGCCCATGTCTGCCCTGTTCCCCCACCCCCCGCTCATGCCTCGTGTCTCCCTTGTGTTACCCCCCACCCCCTGCTCATTCCCCATTCCCCCCACCCCCCACTTATGCCCCGTGTCTCCCTCCTGTACCCTCCACCCCCCGCTCATGCCCCATGTCTGCCCTGTTCCCCCACCCCCCGCTCATGCCCCGTGTCTCCCTCGTGTTACCCCCCACCCCCCGTTCATGCCCCGTTTCTCCCTCCTGTTCCCCCATCCCCCGCTCATGCCGCGTGTCTCCCTCGTGTACCCCTCACGCCCCGCTCATGCCCCGTGTCCCCCCCGCCCCCCGCTCATGACCCGTGTCTGTTCTGTTCCCCCCACCCCCGTTCATGCCCCGTGTCTCCCTCCTGTTGCCCCCACCCCCGCTCATGCCCCGTGTCTCCCTCGTGTACCCCCCACCCCCCGCTCATGCCCCGTGCCTCTCTCCCTCGTGTACCCCCCCACCCCCTGCTCATGCCCCATGTCCCCCCCACCCCCTGCTCATGCCTCGTGTCTCCCTTGTGTTCCCCCCACCCCCCGCTCATGCCCTGTGTCTCCCCTGTTCATCCCCACCCCCTGCTCATGCTCTGTGTCTGTCTCCCTCCTTTTCCCCCCACCCCCCGCTCATGGCCCGTGTTTCCCCTGTTCACCCCACCCCCCGCTCATGCCCCGTGTCTCCCTTCTTTCCCCCCCACCCACGCTCATGCCCGTGTCTCCCTTCTTTCCACCCCCCCAAACCCCGCTCATGCCCCGTGTCTCCCTTCTTTCCACCCACCCCCGCTCATGCCCCGTGTCTCCCTTCTTCCCCCCCACCCCCCGCTCATGCCCTGTGTCTCCCTTCTTTCCCCCCCACCCCCCGCTCATGCCCCGTGTCTCCCTTCTTTCCCCCCACCCCCGCTCATGCCCCGTGTCTCCCTTCTTTTCCCCCACCCCCGCCCATGCCCTGTGTCTCCCTTCTTTCCTCCCCACCCCCTGCTCATGCCCCGTGTCTCCCTTCTTTCCCCCTCACCCCCTGCTCATGGCCCATGTCTCCCTTCTTCCCCGCTCATGCCCCGCGTCTCTCTTCTTTCCCCCCCACCCCCCGCTCATGCCCCGTGTCTCCCTTCTTTCCCCCATCCCCCGCTCATGCCCTGTGCCTCCCTTCTTCCCCCCCACCCCCCGCTCATGCCCCGTGTCTCCCTTCTTCCCCCCGCTCATGCCCCGTGTCTCCCTTCTTTCCCCCACCCCCATTCATGCCCTGTGTCTCCCTTCTTTCCCCCCACCCCCCGCTCATGCCCCGTGTCCCCCTTCTTCCCCCCCACCCCCGCTCATGCCCCGTGTCTCCCTTCTCCCCCCCACCCCCCGCTCATGCCCTGTGTCTCCCTTCTTTCCCCCCAACCCCCGCTCATGCCCCGTGTCTCCCTTCTTTCCCCCGCTCATGCCCTGTGTCTCCCTTCTTTCCCCCAACCCCCGCTCATGCCCCATGTCTCCCTTCTTTCCACCCCCCGCTCATGCCCCGTGTCTCCCTTCTTTCCCCCCACCCCCTGCTCATGCCCTGTGTCTCCCTTCTTTCCCCCCCACCCCCGCTCATGCCCCGTGTCTCCCTTCTTTCCCCCCACCCCCTGCTCATGCCCCGTGTCTCCCTTCTTTCCTCCCCACCCCCCGCTCATGCCCCGTGTCTCCCTTCATTCCCCCACACCCCCCACTCATGACCCATGTCTCCCTTCTTCCCCCCACTCATGCCCCGTGTCTCTCTTCTTTCCCCCCACCCCCCGCTCATGCCCCGTGTCTCCCTTCTTTCCCCCATCCCCCGCTCATGCCCTGTGTCTCCCTTCTTTCCCCCCCACCCCCCGCTCATGCCCCGTGTCTCCCTTCTTCCCCCCGCTCATGCCCCGTGTCTCCCTTCTTTCCCCCACCCCCTGTTCATGCCCTGTGTCTCCCTTCTTTCCCCCCACCCCCGCTTATGCCCCGTGTCCCCCTTCTCCCCCCCACCCCCGCTCATGCCCCGTGTCTCCCTTCTTCCCCCCACCCCCCGCTCATGCCCTGTATCTCCCTTCTTTCCGCCCACCCCCGCTCATGCCCCGTGTCTCCCTTCTTTCCCCCGCTCATGCCCTATGTCTCCCTTCTTTGCCCCCACCCCCGCTCATGCCCCGTGTCTCCCTTCTCCCCCCCACCCCCCGCATCTCCCTTCTTTCCCCCCACACCCCGTTCATGCCCCGTGGCTCCCTTCTTCCCCCCACCCCCGCTCATGCCCCGTGTCTCCCTTCTTTCCCCCCACCCCCTGCTCATGCCCCATGTCTCCCCTCTTCCCCCGCTCATTCCCCGTGTCTCCCTTCTTTCCCCCCATCCCCCGCTCATGCCCCGTGTCTCCCTCCTGTACCCCCCACCCCCCGCTCATGCCACGTGTCTCCTTCCTGTACCCCCCATCCTCTGCTCATGCCCCTTGTCTCCCTCCTGTACCCCCCACCTCCCGCTCATGCCCCGTGTCTCCCTCCTGTCCCCCCCGCCCATGCCCCGTGTCTGTCTCCCTCCTTTTCCCCCACCCCCTGCTCATGCCCCGTGTCTGTCTCCCTCCTGTACCCCCCACCCCCCGCTCATGCCCCGTGTCTCCCTCCTGTCCCCCCCGCCCATGCCCCATGTCTGTCTCCCTCCTTTTCTCCCCACTCCCCGCTCATGCCCTGTGTCTCCCCTGTTCCCACCCACCCCCGCTCATGCCCCGTGTCTCCCTTCTTTCCCCACCCCACCCCCCGGCTCATGCCCCATGTCTGCCCTGTTCTCCCACCCCCCGCTTATGCCCCATGTCTCCCTCGTGTTTCCCCCCACCCCCCGCTCATGCCCCGTGTCTCCCTCCTGTCCCCCCGCCCATGCCCCATGTCTGTCTCCCTCCTTTTCTCCCCACTCCCCGCTCATGCCCCGTGTCTCCCCAGTTCCCCCCCACCCCCCGCTCATGCCCCGTGTCTCCCTCCTTTCCCCACCCCACCCCCCGGCTCATGCCCCGTGTCTGCCCTGTTCCCCCCACCCCCCACTCATGCCCCGTGTCTCCCTCCTCTACCCCTCATGCCCCGCTCATGCCCCGTGTCTCCCCTGTTCCCTCCCAGCCCCCGCTCATGCGCTGTGTCTCTCTCCTGTTCACCCCACCCCCCGCTCATGCCCTGTGTCTCTCCCCTGTTCACCCCACCCCCCGCTCATGCTCCGTGTCTCCCTCCTGTTCCCGCACCCCGCGCTCATGCCCCGTGTCTCCCTCCTTTTCCCCCCACTCATGCACCGTGTCTCCCTCGTGTACCCCCCCACCCCCTGCTCATGCCCCATGTCTCCCTCGTGTACCCCGCTCCCCCCGCTCATGCCCCGTTTCTCCCTCCTGTTCCCCCCACCCCCGCTCATGCCCCGTGTCTTCCTCCTGTTCCCCCTGCTCAAGCCCCGTGTCTTCCTCTTGTCCCCCCCCCCTATGATGCCCCTTGTTGACTTCTTGTTCCCCACACCCCCTGCTGATGCCCTGTTATGTTCTCTTTATACACTCCGCCTTCCCTTTCCATGGTGGCCAACTTGGTAAAAGATTTTCCTTCCTACACCGGGATGCCGCAGGCATCCCCGTTTGGGAAGAAAAATCCTTTTTTTACCTCCCGGGGTTCCCACTTTGAGGACCTAGGATGCTAGTGGTCTTCATCTATTGAAAAGGACGTTATGGTTACGTTGCACTAACAAAAACCTATGAAATTCAGTAAAAAATAATTATGTTAAAGGGACGTTATGGTTAAGTTGCACTAATAAAAACCTATGAAATTCAATGAAAACACTTTGTTAAAGGGACGTTATGGTTAAGTTGCGCTACTAAAACCTATGCAATTCAGTGAAAAAACGTTGTTAAAGGGACGTTATGGTTAAGTTGCGCTACTAAAAACCTATGAAATTCAGTGAAAAAACTTTGTTAAAGGGACGTTATGGTTCCAAGTAAACCCGAAAAACCCTTGAAATGTGCCAGTTATGGTAAGCTAAGCAACCATAACTCGCGCCACCACCGTGCACTGCTAAGACTAACACCCAGGACATCAAAGATGACATCACAAATATCATTGATGACATCACTGATGACATCACATGTCTAGCCCCTTCTTTTTTGTTCACTGCCAAATCTAGGCCAGGTGGGTTTATTTACTGACAGTCAGAAACTTAACTTTCTAAAGATATTACATTTATAGATATTGCTATTCTCACATGTTCTTACACTACTTTCCTTAGAATTTAATCGCATTTTATGATGTACATATATAGGGTAGAAGCAGGCCTGAAACACAACAATCATTTTTGTGCGTGAATACAATCATGTAGATTATACACATTTGCTAATGGTACTGCCTCTTGTTTGCTTACTTTACTCTCCATATATAAGCCCCATATTTGTATGCATTGTAGTCTATTTATGTTTTGTGTGTATTAGTACAAATATTTAGTAAGTGGTGCATTATTAGCTATTTAGTACATGTTTCACAGTACAGAAAAGTCTGATACAGAAGCATTCACCGTTTTATTATATAACTTTGGAATATTACAAATATAGCACCTCTGTGGTGTATGCTGTAGCCAATACCTACATTTCTGTATGAATAGGTTACTGTACTAGAAAGAACACTGCAATGGAATGTTCTTTAGAACGTTAAATTGTGTGATGAAGTATGTAATTTATTACACATCTCCCGATAATCCCTGATACTTTTTTGCCAACATTACATTCACAACCCCTTGTATGAAAAGTAAATGCACATGTGATGTCATCAGTGATGTCATCAATGATATTTGTGATGTCATCTTTGATGTCATGGGTGTTAGTCTCAGCAGTGCACATTGGTGGCGCGAGTTATGGTTGCTTAGTTTACCATAACTGGCGAATTTCAAGGGTTTTTCGGTTTTACTTGGAACCATAACGTCCCTTTAACAATGTTTTTTCACTGAAAATATATATATATATTTCTTTTTGTTTTTTGCTGCCAGAACTTCAGTCCGCTTTCTATCTTCAGCAAATTTCTTTTTTTTTCTACTAAAACACTGCGCATGCGTGGAGCGCTGTGCGGTGTGTAAGCAGTGTGTCCTGTGTTGCTGTGAGGAGAGGCTGCCATTACTGCTGGAAATTGTAAACTTGGAAAAGCAGTGTGTCCTGTGTCCAGTGCCCGGTGAATGGTGGCGTGGGAGACTCCACTTTAAGGGTAAACCTAAACACTTTGCATCGAAAAGACTCACAGCACTGACTTTTGAACTGTGTGGATACTTCCATCTTTCGCGGAGCTAGTGCTTTTGGAACTGAATCTTTGTACAACATCCGTTCCTTGAACCCCACATTAACTGTGCGTTCCTCTGCATCAGTGGGGCCTGCCATTGGAACAGCCACTTTCTCTTACTTATCAGTGCACGCCATCATTCAATTGAGAGGTTGACTGGAACTGCAGGACTAGGCCCTTTGACCAGTCTCTAACCTCTTTTTGACTGCATTTTCTAAGTGTTTGTGGGGTGACTGGAACTGCGGGGCTAGGCCCTTTGACCAGTCTCTAACCTTTATTTGACTGCATTTTCTAAGTGTTTGTGGGGGTGCCTGGAACTGCAGGGCAAGGCCCTTTCACCAGTTTTTAGCCTCCTTTTGCCTGCATTCATTAACTGTTTTCAACTTTAAAAAAAAGAAAACTAACACTATTCAACAGTTGGCACATTAGGCCCATTTCTGTGAGTTGGCAGTTCATGCCTTTTTCAATCTACTCCCTTAAATCAGGGATGCCTATTACTCTCAAGACATCTACTGCCTCTCTAACCTTGAAGTCAACACCGGTTAGATCTACACCGTCCAATCTTCTCAAGCGCAAAATGATTACTCAATCTCTTGCCAACTCTGATAAGAAAATGTGTGCAGGCGATATTCAGGACTTTTGTAAGCCTGCAATTACAACTATCATTCCTACTATGGACAGCCTTCCACAGCCGGTTGCGAGCTCCTTTCCGGTGGCAGAGCTGACTTTGGTGCCTTCTAATGTTACAGTCACCAATACACAATTATTGTCTGTGGAAGACACTCCAACGTTGCACATATCCTTGACAACTCAAAGTTTGGAAGTGACACCGTTGCCAAATGTATCCTCACCATCTGCCTCGCCTGGTCACAAATTGCAGGAGGACCCGCTGCCATCACTTGGTCATATGGCAGCAGAGCATTCCATACAACGTATTGACACTAGCACAAAGACTGTTGGAAATATTTCCATCATTGCATCATCTTCCTTGGTATGCTCTGAGTCTAACAGTCTATATCAGTCCCCTAGGATGTTTGACAACTCTGTGCAGACTGTTCACTCTTCTCAATCTAGGCTGTACACCATTAGTCCAGCCTCACAGAGAAACAGTGAAGAGATTGCATCTTGTATTTTACCTATAGTGCAACCCCAATCTGTCTTGCTAGAAATAGCATTGAATGCAATGAATATGACCATTGTTACATTGACCAAACTATTTGAAACATTAGAATGTAAACTTGCTGATCAAGCAAAACAGATTGATCAACTGGCTGTATGGATGTGTAAACTTGTGAACGATAAGACAAATGGCATGGCTATAGAGGATGTGAATATTGGTCTTGCTCCTGCATCTTTAGCTAATAACCCAGTCCAAACTATTCCATCTCAAATCCCTGTTTCCCTTTCTTCAGCTGTACCTGAAATCACCCAAATCATTGGTCTGGGAGAACAAGTAGAGTGTGATGCGAGCCATCAGAATAATGTTGACTGTGTCAATGAATCTGCTTCTAAAACCATCTTTCTTCCTTTGTGCCCATTGACTAGAGATGTGGTGTCAGTGATTGATACAGGTACTGATCCAGTCAGAATATCCATTGGTTCTGAACATGATTCTATTGTAATTGAGGACCATGTGGAGCAAAGGGTCTCATATAGTCTTTTTAACTCCAAAACTTCAAAGGGAAATTGTTTAGTGGCCCCAAGAACAAAAAATCAAAAAATCAAAAGGGTTTGACACAGCAAATTAATACCAACATCAAACAACTAATCAAAAGATCAACATCTAAACATCTAAAAATAATTTGACATCAGCAGGCCATGTGGCTACTTCAGCTCAGCCGAAAGGAAAAAACAAGTTGCCACTGAACTTGATAACAAGGCCTCTGAGGTGGAGGATTACCCCCCTCAATGACCTTGTGGCCGCTATTACCCCTCTCAATGATCTTGTGGCACCCATTCCCTGTGACCAAGCAGTGAAGAAACAAAATGCCACGTCCAAAATCATTACATCTGAATCTAATTTGCTGACCAAGAGTAAAAAGCAAGTTACCTTTATGGAAACCGACTGTGATCAGAACGAATGTTCTGCTTTGGATGACATCCGCAAGTGAATCGAAAGATTGATTAATCAATATGTCACCCCAAAGCAATCTAGCTCTGGCACTGTTCAGTTGCCAGAGGCAACTATGAGTTCCAACTTGGACAGTGGTCTAAGGTTGAATGTTGGCCACATAGGTCCAGCTTCTAGTGGGGTGTTCAACATTCAGGCTGCTGATGGTCATAAAACAATGGATGATGATGTTGGGCTGTACAAAACCGAGAAGTTGAAAAGATGTTCCCTCACCAATATGATGCTTTCTCTTATGTGGAGACCTTAAAGACTATTTCTTGCGCACCCACGTCACCCACTAACCTAAGTGATAAATCTACCTTCAATCCTTCTGAGGCTGCACTCAATCATCACTCTAACCTCAGGTTACAAAATTCAGTCAGTCTACAGATTGATGATCAGATTGCTAAGGCTGTAGAACATTATGTAAACCAGACCTTTACTACCAAGTCACTAGCTCCAAAGGTGGGCATTTTAGACTTTGGTAGGAAAGAACTGGTAGTGTCGCATAGCCTTGTCGTAGGAGACAGAGAAGGTGAACATGATAGCTCAGCTGTGGGACGAGTTAATCCCATTGGTAAGGAGGAAAAGGCAGCCCCCTTGAACAGTAAATAAAAGCATTGGGACAAGTTCCATCGTCTCATTCTTAAATGTCGCTCAGGTCCTTATCCCTCATATGTGATGAACAGGACTAGGATTTTGGGTATTGGGAAAATGGCAGCTCATTACAGGAGATTACCTCCTCTGACTTAGAACAAATTGAATTCATCGGTGAGCGAGACTCTTCCATAGTTAGACTACAGTTACACTCTAACTTAGTAAGAAATGCTCTTTGGCAGGCGCGTATGGTGTTATTTGCCCTTGGGTTCGTGCTGGCACGTGACCCTGTTATTATGGACAACAATGGCGAACTAAGATTAGGGAAATTCTCAAATTCTGTGATATCTGCATCACAAGAAGTACCTGCACAACATGGAGAAAGAAATAACATTGATCATGGATCACACAGTGACCTCGGCGATAGAATGTTCAAGCCTAATTTATAACCGTCAGTTAAAGAGGCACATAATTCTATTTCTCTCATCAGCTGGAACACATGTGGGTTCTCTCATTTATTGGGCCACAGTGCTGCTTTTCTTGCCGATCATGACATCATAGTTCTGCAGGAAACCTGGTTACTTCAGCAGCCAGTTTGGGAAGATCATACCATTATATTGCACGCCACTAAATCCTCTGGTCGGGGTCGTCCTTCCTCAGGACTCCTAGTTGCTATAAAAAATCACAAAAATTGGCAACTTTCTTTTTGGGCTGCTCCTAATCTATGCTTACTCATGGTGAAACTATCCTTTCCTCGGAGCGTAGTAGCCATTGTTAACATGTATAGGAATCCTGGGGGATGACAGACGCCGTATTCTTTGCTGATCTAGAGAATTTGTTGAACACCATTGCTAAGGCGAATGAGATAACCGGTGTGGTTTTGATTGGTGATTTGAACCTGCAATTGTTACCTGCGATTAACCCTAGGTTTAATCTCACATGCTTAAGATGGAAGTCATTGATGCATGATAGAGGGTTAATAATGTGTAACAGGGCTTTGCCCGGGGACATCCCCTGTAAGGTCACATGGCGAAGAGGAACTAGTGAGTCTACTATTGACTACCCCTTTGTTGATTCTGGTACATTGGAGGCAGCCTCCAGCTTTAAGGTCCTTACTCAGATCTACAGTGACAATGAAATGTTGAATCTTAGTTGGAAGCTGAATCATCAGGTGGTAGAGTCTGTTTCACCAACGTTTAAACAGAGCTTGTTGGTTAACAACGCGAGATCACGCTTCACATGGAACTCACATGCTCTAATCTCTTTTAACAACAATTTTGAGAATGCTTACCGTGACGGCATTACTGCAACAGCTGGTTACACCTCCTTTTTCCATTTATATAAGACTCAGACCCACCCAAACTCGTTGCCTCATTGTAAGCCCACTCATGAATTTGATGATGCGGTCCAGCAAAAGAAATCCTTACTACGCAAGCAGAAACAGATTGTTCTTGCCTCCTACTTTTATGAACAAGCGTGAATTGATTAGATCCTTACAATGCTGCTATAAGAATTGGCTTCGTGCCCACCGAATGGTCATGTTGCAAGCTGATGGGGAGGCCATGTTGCTTAGTATCTCACAAAAAAACACTGCTCACATATGGTCTCTCATCAATATTGCCAACAATGCTGCTCAAAAGCCGATACAATTAAATGGAGTCAACGAGAAAGAGTGGGTGCTGTTTTTCACTAATCTTTATGCGAAACATCACTCAATCAAAATGGACAGATCTCCGAGGTGCGAAAATTTGAGGATTTAGTGATCTCCGAGGAGGAAATTTTGTTTTTCATTAGTAAACTTAACAACTGGTCCCTGCGTTAAGCGCCTGATCCTGACGGGCTGTGTAACCTGATGTTCAAGCAGCATCCTCGACTTTGGTCTAAAATCTTGTTTAGGGTCTTCAATCAAATTATAATATATAACACAATACCTTTGTCATGACGCACCTCAGTGATAGTTCCCATCTTCAAAAAGGGTGATTGCTCGCTTCCTGGCAATTACAGACCCATTGCGCTTCTGGACGCGCCTGGCATTTTGTATGACTTCAACAAATGGTCAGCTGATCATCAAAAGAGGGACCCTTTTCAAACAGGATTTATCCCAGGCATGGGCACTGGTGTGAATCTACTAACACTCACATCACTTACAGAACATTATTGCATCGCAAACCAACCGAAATATATGTCACCTTTGTTGATTTAAGAGCCGCCTTTGACTCCATTTCGCAGGAGCTCTTGTTTCAAAAACTGTGCCTGCATGGATGTCCCTCATACCTCCTGTCGCTCATTGAATCCCTCCACAAACAGAACACCATACGTGTGAGACTAACATCTGATGGCAAACTTTCTGAACCTATTGAGACGTTTAGAGGACTGAGACAAGGTTGTACCTTGGCCTCGGCTCTCTTTAACTTCTTCATTTCAGAAATTGGAAGATCTTTTTTACATCTTCTCACTGACCCTCCTAAACTGGTGAACAAAGCGGTTTTGTTTTTGCTGTATGCCGATGACCTTGTGCTTGTTTCTAAAACATTGAAGGATCTGCCGACAGCCTTGAATGCCTTGGCCACATTCACTGAAGACAATCTTCTCACCATAAATCTAGAGAAAACCAAGATCATGCAGTTTCTTCCTCTCAAGAACTCCATTAAGAGAACACCGAAATGGTTTCTGGGGGGAACCCAAGTCGAAATTGTCAAACATTACATCTATTTGGGCACCCTGATCACCAGTCAAAGAGGATCCCGTGCTCACCAACAATTATACAAGATAAAACTATTACCTCTAATCATCAAGCCACTGTAATCCAAGCCAAGTTTGGTAAATTTACTATCGTGCCAGCCTTGACTTATTATCGACAGAAGACCACTCCTATTCTCCTCTATGCATCTCAGTCAAAATTTACCTTATCAAAAGTGTTTTGGTCAAGGCTTGAGGGCAAATACTGGCAAAGAATTCTGCAGCTTCCACCCTCGACTTCAGTAGCCTTGATTCGTAATGAGTTGGGTCTGATCTCCTTGTTTGCTCGGTACATGTGGCAGTTAGTTGGCAGTTAGTTGCTCTATTTAGAAAATGTCTTATAGCTTTACAAACTTGTTCTGTGTTAGGCATACTATCAGAATTTGTCCTTAATTCAACTGACTCTTTCATCTTGAAGTGGCGGAAGTTAGTCATCTATGCTCTCACACTTGCAGATGTTTCTCTAGTCACTCTGATTCAAAATCTTAATCAAGTTAAGACAAAACTCTTTCAGAGTGACTGGATTAACACTAGAGACACCTGTTGTCAGTATCAAGATTTCGACCCTGATCTGTTTGCCATAAAAAATATAGTGTACCCAAGCCTTATCTGGTGCAATCTCCATCACCTCTGCCCAGAAACGACTTTGTTCGTTTGAGGCTGAACTTGTGGCCAGCAAGACAGGTTTTGGCGCAACGTAAAATTATCAAGAGCACAGATCAATTTTGCTGCTTCTGCAAGAGACAAGATCATGAGGAAACACTAAGCCATCTCCTCACTGAGTGTGATGCACTTATTGACCAGCAACACACACACTTTGATGGAACTTTTCCGATTCCTTACTCCTGAAATTCTATGGAAGATAAAACACTCTGGAATTTGGTCTGAAATTGCAGGAGAGCAATGAAAGTACTGTCAATGAGACCATGCCAAGTCAGGAACAAGAATGACAACAGTCTAGTAGACGTGAGTGTTTGTGGACTAGGATTATAGATGGTTGTCCAAGAACTGTTTAGACCTTTCTAACTGTGATTAGAAGTTGATTTAAAAATTGGATATATTAATCTGGGTTTGTGTTCAAACGTCCTTTTGTGTTTGTTTTAAAATGACTTATTTTTGTCTTTTTTATGTGCTCTCTTCTTTTTATAATTGTCATGTGTACAATGAATTTGATTATGCTTTTTTATATGATGATATTGTAAAGTTGATTTATATCAGCTATGTCAATAAAAAAAATAAAAAAAACGAAAGGCTTTCTCTGTATTTCTACTGGCCTAAGTTCGGGTCTGAAGTAGATACATTCTGCACGAGCATTCACAATTGTCAGACATCTGGCAAGAGTGGAGCCAAGAATGTGGCACCCTTGGTGCATCTCCCAGTGGTGGGAGTCCCTTTTGAGAGGGTAGGAATCAACATTGTTGGTCCCTTAAACCCTCCAACTTCTTCAGGGACAGGTTTATCCTGGTTGTAGTAGACCATGCTAATAGGTATCCTGAAGCCATACCTTTGAGGTTTGTTACAGCTCAGGCTGTTGCTAAGGCCTTACTTGGTATGTTTACCAGGGTAGGTTTCCCTAAGGAAGTTAACTGACAGGGGATCCAATTTTATGTCCCAATACATGCAGGCCATGTGGAAAAACTGTGGAGTGACTTACAAGTTATCAACTGCCTACCATCCACAGATGAATGGATTGGTAGAGGGGTTTAACCGTACAATGACGAGCATGATAGGTGCTTTAGAAGAACCCCTTAGAAGAAAGCGGGACCTTCTACTGCCATGCCTTCTATTTGCTTGTAGAGAAGTCTCTCAGGAGGGAGTTGGATTTAGTCCCTTTGAGCTTCTCTATGGCCATCCAATTGGATGCCCTTTGGCCCTGATTAAGGAGGGGTTGGAGAGTGCTCCTTCCCCCAAGCCAGTGAGAGTCACTGACTATGTGATAGGTCTCCCGGAGGTGAACGTCACACATGATGGCAGAAGCATCAGATAACTTGAAAGCAGGTCAGGCTCTGGTGAAGCATTAGCATGACCAGAAGGCCAACATGGTTGAGTTTACTCAAGACCAGCAAGTTCTAGTTATGGTTCCTATAAGGCAGAGGGCCCTACAGGACAAGTGGATAGGACCCTTCAAGGTTGTGGGCAAACTTGGAGAAGTCAACTATCTTGTGGACTTAGGCAATCCTAAGGTGGCTCCCAGAGTCTTTCACACCAACCGTCTAAAAGCTTATGTCTCAAGACCAGATGTAGGAGCTTTGCTTCTAGCTTCAGCTCAAGAGGAGGAGGAGAGTGAAACTCGACCTGATTTACTCAGAGGCCAGCCTTTAGATGAGAAGTTTGACGGAGTCAATCTCTCTTCTAAAATGACACTGGAACAACATGAGGAGTGCAAGTTTCTGTTAAATCAGTTTGCCTCCCTGTTTTTACTATCACCAGGCATGACCCCTTGGGGCCAGCATGATATTCTCACTGGTGACTGTTTACCTGTTAAAAGAAGAGGATACAGGATGTCAGACCATGTAAGATACCACATAAAGGAAGAGGTCAACAAGATGCTTGATCCATGGTCTAGTCCAGTTGTACTAGTGCCTAAGGCAGGATCCAAGGAGTTGAGATTATGTGTGGACTATAGAGCTCTTAATGCAGTCACAAAGACTGATGACCATCCTTTGCCAAGGACAGATGAACTGGTGGACAAGCTTGGTTCAGCCAAGTACCTCAGTACATTGATCTCACTTCAGGCTATTGGCAAATAGTACTGACAGACCATGCCAAGGAGAAAACTGCATTCTTAACCCCAGCAGGCCTCTACCAGTTTAAGGTAATGCCTTTTGGACTAAAGAATGCACCTGCAACATTCCAAAGGATGGTTAACCAGGTTCTGAATGGGATGAAGGACTTCTGCATGGCATACTTGGATGACATTGCAGTGTTCAGCCCTACTTGGAAAGAACATGGTGACAATTTAGGATATGTTCTGCAGGCTCTTGAGCAGGTCCATCTGACCATAAAGGCGAGTAAGTGTCAAATTGGTCCAAGTAAATTGGTCTACCTTGGACATGAGATAGGAGGAGGTGAAATCAGGGCATTGCCTAGCAAGGTACAAGCTGTACAAAACTGGGCCACCCCTACTACTCAAACTCAGGTGAGAGCCTTCCTAGGCCTTACTGGTTACTATAGGAACTTCATAGAGAACTATGGGACCATAGCCTCTCCCTTGAATGTGACCTACTCACCCACATTTCCTAAAAAGGACAGGTAGAATGAGGAGTGTACTCAAGCATTTTAAGGACTTAAGAAAGCCCTTTGTCAAGCTCCAGTCTTAAGAGCTCCTGATTATAACCAAACCTTCATTGTGCAAACAGATGCTTCCAATACATGTATTGGTGCAGTTCTGAGTCAACTGGATGAGAAAGGTAGGGAGCACCCCATTTGCTTCATCAGCAGGAAGGTGAAGGAACCTGAAACAAGGTGGGCAACCATTGAAAGAGAATGTTTTGCTATTGTGTGGTCACTGAAGAAGTTTAGAACATACTTGTATGGATCTACTTTTGTGATTCAGACTGACCACCAACCCTTGAGATGGTTGATGCAAATGAAAGGGGAAAACCCTAAACTACTGAGATGGTCAATCAGTCTGCAAGGGTTTGATTTTACCATTGAACACAGGTCAGGGTGTCACCACCAAAATGCTGATGGTCTCTCCAGGATGTTTGACCGACTGGAGTAAGGAGATTCATCCAGGAGTGGATTAAATCCTCCTGTCCCTTAGTCTGGGGGGGACGAGTGTCACGGAGAATTCTCAAGAATGTGCTAATTTCCCTACCTTTTGAGACCCCCAGCAACTTTTCTGGATTTCTAGGATTTTAATTTTCACCTGTGAAGTGTGTGAGCCATTTTTTCCCCCACTCTTCCATGTATTTTGATGTGTGTTTTAGTTTTGTGTTCTTTGGATATGGGGTGTTAAACAACTCCATAGGCATCATCTTTTTCTTGTGTGTCACACAGCACCTTTAGTGCAGTGGCACGGGGCTGTCTTTCACCAGGCGCTGCAGGTGAGCTGATCCAACAGAGGACCCTCCTGGGCCTCTGTTTGGACTAATTACAGGCCTGGTTTGGGCCCCCTGCCTGCATCCCTCTTTCCCCACAGCTTCCCGGCTTGGCCTCCTCCCGCCCCCCAGCCCATCCCTGGTCCCTTATTGGCTAATTTCAAAGAGCCATCCAAGGCTCCTATCGAGCCTGCTCACCGCTGCTGCCTTTTCCACCAGGCGCTGCAGGTGAGCTGATCCAACAGAGGACCCTCCTGGGCCTCTGTTTGGACTAATTTCGGGCCTGGTTTGGGCCCCCTGCCTGCATCCCTCTTTCCCCACGGCTTCCCGGCTTGGCCTCCTCCCTCCTCCTGCCCCCCAGCCCATCCCCGGTCCCTTATTGGCTAATTTCAAAGAGCCATCCAAGGCTCGTATCGAGCCTGCTCACCGCTGCTGCCTTTTCCACCAGGCGCTGCAGGTGAGCTGATCCAACAGAGGACCCTCCTGGGCCTCTGTTTGGACTAATTTCGGGCCTGCTTTGGGCCCCCTGCCCCTGCCTGCATCCCTCTTTCCCCACGGCTTCCGGGCCTGGCCTCTTCCCGCCCCCCAGCCCATCCCCGGTCCCTTATTGGCTAATTTCAAAGAGCCATCCAAGGCTCGTATCGAGCCTGCTCACCGCGGCCCTCGCGGGCCAAGAGTCAGCATTGCAGGATTCCTGTGCTTAGTCCCGCCTCCCCCTCCATCCCCCGGGCCCTGATTGGTCCACCTCCCCTTTATCCTTGACTTTCCCAGGGCAGCCCTCTGCCCGGCAGCCACTGCGGCTAAGGGCCCCAAGGCAAAGGGCGGCTCCTACAGAGGCGGCTCCAAGATGTGTCTGCAGGGTAGCGAAGGAAGCCAGACACCAACAAAACTGTGAGTGTGGCATGAGTGGGGAGTAGAGCAATCACTCTACTCCAGAAAGCCCTTGCCACTCTACCTTACCTATCATAGCGTAAACTGCCATAGAACTGCACCTTGCATACCTAGAGAGATTTTGTGACCATCAGCCTAGATCCAGTCCTGACTAACTGCAAATGTTGCATTCCACTACACTATGCTGACTAGTGCCACACATACAGAGAACGATCAAGATTACCTTGCGTCACACTTAGACAGGTGTAACAATGTTAGCATGTACCACACTTAGATGGAATTCTTGACTCTAGTCTACTCCGCATCTAGACAGGATTGTTAATGTTAGCATGTACCACACTTAGATGGAACTCTTGACTCTAGTTTGCTCCGCATCTAGACAGGATTAAAAATGTTAGCATGCACCACACTTAGATGGCCTTTCTGACTGAGAGTCCTCGCACATGGAGGGTGTCCAGTAGTGCTCATGCCTTGAGGGAACCTCTCCTTGGGTGCCAGCATATCACGGGTGAAGGGCCCTCGGGTTTAGGGTATACCGATCTTGATTCCTGAGAGGGGCTTGCCATAGACATGCTGTCGACATCGCCATCGACAGCCCCTGTCACTCTACCTTGCCTTCCATAGCATAGACTGCCATAGACTTTAATAATACATATCTAGGAAGACTTGTGACCACTGTAAATGGATTGTAAATGTTGCCTTGTGATGCATATGCTAGTGCCACATATGTAGGGAACAAAACTTTAGCTCGTGTCGCATCTAGATAGAATTGTGACTGTTAGCATGTGCCACACTCAGGATTCTTAACTTTAGCTCGCGTCGCATCTAGATAGAAATGTGATTGTTAGCATGTGCCACACTCAGGATTCTTAACTTTAGCCCGCGTCGCATCTAGATAGAAATGTTATCCTTAACATGCACCACACTTAGAATTTTAAAACTTTAGCTCGCGTTTCATTTCGATAGAAATGTATATGTCAGCATGTACCGCACCTAGATGGAATCCCATAATTGCAATGGACAGCAATGCCAACTAACCAACCAACTAACAATTCCATCCCTCTGCACACACCTCTCAAACTCTAACCAAACACAACCACAAGCCTAAAACGCAGCAATCCGCACAAACTTCACAACAATGCAACAACAAAACATACCACACATGGACTTGCACAACAGCACACGACGACTACGGACCGTAAAACACCCCAAGCCCAGCCAACGGACCCACTGGGCTCAACAGCACATCACTGCTCTCTCTTGCACTTTTCCAGCTTATTCCCACTAACCCACCCCCTTCTCCTCCCCTTTTTCAGAGCCGCCAGAGCGCCAAAGGACTACTACGGTGGTGATAGTGCGCGGTACTAATGTCCTTTAACATTAACATTAAGATTTCAGACTCCCCAAGCTTTAAATACCTTCTCTGGGACTGACTACTGTCTCCCAGAGCATGTGAAGTTAAATTGACTTTACTAGTACTTTTAAATGTATAGACCCAGCACACACTGTCTTCCTATAGGGTGCTGGAGGACTTGCTTAGCATCCCCTGTATCTAAACACTCATATAACAGTCAAATATTACCCTTTCTTCTTGAAATGGCTGGTGGCAGTGGTTTTAGAACAAACTACCATGATTTTTCCGACCGCGAACACCAGTAGCTAAAAATCGGGTCCACCATGTTTTTCAATATGGCGCCCATGACCCCTCTGTAAAAACAGTCTCTAGTCATCTTTTTTCACCGTTTCTTTTTGGAAAGGTCCTTCTTGTATTTAACTCTGCACGCCAAACCAGGTTTGGCCCCTTTGTTTCATGCCCTTCTGGCGCCTGAGTGTCTGGGGTGGACAGGATGTGAGGTAGGTGCCCGAAACTCCCTGTGCTTAATCTCATAGGAGACCTGAAAGCACTCTGGTGTGATTGGCTGGATGACTGTCCGGCAAGGACAGCCACCCTGCTGGGCTGGAATGAATGGGAGAAAACTGTTTAAAAGCAGGTCTCTTGGACTTGGAAGGCAGAGTCAACCACTGGAACGAAAGAATCGAAGACGAGCTGAAAGAAGACAACTGCTGTAACTCCTGGACCGTTGGTTTGCCGGTGAAGCCCTGCTGCAGGTCTGAATTGCCTGAAACTCCATCGACAGAGAAGCTCCTTCAAAGACGTCTTCTTCCCTTGAGCTGGAGAGAACAACCAACTCGAAAGCCACATAGACACTGTCTCCATACTGGTTGAATTTTCTTCAACGTGCTGTTGAAAACTGGATAGCCAGTGAGAAAGATACCAGTTTGTGGACTTTAAGGCACACACACCTTGTTTGTTTGTTTGTTTGTTTAGTCACTTAATTATGCGCTCCAGACCTGGAGGTAATAGGGCACAACATTATGAAGATGCAAGGCTTACATAGTTACAAAATCCAGAGTTATACAATATACAAAGATATGCAAATATAACAGTAAATACAGTAGCTAAAACGCATAGTTCAGAAGGCAAATATAGTGGTTATATAGTTACAGTAATATATAATACACAAATTTACAAATTACGGAAAAGTCCCTCTATGGAGCCCTCAGACTCGGGGTAGAGTAGAGACATATAAATTCCGACAGTGAGCAAAGCCGATGCTTAGCCAAGCTTGTGGCCTCTTCTATGGGCAGTGCAGGAATCTCCCGATGTCTTCCTTCTTGTCCTCACGACTGAAGCTCAGGAACAGCGAGATCTGTAGGAACTGCCAGGAACAACTGCCTCAGCTACAGCTTTTCTTCATCATTAAGGAACTATGCAAACGCGGTGTGGAAATCCTTTCTGCCGCGGTGAAAGTTTGTGAAACTTTCCCAACTTTGGGCTCTTTTTCGCTCCTAAACCGGCATATAACTCTTTTTCTGGCAAACTACTTCCTCGAACATTGGCAAAGACTTAACTGTTTACTACCAGAACTGTGCTATCCTATCCAATACTCTGAACCATTGACTTTGGGCCAGGCCTATTGAATAGAATTGCTGATTGTAGTGAACTGAAACTATTTTCCCTGCCTATGAAAGTAATTGTGCTTTAAATTCTTTTAAGCTTGTCTTTCTACCCCTTTTGAAAGGAATTGAAGTGCCATTTTGCTCCCACTTCAGGGGAGCTTAACATGTTCAGAAACGTATTGGTTGTGTACTGTAGTGTATTTGAGTGTGATATTGAGCTGCTTTCTTACTAGTGGAATGTTTTCCAACTGACTGTGTAAGTAAATGTATATTCTTTTACCAAGAAACCTTGACTAGTGTTTGTTTGAACTACTGTGATTGCAAGTCCTTTGGAAGTCCTTGACCATATATATTTTATTATGGTTCCGGCTGTGTTTATTTGCCATTTCTTTTTGTAAATGTCTTTCTCGTGTTTTACTCTACGCGCCGAACCAGGTTTGGTCCCTTTGTTTGCCGTCTTTTTTGCAGGCTTCTGCACAGAAGCCCTCCTTAAGGCGCCTGAAAGTCTGGGTGGGCAGGATGTAAGGGAGGGGTCTTAGGACCCCTGCCATGGGTTCCCTTGGTAACCCAAGTCGCACTCCTGTTTGATTGGCTGGGTACTGTCCTTGCCAGGACAGCCATCCTGCTGTGTGATTGACAGCCAGGCTGTGTGAATGGGGGAAAACTGCATAAAAAGCAGGTCTCTGGGACTGGAAAGGCAGAGTCACCACTGGAAGCAAAGAACCAATGAGGAGCTGATGGAAGGGGACCCCTACCACGACTGAACCACCCGGTGAAGCCTTGCTGCAGGTCCGAATCTTCAGAATTCGACAACAGAGATGATACTCCAGGAAACTTCTTCCCTTGAGCTGGTGGGACCAACCAGTTCACCCAAACTGCAAGCCAGGACCCCTCCTCTGGTCGAATTCGCTGTACAGAGCTACAGTGGGCCGGATAGCAGGAAGGTCGGACCCTGCTTGGGTTTTAAGGAGCACACCTTTTATTTGTTGTTTCGCTCTGCTGCTGGTTTCTTCCCTGGGTAGTGCAGGACCCTCCAGTCTTCCTACTTCTTGTCAGTCCGACAGTTGCTTCAGGAACCGTGAGCCTGCAGGAACTACCAGGAACGTCCGCCTCAGCTACAGCTTCTTCTCCGTTTTAAGGTACATGATACTGTGCAAATCCGATTGTTTGTTGCATTAAACCGCGGTAAAAGTGTTTGAAATCTTTTGCCAATCCGAGGGCTCGTCCTTTTCTATTCTTAAAAAGAACTTTTCGTCTGACCAACTTCGTTCTGAACTCTTGGCAAAGACTTAACCGCGAAATACTCTGAACTGTGTGATCCTCTACAAAGTCTTTGGTCCATTGACTTTGGCCCAGCCCTCTTGATTTGATTTCCTCACTGTAGTTACTTTTTCTAGATTGCCCTGCTTACTTACTTGTTGGTGCTGCTCAACTTTTGTCTAACTTTGTCTTTTCCTCCCTTTTTAAATTAATGGAGTGCCATTTTGCTCACACTTCATTTAGAGCTTAACTTGTCTAGAATCTATTGGGTGCGGTGTAGTGTATTAAGATTGTGATTTTTCAACTGCTTGATAATAGTGAAATGTGTTATAACTGATGTGTAAATAAATGTATATTCTTTTACTCAGAAACCTTGAGTCAGTGTTTGTTTGAACCATAGTAAATTCTGTCCTTTGTGTAACTATTGGTACTGCTCACTTTACTCTTGAGAAAAGTCTGGCTGCTCAGCCATGCCTACCACTTTACTGTGTAGTACAGGCTTGTACCAAAGGTGAATTTGTACTGTCACTTGTAGTCTTAATTGTGTGTCGTATTCCCAAAGGGTACAGCATATGATTCTGCCTAACACTGGTATACAGTGGTGAGGATCAAGTATAGTGATTACAATTGGAGTGCTGCTATTACCTTGGGTCAAGTTACCACAAGATGTTAGGCAGAATTATATGCAGTACCTTTTGGGAACACCACACACAATTAACACTACACGTGACAGTACAAATTCACCTTTGGTACAAGCCTGTACTACACAGTTAAAGTGGTAGCAGTGGCTGAGCAGCCAGACTTATCTCAAGAGTAAGTGAGCAGTATCAAATAGTTACACAAAGGACAGCAATTACTATGATTCAGGCAAACACTGACTCAAGGTTTTCAAGTAAAGGAATATACATTTATTTTACTCTTCAGTTGTATAACATTTCACTATTCTAAGCAGTTTCAAAATCACACTCTTAATACACCACACAACTCCCAATAAGTTCCAGACAAGTTAAGCTCACAAAATGAAGTGGGAGCAAAATGTCACTCCAGCAATTTAAAAGGGAGGGAAAGACAAAGTTAATAGAAATTGAACCACACCAACAGGTAAGTACTCAGGGCAATTGAACAAGAGGAACTACAATGATAGAATCAGGTTGAAAAGGCTTAGCGCCAAAGTCAATATGACTTCCTGCCCATAGTAATGCTGTTGCAGCGTCAGATGCATCTCTTTCAACAATGAAACGTTTAGAAGTGTCTGGTTGTACCAATATCGGGGCTTTGGTAAACAATTGTTTTTTTTTTTTTCAATTTCTTTATTGGTTTTAAACAACAACAAAACAACAAAAAACAAAACACAAAACATACAATCTGGCATGACACAGCATCACTGGCCCGTTAGGATGTTCCTCGGAGCCTGCCATACTTCCGCAGCCTCTGGGATCTCAGGCGACCGTACCCTTCATGTCCATCACCTTTGTTGGGTCTAACGCTGAGTTCTATACAGAGGTGTCTCGCCACGGCGCTCGTGCCGGGTAACCTCATTCTTGCTCGTTATTCTGCCGTCCCCACGGGGTCCTCATTATCTCCCTCTTCTCTCACGTCGAATAAGTCCTGCATCAAGGAGTTCCATGCGGCCAACTTGTGTACTGTTTCCCCTTCCCCTCTTTTCACCGCTCTTACCCACACCACAGTCTCTGTCTGCGCCCACTTTCGGAGATCTGACCACCATGCATCTATGTTCGGGCCCTCCTTTGACTTCCATGACATTGCTATTCTTCTTTTGGCCAAGATGCATATTAGGTCCTTCATTTTTGCTTGGTGCGATTCGTGTCTGCTTCCTCTCGGGAAGAGGCCTAGTAGGTATCTCTCTGGATGCTCTGCTTGTAGTTGAAGTCCGCCTGGTGCTATCTTGATTCTGATTCTGTCCCAGAAAGTCTGTATTACTGGGCATGTCCAGAACATATGGAGCACGTCGGCGTCCTCGGCCAGGCAGCGTGGGCACCTGTTTTGGTTCTCCGTCCGCATCTTGTGCATCCTCTTGGGGGTGAGGTATGCTCGGTGTGTGATGTATAGCTGTGCCTGCCTGAACCGTGCATTCCTTGAGACCTTTTTTGGGTATCTTAGCACCCTAGCCCATTCTTGATCACTAAATGGCCTCTGGAGTTCCTCCTCCCAACGTCGCCTCGTATTTGATCTTTGCGGGTCTGCTGTTTTTAGCAATTGTTCATATAACCTGGAGGTTGTGTGGGTTCCCTCTGAGATGTCGTACCATACGTCTAGCTCTATCATCTCCTCCTCCTCCGGGTCTATCCATTCCGGCCATCTTTTTTTGATATTTCGTATTATGCAATTATAAAGGATGAATTGGCCTTCGTGTATCTCGTGGTCATCTACTATTTCTCGAAAGTCTGCCCACCTCTCTCCCCTCCTCAGGTCTCCAATTTGTGCTACACCTTTGGCCTCCCAGTGCACTCGGTACATCGCCAGCATGTTCGTGTTCCACCCTAGGAGGCCCGCCAAAGGGATCTGTGTCGAGCACGGGTCCTTCGTACCCTGGAGTTTCCATGCCCTTTTCCATAGCCCCACTGCGATCTTAAGCATGTTCGGCAGGGTCCTGAGCTGGGGTGTGTCAAGCCACAAGATCTCTCTCAGATAGTATCGTTTCAGTGCTGGCTGAAAGACGATTGTGTCTATCGTTTTATCCTCTCCCAGCCACTTGACTGCGAACTGCAGTTGTCCTGCTAAGTAGTATTTTTCGAAATCCGGTAGCCTAATGCCACCGTCCTCGTAGCCTTTCTGGAGAGTCTCCATTGCAATTCTGTTCCTCCCTCCTCCCCATAGGAAATTCCGTGTTATCGTATTTAATCTGTTGAAGAAGGCTCTGGCAAGGGCGTGTGGGATGTTTGTGAAGTAATATAGTAGGCGCGGTAGCACCACCATTTTCAGGAGGGCCGCCCTCCCCATCATCCCCAGTGGGAGTGTTCCCCAGAAGACCATTGATTTCTGTGTTTTTTCCAGTGCCGGCAGTGTGTTTATCCTATGGGTGCCAGCAGTCTCGTGGTGTATTTCTATTCCGAGATATTTAAAGGAGTTTCGTGCCCATGTCAGGCCCAGGTCCGGGAGGCTGCCCGGGGGAACTTGCCTTAGCCCCGCCAGAGGGAATACCAGGGATTTATCCTTGTTAATTGCTATGCCCGATAGTCTGGTATATGCTCCGATCGCCTCTAGGAGGCATGGTAGATTGGTGGTCGGATTTTCTACATATAACAGCATATCGTCTGCGTACAGCGAGATTTGGTGGAGCACCCCGTTTATGTTTATCCCGGTATCCCCATAATCCGCTCTAAGGAAGGCCGCGAGCGGCTCTAGGGCCAGAATATATAATAATGGCGACAGTGGGCATCCCTGCTTGGTGCCCTTGTGTGTTCTCCACTCCCTTGAGATGAATCGCCCCATCTTCACCCTCGCTCTAGGTTCGTTGTATAGCAGTTTGATCCATCGGAGGAATCCCTCACCAATGCCGAAGTGGGCGAGTACGCTCACCAGCCACTCCCAACGAACCGAATCAAACACTTTGACAGCGTCCAAGGACACTATTGCGCTCTCGCCTAGTCTTTGATTTGTCTCTTCTAGTACATGGTGCAATCTGCGAAGATTCCACGACGTGTTCCTCCCCGGGACGTAACCCGTTTGGTCCGAGTGGATCAAGGTGGGCACAACTCGTTTCAGGCGGTTGGCTAACCGCCGTCAGAATTTTAGCATCCTGATTGATCAGGGAGATTGGCCTATAGGAGGCACATTGCCTGGGCGGCTTCCCCGGTTTTAGGATCGGGACTATCGTCGATTCGGACATGCTGGGTGGCAGCCGATTGCTCTCGTATGCGCCATGATACGCATCAAGTAGCTTCTGGGAGATGGTACTCTTGAATGTTTTATAAAACTCCCCCGGGATTCCGTCCGGGCCCGGGGTTTTCCCTGTGGGGAGCTCCATAATCACGCCCTCTATTTCCTCTACCGTGATAGGTGCATCCAACGACTGGGCCTGTTCTTCCGCCAATTTTGGTAATCTAATTTCTGCTAGTGCGTCCACTATGTCCTCTGAATCTATCTCTGGGTTCGGGGCATATAGTCGCTCGTAGAATTGGGCAAATAGGTCGTTAATATGTTCCTGATTTCTGATCTCTTTCCCTGTGTGATCTTCTAACACTGTTATGGGGTCCCTTTATTTTCCTGTCTAGTAAGCCACGCTAAAAGTCTACTGGGTTTATCCCCTTCCGCATGTAGGCGTTGTAGATATCTCCCGTAGTTCAACCTTCCCAGTTTTTCCCAAAGTACCATACAGTCTGACCTCAATTCCACTAGCTCTCTGGACTCACTCCCTCCCGTTCCCGCACGCCGCTCTTCCTTTTCTATCACCTTCTCAAGTTCGCCGAGCTCTTTCATAGCTGCTCCCGTTAACCCCCCTGTCCTGCCTATTGCCGCCCCCCTTATCACCACTTTGAACGCGTCCCATAGTGTAGAACTACTTTCCACGCTACCCTCATTCTGCTCGAAGTAATCCTCTATGGACTCTTGGAGGTGTTCCTCCAGCTCTCCCTCTTTTAGGGCCTCTGCCCGGAGCCGCCAGGTAGGTATCGGGGCTTTTCTATGGGTGTGTGCCCATGTTGCTAATACTGGGGCGTGATCAGAGAGTGTGCGTGCTTTGATAGTGATTTCTGTGAAGTAATGTAATGATTCCCTGCCCGTGAATATGTAGTCTAACCGTGTAAATGTACCATGCGGTGCACTGTAATGTGTGTACCCCCTTCCCTCTCCATGTACCTGTCTCCAGATGTCGACCAGTTGTAATCCCTCTAAGGTCCTATGCAGTTCCTTCGCCGGGGGCGCTGGCTTCCTGTGCCTGTCGTCCGACCTGTCCAGCAACGGGTTTAAGGTGCAGTTGAAGTCGCCGGCCCAGATGAACGTCGCTTCCCTGTACTGGGCCAGCCTGGGTGCCAACTTTTTAAAGAAGTCTGCTGCGTCACAATTCGGGGCATAGGTGTTGATCAGGCACACTTCCTTATGTTCCAGCATTCCGTGCACCAACACCATCCTTCTCTCCGAGTCTGACTCCTGCCGGAGCATTTGAAACGGTACCCCTGGGGCAATCCATATCAATATTCCCTGTGCATAGTTCGAGTACGTGGCGCTGTATGTTTGTCCTCCCCATTTCTTGGTCACCTTGGCCTGCTTTTGTGAGGTTAGGTGTGTTTCCTGGAGCATCGCTATTTTGACCTTCATTCGATTTAGCCATGCATAGACCTTAAGTCTCTTGATATACGCATTGAGGCCTCGCACGTTCCAGGTGACTATTGACGCGCTGTCTTGCCCCATTGTACTTTTTTGCGGTCCGGCTTCCTCATCCCACAGCCGGGTCTCTGTGTCGTTCTCTCGACTCTCCCTGTGTGGGAGTCTCCTGCGGTTCCTGTTGAGGGGCACCCGCATCTGGTGCGGCCATGACTGTCATCTATTGCCACTTGCCGTATATACCTCTGGTCACCTTCTGCTCGTATCTTCCCTTCATCCTTTGCGGTCGTTTTCCTGTTGCCTGTGCCATGTGCTGTCCATTCACCACACTCAACATCTTTAACCCAAACAAAAACTAATAAACAAACGCCCAGCCACCCTTCTCCTGCTCGGGCTCCACCGCTTCCCTCCTCGTACTCCCTTGGAAGGGGCCGATTTGCAGCGGCGTGATGCCTTAAAACTGGCATCTAAACTTGGTGATCACTCTCACTGTGCGGGGGCGTCGCCTTTCTCAGCCGACCTTGACTGGAGTGAGGTTGGTCGCTCCTTCATACTTGTCTTCCAGCTTAGTTGCTTATCAATTGTTTGGTAACATTGCGCGTGACTGCGTTTTCTCTCCCTCGTTTCGCATTATCAGGGTCTGTTTGTATTGTTGTTGGCACTTCTCTGCCTTAGCTGGGGGATACTAATTGTTGTAATTGTTTTAGCTGATAGAAGGCTTTATGTTGTATTTCGGTCCTTGCAAATGGTATCCCTTTTTTAAGGAGATGGATTAAGGCAGCAAAAGTCAAGAGAAACCAGGAATAAACTTTCTGTAGAAGTTACCCATACCTAAAAAGGATTGTATTTGTTTCACTGAAGTAGGTTGAGGCCACTCAGGAATGGAGACTATTTTTCCTGGTTCCATAGAAAGACCAGAACGGCTTACTATATACCCTAGTGTTACGCTCACCTGGTCTCTGCGGAGGCATTGGGGCACGGTTGCAGCCCTCCCAGGGGTGAGGTCGCTTGGGTCCGACTTCGCCCTCTGCGCTTATGTGATGACTGGTGTTAATAGGTGATGCTGCTCGGGACTGCTCCTGCATGGAGAATAGGGGGTGTGAATATACCAGCTTGTGCGCGTCTGATCCCCTTCCAGACCCCTTCTCCCAAACCATGCTACCCGTGGGATGCACTGTCCCTGGAAAGCTCACCTGTTGATTAATTTTGGCGAGCACTCCATCCTGCTGCTTCTGGCAGGGGCGCTCGTATGATCTGGTGATCTGGACCGAGTTCCTTCACTGGTCCCTTGCACTTGGTAGTCCAGTCCTGCTGCGAATAAGCCACTATACTTCAGGTAAGTGTTCCTGTTTGCCTTTGTCTTTCCTCGTCTGTTTTTATTGTATTGTAAAGTTTGATGTCTTGTATTGCTGTCCGTTACACTTTTGATTTTTGCTCTTTTGCTTGCTTCCCTTGCAGGTGATGTTGCCGGCCCGGCAAAAGCTGCGGAGCTCGAGGCGGCAGCCGGAGGGAATGATGAACAAAGCTGCAGCGGTACAGTAGCTGATAAATTGTTAACTAGGGGGCGCGCAGGGTTCAAATGCGGCACGGCCCTAGGACGGATGTTCTAACCTTGTCTTTCTTCTTCTTCACAGGGTCTGAGTTCGTGGATGCAGAATGCGGTGCTGCAGCGTCGGGATCAAGATCTCTGGATTTTAGGAGATGAGTCTGCAGATGAAGCGATGAAGCAACCGTTTCCTGAAGGTGAGTATGCAGGAGAACGCTGGGTTTCAAAGGTAAGTAAACTGGTCCAAGCGGCGGTGAGCGTCACGTTGCACGTGAGTGCACAGTGACGGGAAGCACCGGTCTTAAGGATGGAGCAGCTTATATAGCTGAGCTTCTGAAGCCACGCCCACTAGGTTCAGCCTGCCTGCCACACCCTGCCACACCCGATGAGTCAGCAAATGAAGACCTGGCCTAGGGAGCCACACCCGATGTGTCAGCACATGAGGATGTTCTCTGGAATAAAGACTTTCAACTACTGGAAAGTTCTTGTAAAATAAAAGCACTCCTGCACTGAAATAAAGTAAAAGCACTCCTGCACTGAAATAAAGTTTTCCTGCTCACATCTCTATATGAGCCTGGCGCCAAAGGCCAGCCAGGGCCCCTGTGTTTATGGGTCCCAAAGGGACATAAGTGAGTCAAGTGACCCATTGCCCCCATCACTAGATGGTTTGGTTTTTGTGTTCTGGGGCCTGTGTCCATGACACCTAGGTATTGGATTTCCGGGCAGTTAAATTGACACTTCTCAGGTTTGGCTAATAGGTGATGTTGGCAAAGCTTAGAAAGCACTGTTTAAACATGTCCTCAGTGGTCTTCTTTGCAGGTAGAATATACTAGGATGCCATGTGGCCATGACAGCTCTCCCCCTCAAGGCCCCTCTCATAGGTGGTTTCCCCCTGGCCCTGGTTTAGTGGGGTTATTGCGGTGGACCTGCCTGATTAATCGTGCAGCGTGGACATGCTCACTGGGTTCCCAGGTCCGATCTTGGGGTCCATAACCTTTCCAGTCAATATGGTAGTATAACTTGGACCGGACCATCTTAGAGTCTAGGATACTTTTAACTTCGTATTCTGGTTCTCCCACAACTATTTCAGGATCCGGTGGAGTATCGATCCGAGTACCTGGTCTCAATGGTTTTAAGAGGGAGACATGAAACACCGGGTGGATCCGCATGTGGGCCGGTAATTCTAATTTCATTGCCACAGGGTTGATCACAGCCTTGATAGTGTAGGGTCCCAGATATCTGGGACGGAACATCTGTGGTCCTTTCAGGAGAATGTTTTTGTATGCTAACCAAACCTTATCTCCGAGTTGGTAGTTGGGAGCTTCCCTTTGGTTTCCATATGCAAACTGCTTCTGTTTCTCTTTGGCTCTGGCAAGATGCTCTGCTGCTTCCTTAAAAACCTGGGTGATAGTTTTGTGTAAGGTCGTTTCAGCGGGCATTTCTAATGATTCGAGTGGGTCGAAAATGAATGTCCGTGGATGTCGACCGTACACTATGTAGAATGGGCTTGGTCCCGTACTGGTGTGAATGGAGTTGTTATATGCGTATTCTGCTAACCAAAGTATGTACTTCCAGGTATCCTCGGTTTGTTGCATCATACACCTTATGTATTGCTTGAGGGTCTGGTTAGTCTGTTCAGTCTGGCCGTCGGTTTGGAGGTGATGGCTTGTAGATAACGAGAGGTCGATTTTGGCAATTTTACAACACAATTTCCAGAATGCAGAGACAAACTGAGTTCCTCTGTCTGATATCAATATTGATGGGAACCCGTGTAGCCGGACGATCTGTTTCAAAAACACGGTAGCCAGAGTAGAAGCAGTTGGGAGACCTTTCAGGGGAATAAAGTGGGGCATTTTGGAAAACAGATCTACGATGACTAAGATGGTATTGTATCCGTTACAGGAGGGAAGGTCGCTGTCATGACCCCTGCCCCTGGCCTTGGCAGTCAGGCCACCTGGGCTGCACCACGGTCTTCCATCTTGGCCCCAAGGGCCCCATTATGTCCCCCAAGACTCTCTTGGAGTCAGTCCTGGTGCCTTTGGCGCCAGGCTCATATGGGAAATTGGAGAACTGGAACTCACAATGGCATTTTCACTTTTCACAACATGGATGCCCCAGCATGGCTTAGTTCCAGAACTGAGCCATGCGGCCTAGCATTTAGGGTGTGGTCAGGCCTGGGGGCATCTGGGATACCTGCAGGCTATATAAGCCACGCCCAAGCTGGAGAACACGCTTCACGTTACTCTGCTGGTCACAGCATGACGCTCACCACGGTCTGTCGGATCTTCCTCTGCATTCCGGGCCCGATACCTGCAAGTACAAGAACAAGAGCACCGTTAGTATTCGCTTACCTATTAGGGAGCCCTGCTTCTGTCATCCGCTCCAGAATCCCAAACATCCAGCATCTTGGCGAACGCTCGCTCTCTCTTTGAAGCCGCAACCTGTGAAGAACAGAGAAGCAGCTTTAGTAAGCATTTATTCTTCAACATTGAAAAAACAACCAAAAGGCGCACGCTTACCTGAATTTTACTTGCTTTTGGTCTTCATCCATTCTGGGCCTTTCAACGACCTGCAAGAAGAAAGATAAGGCCGATTAACACGCATAAGTGCTAGAAGGCGGTTCGAACAACACTTTACGCACTGCTCTCTATCTTCTTGGCAACATACAGTCCGGAACATCACGGTGGCTGCAAAAAGGGTCAACAAACAGGTTAGCACAAGAAAAGCACATAGTGCTGTGCTCCGTGCTTTCACTTACCATCTCGTGCACAGCCCCCTGGCAGCACGGAATCACCAGAACTCCTTCCGCACCTAAGAAAGAAGGAAAGACATTATTGGGGCAATTACAAATAAAGGACAAGCTGTCAAAACAACAGTCTTACCTGATGAACTGAGTCGCAGCAGGTCTGAACTCTGAGGGGCCCGCACCAGTGAAGCGCCCATCCAGAACGCATCCCTGCACAGAACAGCAGGACGGAGAGCACACCCTACCAAGAAACAAGCTGAGGAGAGCACTAAGGGGTTGTTGAGTCCACAAGAGAAGTGGCTCCAGGCTAAAAGAGACAATAAGCTAAAACCTAAACTCCTGTGTTTTCAGACTTGGTCCTCAGCCGAACAAGAGTCCAAGGGAGTGGGTCCAAGGTCAAAGCAGTCGAGCCAGATTGGGGGGCGTCCCCATGGATACCAGGTGAGCGTTACAGAACGCGAAGCCTCGCAAACCACAATCCACCTGGGCGTCATGGAAACCTCGGAAACCGACCAGTTAGCTCAGATGCTGGGGCAGTTACGCGCTGAGGTGCATTGAGCCAGGCAGGAGACCAATGCCTTGCGGAGAGAATTGATAGTGGCTAAGGAACGCACTGATGATTTAAGTAGACAACTCCTTCAATCGCAGGCCGGACAAGCCCCATTGCCTGGGAATGTTCCATCGATGTCAGCACCGCCGATCAATCCGGTACAGATCACCCTTCCAGGAGCAGTTCCTTTAGCTCCACCAGAGCGTTTCATGGGGGACCCTAGGAAGTATGCAACCTTCATGAACCAGTGTCGCCTCCATTTTCTTTGCAGACCTGGGGCCTTTCCTAATGATCAATCACGGGTGGCCTTCGTGTTGTCTTATTTGAGTTGCAGTGCTGCAGACTGGTCTGTACCTTTCATTAGTCAGGATGACCCACTGCTACGTGACTTCGGGGGCTTCCAGCAGGATATGGAAAAGCTCTTCACCTGTCGTACTCATGGACAGGCACTAGACAACGAACTCTTGTCCCTTTGTCAAGGAAACCAAGACTTATTAACATATATAGCGACCTTCAACAGGCTCGTGGTCTAAGCAAGGTGGCCGGAGGAAAAGAGAACCACGCTATTTCACCGGGGCCTACGGGGTGAGATAAAGGATGTTCTTGCCCAAGTGGTGGATCCACCAAAAGACTGTGCAGAGTTTATCAACCTTGTGGTTCAACCTGATCACAGGTTGCAAGACCGAAGGGCAGATCGGAGCAGACCAGACACTCTCCCTATGTTCGTGCGGTCTAAGGACCATGTTCCAAGAGTGGCAGACAATTCGGTGGAGCCAATGCAACTGGGAGGAGTAAGACCTCCTTTAAGCAAAGCTGAAAGAGACAAGAGAAGGGAACAGCAGCTATGCCTATATTGCGGAAAAGCAGGTCATTTCCTCAAAGAGTGTCCAGTAAAGCCACCAAGGAGGACCATAGGAGCCCCGGATAAGGAAAACACGAATAAAGAGTCGGAAAACTACCAAGCCCGGCAAATGTAGGGGTCCATTTGTCGAGCACAGAAAGTCAACTACAGACCTCCCATTTTGCATTGCCTGTTATCCTAATCAACCACCAGCAGCCATCTAGGATGCATACCGTAGAAGCATACATCGATGCCCAAAAGCATCCCTGTGAAAGTTGAATCTAGAAGTGTGCCCAATAGCCGCTCTGTGAAAGTTGAATTTAAAAGTGCACCCAATAGACTCTCTGTGAACGTTGAATTTAGAAGTGCATTTAGAAGTTGAATTTAGAAGTGCGCCCAATAGCCTCTCTGTGAAAGTTGAATTTAAAAGTGCACCCAATAGACTCTCTGTGAACGTTGAATTTAGAAGTGCACTAGAAGTTGAATTTAGAAGTGTGCCCAATAACCTCTGTGAAAGTTGAATTTAGAAGTGCATTAGAAGTTGAACTAACAAGTGTGCCCAATAACCTCTGTGAATCTAGAAGTGTCCCAATTGCCCCTCTGTGAAAGTTGAATTGGTAGTGGGCTCAATATCCTATTAGTCTAATACCGTGCCTAGTTGAATCGACTAATCTCCCTAATAACCTCTCTGTACAAAGTTGATTTTATTGATTTTAGATTCATGCCTAGTACCCTCCCTGTATAAAGTCGAATTGAGAGAAGTGTGCCTAATAGTCTAATATCCCCTCTGCACAAAAAATTGAATCTAGAGACAAACCTAATAACATCACTATACAAAATTAAATCTAGAGGTAGACCTAATATCATCTCAGTGTACAGTTGAATTTAGAACTGCGCCTAATAGTCTAATATCCCCTCTATACAAAATTGAATCTAGAGGTAGACATAATATCATCTCTGTGTACAGTTGAATCTAGAAGTGTGCCTAATAGTACCTAATAGCCCAATATCACCTGTGTGTACAGTCGAACCTAGAAGTGCACCTAATAGTCTAATATCATCCCTGTGCAAATTGAACTTAGAAGTGTGCCTAAAAGCGTGCACCCACTGAATTTAGAACTACAATTAGAAATCCCTCCTAAAATCCAACTAAAAGCTTGTACCAAGCATGAGAGCACCCACTCCACCAGAGTTTGTCAGAAACGACCACCGTGGACCGCCCCCACTCCCCGATCTGCCTTCCCTCCCGTCCCCCCCTGCCCAAATCATCCCAACCCCACTTCGCATTCCCTACCATTCCCCTCTCCAAACACCAAGCCAGAGGGGCACGATGGCGAGCCAACCACCCTAAGACCACTCCTCCCCTGAACCTCACCACCGACCAGCCAATGTTAACTCCCCTCACTATCATAACAGGCACACCCCGCCCTGCAATCAACAACCTCCCACCTTGCCCACAAACCCCTGCCACCCTCCCCCGACCGCACCCTTTCCCCTCCCTAAAAACTGCACGCCTAGCCCTAGCAAGAACCGAAGCTGCATCCCTATCTCCCTCTGACCCCCCTACCCTCTCTCAGACTCCAATCGCTACAAAGAAACTAAAGAGGAAACGTACCTGGTCCCCCTAATTCTCTCAGCACTCCTCACCTCCCCTGTCTCGACCCACCACCTCATTCCCGCAATCACCTCCTTCCCCCGTGGCTTCACCCTTCCTAAAACCCCTCTCCCTCGATTTCTCATCAACTGCAACTGAAACTCCTAACTGCCCACACCCCACCTTCAAATCCCCCGAACCAAACCCGATCATCCTAACACACGCAGCTACCCAATCCCGCCCAAAGCCTGCCAATTTTTCTGCTTGCCCACTATTCCCATCGAGCATCACCCCCCCTACCCCTCTCCCTCCCCAGTCTCCACTCTCTCCGCCACCACCCCCTTCCTCTCCAGCTCCGAGACCAACCTTGCCTGCCGATGTGAACTGCTTCCTATTTAATGCCCGATCCCTAGCAAAAAACAGACACTGCATCTTTGACCTCCTCACCTCTGACAAACCAGACCTGGTTTTCATCACCGAAACTTGGTTCTCTGATGACTTTGCCCCAATCGCTAATGAAGCCTTCCCCCCTGACTACTCCCTCATCCCATTGAACCGTCCCTCCAGAGGAGGGGGAGTAGCATTCGTCTTCAAGTCTCTCTTCCACGCCTCAATCATCGACAACCAACCTTCCATTCCTTCCTGCAAATCTCTCCTCGTTAAACTATTCCTCTCCCCGTCGCTCTCACACAGCTTCCTAATAATCTACAGGCCCCCTGGCTACGATAGACAATTCGCAAACAACCTCTGCGACTCTATTGCCACCCTTCAACTAAACCATCCCAACCTCACCCTTCTTGGAGACTTCAACATATGGCTCGACATCCCCACCAACCCTATGACACACTCTCTGGTTGACAGTTTGGACGCAATTAACCTCCAACACCACATGCGTGGCCCGACTCACTATAAAGGACACACTCTTGATGCCATCTTTAGCTCCAACACCCTGATTAATTTAAAGCCCCCCACCCCTATCCTGTGGTCCGATCACTTCATTCTCTCGTTCACCATTCACTCACCCGACCCCCTTCCCGTACTCAATCTGAACCTCCGAATCTACGCAAATGCTGGAAAAAACTAATAATCGTCCCGGACCTAGCCGACGCACTCCTCCAGTCTCCACCACCTACCTGCCAACCCAACAAACAATTAACCCCTGACGCCTTTGACTCATGGCTCAACACATCTGTGATGCCTCTCACCCCCCCTGCAAACCCTCAACACGCCATGGCCTCTTCCCCAGATGGTTCACTCCTGAGTTGAAGATCACTAAACAACTATATAAATACCAAGAACGCAAATGGCAGAAAGACAAAACCCAGGAGAGCAGAGCCACCTTGGCTGGACACCTTTATCAGTACAAGGCTGAAATCCGGAAAGCAAAAAAAGCCCACTAAAACTCCGAATCCTGAACTGCAAAAACCCAAGCAAAGAACTCCACAAAATCATCTCCTAATTCACCAATCCGGCTTGCAACATAACAGTCCCGACTCCCTCACAATCACTGTGCGACTCACTCTCCCTCCACTTTTATACCACGGCTCTCGAAAGAACAAATACTCTAGCCACCAAACTGGCTCTCTTACATCCACCAAGCAATTTTCCCCCCCATACCGGCCGGCCCACCAGCTGTGACCACTACGCAACCAACGTTCGAATCCTTTAGTCCAATATCACCAGAGCAATTTCTGAAACTTCTATCTGCCCGCAAACCATCTGGCTCGCCGCTGGACCCTTGCCCAGCTACAACCCTCAAAGAAATGTTTGCTTCCACCTGCGCAGGAGAACACGCAAGATCCATCATAAATGCTTCCCTTTCCTCTGGTATCTTTCCCGATGCATTCAAAATGGTTCATGTCAAACCTCTAATTAAAAAACCTTTGCTCGATCCTCTCGAGCCCAAAAAACACCGCCCCATCTCAAAAACCAGATTCCTTGCCAAACTCATTGACCGAACCGCCTACTCCCAACTAAATGCCTTTATCGAAGCCAACAATCTCCTAGACCCCGCTCAATCGGGTTTCAGAGCCCGTCACGGAACTGAAACCACCCTAACCTCAATTTGGGATGACCTTAAAATGACGGCAGTCTCCGCGGGATGCGCAGCACTAATCCTTCTTGACCTATCCGCCGCCTTTGACACAATCAATCACTCAATCCTCCTAGACCGCCTCCACTCCCTAGGAATTTGTGGAACCGCTCTTAAATAGATAGCTTCATTCCTCAAAGATCGGTACCAAATAACGATACTCTCCACCTATACCTCCCAAGCCCGACCAGTCGACACGGGAGTCCCACAAGGAGCATGCCTATCCGCCCTCCTGTTCAATCTCTACTTGATCACCCTCCCACCAATAATTTGTTCGCACAACATCCTGTGCTACAACTACACCGACAACACTCAACTAATTCTAAAACTCCTGAACTCAAAACCCAACTCCCGACTTGACCTGGCCTCCTGCCTCCTTGACATAGAACTCTGGATGACCCAAAGCCACCTCCTGTTAAACCCCTCCAAAACGGAAATCATGGTATGTGGCAACTCCGAACTTCTTACGCACCCGCTACCCTGGCCATCCGCCATGGGCAACTCACCGACCCCCCCCAACTCAGTGAAAAATCTTGGATGCACCCTTGACTCTGACCTAACACTCTCGCGCCAAGTCAACAACGTCTCAAAGTCCTGCCACTACCACCTTAAAACCCTTAGGCACATCTTTCCATATCTCTCCTTTCCAAACAGACTCTCCGTGGTCCAATCAATCATTATATCAAGACTGGACTACGCAAACCCTCTATACCTTGGAGTCCACGCATACCAACTGAATAAACTCCAAAGGGCACAAAACGCGGCAGCCAAATTGCTACTTGTGCTCGGCCCAAGAGACCACATCTCCCCAGCCCTTAAGACGCTGCACTGGCTTCCAGTAGCCCGAAGGGTGACTTTCAAAACCTTGTGCATCTCCCATCGAGCACTGCACAAAACCGGACCTCAATATCTTCAAGACAAGCTAAAACCCTACCTCCCCCCACACACCCTAAAATCAAGCTCAGCCGGCCTCCTAGTCATACCGAAGACAAACTCAATCAGGTTAGGCGGATCATCATTCTCAGCCTTGGCCCCCACGCTATGGAACTCACTCCCCCCCATATCCGCCTATCTGAGGATTTAACGTCTTTCTGCAAACTGCTGAAAACCTGGCTCTTCTCCTAAACCCAACTCGTGCCAAACTAACTCAAACAGACCAACAGCAACTCAATTGCACCAATCCATCAAACCACCTGATGCGAGAAACTGACAGCTAATAACCCCTAATATAAACTAGCAGGACAAACAGAATTAAACGAATAAAGTAGATCAAAGCAGTGAAATGGTTAATAAGAATAAATCAAACGGAAACAGTAAAGAGGTTTAAACTCCTGAAATGGACAGAAGGCATGCGGAGTGAACGAAGTGAATGGCGTGGATGAATTACTCAGAATGGATGAAACAGGATTGATTGCGCTGAGTGGAAGAATGCATGAGTAGAAGAACAGATACCTAGTTCGAATGAGTGTGGAAATCGAATGAATATGTAGATCGGATGAGTGTATGGAATGGATGAACATGTTGAGTGGATGAGTGTGTAGAACGGCTGGATGTGCAGAACGGACAAGCGTGTAGCGCAGATGAGTGCGTAAATACAGAGATGCAAGTAGAACGCAGGAGTGTGTAAAACAGATGAATGTCCAGAACGGATAAGCGTAAACCGGATAAGTGTGTAGAACAGATGAGTATGTGGAGTGGATGAGTATGTAGAGCACATGAGTGTGGATAACGGATGAATATGGAAGCGCGGTGAGCGTGTAGATCGCTGGAGCAGATGAATGTACAGACCTGGCGAATGTACAGAGCGGATGAGTGTATAGAACGGATGAGTGTATAGAACGGACGACTGTGTAGAGCGGATGAGTGTATAGAGCGGATGGGTCGAGAGAGAGGATGAGTGTATAGAGTGGATGAGTGTATAGAGCAGATGAGTGTATAGAGCAGATGAGTGGATAGAGTGGATGAGTGGATAGAGTGGATGAGTGGATGAGTGGATAGAGCGGATGAGTGGATAGAGCGGATGAGTGGATAGAGCGGATGAGTGGATAAGTGTACAGAGAGGATGAGTGTATAGAACGGATGAGTGGATAAGTGTACAGAGAGGATGAGTGTATACAACGGATGAAGGTATCGAACAGATGAGTGTAGAGATGAATATATAGAACAGGATATTGCTGCTGAATGCATGAAAAGCACGAGTGCTTCAAGCGGATAAGTGCGTAGAGCAGATGAGTGCATAGAGAGGATGAGTGCCTTGAGGGGATGAGTGCGTAGAGGGGATGAGCGCGTAGAGGGGATGAGTGCGTAGAGGGGATGAGTGCGTAGAGGGGATGAGTGCGTAGAGGGAGTGAGTGCGTAGAGGGGGAGTGCATAGAGGGGGTGAGTGCGTAGAGGGGATGAGTGCGTAGAGGGGATGAGTGCGTAGAGGGGATGAGTACATAGAGGGGTACGTGCATAAAACAGATGAATGCATAGTACATGTGAGGGCATAAAGCGGATGAATGCCTGAGCGAACGAGTGCCTAGAGCGAACGAGTGCCCAGAGTGAACGGACGTGTTGCGTAGAGCGGACGAGTACGTAGAACATACAAGCACAGATTGCATCCAATACTGATGCGTGCGTAGAATGGATGAATATGTAGAGCTGCCGAATGCGTAGAGCATGGGGCAGACAGGAGTGCATGCGTGAGGCAGACAGGAGTGCATGTGTGGGGCAGACACGTGTGCATGCGTGGGACAGACAGGAGTGCATGCGTGAGGCAGACAAGAGTGCATGCGTGGGGCAGACAAGAGTGCATGCGTGGGGCTGACTGGAGTACGCATGGTGGACTGGAACGGGTGGAGCGGACTCGTGCGCGCGGGGCGAGCTGGAATGCATGAGTGCGTGGAGCGGACCGGAGTGTATGGAGCTGACTGGGATGCATGGAGTGGATAGGAGTGCATGGAACGGACTGGAGCACATACAATTGTGTGACATATATAGTATGGTTTGGAATGCAGAGAACATTTGAAAGAGCATATAACCCATCATATCTCACCACCACGCTTACTCTCTCCTTCACATCGCCACTCAACTAGAACACAGAGATACTATGACACCATTCGGTATAACTGTTCTAATACCAACATCCGCCGCTCACTCCACATCGTTCTAAGTATACACTGCTGGTTACACACCCCCAGCCAGGCATTCTCCTCAGGCCTAACGCAGCCACATCCGGCCTGGATAAATCCTGCCAGAACTAACACATACTCCTGATCTCTCAACCACCACACCTACCACTAAGAAGCAGCTATTACACAGATACCGCACAAGCTGCCCACATACCTGGTGCTCACATGCACCTTTTGACTCTCTCTATTCTCTCTACTGATATGAACTTCGGTTCCCAAGGGCGTTCAACCTACCAGCGCCTTCAGAACATACCAATGGTATATAAGGCGCTATATAAATGCAAAATAACAATAACAATCGACAGCGGAGCTGTTGGGAATTATATGGACAAGGATCTTGGAGCAAAGATGGGGCTCTCTCTGTGCCCTAAGTCATTTGAAAGAGCATATAACCCACCATATCTCACCACCATGCTTACTCTCTCCTTCACATCACCACTCAACTAGAACACAGAGATACTATGACACCATTCGGTATAACTGTTCTCATACCAACACCCGCCACTCACTCCACATCATTCTAAGTAAACACTGCTGGTTACACACCCCCAGCCAGGCATTCTCCTCAGGCCTAACGCTGCCACATTCGGTCTGGATAAATCCTGCCAGAACTAACACATACTCCTGATCTCTCAACCACCACACCTACCACTAAGAAGCAGCTATTACACAGATACCGCACAAGCTGCACACATACCCGGTGCTCACATGCACCTTTTGACTCTGTCTACTCTCCCTACTGATATGAACTTCGGTTCCCAAGGGTGTTCAACCTACCAGCGCCTTCAGAACATACCAATGGTATATAAGGCTCTATATAAATGCAAAATAACAATAACAATCGACAGCGGAGCTGTTGGGAAATATATGGACAAGGATCTTGCAGCAAAGATGGGGCTCTCTCTGTGCCCTAAGTCGTCCACTGAAACAGTGACCACCGTTGATGGTACAGAAATCGCTTCCGGTCCAGTATCCAAATGCACAACAGTTCTAACCTTTCTATGTCAGGACGGCCATCAGGAGTTTATCGCTTTCGATCTCATCAAGGCGCTGCAGTTCCGGTTGATCCTAGGGATGCCGTGGTTGGTCGCACACAATCCGCATATCGATTGGCGTGCAAGGGAATTGGTCTTTTTCGAAGGCTGTACTCGCACTTGCTATTACAAAGGAAGGAAGTCAACGAATACAAGCCCATCCGTTCAGGGAACCGCAGCAATTGCCCTGGGTGTGATCGGTACCCTACCAAGTAAATACCATGACTTTCAAGATGTGTTTCAAAAGGAGCAAGCTAACACCTTGCCACCACACAGACCCTATGATTGCCAGATAGATCTGGTACCTGGTGCACAAATCCCTTGTGGTCGAATCTATGCACTTACAGAACCAGAGAACCAACATTTGAAGTCCTACTTAGATCAATACCTGGCTAATGGTTTTATCCGTCCCTCAAAGTCACCAGCAGTTTCTCCCCTATTCTTCATGCCGAAGAAGGAAGGAGATTTGAGGACTTGCATCAACTATCGCGCACTGAACCAAATCACCAGTAAAAATCGTTACCCCCTACCGCTTATTCCGGAATTGTTACGCCAAAAGTCAAAGATGCCCAAATCTACACAAAATTGGACCTTAGAGGAGCATACCATCTTGTCCGGATTAAATAGGGGGATGAATGGAAGACCGCGTTTCATACCAAATATGGCCTATATGAATACCAGGTAATGCCATTTTGCCTTTGCAACGCCCCGCCGCATTTCAGTATTTCATGAACGATGTCTTGAGAGAGCTGATTGACGTCTGTGCCCTGGTCTATATAGACAATATCCTAGTATACTCTGCCTCGAAACAGGACCACGTCAAGCATGTTCGTTCCGTCCTTACAAAGCTCCGCCAACATCACCTCTATGCCAAACTTGAAAAATGCTCATTTCACGTCACTGAGGTAGAGTTCCTCGGCTTCATCCTCACTCCAAAGCGAATCCGAATGGATGTGCACAAGGTTGACGCCATTCTAAACTGGCCAGTCCCAAGTTCATTCAAAGGGATCCAGAGCATGTTGGGCGTTGCAAACTTTTACCAACGATTTATTCCGGGATTTTCTAAAATAGTACATCCAATCACATAATTATTGAGGAAGTGCAACAAGAAGTTCCAGTGGACGGAAGAGGCAGAAAAGGCCTTTCAAGAACTCAAGGTGAGATTCACTTCTGCCCCGATCTTACGACACCCTCGCCCAGATCTTCCGTATGTGGTGGAAACAGATGCCTCCAGCATGGCGATGGGTGTTGTTCTCTCGCAAAGGGACCCACAAACCGGCCAGCTACATCCTGTAGCCTTCTGGTCGCGTAAGTTTTCACCACCTGAACTCAATAACGCTATCATGGACAAGGAGCTCCTAGCCATCAAATCAGCCTTCAAGGCCTGGCGACATTATCTTCTAGGTGCCAGGTACACTATCATCGTGATAACAGACCATCTAAATCTACAATATCTAAAAACTGCAAAGGCTCAATCCTCACGACAGCTATGCCGGGCTCTTTTCTTTGCGGAGTATGATTATGTGATCACGTTTCGACCCAGGGTCAAAAACAGAAAAGTCGATGCCCTTTCCCGCATGGGTACTGATGTACTGGTATACACAACCCCCGATCCCGTGGCCATCATCCCGAGTGACAAACTCCTGGGCATTACAACCACAATGACTCAGGACAAATTACTGCAAGGGATTCGATACGTGATGACTCCCGAGTTGTTACAAGAATGGGATTCGCGTGGAGAACACTATGCAGTCAAGGACAACTACCATATTTCAGGAATTGTCTATTCTTGCCCAAGAACGATCTTCAGGAACAGGTCATCTCAGGGTATCATGACTCCCTAATTGAGGGCCACCCTGGAATTGCTAAGACTCTAGCCAATGTGAAGCGAAGCTACTGGTTGCCCGCGTGGCGTAAGGACGTCATTCAATTCATCATCTCTTGTGGCATATGTGCACAAAATAAGTCATCTAAGCAGAAACCAGCTGGACTCCTCAGACCACTGGAAATTCCGCCGGCACCTTGGCATACATTATCTCTTGACTTTATCACTGACCTACCATCCATTCAAGGATACAATACCATTCTAGTGGTCATAGACTTGTTTTCTAAAATGACCCACTTCTTGCCGTTTAAAGGTCTCCCAAATGCATCTAGCCTGGCGAAGATATTCCTCGAACACATCGTAAGACTTCATGGGTTCCCGTCAGTGCTGATCTCTGATCGAGGTACCCAATTCGTACCCAACTTCTGGAGAAAATGCTGTTCAATGGCTCAAATTGACATCAGACTATCCACTAGCCAACACCCCCAAATGGATGGCCAAACAGAGAGAACGAACCAAACGCCCGATAGGTACCTGCGCTGTATGTTACATCAAGTGGACGGGAATTGGAAAGACTTCCTGTGGATAGCCGAGTATGCTTATAATAATTCCTTGCACAGCAGTACGGGACAGACCCCATTTTACACAATATACGGCAGACATCCACGCACGTCCGAACTGGACGTCCGCAGGACTCTGGAAATGCCGGCCATCAAAACCTTGCACACCATCATTTCTCAGGCCTTCACAAGAGCCGTTGAACATTTACGTCAAGCCAAAGACCACCAAAAGAAATACGCAGACCAGGAGTCGTGAAAGGGCTCCCAACTACCAGGTGGGAGACGAAGTTTGGTTACAATCAAAATATGTGCCTATAAAAGGAACCCGGACATTTTGCCCACGATATTTAGCACCGTTCACCATCAAATCTATTATAAACCCAGCTGCAGTTAAACTGGCCTTGCCTACCAACATGCATATTTATCCTGTGTTCCATGTGTCTCTCTTGAAACCAGTTCAACCTGGAACACGGCTTACCACACCACCCGAACCAGTAATGGTCAATGGAAAACCGGAGTTTGAGTTCAAGAACATCCTGGACTCAAAGTATGTCAGAACGAAATTATACTATCTAGTGGACTGGAAGGGGTATGGTCCGCAGGACAGGACATGGGAACCCTGTGACTACATCCATGCGCCACGTTTGATATAGCGTTTCCATCGTGATTATCCCACCAAGCCAGGACCAGACAGGAGAACCGCCCTGAGAGGGACGTTGGGGGGGAGTGCTGTCACGAACCCTGCCCCTGGCCTTGGCAGTCAGGCCACCTGGGCTGCACCACGTTCTTCCATCTTGGCCCCAAGGGCCCCATTATGTCCCCCAAGACTCTCTTGGAGTCAGTCCTGGCATCTTTGGCGCCAGGCTCATATGGGAAATTGGAGAACTGGAACTCACAATGGCATTTTCCCAACATGGATGCCCCCGCATGGCTCAGTTACAGAACTGACCCATGCGGTCTAGCGTTTAGGGTGTGGTCAGGCCTGGGGGCACCTGGGATACCTGCAGGCTATATAAGCCATGCCCAAGCTGGAGAACACACTTTGCGTTACTCTGGTCGCAGTGTGACGCTCACCGCGGTCTGTCGGATCTTCCTCTGCATTCTGGGCCCGATACCTGCAAGTAGAAGAACAAGAACACCGTTAGTATTCGCTTACCTATTAGCGAGCCCTGCTTCTGTCATCCACTCCAGAATCCCAAACATCCAGCATCTCTGCAAGCGCTCGCTCTCTCTTGGAAGCAGCAACCTGGGAAGAACAGAGAAGCAGCATTAGTAAGCGTTTATTCTTCAACATTGAAAAAACAACCACTGAATTTGACTTGCTTTTGGTCCAAGTCCATTCCGGGCCGTTCAACAACCTGCAAGAAGAAAGACAAGGCCGATAAACATGCATAAGTGCTAGAAGGCGGTTCGAACAACACTTTACTCACTGCTCTCGATCTTCTTGGCAACATACAGTCCGGGACATCACGGCAGCCTGCAAGAAAGGGACAACAAACAGGTTAGCACAAGAAAAGCACATAGCGCTGCGCTCCGCACTTTCACTCACCATCTCGTGCACAGCCGCCTGGCAGCACAGCATCACCAGAACTCCTTCCGCACCTAAGAAAGAAGGAAAGACATTAATAGGGGCCATGACAAATAAAGGACAAGCTGTCAAAACAAAAGACTTACCTGGCGAACTGAGTCACTGCAGGTCTGGACTCTGAGGGGCCCGCACCAGTGAAGCAACTAGGTTGCGACGTGCCCATCAACAATGCACCCCTGCACAGGACAGCAGGACGGAGCGCGCACGCTACCAAGAAACAAGGTGAGGAGAGCACTAAGGGGTCGTTGGGTCCACAAGGGAGGTGGGCTCCGGGCTAGAAGAGACAATAAGCTAAAACCTAAACTCCTGTATTTTCGGACTTGGTCCTCAACCGAAACAAGAGTACAAGGGAATGGGTCCAAGGTCGGGTGCAGTCCAGCCAGATTGGGTGGCGTCCCCGTGGATACCAGGTGAGCGTTACAGTCTGTAATAACATCCATTGATAGCGTATGCCAAGGTGCTGGGGGTACTTTTAAATACATAGCAGACCTGCAGGACTTTGTTTTTGGGACTTGTGTTGTGCACAGGTGCCACAGGTTGCGATGAACTCGCCAAGTTGGCCACCACTAATCTTTCTTTATTTTAGCTTGGGTTTTGGCTATTCCCACATTTCCCTTCTACTAATTAATCGTGATAGTTTGCGATAATTGGATTCTGTAATTTCTTATCCGGGATGTACAATCGTCCTTGGTAGTATGGTAGGTTGTCCACAATCGTATACCGGTCTCCCTTCCCTAGCCATTCCTGTTGCGCTGGTGGCCAGATTTTAAGTTGTCTAGAGTGGTGATTGCAGCAATCATGCCTTGGATTTGTCCTACAGGGATGATGGCCACGGGGTCTGGTGTAGTGAATGCCTCTTCGCCCTCACTCATGCGAGACAGGGCATCCGCTTTTCCATTGTGTACTCTGGCTCTATAGGTGATGAAAAAGTTGTATTCTGCAAAGAAGAGAGCCCAGCGGGGTTGGCATGATGATTGCGCTCTAGCGGTCTTCAGATATTGTAGATTTCGATGATCTGTGACGACGGTGACTGTATGTCTAGCTCCAAGAAGATAATGTCTCCAGGCTTTGAACGCTGCCTTAATTGCTAGCAGTTCTTTATCAGTGATTGCATAATTAAATTCAGGGGCTGAAAACTTGCGAGACCAGAATGCCACGGGATGCAACTGACCTATTTTTGGGTCTCGTTGTGACAAGACTGCTCCCATTGCTATGTTGGAAGCATCAGTTTCAACCACGTATGGTAGTTCTGGTCGAGGATGCCATAGAATTGGTGCTGTGGTAAATGCGTGTTTTAGCTCCTGGAAGGCTTTCTCTGCCTCTGCGGACCAATTAAATTGTTTATTTTTCCGTAGTAAAGAGGTGATTGGGTGGACGATCTGGGAGAACCCGGGAATGAACCGGTGATAAAAGTTGGCAAACCCGAGTACGCTCTGTACTCCCTTTATGCATGTCAGTGAGGGCCAGTTAAAGATAGCGTCTACCTTGCGCGTGCCCATGCTTACGCCCGTGGTGTGAAAATAAAGTTGAGGAATTCTACCTCTCTCACATGAAAGAAGCATTTCTCCAATTTGGCATATAGCAGGTGTTGCCGCAGTTTCTCCAAAACTGGCCGGACATGGTTGACGTGGACCTCCTTGGTGGTTGAATAGATAAGAATGTCATCAATACAGACAAGAGCGCAGACGTCCAACAGTTTGTGGAGCACGTCATTCATGAAAAATTGGAACGCCGCTCGGGCATTACATAGTCCCAAGGGCATAACTTGATATTCATAAAGGCCATATTTAATGAGAAAGGCCGTCTTCCACTTGTCTCCTTTTTTGACTCTTACTAGATGGCAGGCCCCTCGTAAATCTAGTTTTGTGTGGTCAGTCAAAATCTCGAAAAAATAATCTCGAATAACAATAAGGTCGAAAAAAAAAGACAGAAAAAAAAAAGTCATTTTTTTTTTAAATTATATATTTATTTTGGGGTCCGGGATTAAAAAAAAATGGTAAAAAAATGGGGGGCTGGGGGGGCAACCCCCCCATTTCGAATAAAAAACGTCATTAAAAAAAATTCGACCTTTTTTTTTTCGGCTTTTTTTTCGAGATTTATTTTTTCGAGATTTGTAAATTCGGTATTATGACCATAAACCCTAGTTTTGTATACATCTGAGCGTTTTTGACTTGATCCAAGAGCTTGGGGATAAGCGGTAATGGGAACCGTTTTTTTACTGTAATCTGGTTAAGTATTCTGTAGTCAATGCAAGTTCTCAGGTCTCCCTCTGTTTCAGGCACAAAAAAGAGGGGCGAGGATGCACGGGACTTGGACGGACAAATGAAGCCATTTGCCAGATACTGATCAAGGTAGGTTTTTAGATGCTGGTATTCCTGTTCTGTTAGGGCGTAAATCCGGCTGCAGGGAACTTGAGCTCCAGATACCAGATCAATTTGGCAGTCATACGGTCTGTGCGGAGGTAGGGTGTTTGCTTGCTCTTTTTAAAAGACATCTTGGTAATCCAGGTATTCAGGTGGTAGTGAACTGGTGAGGCTCAGTATGGTTACTTTCTTCAACGAACCTGCGTTGGTAAGACCTTTTAATGAGAATCCCTTGCTATAACAGGTGTCTGCAAAGTCTTGGGGAAAGGTCAGAACTCGTTTACGCCAGTCAATCCTGGGATTGTTGGTCTCCAGCCAGGGCATTCCCAATATCATCTGGAACTGAGGAACACAGATGATATCGAAGGTGATGTCCTTTTGGTGACCGTCCTGACACAGAAGCGTGAACTTCTCGGTGTAATGTGCCACTGGGCCGGATGATTGCTGAGATCCATCAAATGCTGTGACGTTTTCCGAAACCTGCTTCTATCGGAGAGGAAGGTCTATCTGGGTAGCCAGATCTTGGTCCATGTAATTTTCCACAGCCCCACTGTCAATGTATGCCTCCAAGGCATGTATTTTCGACGGTTGCTTGTGGTTTACCAGGAGCACAGGGATGACTAGATGTGAGGTCTGTATAGGTTCCTTTGCACCGCTCAACAAGTGGACCCCTACACTTGCCGGGCGTTGGAGTTTCCCAAGTCCTGTTCTTCTACTTCACGCTTGTCAGTTGCTCCAACTGCTTTCCTGGGTGATTTCACTGGGCATTCTCAGAGATAGTGACCTGTCTTACCACAGTACAAACAAAGCTGCTTCTGTCTCCTTTTCTGCCTTGGTGGGTGGGCTCCGCAAGCCTCCGATTTGCATTGGCTCGGACTGATCGTGTGATTTGGTTTGATTCTCACGGGGGTCACACATAGACCGACCGTCCCTCGGCCTTGGCCCGATCCATCTTCTGATCCTGCAATCTGTGACTGAGCTGCACTGTCAGGTCGATGTATTCAGCACATCTTTCCGGGGGATTTACTACTTGGGCTAATGCGTCCTTAAGTTCCCCTTGCAAGCCTCAGTAAAAGAGCATAGTTCTTTTCTCCTCTGGCCAGTTAGTTTGTGCTATCAGACGATTGAAGGAAGTGATATATGTTAGTAAGTCTTGATTACCCTGCCGTAGTGATAACAGTTCATTGTCTAGAGCCCGCCCTTGAGTATGCTGTGCAAATAGTTTCTCCATTTCACGCTGGAAACCTCTGAAGTCTCGAAGCAAAGGATCATCCTCGTTTACCAAGGGTATTGACCAGTCCGCTGCACTTCCTCACAAATATGAGAGTACAAATGCCACTCTCGCTTGATCGTTGGGGAATGCCCCATGTCTGCACAAGAAATGTAGGCGACATTGATTCATAAAGATGGTGTACTTATTCGGATCGCCTGTGAACTGTTCTGGTGGGGCCAGGGGAACCCCCCCTGGAAGAACCACCTCTACTGCTGTGGGCTGTGGATGCGCGGTAGGAGGGGCATACCCCAATAGCGGGACCTGCCTGTGCCTGGAGCATTTGCCTTGCTAGTTCATCTGTCTGCTCCCGATTCACAATTAGATCCCTCCTTAGGGCATTGGCTTTCTGTCTTGAGGCATGAACTTCAGCCTGTAACTCTCCCAGTAATCGGGCAACTAGTCAGTTTCAGAAGTTTCCATAATGCCCAGGCAGAGAATCGAAGAGGCTTCGCGTTCTGTTACGCTCACCTGGTCTCTGCGGAGGCGTTGGGGCACGGTTGCAGCCCTCCAGGGGGTGAGGTCGCTTGGGTCCGACTTCGTCCTCTGCGCTTATGTGGTGACTTGTAGTAATAGGTGATTCTGCTCTGGACTGCTCCTGCATGTAGAATGGGGGCCATGAGTATGGCTGCTTGTGCGCCTGATCCCTTTTCAGACCCCTTCTCCCAAACCGTGGTGCCCGTGGGATGCGCTGCCCCAGGCAAGCTCACCTGTTGATTAGCTTTGGCGAGTACACCATCCTGCTGCTTCTGGCAGGGGCGCTTGTATGATCTGGACCGAGTTCCTTCACTGGTCCCTTGCACGTGGTAGTCCAGTCCTGTTGTGACTAAGCCACTATGCTTCAGGTAAATGTTCCTGTTTGCCTTTGTCTTTCCTCGTCTGTTTTTGTTGTATTGTAAAGTTTGTTTTCTTGTATTGCTGTCCGTTCCACTTTTGATGTTTGCTCTTTTGCTTTCTTCCCTTGCAGGTGATGTTGCCGGCCCCGCAGAAGCTGCGGAGCTCGAGGGAATGAGGAACGAAGCTGCAGCGGTACAGTAGCTGGTAAGTTGTTAACTAGGGGGCGTGCAGGGTTCAAATGCGGTGCGGCCCTAGGACGGATGTTCTAACCTTGTCTTTCTTCTTCTTCACAGGGTCCGAGTTTGTGGATGCGGAGTGTGGTGCTGCGGTGTCGGGATCAAGATCACCGGATGTCAGGAGACGAGTCTGCAGATGAAGCGATGAAGCACCGGTTTCTTGCAGGTGAGTATGCAGGAGAACGCCTGGTTTCAAAGGTAAGTAAATTGCTCCAAGCGGCGGTGAGCGCCATGTTGCACGTGAGTGCACAGTAACGTAAAGCACCGGCCTTAAGGATGGATCAGCTTATATAGCTGAGCTTCTGAAGCCACGCCCACCAGGTTCAGACTGCCTGCCACACCCTGCCACACCCGATGAGTCAGCACATGAAGACCAGGCATAAGGAGCCACACCCCATGAGTCAGCACATGAGGATGTTCTCTGGAATAAAGGCTTTCAGCTCCTGGAAAGTTCTTGTAAAATAAAAGCACTCCTGCACTGAAATAAAGTAAAAGCACTCCTGCACTGAAATCAAGTGTTCCTGCTCACATCTCTATATGAGCCTGGTGCCAAAGGCCAGCCAGGGCCCCTGTGTTTATGGGTGCCAAAGGGACATAAGTGAGTCAAGTGACCCATTGCCCCCATCACTAGATGGTTTGGTTTTTGTGTTCTGGTGCCTGTGGCAATGACACCTAGGTATTGGATTTCTGGGCAGTTAAATTGACACTTCTCAGGTTTGGCTAGTAGGTGATGTTGGTAAAGCTTAGAAAGCACTGTTTAAACATGTCCTCTGTGGTCTTCTTTGCAGGTAGAATATACTAGGATGTCATTGAGACAATTACAAACTGAAAAAGGATATCAGAAAATAATATGTTCATGAATCTTTGAAAAACTGCTGAAGCGTTCATCAACCCAAGGTACTGAATATGCCTGAATGACGTTCAAAAGGCTGTTTTCCACTCATCCCCATCCCGGATGAGAACCAGATGATAGGCCCCCTGAGGTCAAGTCTGGAGAAGATTATAGCTCCCCAGAGAACCTCCAAGATGTCAGTTATAAGCGGTAGGGGATATTTATCTTGTTTGGTGACTTGGTTTAGTCCACAGCAATCCAGATGGAGCTCGGAGGTGTCTTTTTTAGGCACAAAGAACAAGGATGCCTCTGTGGGGGATTTAGATGGTCTTATTTTTTAGGTTGAGGTCCAAATATTCGCGTAAGGCAACTTTTTCAGGAGAGGATAAGATAAACATCCTACCATAAGGAATGATGGCATTCAGAATGGTTTCAATCACACAGTTCTGAGGGCGATGAGGAGGTAGTATGTTTTCCAGTGATGAAGAAAAGATGTCCTGGTATTCAAAATACTTCTCGGGAATGTGCTGTACGTGAGCCACGGGTTTGAGATTTTGATTTTCATCCGGCTATGTTGTATGTAGTAGGATATCACTGGTATTGTGTAGACAATGTTGAGTGCAGAATTCAGAACCAAGTAAAAGGATCCCTGCCGTCCAGTTGATGTATGGGTTATAACAATAAAGCCAAGACACCCCTATGACCACGGGCTAATGTGCAGCTTTGATAATATCAAAATGCAACATTTCTGAATGATGGTCAATGAGCATGCCGATATGTCTGGTTTCTTCAGTGATGGGGTCAGAGGACAGCGTTTGACCATCTATTCCTTCTACAGACTGAACTATGGGTTTTGTCTGCTGCAGTACTTTATTCTTCTTGGCCCATTCATCATCCATGAAAAGGCCCATTGCACCACAGTCAACAAGAGATAAAGCCTGGATTGGCTCCTGTTCAGGTAAGATGATGCAAATTCTGAAGATTGCCCATGTCCTACACTACCCTCAGATCTTGATGTAGCTGGTCAAGTGGCACAGCGAGTAGAGCACTCACTTTGTCATCGGTGCAGAGAATCCCGGCGGGCAAAACTCAGCCTTTCATCCTTCCAAGCTCGATAAATGAGCACCACACACTGCGGGTAATAATAAGCAGCGCTCAGATACCTGAGGGTTCGTAGCGATATATAAATGCCAAATTATTATTATTATGTGGCAGTTCAGGCCTGAAGGAGATTGCTTGACCTTTGCCTTTTTATCAAGGAGTACCAGCGTGTGAGTCCTGTTGGTGTGATCTGTACAGTTTCTATTTCAGCTCGTTGCCAAACAACATTGACTTTTTATGGAACACTCAAAGCTACTTTCTTCTCTTGCACATGTATTCAACCCCAGGCAGCCACAGCGGTGCCCATGGTGAGTGCCACTGCCCCTACCCCATTGAAGGGAATGTCATACATCATCTCAGCTTGCATGTGCAAGTCTACAATCAGTTCAAGGTAGTCTTATCCAGTTTCCATCCAATCATAAAACCTCTGATAGTCATGAATCAATTCCTGTATATGGGGCAAACTTGGAAGTTCTATTTTAAAGATAAATCAAGTTTTCGATCAGTGTGATCCAGTACTGCTGATTCTTCTGGTGCCATTAATGGCAAACTGGACAGCAGGGAGTCTACTTCCAGCGCTGTGGGCAACTTGCCCTCTAAGGCTGCCAATGAATAGAGCGTCTTCATGAAGCATGGTATTTTGATCTTTCCTCTCCTGAATTAATTTATTACGAATGTGTGAAATCAAAGGCAACCCCAGCTTAACCGTTTCTTTAAACTGCCTCACACTAGGATCATCATCTACTGACAGTCTTAAAGCTTATCTGCTATGAGACCAAGATCATGACTTTGGTAACTTCCTCCATGCCCAGGTAATTTCTAGTGGCAAGTTCAACCTCTTCAAAAGCAACATTTTTATTTTATGGGGCATGTAATAACATTACAAAAATCTGAAAGGATAGCAAAATATGCCTTTAATGCAAAGGCAGGAATTCAAATACATTTAGTGTATATTTTTTACAATAATGTGTAAACGTGAAGTACAAAACCATTAACATCATTATAAACCACACCAAAAATGGTAAAGAATCATACCTCATTGTTGTAAAAACATTTTATAAGACAATCACTTCCCCCATAAATAAATATATTTTGTATGGGCAAAAAATGCTTTACAATGACCCTTATTGTTTTAACATAGCTGATAGTATTATTTTGTCAGACGTTTTTGAGAGTGAAACTAATTAAATGTCAAATGTGAGAGATCAACTCGAGTTTAAGCTCACATGTATCTTGGTTCTGAAATAACCAGCATTCTTCAGGAATTAGAAACAATGTTATTACACGGCCACAGTAGTGGCCGTGTAGTTATGATTAAGTTGCTGTTTCCATAGGAAGAGCACATTTTGGGTGGCTTATACCGCCGCTCCCCCTGGACGAATCCTCACCAAACATGCAAAAAGAGTATATGGGTCACTCTGATTTCTTTTGCAAAGTTTTGAGATGTTTGGGCCATGGGGGGCAAAGTTATAGGGGGGTCCTAAAACATCATTTTTTCCCATATACTGAATGGGTACAGCGAGCCGTGATGTACGTCAGAATGTGTAGATGCGCCCGACATCTTGGATCCGAAGACAGCGTGCTACTTACCAGAGGCGAAATGCTGCTTTCTAAACTGTTTTGCTCTCCTACAATGCGTGGGGAGGATCACAGAGTAAGAGACGGATGAAATACTGTACTTGTTTGGCCGGCAATTCTCTATTATATATTGTTTTGTGCGTTGGCGCCTTCCTCAGGATGTTTGTACGTGGAGAAAATGAGGGATCTAATAAGGCTACTATGTGAGTCCGTGCTGTGTACAGGCACCTTGAAAATGTTCGCAGGACACGCGTGGCGTTAGTGACCATTAATTTTGAGTGTATTTCCCTATTATATTACATTTTCCTATGGGTGTGTTATTGCTTAGTACACCACCATGGTCGTGACATGCTGCAGTGGTTGTGGGTAGAGCCTAGATAACCTGCATTGGAGCCTTCTTCAGGATGTTTGTACGTGCAGAAAATGAAGGATCTAATAAGGCTACTATTTGAGTCTGTGCTGTGTACAGGCATCTTGAAAATGTTTGCAGAACACACGTGGCGTTAGTGACCATTTATTTTGAGTGTATTTCCCGATTACATTCCATTTCCCTATGGGTGTGTTATTCCTTAGTACGCCACCATGGTCGTGACATGCTGCAGTGGTTGTGGGCAGGGCCTAGATAACCTGCATTGGAGCCTTCTTCAGGATGTTTGTACGTGCAGAAAATGAAGGATCTAATAAGGCTACTATTTGAGTCCGTGCTGTGTACAGGCACCTTGAAAATGTTTGCAGAACACGCGTGGCGTTAGTGACCATTTATTTTGAGTGTATTTCCCGATTACATTCCATTTTCCTATGGGTGTGTTATTCCTTAGTACGCCACCATGGTCGTGACATGCTGCAGTGGTTGTGGACAGGGCCTAGAGTCTTGGATGCATGGCCGTAGGCCGTAGGCCGAAGGCCATACTTCCAAGACTGTAGGCCCTGCCCACAACCACCGCTGCATGTCACGACCATGGCTACACGTGTAGTATTGATTATCGCTTACATGGTTGAGGGGAGAGTGTACATTGTTGGGTGCATGGCCAAAGGCCATGCACCCAACAATACATTTATAAGCACTGGAGTTATAAGCCAGTGCACATAAACACATTGCAATAATATCTATGTGCAAACAGGTAGGAGTGCAGTGTCTGGCCAGAATAAGTGAAGCATAGCACACCTATCAATACACCCGTACTACTGTACATCACTGAGGTGATTGTGGGCAGGATGTAGAGTTTTGCTTCCATGGCTGCAGCACGTAGCCCATACATCATACTCGTAAAACCCTAGGCCCTGCCCAGAAACACCACTTCATATTACTGCAGTGCATACACTCGTCCTATAGGTAAGCATATCAGATGGTTCTGGGTAGGGTGCACAGTCTTGGCTGCATGGCCGAAGCCCATGCACCCAGTAACAACCTTGTTAGCGGTGGAGGTATAAGCCATTGTACACCTATACATTCAAAAGTACGTGGCCATATATCTTAACCTCTAGGTTCTGCCGGAACCCACTGCAACACATTCGAGAGGGACATTAGTGACTGTGTTGCTTTGGTGGAGTGGGTGTTTCCATACAAAGAACTGTTTTTGGCTGCCTTATAAATGTCCTACCCTTGGACTAATCGTCGCCAAACTTTGGAAAAAAAATATATCGCCCACTCTGACTTGGGTTGGAATGTTTGGTCATGTTTGCAGGAGGCCGAAAGTTATAAGGGGGAGGGTTTCTCAAAATGTCTTTTTTCCCCTTACACTGAACGGGGGATAAGGCCGTGCTCACGACCATGTGGCTCTTTCCCATAATAGAAAGAACCCCTTGTAGGCAGGGACTTTTTAGGGATATTATTTGCACATGTGATGTCATCAGTGATGTCATCAATGATATTTGTGATGTCATCATTGATGTCATCAATGACATTTGAGATGACATCTTTCATGGTCTGGGTGTTAGTAGTGCACAGAGGCGGTGGCAGGGTTGGGGGTTTAGTTTATCATAATTGTCGAATTTTAGGGGTTTTTCGGTTTTAATTTGAAGCATAAAGGGGAGGTGGAAAGTATTTTTTTAGTGAAGTGTACAGGTTTTTGTTAGGGCAACTTAACAATAACGTCCCGTCAACAAAGTTTTTTTTAGTGATATTGTTATATGTAGAACATACATTTTATTTTATAAAACACGCTTTATTAAAAATGGGTCGCTATTGTGTATGTCAACCGTTATTTCACAAAAAATGTATTTGTTAAGATGCATGTCTAAGAAGCCTCATCAATCTAATCTCTTCACTTCTTTGTTTTCTGCCATCTTTAACCCCTCTGCCTAATTTTATCCATGAATAGATTCACAATACACCTATAATGTTTATAAGCAAGTCAAATAAGCTTAGTTCAAACTGGTATATTAACATGTCACTGAGACTTCACCATTTACCAACATACCATGATTTCTGTAGTCAGAACACTCCGCCTATTTTTTCAAAAGTCACTGTCACATGATGAAGTATCAAAAGATTTAAAAAAAGATGAAGCAGACCATGTGAACAACATTACTTTTTAAATTATAACACATAATACATGCACAATTAATACAAACTAATGCTTTAGCACACATACTAATCAAGAAACAGTACCATTAGCCATTATTCTTAATTGAAATCAAAATGCATAGTGTAAACTCACGAAGCAAGTTGCGTGTTGTTGACCAGGTACTCCAATGGATAACTGCAGCTAAATTTGTAAAGAAGACCCGGTAAATAGCTGATGATGGTTGGTGGATCAGGCGTATCAATATACCCTGAAATTTTACCTATCTGCACCATAGATACATATCCAAAAGCATTAGTGCCAGGAACAGAGGATATCTATGAAGAGATAATGAACCAAACATTATTCTAAAATAACAGGTGTGAATGAATGTACATTTAAAACACATAAAATGCAACAACTTTAATAAGCCTTGAAATACATACATTTTGATATTATAAACTGTTTAAGGTTCATTGATTGTTGTAATATAATCCAAAACTGTACTTTGTCCGCAATAGGTGATATATTTTAATTTGTTTTTGCTTTGTTTTTCACTGGGATAGAATTATTTGGATATCAATCAAGTAAGGCAGAAATGACTCCCACCTATGAGGAAAGGGAGCATTCTGGATCGACAGATTGGATTTTTGAACCACGATCATGTATATTGAAGGGTAGATGGCATTGACTACACAGAATTAGGTTTGTTTTTGTGAAGCTAAGATTTGTTTTGATTGAATTACCAGTGTAAGAGTATTGTGAATATTACTGGTTTAGGTAGTGTAATCAAACTCTGGAATTGGTTATTACTTTGACACAAGAGCTCCTGCGTAATCAGATGTGGTTTATGACATTTTAAATTTGCATTACATTTCAAAAGGTATGCTGTGTATATTTATTTCACTGATGTAACTCTTTTTTCATTCTTGATTAGTAATGTTGTGTTTCTTTTTTGTTTTTTTGACCTTTTATTTAGATTTACAATGTTCTCCTTTTTTCAACATATGCACGTGATGACGCGTGTCCTTAAGTAATGATGTCATTGTGTTCTATAATGGCGCGTTGAGCCCTGTTTTATGAAAAGAGGTTACCAATTGGCAATTTCCCTCCAAGTCTTGCTGCCTCAGTTGTAAAGAAAATCTATCTAACAGTGTATTGTTTGAACTGTTTTTGACGAATGATGTGTGGTTATCTTATTACAACTTTTCATTTTCTTTTTAACAATGTTGTTTTGTGTTGTCCTTTATTGGCTCACTTGCTCATCACACATACACCTAAATGCATTTTTGCATGATTTTAGAAGAAATCTCCCTTTTTGGATGTTGATTCTAATTTACTTTTTTGGAATTTAATGCATTGGATAAATAAATACCACAAAGACATGTATATTTAATATTTTAATTCAGAAATGTTCATTGTGATGATGGTTATGTCACTCAATTTTGTCAAACATAAGCAATTTTTCTTACACATCTTATACACTTTTTAAACTATACTTTGCATTTTTCACATACATGTCCTTGATGATGCATTGATTTGATCTGAAATGCACTGGACATCATCATCTGTTTCCAATTTTGTTTTTAAGAATATTTACATAAAAACTGAAAGAGTGACTCAATAGTTATTTTACATGAAGACTATGAATATGATGTAATTTGATGTGGTGCTAGTCGCTTATGTGATGCAACCAGTACCAAGAAGGTGTTTCCCTGGTAATATTTTCTCACCTATGAGGGGACATTTGGGACACAATTCACCATTTCCCACACATATTTTGGTTATAAAAGTGCATATGTTATGCTATCTTGCATTTGTGAAGCACCTCCTGCCATAGGTTGTGACGTTGCAACGTTTTGCCTGTCAGAACATTCAGTAGCAGTTGGAGGAGCAGAGATGGGTAGATAGTTGAGCTGAGGGCAGAGGATATGATGCTTAGGAAGGTGTTCGCTGCACCACGGGGTAATTCTAAATTTTCTCAAAGCATTTTAAACCTGGGGATTGTAGGCAGGCAGAAGTAAGTTTCGGACACCATGGTGACAAGGTTTTGGTTATACACTTCTATTAACCTGTAAGAGGATTGGAAAAATGGCCTCCTCTCTATCCCTAAAGCTAATAGGAGTTTCCCTGCCTCAAAAAAATCAAAGGAAAATATCAGGATGTCAAACAGTCAGTCACTGTTCTGTCCAAAAACCCTAGTTCTGACCCTAACACTATTAACTTACCTCTAATGTGCAAGGGTGCTATACTCTAAACTAAAGTGATCATGCACGTTCTTCGACAACTGAAAGTTCCCAATGTCTTGTGTTATCAATAAACAAAACAAATGTTCCTTTTCCAGAAGGCAACGTCCCAATGACCAGGGATTAGCTCCTTTCCACTGTACTCTTTCTTGTTCCACTTCCTAAGTAAGGGGCTTGTCTCCTCCTTCGGTGGTTTGCAAATAACACAACAGAAAACATCCTTAGGCTAAAGGAAGTATTTCTCAGATATTTGGCTACTTTTAGGCTTTCACAGGTTACAACACAATGTTCACTCAGACAGGGGACTTGCCTTCATTTCCCCGGAGTTTTCAAAGTGTTCCCATTCAGGCACAACAAGAGTTCCCAGGTTACCCATGAATGCCTCTTCCTTGTTCATGGAGGGTAGTATGTCTGGTTCACTCTGCTGCCAAACACACCCCAAGAAATGATAGTCTCTGTTAATATTTGCCTTTTATCTCGTTCGGTCCCAGACCCTCTATTTTCTTCAAAGGGCTTCAGTTTATTCTTAGACTTTCATGTGGGTGCGGTCCAAGACTCACAGTGGTTTATAATACCAGCTTGAAGTACTGTCCTGCCAAGCATATGTTCCTCTCATGACTGTCTCTTTTGCTTTCAGGGCCCAATACCCTTGTCTTCTCTGACTCTTACATGGGTGTGGGTCCCAGAATCACAATGCTTGGTTTACTCTCCTTCCAAGCATATGTTACTTTATTGGCTGTCACTTTTCCTCCCAGTGTCCCAGACCCCCTTATTCTCTGGCTCAGACACACAATTATGTTTCACATCAACTTGGTTTACTCTCCTGCCAGGTATATGATTCTTTATGTGTTGTCCCTTTTTCTCTCAGGGTCCCAGACCCTCTTATTCTTTTGATCTCATATGGGTGCAGGTCCCAGACATGCAATGCGGTTTCACATCAGCTTGGCTGGCTCTCCTGTCAAGCATATATTTCTTTATGTATTGTCACTTTTTCTCTCAGGGTGCCAGACTCTGTTATTGTTAGTCTCTCAGGGACCCATACCCTCTTATTCTGCTCTTCAGGCTTGTTCCCCAGCTTTTCAGGACCTCTAGTCCCCTCTAGGTCTGCCCGCATAACTTTGTGCTTGGTTTGCGTCCTCCGAGCAGCGGGACATCAGCGCTAGACTCCGATAGCATTAGGGGGTCTCAATTCCGCAGCTTGGTCTGCTCCTGCGTCTCTCTCGGGATACCTCTTCTCCGTACGATGGCTCCCATGATCCTTGGAAACCCAGTGGGTTATTTGGGCAGCGAATCATGTTGTCCTCACGTCCTGGACTATGCGCGATCCCTCCTCCGTGCATGGTGTCCTTCACCCGGTCTGCAGGAAATGGCTTAGCATACCTGGCAGTACCTCTCAGGAGGGTGGATTCTCCTTCACCTGGTTTCCCTCCTCTATTTTGTATTGCTTTGGTCGAATTTGGTGCAGCAGTAAACTAGACCGCTCACAACAGTTCCCTGGAGTAATATTCATTCTCCCAGCCATCTTCTTCTTCCCAATACTTGTATTCACAATGTATGGAAGGCAAGTTTGATCTTTTTGTGCCCCAGTCCTATTCATTGTATTAGGTTGGCTGACTTTGCAATACATGATGTGGCTGTGACAAATGAGAAAGCCCACGGCCCTCCTCTATCGAAAAACGATAAGCAAAATACAGACATTGGAAAGCAGCCAAAAATCTCAGTTTTTTCTCATAAGGAAGTGCACGGAAGTGTTTAGTGTGTCACTGAACTTCGTGTCAAGGAGACGAGGACTTACATTTGGTGCTGGATATTGGCTCTGGATACTGTGCCTTTAAGAACTTTCAGACAAAACTACTGTGAGGCACCGTGAATTGCACGGAAGTGTTCAGTGTGTTCAGCTGTGGGCAGGTTGGGGAGGTTCTACCCTCCCACACAGAGCTTGCTTTCAAGGGCCTGTGCTTGGCGGTGAATCCTCAGCCCTGCTTTCTCTAGGATCATTGAACGCTGCTCAATACAGAGGGTGAGTAGCGTTGTTCCATCGTCTACCTCCTTTTGCATATGCAGTTTTCAAATGAAGCCTCTGAAGCAGCGGAACTATACTTTGCTCAGTTCTATGCACCAATCTGGAAAAATGACACACAGTGCGGCTGTAACAAATGAGAAACCCCACGGCCCTCTTCGCTCGAAAAACAATAAGCAAAATCCAGACATTGGAAAGCAGCCAAAAATCTCTGTTTTTTTCATTCACCTCAGCAGAGTCTACGGCAGGAAATAAGGTGATTGATCTATCTCCCTTATCTCTTGGTCAAGAAATCCTTATAGAATAGTCCTTTTCAGGTTTGCCAATGATTGACAATGAAGATTACCCCTGCTATCTGCGCAGGGAGTATTAATTCTATTAAAGACTAGGAGGCGAGCATTATGCTTCATCTTCCTTTATTTCTACTCTTCAGCAGTTCAACAAACATATACAACAAAACCATGAAAAGTGTTCTAAAAACTAGCAAACTTTTCTCTTATCCAAAACTACAAAATCCATGAGCCTCTGTAGTCCATGCTCACTCCACCAGTCACAACCCACTTCCTGTGCCTGGACTCCTCCTCTGCTTTTACTCGCTCTGAAAGTCTCTAACTGATCCTCGTCAACGGTGCAAAGACTCTCTTGAACTTTTAACTTAATTGCCGAAAAAACTCTCCGGTCTCCTGACACTCTCTGCTCTGTCATCACCTTCAGTTATTCTTCTGATCCTCTCCTATGAAAAGAACAACAAAAGAATACTTTAGGGTGGTGCGAACGTCTCGTACTGATACATAATAAAGCATTGACATCGTATACACAGTACCAGACTCGGGTGGGAATTTAATGCTCGCCTCCTAGTCTTTAATAGAATTAATACTCCCTGCGCAGATAGCAGGGGTAATCTTCATTCTATGACAAGACTGGAGGCGAGCATTATGCTTGTTCAAAGCTTACCCAACACCGTACTTGCTAAACTCTCCGCTGGCTTAAAGTAAAACTCTTTAAAAGTCCTATCGCTTGACCAGTCTGCTGCCAGCATTATCTCATTCAAAGGCACTCCTGCTCTCACGGCGGACGAGGCCATTGCCCCCCTCACCGAATGAGCCCCATACGTGCTCACATTCAGACCTGCTGCATGCATAACTTCCTTGACCCATCTTGCGATGGTAGCTGATGCAACTGCGTGATAGGGCTTCCTGCGCGCTATTAATAACTGAGTAGTACTTGCTGCTCTATACTCCGCAGTTCTATTCTCGTACTCCTTAATGCATCGTGCTAAGCACCATTTCGAATTACTCGGGAAATACGGATAATGTACCGTAGACGTCCCTGTCTTGGTCCTTCTGACTATGGAGAATGTAACTCCCTCCGGACCGAAGGATCGTCTGTTAACATCTAGTGCTCTCACGTCCGATACTCTCTTGCAGGAGATCAAGCATAGCAACATAGCTAGCTTTCCGGATAATTGCTTAAGCGAGAGGTATTTATTGGTCGGCCAACTCGCTAATAGGCGCAGTACTGCAGCCACATCACATGTTGTGCTATACCTGGGCTCCGGTGGCGCTTTAAATCTAGCTCCTCTGATGAGCCTCACCACCGTAGGATGTTCTCCTGCCGGGACGCCCTCTATTGGCGTGTGACCCGCAGAAATCGCCGATCTGTACACTCCTATAGTACGGAAAGCTCTCCCGCTCTGTAATAAGTTCGCTAGAAAGTTCAGAATCTCCACTACAGGTGCAGAAACGGGATGAACACTTCTGTCCTTGCACCAGCTTGTCCATTTTGCCCAAGCTGCGTCATAGCTCCTCCTAGTGGATGGAGCCCAGGATTCAGCGATAAGCTGAGCAGCCTGCGCCGAAATTCCTGGCAAGGCCCACCGTTTCCGGATATCCTGCATGCGACTAGCGGGAGTGTCCCTCTCACTCTCAGAGGATGACACGACCCAGCTGGGTCCGTGAGTAGTCGCTCCTCGTCGGGGAGGACTCTGGGAATGTCCGACACTAGTTCCATTAGGGTGGGGAACCACACCTGAGACTTCCATAATGGTGCTACTAATACCAACTCTGCTTTCTCCCTCCGGCATTTCGCTAATACTCTGCTCAACATCACGAAGGGGGGAAAAGCGTAATGCGGACCTCCTATCCACTCTTGCATAAACGCGTCTGTTCCTAGCGCTCCCGGATCCAGCCTCCAGCTGAAATAGCTGCTCCTCTGCGCATTGAGCCGGGAAGCAAACAGGTCTACTTGCAATGGTCCCCATCTCGTGTTCAGTCTCTGAAACACTGCTGGATCCAGCCTCCAATCGCTGGAATCCGTGAGGTACCGAGAGTTCCAATCTGCTACTACGTTCAGTGTCCCTGGCAGGTACTCCGCTGTCACAGACGTCCCTGGTCGTAGGCAGAAGTGCCACAGGTCCTTTGCTAACTCTGCGAGCATCTTGGATCTCGTACCACCCAAATGGTTGATGTAGCGCACTGCTGATATATTGTCCATCTTCAGTAGGACACAAGATTTCACTCTCTCTTTCGTAAAGGCTTTGATCGCGAATGATCCTGCTAGGAGCTCTAGGCAGTTTATGTGTAGACGAAGCTCCTCTTCGCTCCACTTGCCTCCGGTCTGTAAAGACCCACATCTGGCTCCCCAGCCTTTCCGACTGGCATCCGACTCTATTATCAAATCCGGCTTGTCTCCGAATATGGCTCGCCCATTCCAAGCGTCCATATTCTTTAACCACCATTCCAGTTCCGTAATCGAGTCCTGATCCAGCGGCACTTGTTGATGGTACTTCAGACCTAGCTGCAGATGCTTTATTTTCAATCTCTGCAGTGCACGGTAGTGAAGTGGCCCCGGGAAAATGGCCTGGATAGAGGCTGCTAGAAGCCCAACTATTCTCGCTAATGTCCTGAGAGATACTTGCTGCTTCTCTAAGCATACTCTGATCTCTCTCTTGATGTCTCTCATCTTCCGAGCTGGAAGTTCCAAGGTCGCCTTCTTGGTGTCTAGAATAAATCCCAGGAAGTCTAACCTTTGTGCTGGTATGGTATCTGATTTTTCTGTGTTCACTAGAAATCCTAGTGAGGTCAGAAGGTCCTGCACCCATCTCGTTTGGTATACTAATACCTCCCGATCTTCTGCCAGGAGCAGGAGATCGTCCAGGTAAATAATAAGCCTGACTCCTTTCTCCCTGATCGCTGCCGATACCGGCTTCATCAGCTTTGTGAATGCCCATGGTGCCGAAGCAAGACCGAATGGCATCGACTTGAATTGCCAGAATCGACTTCGCCAGCGAAAAGCTAGAAATGATCTGTACTCCTCAAGAACAGGTACTGTGAGGTAAGCGTCCTTTAGATCTAGACGCGTCAACCAATCTCCTTCTCTTAGGGAGTCTCTGAGCTGATGGACGCCCTCCATCTTGAAGTGCCGATATACGATCCAGCCATTCAGCTCTTTGAGATTTATCACCGGGCGTACCTTCTCCTTCCTGTGCACTAGGAACATATTGCTCACAAACTTCGGGGCTGTCTCGCATTTCTCTATCGCCTGCTTGGTGACTAGCTGCGCTATTTCGCTGTCTAGCCATGCTTGTTCCGCTTGCGCTAATTTCTGACCCTGCGGCTCGTATCGCTGAACTGGGGTTTCTATGAAATCTAGTTGCAGACCGCTGACGGTCTGCAGTATCCAGGAATCGCTTGAAAGCTTGCGCCAATTCTCTAAATATCTGCGCGTCCTCCCCCCTACTGGAGGATACATAATCGCTCTCACCTGGTGTAAATCCTTGACCTCTTCCCGATCCTCTGGGCCTTCGGCCTCTTGGGAATCTCCCCCTGGACGGGAAAAAGGTGTCTTGGCTCTTGTTCTCCCAGTATTGTGCTCTGGTGTTCTGAGGTCTTCTCCCTCCTTGGTTGCGACCGGCTGTGCGACCTCTGTAGCGGCCGGTCCCTCCAAAAACTCTGCTGGGGAATATTTTGCGAATAGATGCTTGGGCCTTCTCTAGCGACGCGAATGTGCATACGAACCGGCCCATCTCCTTCCCAAAGGTTTCTCCGAACAGGAGGCCTTGTGAACCTTCCCCTGCTTCATATGACGACAAATCGCTCAACTTTGAATCTATCTTGAGCAATAGGCCCTTCCTTCTCTCTGACGCGATGGCACAATTCGCGTTTCCAAGCAGGCAGACAGCTCTCTGAGCCCACCCTGCGAGGGCTTCCGGGTCAACCTCTTCTCCCATGTCCTTCGCCCTCTCTGCGAGGTCCATAATTTTTGCGAGCGGACCTGCTAAATCTAATAACTTCTCCTGACAGGATTTCCAGGATCTATCAATCCCCTTCCGGGGGTCCTTGCTCGTCTTGGCCACGAAGGTCAGCATTTTTGGGTCGAGCTCAGGTGCTTCCACCACCTTTCCTGGCAAATCTGGGCACGGGCACTCTGCCCGTAGGCGCTGTCTCACCTCCTTGTCTAGTGGCTTGCGTAACCTTGCTGCCATATACTGAGTTACTCGGGGGGATGGTTGCCACTCGGTGGACCTCGGATTACGTATGCTGTCTGGGTCGAACATATCATCCTCGTTCTCTATGAGGTGTTTCTCCTTCCTCGCTTTCTTGCCCCCACTGGGTCTAGCCCAGTCTTCTTCCTCGGCTTCTTCTTCCCCTAAAGAGTCTTGCTCTTCTACTAGCTCTTCCTCCGAGCCAAGGTCCTCTCCAATATTGTCCTCCCCTGGAGCGGGGGTCGTGAGGTTCGGCACCGCCTGCCTTTGTAGGTACGCTTCTTTAAGCTTAGCGAAAGCGTCAGGCACCTCCGAGGCCTTTTCTATTGCCTCTTCTAATGAGCCCCGGGGGTCGTCAGAGGCTTTCCTCTTGAGGGCTTGCTTACTCCCCTTATGCCCCTCTTTCAAGGGTTCTGTGGGCGTGCGCTTATCCACTTTGGTGCTGGTCTTTGGCTGTGAGAGTATAGCTTCCAACGTCTCCAGCCTCTCTTGTAGGGGTTTCACCCCCTCTGCCACTGCATCCATAAGAGAGCTACCCAGCACTTGCTTGAAGCTGGCAGCGAGGTCCTGCGATTGCTCCTCCTCACTCCACTCAAAGTCTGACATTTTCCTCTGTGCTGTGTGCCTAAAATACCTGGAACAGGTGTCTTAGCACGCCCACTGCTCTCTTATGATGTTAAATGTCTTTTTTTTTTATTTATTTATTTTTTTTTACTTTTTTATTTTCTTACTTTCAGTGGCTGCACCTTTGTCTTTGTTTAGCCTTCCGGCATATGCGGAGGTCCCCGCCTCAAATCGACCATCTACTGCGGTCCCCGCACTCAAATCGACTATCTACTGCTTCACGGCAGTGTAGGGCTCACAGACCCGAGTATCACACAGCTCTTGCAGCTGAAGGTCTGTTGAAGTGCCGGAGTCAGTGTTTCAGCTGATCGTGCTGCGCGCGATTGTACGATCGCTATATTCCACTTCCAAACTAGTTGGAGTTAAAAACTCTGCATCTATGAACGCTGGCGATGGTGATTAGCGATCGCCGCTTCGGAATGACGCTACGCGACTTCGCGCGTGTAAGCTCCGCCCACCCGCGGGTGGGGGCTATGTTGTTGGAGCGAGACGCTCCGCGCTTCGCGCGCTAGCTCCGCCCACCCGCGGGTGGGGGCTATGCTGTTGAGGCGATCCGCACTGCGCTTCGCGCGCAAGCTCCGGCCTCCAGTGGGAGGGGCCACAATCTTCTATGCGTGACCCGGCTCCTGTCGCTCGTGAGGCTGACCGAACCCCTGATGTGCCGGGTATACGGCACGGGGCCGTCAGCCTCACGGCCGTCTCTATAAATCAAGGGAACTTTCCTGGGGCCCCGCAGTGACCCACGCGGCGAATGCGCCTGTAAAAGGGAAAAAAACGCCAAGCCTAGCACGCGCGCGCGTGGTGTGACATTTGCGTTAAAAAACTTCAAAGCAAGTGTAAAAACAACTTCTCTCGCGTTCCCCCTGCAAGTGCTCACACTCTCAGCCCATATATCCTATCTTTAAACCAAACTTCCCCTCTTCAGTCAGCCAATTTGCTACAGGCATTAGGAGAGGAAAGAAATAGTACTTATCTGCTTGAAGAGCAGTAAAAGAAGAGGAGGAGTCCAGGCACAGGAAGTGGGTTGTGACTGGTGGAGTGAGCATGGACTACAGAGGCTCATGGATTTTGTAGTTTTGGATAAGAGAAAAGTTTGCTAGTTTTTAGAACACTTTTCATGGTTTTGTTGCATATGTTTGTTGAACTGCTGAAGAGTAGAAATAAAGGAAGATGAAGCATAATGCTCGCCTCCAGTCTTGTCATAGAATGACAATTAATTACTAAAGATGTGTACAGGTCTGCAGAGGAACTCCATAGGTGGAGCTCCGCTACGAACTAATGCATTTGCAGGATTTGATAACATAATTGCCATTAGCTTTCTGTGAGCCCGGACCTGCAAAGATTGTTACCTACTTCTAACTCTTCAGATGCAACTAGCGAAGGAGAGAGTACATTGCTCTCTGACGCGATCTCTTTTGCGGAAACAAACAGAAATCTCAACCCTGCTTTTAGTTATAAACATGATGTCAGCTAAAATTGATTCTCTACTGACACTATGTTCCGCAATGGTGGAGGAGCAACACGAGTTAAAAGCTTTCCTGGCTAAAATAGTAGACGTTATACTTGTGTGTAATTCTGATCAGTATCAGGATGTGTCTGAGTGTGCATTGTGTGGAACAGATGCAATTGCACTTGAGACTCATTCCTCTAATTTAGAACTGTCTAATCCTCCTATTTCTGCGATTTAAGAGCAGCAGAATGCAGATTTAGAATCGGTTTGTGAATGGTTTCTCTCTGTGATAGATATTGAGCCAGCTGTTGTAGAGGGCAATAACCTATCTTTTGCATCACCCTACCCTTGCATGTTTTTAGAAGAAAGCGCGCTAGGTGTATTCTTAGCAAATCGGCCAAGCATAGAAATCGTAATCTAGATGCTAATATTGATACCTCTGTTAATCCTCAGGATTGTGTTTTACTTGCCCCCACTTCTCTAAAAGACAACAGAACGGAATCCACTAGGGATCAGGGGGATCTTACCACAAGGCAAGTTCTCCTGCAGCGGTCTCTTGACAAATAGCTTTACCCAGGCGCGGTGCCACCTTCAAAGCCTTTGTTAAATTGACCTTCCCCTATGGCATTACCCTTGCCTAATCCTGGAAATAATCTGGTGCAGAATAATAGTCATGATAATTATATCAATACACAGGTCCCAAGTGTGCTTTGTCAATATTCGAAAGTTAACGTCTTGAACCCGGCGACTGCACCATTTCAATCTTCTGTGTTTAGTAACCCAGCGTCTCCTCCACCTGGCCATGGGGACAACCAGGTTTTGAATAATAATCATAGCAATCTCATAAATATGCGAGTGCCAAAATTGCTTTGTCATATCCAAAAGTTTCACCCCTGTTCCTCCAAAACTATCAAGGACCACATCGACTCCCTGGCTCCTGCCCTGGCTGACTTTTGCAACCTCTCCTTCGCCTCTGGAGTCTTCCCATCCCCCCTCAAGCACTCCCTTGCGCACCCTCTTCTTAAGAAACCCTCTGCCGACCCCTCCTGCCCGGCTAACTATCGCCCAATCTCCATCACTCCCTTCCTGGGCAAGCTCCTGGAGAAACTGGCCATCTCCCAGCTTAACCTCCATGCGGAAGCTGTTGGTAGTCTTCATGACCACCAATCCGGCTTCAGAGTGGCCAGAAGCACGGAACCTGCTCTCCTGAACATCCGTGATGACCTGCTCTTGAACCTCGACTCCAACACTCCCTGTGTTCTCATTCTGCTCGATCTCTCTTCTGCCTTTGACACTGTCAACCATGCCATCCTGCTCAACCGTCTCCACGATAACCTGGGTATCACTGGTCAGGCTCTGGCGTGGCTGACCTCTTTCCTTTCCAATCGAACCTCCCAGGTCCAACTTGGGTCCTTCCTCTCTGACATCTTTTTCTCCACCTGTGGTGTTCCCCAGGGATCTAATCTCTCTCCCTGGCTTTTCAACCAGTATCTGGCACTTCTTGCCCACCGCATCACCGCCCTCTGCCCCAACTTTCAGTGCTATGCGGACGATACCCAGCTCATTTTCAAGCTACCCTCGGCCTCCTCCTCTCCTGCCCTCATCTCTGACTGTCTGTCTGCTATCCAGGAATGGTGTGCTGCCAACGACCTCCGCCTTAATGCTAGTAAGACTGAGATTCTACTCATCGGCACACCCACTCCCTCCTTCCCTGCAGCTCTCTGGCCAGCCTCTCTTGGGCCTCTTTCTGCTCCTACCTGCAAGGCAAAAAACCTCGGGGTCATCTTTGACTCCACACTCTCCTTCTCTCCTCATATATCTGACGTCTCTAAGAAGTCACACTACCTGCTGCACCTCCTTAGAGGTATTCTTCCCTTCCTCTCCTTCCCCCAGAAGCTCACTGTCTCCCGAGCCCTGGTTCTCTCGAAGCTGGACTACTGTAACAGTCTCTATCTTAATCTGCCTGCCTCCACTCTCCGCCCTCTGCAACTCATCCAGAACAGAACTGCGAGACTTGTCCTTGGCCTCAAGCCCAGGGACCGTATCTCTCCAGGACTGAAATCTCTACACTGGCTCCCAGTGGCTGCGAGGATTAAGTTCAAAACCCTCTGCATTGTCCACAAGGCCTTCTGGGGCCTGGGGCCTAAATACCTGCAACTCTCTCTTCCTAAATATCTTCCTTCCCGAGCCCTTCGCTCATCCGTCTCCAACTCCCTCAGGGTCAGCCGCTTCTCGAAGCAACGAGCTGGGGGTAGATCTCTCTCCGCGGCAGGAGCCTCCCTCTGGAACAGCCTTCCTGCCTCCCTGAAACTTGAGGAGAACCATCTCCGGTTCCGGAAGCACCTCAAAACCTTCCTCTTTGCTTCTGCTTTCTCTCTCTCTCTCCTCTGCTAATTCTTCACAAAATTCTGCACTGAATCTGAAATTTGGCCACTCTCACCGACCTCGGTCCTGGGCCCAGCCACTCTCCACTTGCACTGCCTCCCTGGCAACCCCTGCACTGCGGGACTGTTCTCTGTATCCCTACAGCCCCCCCTTCCCAGCACTTGTCTGCACTTACCTTGCACTTGCCACCAGCTGGCCCTATTTATTTATTTATCTTTTATTTCTATTCTACTTACCTTGTACTGCACTTTTCCCTTCCCCCTACCCCTGCACTTGCGCGGTCTGAATGACACCTGGCCTAGTAGGATCGTTGTCTGTCCTCCCCCTGTTCCCCCCTCCCTGCCTCGTCGCGCCTTGAAACACTTGTGTATAGGCGCGTTACAAATGCCATATCATATCATATCATATCATATCAATGCTTTGGGTCCTGCAATTGCAAAATTTCAATCTTCCATGTTTAGTAATTTGGCACCACCTTGGTCTGGTCCCGGAGATAACCCGGCTTTGTATAATAACCAAGTTAACCATATTCATATGCAAGTGCCTAGTATGTTCTGTCAGCAATCGAGTGTTAATGCCTTGGACACGGCGATTATAACATCCCAGCCTTCTATGTTTAGCAATTTAACTTTGATTTCTAATACTTCTGTGCCTACATTGTCTAATGGTATGAATGAAAGAGAACAGGGTGGCGTGCTTCAATTTGGGAAATAGGTCAAACTTGTAGAGCTCAGCCCTCAGGTGGGAAGTCCCTTCCTTGATCGTTCCTGTTTACTTGACTTATGTCCAAAAATTCCTTGTCTAACATCAGTACAGAAGATATTATAGAATTGCCCACTGCTGACAGCCCTACTAACTGCTCTTGTATTGAATGTATCTCTCTGTTGGTTGTTGCACTCCTGAGCACCTGTATCTCAGATTTATATAGATTTGGTTTTGAGCATGCAGTGTGCAGGAAATATAGCACAACATCAACAGGTACATCTAAGATCAATGCCACAATATCCAATTCCTACCACAATGCCTCCCTAAACAATCGGACTACTGAAGGTCCAGTCTTCGTGCCTCTTTAGAAAAAAGTAGGGCTATTTTTTTATTACTAGTAGTGAGGTTGTTATGTTACAAGAAACCTGGCTCACCAAAGAATTCAATATTGACAGATACCAAGTCCTCTGCCGTCCTGCAGTGTGTAAATCTAGAGGTCACCCGATGGGGGTTTGGCTATTGGTGTTCGGGTTCAATTTAAATAAAAATCTTTTGTTTCCGGCCCAATCTCGCCCTATGTACTTTCTGCTGTAATTTGCGACTCTAACTGTTTGCAAGCAGACATATTGATAGTAAATATATATGACCCTCCAGAAGCAACAGAATTGCAACAGGCTCCAATTGTATTCAGAGTATTGTTGATAGACTATTAGCATCTTGGTTGGAGTTGTGTCCTAGTGGGAAGATAATCCTAGCTGGGGATTTTAATTCCTCCACACTCCATACCCATGCGGTTCTCAAAGGTGAATTAGTTTCTAATACTTTACAGGGTGGTATGTATGGAAGACAGAAATCTAGAAGCACTAAATAGGGTGTGCTAATCGGTTCACATGACTTTTCCTGTTTAAATAATAAGGGCCATCAGAATAATTCATCTCGTACCAGCTGGACTAATGTGAATTTCTCCTCCTATCTGGATTATGTTTTTAGTGATTATGAAGCAAGCCTGAGATGTAGCGAGTTGCAGCTGAAGTATACCAAACTCAGCGATCATGCCATTCTTGGATGGTCATTGATGTTAAATACTCGCAATAGTTTGAAATATACTGATTCAAAGGTAACTCTTAACACTCAGGGTAACCGTATAATCTGGACAGAGCGGAACGTAAAGATTTTGACCAAGTATATTGTTGATACAAATACTACTTTGTTGGAATGGTTAAATCATCATAATTGGGACTTTAGGAAGTTAATGGATGCACTGGGCAGATTTATGACCATAAGGTATGGTTATGGTGCTTGCAAGTGTCCTTTCAATAGTTTAATCCAAAATAAAAGAAGGGATTATCGTCAGGCCAGAGTAGGGGTTAGGAAAAACATGACACATTCAGTAGTGAAAAAAGGGAGGCAGCTATCTGACATTTCTACTCACTATAAGAACTGGCTTAAGGCACATAACTCTTCTGTCACTGTCAATTGGATGCTCATTTTTAAACTCTTATGGAGTAATGACAATAACAAATTCTGGTCTTTGATTAGGAGTTATACTGCTGGCCATCTGCCCAAGAAGACACTGCCATTTCTGAGCTTGAGCGGATTGCAACAATAAGAGATCTGTATTATGATACCCAAAATAGCCCACTGCTGCAGAGGTATGGCCCCCATATTCCGCGGGAGTTTGTTTTCGACATTGATGATATGTTAATTATTATCACAGAATTTAAAAACTCTAGGTTATCTCACAGTTATCACAGCTAATCCTAATTTCTGGGCTACTACCATGGAGTGCCTTTTTTGAAGCATTATGGTTTTTGGTGTAATTCCCTCCAGGAGTCTATGTGGATCACTGTGTTCAAGAAAGTGGATAGGAATAACCATGATATTATCAGCTCCTAGCCATATTGGACAGTAGCCAAACTTATTTTGCTATAATGCTGTTGAAAAAACTAAATAAATGGGCTGAGGGAAAAGGGTTGCTCCATAAGCTCCAGACACGTTTTCCAAAAAAACATGCAACTGCACTGAATATCTGTGCTCTTCATAGCATAATGACCAAGGTAGTGGGTAATAAAGCTAAGAAATTGTGTCTTTGCTTTATAGACTGCACTAAGGCATTTGATTTGGTTTCTCACACTCGTCTTTGGGGGAATAACACACTTGGGGAATAGATGCCAGGCTATTGTATTTTATTAAAACATTACACACAGATACTTCAGTAGTAGTTTGTGTTAATCAGTAGTTTGTGTTAAACTGATCCCCACCAATAGTGGTTTAAAGCAGGGTTGCATTCTTGCACCCCTGCTTTTTAACCTGTATATTTCTGACTTGGCATCTGTGATTGGAGCAGTGCGAAATATCCCTATCACCCTTAGGTGTGAGCCAGTAGCATGGCTTGGCTATGCGGATGACACTGTGCTGCTGGATCACCCCCCGATTGGTCTTTATATACTAAAGATAATATCTTGAAAATCAACATTAGTAAAAAGAAAATTGTAATGATTGGCACTGGCTCTAGGAAGCTCCTCTTGGAAGTTGGATGGTGTACCTCTTGAGGTGGCGGTGAGCTATATTTATCTTGGGCCTCCTATTAAGGCTTGTCCACAATGCACATTTTATGGTGATTTTATCATGCCCAAAGTTTTAAGGAAGTGGTTAGTTTAAAAAAAAAAAATCATCCATAATAAGGGCAATTTTAATATAGAGGGTTTATTCTCCATTTACAGGACCAGTATTGTTCTTGGAATACTTTATGGTATTCCCTCTTCTTGAAACAAGAATGAAAAGGTTGGACATTTTGGAGGGAAACATTGTGTGCTCAATTCTAGACGTACCATCCTGGGTACCAGTCGACTCTCTAAGGCTAGAACTTGGCCTTCCGTCACTAAGATCGATTTGATTATTTCAGTGATGTACATTTGATTTATCCCTTCAACTCCCTCACCAACACGCTTACTGACTTTTGGGGCTGATTGCAAAGCACTGTTATCAGACTACCACAAACCCTTTCTTATTCGAGCTTCGGGACATGACTATGCAACATTTGGTTATCATAGGGCTAACAACTGAAGGGTTGATTGACTCTCTGAATACATTTAGGACACTGAAAAATAAAACAAGTGTATTGAAGATAAATGCAAATCTTTGTAAATTTCATAATAAGACACATTATGCAATATTTGCTAGCCTGGGCTTTCGTTTTAATCTTCCTTGCACTTATTTAGTCAAGTCTTGCAGTACTCAGTTAAAGAGATTTGTTACCTTTCTGAGGTTCAGTATTCTCCCAACCAGGGAGCACATGGGCCGTTGAATGGGGACTCCATACGAGGAAAGACTGTGCCGTTTATATAATCATTCTGATGAAACTGCCCAGCTCATTCTTACAGGCTGCCCTAAATTGACTAATGCTTATATAAAAGGGTATGCATCTTTGGTTCTCGGTATGGAATTTATCGAGTCAAATCAATTTTTGAAAGGGCATATACTGTGCAGAATCAATTGTAAAAACCGCTTCTGCCTTTTTATTTGGAATGAGGTCCTGCAAATATTAGAATAGATTTGGTATCATGAACTATGCAGTTTTATGACATTTTCATTAATTTTTGTATTTGGTTTAAACTGCTTGTTATTCTTGATTAGTTGGAAAGGTATTTGTCTCATTTATTTTGTAGCTTTTATTCTAATATGTAATTATGGTTTTAGCTGATGTGTTATGTATCTTTTACATCATTGGAAATGTTGGATTACGGATGACATGATTTTTGTTGATTTTATGTGCTTGTATCGTGTAAAAATGTTCTTATTTGTTTGTAACATGTGTGCTAAAGGTTTTTATCAATCAACCAAAGTACAATAAAAACATGTTTTAAAAAAAAAATACCTGATATTGGCACTACTTGGACAGACAGAAGAAGTATTTGGCTTTGGCAAAGAGGGAGGGTAGCAGTGCACTGTGGTGGTGTGAGTTATGGTTGCTTAGCTTGCCATAACTTGTGAATTTAAATGGTTTTTCAGTTTTGCTTTTTACCATTATGTTCTTTTACCAAAGTTTTTTCAGTGAATTTCACAGGTTTTTATTAGTGCAACTTAACCTTAACGTTCCTTTAATGACGTTTTTTCACTGAATTTCATAGGTTTTTACCAGTTCACCCTTAATCTGCTACAAGTTCCTCATATTGTACTCCACCCCCCCAATGTAGCAGATATATAGTCTGCGGACAGTACGATTGTCCCCGGACATCAGGTAGCATTCACAAAGCCCAGAAGCACAGGGGAGAACAAAAAATGTTCTGCCCATCAACCAACAAACACATTGGCCCTCATTACAAGTCAGGCGGTGGACCATGGTGCTATTAGCACCATGGTCCATGCCGGATTCCGCCATGGTGGATGGCGGAATTACCGCCCCATTCCAAGGTGAGTGGGGTGGTAATTCCCCATTCACCATTTGCCCTTCCCCATTCCCATTTTTGCCCCATAGGGCATAATGGGGATGGGGAAGGCGCTAATTACGGCACCGTAAATTACGGTGCCGTAATTAGCACCAAGGTCGCTTAGCGCCTTGGACTTTAACGCCTGAAAAAAGCAGGCGTTAAAGTGTGAATCAGGCGTTAAGGGTTAACGCCTGACTTGTAATGAGGGCCATATTCATAAAGAAACATTACTTAAATTTACTGCACCCAAATATACGTTTTTACGATTATTTGAAAATTTACAAATGATTTTTTATTTATAACACACAATGCACCAAGCACTTATTCTGAAACAATCTCTTACCAAACAGTAAGTACACTGTATTTATTTCTTTATTATTAGCATTCATTATGTAAACATGTATTATAAGAAAAGCAACATATTTTCATTTTGATAGAAATGGAAAAAACACTTGAGTCATTAGAGGAGAACTTCCCAAAAGAGGAAATGAGCGATGATAACATCTCTAATGGTACACAAAACATATTTTAATATAAAAAAATAATGTAATTTGTACAGACCTTACTTAATAATAATTTCTTTTTTTCTTAAAGTACATAGTTTTCATGAAGAAATCACTGCCCAATTTAATTATTTTTTTTTTTTTTTAAAAGTATTTTTATTGGTTTTCGTGATAAGATAAGACATTACAAACTCGTGAATTAAACAAGTGAAGAAGAGAGAAAGAGAGAATAAGATGGGGAGAAAGAGAGAAAGGAAAAAAACAAGAGGTAACTTATCCTAAACAACGATAGTCTTCGTATAATGTAGTAAGTGAAGTTCGTGATGGTGGTTCAGTCCAGAGTATGGCTTCTCAGGAAGTGGGGGGGAACAGCTGCAAGAGGCATATACTTTGTAATAGTGGGGGCCTGTCATTGGGAACCGCAACAGGTGTTCAAGGGGGCTTATGGTCCGCGTCGAAGTGCATGCCCGTTAGAAGGGCCCTCCAAGCGACCAAGGAGCCGCTTGTGGCTTCTCCACTGGATGTAGTTCCTTCCTGCCAGGCTCTGGTCTCTGCCGTCGTCCACCTCGCCATTTCGTTAAACCATCGCTCGTGTCTAGGGCCCGCTGGTGTCTTCCAGGCCATCGCTATAGTTCTTTTGACAAGTATACATGAAATGTCCATCAGTTTCACGAGGTGTTTGAATTTACTCGGTCTGGGGTATGTACCCAATAGGCACTCTCCTGGTGACCATTCGTATCGCTCCATACCGGCGTCTCTACAGGATTGCTTGGCTTTCGACCAGAGTGTCGTCACTTTGGTGCAGGACCAGAACATGTGAATCATGTCTGCCCTGTCGTTCCCGCACCATGGGCATACCGGTGGAACCTTCGCGTTGAACGAGGCAACCCTGTGGGGGGTCATGTAAGTTCGATAAAGGACGTTCAATTGTATCTGGCCAAATCTGGAGTTTCTCGAGACATTCTTGGGGAATATTAGTGCTCTTTCCCATTCTTTATCAGTGAGCGGGGCTGCGAAGTCTGCTTCCCATTTCGCCCTCAGTGTCGCTCCCTTAGGGTTTGGTTTGTCGATGAGCCTGTTGTATAACCTGGAGACAGGTCTCCATCCATCAGAGAGGTCATACATTTCTTGTAGTAGAGGGTCCGAGGTAGGTTCCTCTGGCCAGGTGGGCCACTGATTCTTGGCGGTACGTTTGAGCCTATGGTACCAAAGGAACTGGCCTTTGGGCAGCCCTTCGATTTCCTGGATCGATTCAAAGTCCCTGAACACTCCATCTTCAAACATGTCTCCCCATGTGTATATCGCGGCTTCCTCCCACTTCCTTGCTATGGGGAGGTCTGCCTCCTTCTTGCACACATCAGCCATTATGGGATGGTCCGAAGAGTATGGGTGTTGCACCTTCCTGATGTGGCAAGTCCTGGTCCATATCTGTCTGCCAAGCCCGACAACCATGGGGGTTTCCGGAGAGCGGCTGAGGGGATCCCACAGGGTTTCCTTGGGGGTTAGGTTGGTGTGGTGTTGCTTCAGCAGCCCCAGTTCAGCTGAAGATTCGTCTGACAGCCATCTTGTGATGTGACTGAGCTGGGCGGCCAAGTAGTAGAGCTGGAGATCTGGAAGTTTGATTCCACCCTCTTTATGTGGAAGGGTTAATGTGGCCAGTGACAACTTATGCCTGTGGGGTCCCCATAAAAAGTCCTTGATAATAGCTTCCAATTTCCTGAAGAAGGGGGGCCGTATGTAATGGCAAATGTTCACGAAGAAGTATAAGAAGCGGGGGAGGATTATCATTTTAACTATCGCCGCTCTCCCCACCATTGCCAGTGGGAGTTTAGACCAGAATTTTACGGACCGTCGGAGGTTGGTGACGGCTGCTTCTGTGTTGTGCTCATGTGTGAGCTGTGGGGTGTGGCTGAGATTAATCCCCAGGTATCTGAACTTCTCGAGTTGCCATTTTATCCCTATGATTGGAAGGTCCTCCGCTGAGATGTCTCTCAATCCGGCCAGGGGGAATGCTGAGGATTTGTGTCTACTAAATTGGATTCCGGAGTATCTCGCGTAGTTGTCGAGTACCTCCAGAGCTGTCAATGCATTGAACTCAGGGTCTTTTAGGTACAAGAGAACGTCATCAGCATACAGTGATATTATGTTATAGGCGTTGCCCACCTTAATGCCGGCATCAAAGAGTTGCTGACGAAAGTATAAGGCAATCGGTTCCAGTCCCAGTATGTACAGCATGGGCGAGAGTGGGCATCCTTGTCTCGTGCCCCTCTGTATTTTCCAGGGTTCTGAGACTGTGCCGCCTGTCTTGACCCTGGCCACAGGGGAGTTGTAGAGAACCTGGACCCATCTGATGAAACCATTCCCGAAACCAAAGGCCCGCAGGGCCTCCACCAGCCACTCCCAGTAGATGGAGTCAAAAGCCTTAACGGCGTCAAGTGACAGTATCGCTAGTTCTTCCTCCGAGTCGTGAGTTTCGGCCATGATGTGTTGGAGCCTCCTCAGGTTGGCTGTGGTGTTGCGACCTGGGACAAATCCGTTCTGATCTTCATGGATTATGGACCCTAGCACTCTAGCTAGTCTGCTGGCCAGTATTGAGGTGAGGATCTTGCTGTCATAATTGAGCATGGCCAGGGGTCGGTACGAGTCGCAATCAGTGGGTGGTTTATGGGGTTTAAGCATGGGGATGATTATGGTTTCTCTCATGGTGTTGGGGAGGATCCCATTTGTGTAAGCTTCCTGGTAGACTTCGTGTAGGATGGGGGTGAGGATGGGTTCGTATGCTTTATAGAATTCTGGCGTAAGTCCGTCGCTACCTGGGGTCTTAGAGGTGGCAAGCGACCTGATGGCCCATCTTACATCATCGGGAGTAATGTCCATGTCTAGTTCGGTTCTCTGTTCGCTGGTTATTTGGGGTATGTCGATCTCACCCAGGGTGTCTATTATTTCAGTGGTGGGGATTCGGGCTTCATGAGCATATAGTTTTGAGTAGAACTCGGCAAATGCTTTGTTGATCCCCATCTGCGTCCTGTGGGATGTACCCTCTGCATCTATTATCTCTGTTGGCAAGTGTTTAGGGTGCTCTCTTCTGCATAACCAAGCCAGCAGCTTACCTGGTTTGTCCGATTCTCTATGGGATCGAGCGGTGTATGTGGCAAAGTCAAATTTTTCAAGTCTGTCCCAGGAGAGCTGACATTTCTCTCGGGCCGTTTTCAGTTCCGTTTCGACTCCCGGGGAGGTATCAAGAGTGGACTCCAGGCGGGTGATCTCTGATTCCTGGGCCTCAAGTGATGTCTTTAGTTGCCTGCGGGTGCCACCAGCTCTAGATATGACTTCTCCTCTGGTGACCACCTTCATGGCCTCCCACAGTGTGCTCCAAGTGGAGACGGATCCCTTATTGATATCGACGTACTCCTCTAGTTTCTCGGCAAGGTCCTCTCTGAACTGTGGATCCTCTAGCGTCGCGGAAGGCATTCTCCACATGGGGATCGGGGGTCTGGGTCCTCTCTGCCTCCATTGCATAATTAACGGGGAGTGATCGGAAATAGTTCTCCCCAGATACTCTGTGGTTACCGCCAGCGGGGCTTCGTCACGGTCAATAAAGAAGTAATCTATCCTTGTGTGGACATTGTGTGGGGCTGAGTAATGGGAATAACTCCTAACGGATGGGTGTTGCATCCTCCAGATGTCTACTAGGTTGAGTTGGTCTAGTGTTTCTTCCATGGCACGGGTTGCAGGGTTGCTTGATTGGGGGGGAGGAAGCGATCTGTCCATGGTTGTGCTGCCCAATTTAATTATACACAGTCCCAAGAATCACAATAGAGAAGCCCTATCCCCAACTGTACATAATCAAATCATGAACATGTCTACAAAATTGGATAAACCAAGTAGTGATTTTAAGGAACTTTTACAATACGTCAAATGTCATGTCATTAAAAATATTCCCTATCACTGTCCTTCTGGCACCTGCCCCCCCTTGTCCCCAGCAATCACCCCCATCAACTTCCCAAAATGGAAATGAAAGACGCTTTGATGAAACCTCACTCCTCCCCCCCTGATCATTATTGTACATAGATTTCTAACTCTCCCATTTATGTTTCCCAATCCGAAACCCCATCCCTTTCATAAATACATTTATTTTGAATACTATAAATGTGCTGTGTGATGTCTTTTAATAAAAAAAAGCCACATTATGAGTCTCCGGACACTACGACTGTATGTGGTGTCCGCACTCAAAATGGAGGTGCCCCTGGACAGGCACAATGTCCACAGACACCCAGCGCATGCACAATGCGATTCCCGCCCGACTGGTGTCCGTGGATGGACGTCATCATGTGACAGCACCCATACAGCATGACGGCTGAACAGTGTCTGTGCTCCACTGACAGTTTAAAAGTGCATTTTCAGCCAATCTATGGTGTTTCAAGCTGAAACTTTACCCTTCCACAACTCCCAGACCTATTCTTGTTTGATCTGGCAACATTGTACAACTTTTCAAGGCCTATTTGCAACTTGGTAGTCGACAGATAGCACATCTGTCCGTGGACGATTCCTCTGAACGGACCCACCTATTACATCATTCATCATTACATCATTGCATCATCATTACCTCATTCTCAATCTGGCTATTCAGACGAATGCACCTGCTCCTGCTTTGCAGATATGTTTAGCAGAAATTATTGCAGACCACCATGGCATCTATTATGGCCATCACTTCTTCCCAGCCACCTGCACCACCACCTCAACAGCCTGGAAGGCCTGTACAGGGGAGCAGGTGCATTGATACAGATGAGGATTAAGAGGAAGATGAAGATGAGGTGGAGGAAGTCCCTATCCCCAGAATGAGTCCTGGGTGTGCCGATTTTTCACCACCGTTGGAAATGTGCTGAAGGCTCGTGTAGCCAAGGTTCTATGCACTGAGTGCAAAGTTGTATTCAGCCATGGAAAACTGGGGCTGTAATTCTATGGCACCACCTCCATGCAGTACCACACCAAGTCCAACCACCCAAGTGCTCTTATGAAGGCAGTACCTTTCTTAGGGAAAGGTAGGTTGACACCCTCTACCCCCTCTTCTTCAACTGCTCCTGTTACCACAAAGGATACTCTTTCGGGGCAGAGGATCACAGCAGCAGCCTCACATGCCATACAGAGCGATGTTGACCCTTACATTTCAAGGGTCACAGTGCTATGTTTGTACTGTAAAGCACTGATCTGTAGGGGGGAGCAGTTACAGAACGGAGCATGAGAAACAATTAAGTCCCACCCAACATATCCCTCTATCCACCTGCCCATGCGTCTCTGTGTTTGGTGCCCCTTCCCTCCCTTCCCTTTCACACCTTACCTTGCCTCACCCCCAGTTAAAAAATAGAAGTGAGAAAAAAAGTAACAGGCCCCTTTTCAGCCTGCATAATCTGCGGACCCCGTGGTAGTCTTCGGACATCTAAAAAATTCTAGGTGTGGAAGCATGAAAATCATTTAAATTGCTTTTCACGCAAAGATGGTGGCTCTTAGAAGAAACTTTTTTGTCTTTTTAACTTTTTAAATATTTATTTGATTATTTTGTTTTGTATACTAAACTAACACAGATTCTACACAATGTAATTATTATGTATTCACAAAAAATGCTTAGGTTTTTTTTAACGTTTTCCAGAAAAATATGGTTGCCCACATCAGTTAGATGCACAGCATCTTTCCGAAAGGATTTTGACATTATCAAATTAAATGTTCTCATTATGAAAATATCCATGCCAACATCTCGCAAAAAAAGCACACACAGCTTTATTTACGTTGCACCTTGCTTTTTCTATTTGCAGACAAAATAAATTCAAACGCATCCACATTTGTCTCTGAGCAATCAGAGATAAAATTATGTTGCAATTTGGAAACATTTCCATCAACTTTCCAACTGTCTTCTTCATTGCAAACTACATTGAAGTTCCAGTAACATAGCACAAACTGTTTCTTCCACAATGAAGAACAATGATGTCCGGATGTTTTAAGTGAAACTTATTCTCACAAAATGGGAGCACGTCCACCCACTTCATCTCTCGCACTTTCCAATTCATGAAATCCAAGATTTTCACCCAATTCACAGTGCTCAACATACACATTCAGCCAATGGATCTACGATTCCCCCAAAATCCATACACTCTGCCTCCTCAAAGACATAGCCATAGCCCTTTTCAGTGCTATCAAAATTCCAGCAAACAAAACTCCTGCTACCCTCTCTTCCTGTACACCACACCCAGTAAAGACAACAGTAGGAGTCCCACACTCTTGTGGAAGTCTCCCGTCCCCTATACACCCAAATTATATTGTAAATACAACCAAAGATTCAATCATTTATAGTGACAATGTTCACACCAAACTTTTTCATAAAAAATGTTTTATATAAGCATGTTAAAGATAAAAGGTAATAATGAAAAATACTTTACAATTTGTTCATATCACAATTTCCTCAATTCACCCTAGTGTTACATTTCCAACAAATTACTGTATCCAAATTTTCAAAAGAAATTCAAATTTCAATTTTTTAACACTGGTAGACAAATTTCACTTCAAAGATTTCAACTTACACACACCAAGTTCTACACATCTTTTCCATCTGCTTTTCTTTTACAAAACAGTTGCACACAGTGCTCCTAAAACTGCACACATGCATTGCATAATGCTCATGAAAATGCTTCTAAAAAGAAACATTTGTAAACGCTTAGCATTTTCCATTTTCCATTCGATAAACACGTCACACTTTCCAACCTTACACATTATACTACTTACATTGCTACCATAGTCCGCCTGCTCACACATATGTCGATACCACCTAAGTATCTGTATACAAAACTTTACTTTACATATAAAGTAGTCTTCTTTTCCAGCCTCTGCTAAAATACACCAAACAGTACTACAACAATACACCATTGCATTACCAGTATGCAGCACTTACCCTATCCTTAAAAAACACTGCAACACATTACAAATACATTGCTCCACAAATACAGCACTTCTTTCATTAAATTCAGTAGCACTAAAGTAACCTACACATACACCATTTTCTTTCACCCATTTCTGCCCCGTTTCTTCTTATCCCTTAAACACCACTACTCATACTCTAATTGTTCTAACAACATACTTAACATACTTTAGTACACCATCCATAACACAACTTTATTACCTCTTTTTCACAACAGCTCCTTCTACCTTCATAAACAACAACAACCCTTACTAAAAGCACTTCACCATTACCATATATACCTACTAACTTTCATTATCAAATACAGGAAAGTAGAAAATTCCAGAACATAGCTAACGAAAAAGAACACTCTTCACATCCTAAAAATTAAGGACATTAATGCAGTATTCATCTCTCGACTATTGTAACAATGTAGTGTCACTATATATTAGCCTAGAGTATTCTTTTCAAACCAACATCTATTTCACTCTTACTCATTACATGGTAACATGCACACTCTTTCAATTCCCATCCCAACACCACCGGTATAACAACCACTGTTTTCATCAAAACATCACAATGTCCCTACTTATTCATTTGCACCACCATTCTCTTACTCAGTAACCCAAACCCATCACACCCATACATTTATTTGAATGGCTCGGTCCAGTTGTGTTTTCAAATGCGCGTCCTTCATAGAAATGCCACAAATAATCCTGACAACACTTACAGTGTCTCAGATATAAGGCAAGAATTGGACTACTGTGCAGGAATTATACAATTTACCATAAACACACAAGAAGATCCTCAAGAATTCCTACTGTACTTTCTACAAGTATTGGAAGCCAAAAACATCCCTATAATATTTCATACACGTGGAAACATACATGCACTCTCTGCAACCATGTTTCTCAAGAGTGCATCCCCAATGAACAATTTGTTTATGTATTCATGCCAAATTGAGAATCCATTCTATTTCACCAGCTTCTGCAGAATGCAAATCATGGAATATTTTGCCATTTTTGCAATTCAGAAAATTGTTCCAGTATGCAAATCAACTCACATAGCCAATATGTCATACTAATGCTTCCTAGGTACAATACAGATGGTACCAAAAATAACTGTAAGCTTACTAGCTTCACACACGGCCAAGTATCTCTTGGCAAGAAAACCTTCACAACAGAAGGTATAATATACCACACTGGTGCCACAACCACTTCAGGGCACTATACTGCATTATCAAAAAAAATAAGTTGTTTGTTTGAATGTAATTTGTCCAGAACAGGACTGCAAGATTTGTCCTTGACCTTAAGCCATTGGATCATATATCTACAGTCCTGAAAACTCTACACTGGTTGCAATTGGAGTCTGCAAGAATCAAGTTCAAGACCCTCTGCATTGTTCACAAGGCATTCTGGGGACAGGGACCACACTACATGCAACTTTATCTTCCTAAGCATTTTTGTTCTTGAGCCCTTTCCTCATCCACCTCCAACTCTCAGAGGGTTAGATGCTTCTCTAGGTAGAGCATGGGGGGGGGGATACATTTCTCTCATTGGCTGGTGACTCCCTCTGAAACATCTTACCTGTCTTTCTCAAACTTGAGCAGGAACACCTCAGGTTCTGGAAGCAATTGAAGACTTTCCTGTATGATTCTGCTTGCTCTCTCTCCCCTGCTGATGTTCAAATTCTGCTGCACTAACTGGTTACCTGGCCACCCTCTAAATGTTATGAGGACCAGGTTCCCTCATGACCAGTAGCCCCATGCACTGCTTCCGGGCCCACCACGCACTGTGGACTGCATCTGCAACCCCATGGTGCCATGCCTATTTGCACTTAGTTAGATCCGACCACACTGGCATCACTTACTGAAGGTTGCTTATTGCACTCTCCTCTTCCATTCCCCCTGGCACTTCTCCTCTTGGTTCCCCTTGCACCTGCACGATGTGAATGATATAAGGCCCAGTAAGATCATTTGCTCTGTTTCCCCTTGTTTTTCCCTTCCTTGTCATGTCATGCCTAGAAACACATGTGTACATGTGTGTTAAAAATGACTTTTATCATATCATTGTTGTTTTGTTCCCTGGTCCCCCACCCTTTTTTGGACATGTGGCGATGTGCACATTTTTCTTTGGGTGTAGGTGCTTCACAAATAACCACGAAATAACGAATAAAGTAAATTAAGTCTGGGCATGCTGGAAAGTAAGTACTATGATAAGTGGCTGCAGATTGCAATAGACCAAATGTTTATGTGCCACAGTGTTAGCCAACATTGAAATAATGGGCTAAGAAATGTGTATTGCCAATGTGCATTATGAACATGCGTCTGTGGCCTTTGCACATTTACATCTTAATGTGCAGGGCAATGAGAGGCACATGCACGAATGAAGAAATGGATATGATTGTGGGAATAGATGTACACAGAGCTAGTAATCTTGTACTCCACTATTCATGTTTCAACACTGTTACGTAATCACTGTACTTCTCTTTCCTTCACTATTATCCCTTCAGGTACCAACAATTATGCCAGACAAATTCTGATGCCACTGTGGTTGTTTTAAGGATGAAATTCAAGACCCTTGCATTATCCACAAAGATGTATGGGGCATGTGAACACACTACCAGCAGCTCTTTCTGAGAATCTACTCTTCTTCACGATACCTTGGATCCTGTCGCACCAACTCTATGCTGGGGAAACGCTGCTCATAGCAGAGAGGAGCGGGCAAATCACTGTTGACATATGAGGTTATTTTTTAAAGAAAATGTAAATATATGAGGAACAGGTCCGTTGATACCAGTAAAATGGAAGTAAATATTTTGATATATGGTTTACTTGAAATATTTTGTTGTTTTTCAGTACACTGATTGCCACTAATATTATTAATTATTGTGGCATGTGTTTCTAAAAACGAAACTGACTCGGGTACGCTACGAATGCTAGATGAAGGGTGTTAGGCAGAACTATCCTTTTGGGTAAACCACACACAATTAAGACTTCAAGTGACAGTACAAATTCAACTTTGGTACAAGCCTGTACTACACAGTTAAGGTGGTAGCGATGGCTGAGCAGCCAGACTTATCTCAAGAGTAAATGAGCAGTATCAAATATTTACAAAAAGGACAACAATTGCTATGATTCAAACAAACACTGATTCAAGGTTTTCAAGTAAAAGAATATACATTTATTTTACTCTTCAGTTGTATAGCATTTCACTATTCTTAGCAGTTTAAAAATCACACTCTTAATAGACCACACAACTCCAAATAAGTTTCAGACAAGTTAAGCTCACAAAATGAAGTGGGAGCAAAATGGCACTCCAGCAATTTAAAAGGGAGGGAAAGACAAAGTTAATAGAAATTGAACCACACCAACAGGTAAGTACTCAGGGCAATTGAGCAAGAAGAACTACAGTGATAGAATCAGGTAGAAAACGCTTAGGGCCAAAGTCAATAGGACAAAAGTCTTTTGCTCAAGATCACACGGTTCAGGGTAGTTCGTGGTAAAGTTCGTGCCACGAGTTCTGGACGAGGTTGGTTGGCAGAAAAGATAGTTCAAAGAGAAGATAAGGACAAGCCCTCGGATTGGAGAAAGATTTCAAACACTTTCACCGCGGTTGAACGAAATGAACAACCGGATTTACACAGTACCTTAAAACGGAGAAGAAGCTGTAACATAGGCGGACGTTCCTGGTAGTTCCTGCAGGCTCACGGTTCCTGAAGCGACTGTCGGACTGACAAGAAGTAGCAAGACTGGAGGGTCCAGCACTACCGAGGGAAGAAACCAGCAGCAGAGCAAAGCAACGAATAAAAGGTGCACTCCTTAAAACCCAAGCAGGGTCTGACCTTCCTGGCTATCCGGCCCACTGTAGCTCTGTACAGCGAATTTGACCAGAGGAGGGGTCCTGGCTTGCAGTTTGGGTGAACTGGTTGGTCCCACCAGCTCAAGGGAAGAGGTTACCTGGAGGATCTTCTCTGTCGTCGGATTCTGAAGATTCTGACCAGCAGCAGGGCTTCACCGGACGGTTCAGTCATTATAGGGGTCCTCTTCCTTCAGCTCCTCGTTGGTTCTTCTGTTCCAGTGGCGACACTGCCTTTGCAGTTCCAGAGACCTGCTTTTTATGCAGATTTCCCCCATTCACACAGCCTGGCTGTCAATCACACAGCAGGGAGGCTGTCCTGGCAAGGGCAGTCACCCAGCCAATCAAACAGGAGTGCGACTTGTGTTACCAAGGGAACCCATGGCAGGGGTCCTAAGACCCCTCCCTCACATCCTGCCTACCCAGATTTTCAGGCACATTAAGGAGGGCTTCTGTGTAGAAGCCTGCGAAAAGACGGCAAACAAAGGGACGAACCCTGGTTTGGCTCGCAGAGTAAAACACGAGAAAGACATTTACAAAACTAAATGGCGAATAAACCCAGCTGGAACAGTAATAAAATATATATGGTCAAGCGGGTCTATGTTTGAGGCTAACATAATAGCCTAAAACAATAACATGGTTATTTAAGATAACCGTGGTATAAAAAATAGGGTAGTTACCACTGCCACCAGCCAAGTCTTGATGTAAAGGGAGCGAAACAATGCTCCAAGAGACACAGACAAAAAGGGATACGATTTAACCCTTTCCAATACTCTATGTAAGATGGGGTGTACTGGGTCTGTGGTTTAAAGTGACTAAATAAAGTTAATGGTAACTTTATCTTTTCTGGGGGACAGTAGTCAGCCCCAGAAAATGGAGCCAGTGGGAAGTCTCAAAGACAACCCTGTGTCACTGCACTGAAGGTGCTGTGTAACACACATGAACAATATGATGCTATGGAGTAGGTGAGGCTCCATTGCCCAAGATCTCACAAAAAGTAGAAATACACACAGCAAAACACATGTAAGATTGGGAAAAAGGCTCACACTCTTACGAATCCACCTGATGCCCAAAGCCAAATGTAACTCCTAGTATGACTCGGATCTCGTCACCCTCAAACGCATGTGCAGGGTGGCAGAGAGGAAATGGCGTTCTTCATGTTCATCCTCTGACAAACTGGCCTGTCACCTGCTCCAAAGGCAATACCGGTTCTCCGTTCTCACCAAGAAGAGAGCCCTTATCCAAGCCCGCATCACTGCGGCATCTAACAATTCGGCTGAACTCTTTAAAATCTGCAAGGAGCTGGCCAACCCTGCTGCAGTCTCTACCTCTCCTCTCCCCTTCCAGGCTCTCTGTACGGCACTGGCCTCTCACTTCATTTCAAAAACTCAGGACATCCTGTCCTCACTCTCCTCCCATCACCTCCCCCCTCTTTTCCCTGCCCGTCTTCTGGCCCTTCTGCAGCCACCCCTCCTCTCTCCTTCTCTGCCATTCCCCTTTTTTGTGCCGATGAGGTTTTCAGACAAGTCCGATCTATGAAAGTCTCGTCAACACAGGTCCACCCCTGCTCCTCCAAAACTATTAAGGACCACATCGACTCCTTGGCTCCTGCCCTTGCTGACTTCTGCAATCACTCCTTTGCCTCTGGAGTCTTCCCATCCCCTCTCAAGCACTCCCTTGTGCACCCCCTTCTTAAGAAACCCTCTTCCGACCCGTCCTGCCCGGCTAACTATCGCCCTATCTCTATCACTCCTTTCCTGGGCAAGCTCCTGGAGAAACTTGCCATCTCCCAGCTTAATCTCCATGCTGAATCTGTTGGTAGCCTTCATGACCATCAGTCAGGTTTCAGAGCTGCCAGAAGCACGGAAACTGCTCTCCTGAACATCCGTGAGGACCTGCTCTCGAACCTTGACTCTAACATTCCTTGTGTTCTCATTTTGCTTGATCTCTCTTCTGCCTTTGATACTGTCAACCATACCATCCTGCTCAACCGTCTCCGTGATAACCTGGGTATCACTGGTCAGGCTCTGGCATGGCTGACCTCTTTCCTCTCAAATCGACCCTCCCAGGTCCAACTGGGGTCTTTCCTGTCTGACATCTTTTTCTCTACCTGTGGTGTCCCCCAGGGTTCTAACCTCTCTCCCTGGCTGTTCAACCAGTATCTGGCACTTCTCGCCCACCGCATTGCTTCTCTCTGCCCCAACTTTCAGTGCTATGCAGATGATACCCAGCTCATTTTCAGGCTACCCTCGGCCTCCTCTTCTCCTTCCCTCATCTCTGACTGTCTTTCTGCTATCCAGGAATGGTGTGCCGCCAACGACCTCTGCCTTAATTCCAGTAAGACCGAGATTCTACTCATCGGCACACCCACTCCCTCCTTCCCTGCTGCTCTCTGGCCGGCCTCTCTTGGCCCTCTTCCTGGTCCTACCTGCAAGGCAAAAAACCTCGGGGTCATCTTCGACTCCACACTCTCCTTCTCTCCTCACATTTCTGACATTTCTAAGAAGTCACATTACCAGCTGCATGTCCTCAGAGGTATCCTTCCTTTCCTCTCCTTCCCCCAGAAGCTCACTGTCTCCAGAGCCCTGGTTTTCTCAAAGCTGGACTACTGTAACAGCCTCTACCTAAATCTGCCTGCCTCTACTCTCCGCCCTCTGCAACTCATCCAGAACAGGACTGCCAGACTTGTCCTTGGCCTCAAGCCCTGGGACCGTATCTCTCCAGGACTGAAATCGCTACACTGGCTCCCTGTGGCTGCGAGGATTAAGTTCAAAACCCTCTGCATTGTCCACAAGGCCTTCTGGGGCCTGGGGCCAAAATACCTTCAACTCTCCCTTCCTAAATATCTTCCTTCTCGAGCACTTCGTTCATCCGCCTCCAACTCCCTCAGGGTCAGCCGCTTCTCCAAGCAACGAGTTGGGGGGAGATCTCTCTCCGCAGCAGGGGCCTCTCTCTGGAACAGCCTTCCTGCCTCACTGAAACTTGAGGAGAACCATCTCAGGTTCCGGAAGCACCTCAAAACCTTCCTCTTTGCTTCTGCTTTCTCTCCCCCTCTCCCCTGCTAAATCACTGAAACTGTACTGAATCAGCAACTGGGCCACTCACCAATCTCGGTCCTTGGCCCAGCCACTCTCCCTTGCACTGCCTTCCTGGCAACCCCTGCACTGCGGGACTGTCTCTGTATCCCTACAGCCCCTCCTCCCTGCACTTGTCTGCACTTATCTTGCACTTGCCACCAGCTGGCCCTTCTTATTTATTTTGTTGGTTACTAACCCTGTACTGCACTTTCCCCTCTCCCTTTGCCCTTGCACTTTTCCCGTCCCCCCTACCCATGCACTTGCGCGATCTGAATGACACCTGGCCTAGTAGGATCGCTGTCTGTCTCCCCTTGTTCCCCCCTCCCTGCCTCGTCGCGCCTTGAAACACTTGTGTATAGGTGCGTTAAAAATGCCATTTCATATCATACCAGGTAAAAAAAAATAAACCCTAGAAATCCAGCAAAGCTGCTGAGCGAAATCAGCCATTTATAAGAATTCTCCATAACACTCCCCCCCCACCCCCAGACTAAGGGACAGGGGTATTTAATCCACTCCTGGATGAATCTCTACCTCTAGTTGGTTAAAAACATCCTAGAGGGACCATCAACATTTTGGTGGTGACATCCTGCTCTGTGCTCAATGGTGAAATCAAACCCTTGCAGGCAGTTTGACCATTTTAGAAGTTTTGGGTTCTCCCCTTTCATTTGCATTAACCATCTCAAGGGTTGGTGTGTCAGTCTAGAAAAATGGATACCTCTCATATTTGACGGCAAACGTATTTTGGTGGCCGTGGGCCAACCGTCTCATGCACGATATGACAGACATATAGGTTTCCGAGTTTGCCAATGAACAACCATTTTGAAACACAACGTAGGCAGCGCCAGGAAGGAATGCCCGGCTCCCTCCCGAATGTAGCCTTGAAGCAGAGCTGCAGGGCATTTAATAATTTCGCAGCTGCCAGCCAGTCTCGTTATATGGTAGAATATGTTAGAATAAAGCAGCTAAAGGCTTGAATTATGCTCTTCTTACGGCCCCCCTTTACTGTGCCCTCTAGAGCGTGTCGGCTCCCAGGACACAAATAGCACCTTATAGATAGCAGGGTCTGGAATGTGACTCTTCCCCCGTATGTAGCTCGCTTCCAAGAACAGAAGCACTGTGTTCTGTTCAACAACTGAAAGATGCCTCCGCACTTGCAAATTGCATATTGTTACTAGAATAGATATTTGAAGGTGTCATAATTGTCGAAGTGTCCATCATCACACCGAGTTCAAAGAAACCCAATAAAGGGGGATGTTAAACATGTCATAGCTGATTGTATGATATGCATTTTGTATATATGTAACTGATGTACGTAATTCACTTTCTTGCGTCCCTTGAGGTCTAGAGATACACGTTGCGGCGCGTGAGACCGAGTTGGCCAACTGAGACTATTTGCTTTGCAATAAACCCTAGCTTTGGGAATACAACCTCGTGTCTGGCGTATCTATCTTGTGTGGTGACTAACCTTGTTTCCATAGACGTAAGGGACCCCTAGGGGCCCCTTTCAAGATGGCGCCCGAATAGGGACCTTCCCCCACTTGTTCCATCGCATAAGTTGTAATTGAGTCAAGGCGGAGAACGGCCAGGACGGGACGATCGAGCCGGGATCAAGAGGTGTTGGGGGCACCCTGTAGAAGTGATGAGAGATTCCTTTGCAGATCTGCACACATCTGATCTCTGATTGATGTGCTTGGCTAGAGAACAAGGAGGCGAGGGTCCCGAAACGAGGCGGAAGCCAAGAAACGCAGACACAACGCCATTGGTTGCATCAGTATACAGACGACTTGTGTCCAAAATGACAAATTGATTTATCAGGTGAGTCATTCCCCGATTCAAAGTAATCCTGATATTGGTTGAGAGTTGACTTTGCAAAATCAAACGCCCTAGGTAAGGTTGATTAACCAGGGGGAAGGTTGAAACATGCCTGGGTTATTGTCCACCCTAGCAGGGTTTTTCCGCTGTGGTAGACAATCTTTGGAAGATGGCCAAATTGCACCACCTGGGGGAACGCCGGAATATGAGATGTATGTGAAGTATGGAGTGGGTACAATAATATTCTGTGAGACTTGGCATAGGCAAAACCAGAAAGCAACAAGAACATCAGTGGCCGATTAATGGTAGTTTTGAGATAGCGAGAATAGATAACTTGGAAAGGGTGTTGATAAGAAAGAAAGCGCGTCCTGCAGCATTTTATATCGTTAAGGATTGGAGAAGGGAAGCAATGCTCCGATTTAGAAGTAGAGCGAAGCATGCATGCAGGCATAAATCAAAAGGTGAAGTAGCGTAAGAAAAGGAAGAGGAGGAGTGGACTCAGAGTCTAAGGAGGTCAGGTAGACGTGACCAGTTGAATATAGAAAAAATATACCCTCAACGAGAATTGCACATAGCAGATGAATTGATAGAAAACATATTGACGCATACAAAACAAGGCCCAAGATGTGAAGCGAGGCCAAACACGTCAGTAACTAGTGCCCAAACCCTGCTCGTAGCCCAAACTCTCCCTCCTGTAGCTCAAGCCCTCCCACAGCCACAGACCGCGCACGTAACACTTCCTATTAGCCAACCAGGCCCACAGCAGACACTCCCTGTTCCCATTGTCCCATCCGCACCTCCCTCCTTAGATACAGACTCGGTACCGTCCGTCCCTCCCGGGGTTGAAGTTGAAACCACGGGGGCGAGAGGCGGGACTGAACAACGTGGATGCACGAGGGTAACTCGCAGTGCGATCAGCAAAGAAAGGAAGGTGGAATTGCAGCAACAGGCAGAGATGTATATAGACGGGAATGATGGGACGGCAACATTGGCTTCAATATATGACTTCCGAAGAAACAACGAAAGACAGGTAGTGCTGGAATGCATGGGTGAATATTTGGTGGAGAGATGGAAACAGTTAATTGGGAAATTACCCCCGCAGCGATTGTTGGATTTGAATGCATTAGCACGCTGTAGGGAGAGCGATGAAGAAGTGAGAGAACATGTATATGGACTTTTTGAACTTAAAGATGAATTAGATAATGATTATGCCGAAATGTTTACTGCACCTGGGTACAGGGGCAAGGATATCGGGAGACATAGGAAGGAAGCTGTAGAGCCGTATGTACAACGACGAAATTCAATGTCGTCAGTGAAGTGGGGCGACAAGTTAAAAGTATGTATACGAGAAGCGTTTAGATGGATATTGGATCTCAGTATCCCCACAATGGAGATACATGAGATATTTGATGAATATTCCATGCCCATGAAAAGAAAAGCACTGCAGTCGATGGCTGAACATTTACTAGACAAAGATATAAAAAACGATAAGGCCAGCTCACCCGAAATAATGGCAGGATATAAGAGAGCACTAGAGCGAGGGACAGGAGAAACAGCCCTATTGCTTGATCTGGGAATATTGTTACACATGAGAGATGGGGGAGGGACAGTAAGTGGGGCATTTCCTATGAGAGAGGTCCCACCTACCTTTGTGCCCAAAGTAGAGGTTCCCGCAGCGGGCAACGTAGCCGCGCAGGTAACACCAGCCCATTATACCGCCCAATATGTGCATGTCCCCTTTTCCAGACAGGAGGTGAACAACATAAAGCAGACGATTCCTGATATATGAAAGAATCCTGCAGGGTTTTACAAAGAAGTAGAGTCCTGCCTGCAATCATCCGTGCTTACCATGGGTGACATAGACTTAATATTCCCAGTGATCCTGCCAACAGACATATGGAAGCAAATAAGAAAGGTGGATGACATAACGACCTTTGGCGCCACATGGGCGGACTTGATAATAGAAGACAGGAATAAAGCAGTTGGAGGAACACCGGGACCGAACCTGGTAGCATTACCAGCACGCATAGTACAGAAATTAAAAGAAATTGTCCCAGAGAAAAGAATTCAATGGGACAAATTGACTGCATGTGTACAAGGCAAGGATGAGTTAGCTACAGATTATTTTAACAGGTTTGAAGAAGTATTTACAGACTTCAGTGGGCAGGATGTGAGCTTGGAAGCGGGAAAGAGGTTATTTGTTGACAAATATGTGAGGGGGTTAAAACTTCCAATCCAGAACCTAATAATGACATCAGAGAGTGAATGGCAAGCAAAAACGCTGGGCGAAGTATTATACATGGCCCAATATTCTGAGAACAGAGTGACTGCGGAGAAAGAAAAAGAGGAGAAGGATAGGGTAAATCTGAAAACACGGGTACTACTGCAGCAAGTAGTAGGACACAATAGAGGGAGAGGGAATGCACAAGGAAGGAGTAATTCGAATATGCATGGGGGAGCAGTGGGACCAAATCAGTGTGCATATTGTAAGGAGGAAGGACACTGGCGAGCGCAATGTCCACATCTGCAGAATAGAAATGGGTCTGGTCAGAGGAGACAGCATAGAGGGCACCAAGGAGCGAATGGACCAAATAGGAATAGTATGCAGCAGCACCACAATAATGGAGGTAATCAAAACCAAGCCCAAAACCAAAGTGCCCCTAACCAGAGTCAGGGACAGCAAAACCAACAGTATGGAAACCAGAGTGGGGGAAATAGAGGGAAGAGTGGGAACATTTTCGATACACAGCCAAACACGTATTACAGTAATAGTAATGATTACACATCGGACAATGTGTTATTTCCCCAATAGGACAGCCCAGGATAGGGGTCGGAACCAGTGTCTATTCCCGTGAATCAGAGAGCACCCTACGTAGAAATGAGAGTCGGGAATGAGGAGCACCGCTTTCTTGTAGATACAGGAGCGAAAAAGTGTTCAATAGACCATCACTTGGTTCCGGATATACCACTGTCAGGGCAAAAGAATGTTTCCGTAGGGTTCACAGGTACACCAGTCATAAACTCAATGTCCCAACCAGTCCCAGTTACTATAGGACCATTCACTGAACATTGTCCTTTCCTTTTAACAGAAAATTGTGGGGAGAACCTGTTGGGATTAAATTTGTTGAAAAAATTAGGTTCCGTTATACATTGCACGGCAGACGGGGTGTTCCTAACGATTTGGCCACAAGATGCCCCTGTGTCAGAATTCATGTATGAAACTTTACCAGGAGAACTAAGTAAAGTGCCAACCTGTATATGGGCAATGCATGACAACGATGTAGGATGCTTGAAAATAGAGCCAGTAAAGATCATTTTGAAAGAGGATGTTACACTACCGCGAATTCCCCAATACAGAATTTCGGCTGAAGGTGAGAAAGGATTGAAGAGTATTGTTACAGATTTGGTGAAATTAGGGGTAATTGAAGAAATTACAGGCAGTACATGCAACAGCCCGATTCTTCCAGTTTATAAAAAAGGAGGTAATGAAGTACCATACCGTTTCATAATTGATTTGCGCGCGCTAAACAAAGTAGTAGATCCACAATTTCCTTTAGTGCCAGATGTCACTACAATATTGACAATGATACCTGTTTCAGCAGAATACTTTAGTGTAGTTGATCTAAAAAATGCGTTCTTTAGCATTCCGGTGGACAAGGACAGCAGATATTTGTTCGCGTTCACATTAGGAGGACGATCATTTACATTCACGCGGATTCCGCAAGGTTACACAGAAAGTCTGAGTATTTACAGTAGAGCATTGAAAGAGCAACTAGACATGCTAGACTTACCAGTGGGTTGCATACTCTTGCAATACATAGACGATCTATTATTAGCTGCTAACCCAGAGGAGTTTTGTAAAGAAAGCACTGTATTACTACTGTCACTCCTAGCGGCACATGGCCATAAAGCTAGTTTGAAGAAATTTCAATATAATCAAAAGGAGGTGGCTTATTTGGGCTACCTACTTTCGAAAGAAGGGAGAAGGCTAACGCCAGAACGCATAGAAAGTATTTCTTGTATGCTTATTCCAAAGACACAGAAAGGAGTCAGAGCCATAATAGGCATGGCTTCATATTGCGACAATGGATCAGTAATTTTGCGTTTAGTGTGAAACCGGTGGTGAATTTGACTAGAAAGGATGCGGTTATGCCTCTACAGTGGGATGAGGAATGTCAGAGAGCATTTGATCAATTGAAAACTGCATTATGTTCTGCTCCAGTTTTGGGCACACCAAATTATGAGAAGGTTTTTAGACTGTGTGTGAAAGTGAAGGATGTGCATTGGCGGTTTTGACACAGGAACAAGGTGGAAGAAATAGGCCATGCGGCTATTTTTCTTCTGCGCTGGACCCTGTAGCGCGCACTACCATGATGTTTGCGATCTGTCGCGGCGGCTGCTGCGTCAGTGAAACAAACGGAAGGGATGGTATTGGGGCATACTTTAATTCTGATGGTGCCACATGCCATAGACGTTCTATTAAATAGAACACAGACGCAACACCTCACCTCTGCTAGATTGACAAAATATGAGATTATCTTGTTCGCGCCCCATATGCAAATTATGAGGTGTAGCGCTTTGAATCCTGCAGAATTAATGCCACTACCCATAAAAGAAATTGGTGAGAATGAATCACCCCCCCATGATTGCTTAATGGTCACTGAGGAAGAAACCAAGGGGAGAGTTGATTTAAGTGATACCCCACAGAAAGAGCCAGATGAAGAGTTATTTTGTGACGGCTCTTGTTTTAAATTACCTGATGGCACGACAACTGCCGCGTACGCTATCACTACCCTAGAGAGCGTTGTAGAAAGCAAAAGAATCCCCTACAACTCGGCACAAGCCGCAGAGATAATAGCATTGACCAGAGCCTGCGAGATTTCTGAAAATTTGAATGTGAATATATATACTGATAGTCAGTATGCTTTTGGGGTGGTTCATAACTTTGGTCGACTGTGGGCTGAGAGAGGGTTTTTGACATCACATGGAGCCAGAATTCAACATGGCCCTTTGATTGTACAATTGCTGTCTGCACTCATGTTTCCAAAGGGCCTAGCAATAGTGAAATGCGAGGCACACACAAAGGTAACATGCAAAATTGGAGAGGGAAACGCATTTGCAGACATAATTGTGAAACAAACTGCCACTGATTTAAATACCAAAATGATGACGGTTCAGACTGAGGAAGTACCCTGTATGATAGAAAATTGAGTTGCCACTGTCAAAGAAATGCAGGCCGAAGCTACGGCTGATGAAATACGAGGGTGGGCAGAGGGCTCTGCTGAGTTAGATCTGGAGGGTTGTTAGGTGGACAAGGGAACTAGAAACTGGATGTTGCCAAATTCGTATGTGACTGCAATGGTCACAACGGCCCACAGCCCTACTCACGTCTGTGCGAAAAAGATAATACAGCACCTATCTACAGTATGGCAGAATGTAAACATAAAGAGGAATGCAGAGAGGTTGGTACAGAACTGTATCACGTGTTTACAACACAATGTAGGAAAGGGAACAGTGCCTCCAATAGGCAGTTTTGGCCCACACTCTATGCCTTTTGAGGTAATCCATTTTGATTTCATATAGATGGCGAGATGCCAAAATTTGAAATATGTCTTAGTGGTGATCTGTGCATTCAGCAAGTGGGTGGAGGCATATCCCTTAAAAGACTGCACAGCAATGAGCACGGCAAAAGTAATGCTTAAAGAATATTTTTCCCGTTTTGGCTTGCCCCGTGTCCTATGGTCAGATAATGGCCCACATTTTGTGGGCGCAGTGGTGTTACAGATATGTGCGGGTCTTCAGATTGATAAGAGATTCCATAGTTCAAGGCATCCGAGTTCGGCCGGTCTTGTGGAGAGGCACAACGGGATTCCCAAGTCAAAAATAAGCAAGATATGTGCAGGAAGCAAGTTGAGTTGGGTGGATGCATTACCAATAGCGCTATTATGCATGCGTACGTCTGTACAGGCTAAAACAGGGCTCTCCCCGTACGAAATCGTAATGGGGAGGCCGGCAAATGTTTGGTGCGCATCTCAGCCAAAACGACTTAGAGAGGTAGAACATCCTGTGCTTAGTACTTATTGTGGCCTTTTAATGCAGAAATTGCGTTTGATTCATCAGCAGGTGCAGGAGGCTTTACCAATGAGATACAATGGTCTGGGGCACGCGCTGGAGCCAGGAGGCTGGGTGCTGCTTCAAAATTTTGAAAGAAAGTCATTGTTAGCACCCAGGTGGCATGGCCCCTATCAAGTACTCTTGGCAACGCAGACAGCGATACGGGTGGGTGGATGGACGGAAGTCGTGGATCCATGCCACCCATGCCAAAAAGATTCCAACTTCACTGAAAGGCTTGCCTGACCCAGACGACCGGGAAGAGACCGCGGTCCTAGTAACGAAAGACACTGTTGCCAGTAAGCCGCCACCAAATCTGCCCAAGCGAGAAGTGAAACTCGAAACAAAGCCTGAGATGATTGCCAAAAAGGGGGAAGGGCAAAGAGTGCCCCAACGTTGCCCAGCAGAATCGACATCACTGTTGGCCGACACGAATTCTGCCTTGCAAATACCGGCAGAAACTAAACATGTACCTCTTTGGCGCCCACCAGCACTTGCCAGCACGCCAAATACCGAATCTGCATCACTGGTGCGGCGCACACCAGCACCTACAGTAGTGCCACAGGCTGACTTTGAGCCTGAATCTGGAAGTGCACCGGCACTGTTCACGGATCAGACAATACCAGGAGTGAGGCGATATAATTTGCGGCCTCGAAAGACAAAGTTATCCACAGTTCTTTGGTGTTTATGTCAACCTCTGGTTCTGCTCATGGACGGAGAAGGAACTAAAGGTGTAGAGGAGAGAAGCGTGAGAATTGTGCAAGTCTGACAATTCAAGACTCGCGGCTCCTCAGTGCGATCATAAAAAGTACATGTGTCTGGAACCAGAGTGGACCAGCTGGGCGCACATGGTACTAAGGCAATAGATAACTGATCAAAAGTCATCTGAGCAGTATGAGAAAGGACAAGTGATCTTGCCTAAAAACAAATAAGAAAATCCAGGCTATAAAGGACTGGCAGAACTGAACTGTGACAATTCTGTTGAACTTATTGACATCAGAGCAAATGCAATGAAGAGAGATATCCATGACAAACTCTAATAAGGAAGAAGAAGGACGATGAGAAACATGTCGGGACCGGTTTCAGCCTCCTCCTGCACCGCTGCTGAGAATGAGTTAATTGTAAAGACTGTAAGCTTAAGAAAAACGCATGGTAAAAAGAATTGTATGCTGGTACTGACAATAATTATGTGCTTTATGAGTGTGGTAGCACCAATAACGACAGCCCTAGTATTATGGTATGTGGAATCGATACACCCATTGGGAATGTTTTTACCAATAGTTAATATATCCACTACTGAAAGCCTGGTTCAGGTGATTACTTATACCTTGTCCCCAATGGAAGAAAGACACAGGGAAGGGTTTGGGAACAATACGTTGTTATTAATTATGAATATGACACATGTAATTCTAAAGAAAACAAATTGCTGGGTATGTGCCCATTTACCGCAGCATGCTGGGAAAGGAATAGGTTGGTATGTACAGCCATTACCATTAAGTTCTGCATGTAGTGCATCTTTAAGTGCAATGTTCTATGGGACATGGAATAAGAGTAGTACGGGTCAATTAGACAGAACAAACATGAATGAGTTTGAGGAAATAATTATGAGGCCTGTGGGTTGCTCCATATTCCATGAAGCACAAGTGATGACCCCAGAGCCTACGAGGAAAAGTACGCGAAAGATAACAGGACAAAATAGACAAGATAGGTTGTCCCCACCAGTTAAAACATCTGTGATGACGTTTCGTTTAAGAACAGACGGGAACAAAGATGCAGTTCCCCCTTCTTTCACGGTGAATTATAACCCAAGAACTGTCCCTTTTTGTCTAAAAAATAAAGGCTCCTATTCAGTCGGAACATTTACTGGATGCATGAATACAGTGGTATTAAAATGGGAAATAAAACCAGTATATGTGGGAGATCCAGTTTATTTTATATGTGGAGAGAAAGCATATCCTTGGTTGCCCAGAAACTGGGGAGGTACATGTTACCTAGGTCTACTGTTCCAAGGAGTGTTCCTCTTAGAAACAGCAGACATGGCCAGACTATCCAGATCTAGAGCCAAAAGGAGTAGCGAAGGCATTCTGATAGCGACTGACATAGCAAAAACATTAATTCCATTTTTGTCCCAAATAGTGAACTCCTATAACATAAGGCAGCTGTCCAGAATACTAAAAAATACCATAAACACAACGACAGATATACTATTTAACATGACGTTGGAAGAAAAAGGAATCAGGTTAATGATGCTGCAAAATAGAATGGCTCTCGATGTGATCCTGGTTGATCGTGGGGGAATTTGCAAAATAGTGGGATCAGCGTGTTGTGTATTTGTAGATGACTATTCCCCTACAATCTTTGAAGCGATAAAGAAAATGCATGTCCTAAGCTCCGAACTCCCTACTGGAGAAGGAGGCTGGGGAATAGAGACCTGGTTTTGGGGAATACTGCGTTTTTGGGGATGGAAGTTGATTTCGATATTAGTAGTAGTGTTTGGAATATTCATAACGTGCTGTTGTTGCATACACTGCCTACCGATACTTTGCACTGAGGTAACTGAGGGATGTACTAAGGGATGTAGGCATATGATGACAAGAAGAAAACAAACTTATGGTCGGGCTGCCCAAGACACAAATGAGATGAAAACAGTAAAAGAAATGATGGCTATAGATATTAATGAAGATGATGATGCTTACAATAGCATGCAAAATTCAGACATAAGTACTTCAGACTTATCGTCATTAGAGGAGGATACAATGAAAGGATGAGACTTTTCGCATACGGCCAAAGAAGGGTTTGTCAGTCTAGAAAAATGGATACCTCTCATATTTGACGGCAAACGTATTTTGGTGGCCATGGGCCAACCGTCCCATGCACGATATGACAGACATATAGGTTTCCGAGTTTGCCAATGAACAACTATTTTGATGTAACAAGGATCGCCATTTTGTTTTCTAACCATTGCTCATTGCTTTCTGTTCTTATTGCTTCACAGCACATTTTCTGCTTACACTGCTCGACTGTAAAACATTGTTGTCTGCACGTGAAAGGACAAGGCCGCAGGGCCGCAAGGATAACAAGAGTTTGTTGAAACACAACGTAGGCAGCGCCAGGAAGGAATGCCCGGCTCCCTCCCGAATGTAGCCTTGAAGCAGAGCTGCAGGGCATTTAATCATTTTGCAGCTGCCAGCCAGTCTCGTTACATGGTAGAATATGTTAGAATAAAGCAGCTAAAGGCTTGAATTATGCTCTTCTTATGGCCCCCCTTTACTGAGCCTTGTAGAGCGTGTCGGCTCCCAGGACACGAATAGCACCTCATAGATAGCAGGGTCTGGAATGTGACTCTTCCCCCGTATGTAGCTCGCTTCCAAGAAAAGAACCACTGTGTTCTGTTCAACAACTGAAAGATGCCTCCGCACTTGCAAATTGCATATTGTTACTAGAATAGATATTTGAAGGTGTCATAATTGTCGGAAGTGTCCATCATCACACCGAGTTCAAAGAAACCCAATAAAGGGGGGTGTTAAACATGTCATAGCTGATTGTATGATATGCATTTTGTATATATGTAACTGATGTACGTAATTCACTTTCTTGCGTCCCTCGAGGTCTAGAGATACACGTCACAGGGCTTGAGACCGAGTTGGCCAACTGAGACTATTTGCTTTGCAATAAACCCTAGCTTTGGGAATACAACCTTGTGTCTGGCGTATCTATCGTGTGTGGTGACTTGCCTTGTTTCCATAGGGGCCCCTTTTAGGTGGTCTGTCTGAATCACAAAGGTAGATCCATACAAGTATGGTCTAAACCTCTTCAGAGCCCACACAATGGCAAAACATTCACGCTCTATGGTTGCTCACCTTGTTTCTGGTTCCTTCAGTTTCCTACTGATGAAGCAAATGGGGTGCTCCCTACCTTTCTCATCCAGTTGACTAAGGACTGTACCTATACCTATATTGGAGGCATCTGTCTGCACAATGAAGGGTTGGTGATAATCAGGAGCTCTTAGGACTGGAGCTTGGCAAAGGGCTTTCTTCAGGTTTTCAAAGGCTTGAGTGCACTCCTCATTCCATCTAAACTTTTTAGGGAATTTTGGAGAGGAGATTACATTCAAGGGAAAAGCTATGGACCCATAGTTCTCTATGAAATTCCTGAAGTACCCAGTGAGACCTAGGAAAGCTCTCACTAGGGTTTGAGTAGTAGGGGTGGCCCAGTTTTGTACAGCTTGTACTTTGCTGGGCAATAGCCTTATTTTACCTCATCCTACCTCATGACCAAGGTAGACCACTTTACTCTGACCAATTTGACATTTGCTTGCCTTTATGGTCAGATGGGCCTGCTCAAGAGCCTGCAAAACATATCCCAGGTGATCAAAATGTTCTTTCCATGTAGGGCTGAACACTGCAATGTCATCCAAGTATGCCATGCAGAAGTCCACCATCCCATTCAGAACTTGATTAGCCGTCCTTGGAAATGTAGCAGGTGCATTCATTAGTCCAAAAGGCACAACCTTAAACTGGTAGAGGCCTGCTGGGGTGGAGAATGGAGTTTTCTTCTTGGCATGGTCTGTCAGTGCTATTTGCCAATAGCCTGGGGTTAGGTCAAATGTACTGAGGTACTTGGCTGAACCAAGTCTATCCACCAGTTCATCTTTCCTTGACAAAGGATGGGCATCAGTCTTAGTGACTGCATTTAGAGCTCTATAGTCCACACAGAATCTCAACTCATTGGATCCTGCCTTTGGTACTAGAACAACTGCACTAGACCATGGACTTGTAGAGGGCTCTATAACCCCGAGATCAAACATCTTGTTGACCTCTCCTTTGATGTGGGATCTCACATGTTTTGACATTCTGTAACCTCTGCTTTTTGCAGGTAAACAGTCACCAATGAGAATATCATGCTGGCCCCAAGGGGTCAAGCCTGGGGATAGTGAAAACAGGGAGGCAAACTGATTCAATAGAACTTTTCACTCCTCCTGTTGTTCAGAAATCAGCTGAGAAGAGAGATTAACTCCTTCTATGTTCTCATCTAAAGGTTGGCCTCTGAGGAGGTCAGGTAGAAGTTAACTCTCCTCTTCCTCTTGAGCTGAAGCTAAAAGCAAAGCTCCTACTTCTGGTCTTGAGACATAAGCCTTTAAACCGTTGGTGTGAAAGACTCTGGGAGCCTCCTTAGGTCTGCATAAATCTACCACATAGTTCACCTCTCCACGTTTGCCCACAACCTTGAAGGGTACTATCCATTTGCCCTGCAAGGCCCTCTGCCTTGTTGGCACCTTAACTAATACAAGCTGGTCTTGAAAAAACTCAAACATGCTGGCCTTCTGGACATGCCAATGTTTGACTAGAGCCTGACCTGCTTTCAAGTTATCACTAGCTTCTGAAACCATGTGTGACATTCTTTTTTTTTTTTTTTTTTATGTTTTATTGGTTAAATACATTTTCAACCTTTAACAAATGCCCAGGAAATAGTCAGGAAATAGTCAATGTCCTTATCCAGACCCCACCGTCCTTACGAGGATTCAACCTCCTCTTCCACTGCATCATTATTACCCTCGATACCTTTTAATATCGATTCTATGAATCGTAGTACTTCCAGGGTCGGACCAAGTTTTTGGACCGTCAGAACTCGTTCCCAATAATCCTCATCTGTCAATATATTTATATTATCCACCCAATCTCCTAGGTATAAGTTCCTTCGGGTGATTAAAGCCGGACAAGAGATCCAATGTTTTACTGATTCCAAGATGTCCGGAGCATTGCAGAAGCGGCAGCTAGCAGCTTCCTTTAGAATTTGTTTTCTTAAATATTGCACTTCTCTTGTTGGCAGGATGTTAAATCTGACTCTCATCAAGAGATCCCTGTATTTTGAGGAGGGAAATCTTCGGAGATAAGGTGGAGGATCATTCAGTGCCTTGCGCTCCCAGATGATATAATAACACTTTGTGTTCTCCCTCTTTAGATTGTCAGTGGCTATCCAGTCATTTTCTCGTATTTTTTTCTTTGCTTTCTCGGGGTTATCTATTAGCGTATCCATTTTGATATGCTGATGTTCCAGAATTTCAAAGCAGTTCTGTTTCCAAGCATTGAAATGCGGATCTGCATTGATTACCTCTTTGTTCGCTAGTAGTTCGAATGAAATAGGAGGTTTATCAAGAATACATTTCCAAAATAGCGAGAGGGTCTTCCACAGCACTATTGACTCCATTGATTGTAATCTCAACTCATGTCTTATTATCGATGCAGGGAGACAATTCGGAAGCCTGAGTACCCTTCTCCAGAAAAAAGCCTCTAGAACCGCCCACGTTTTCCAGTGAAGATTTAACAATGATTCAGCTCCGTATGTTATACTTGCCACTACTTTTTGCTTGTAGAATATGATTAGTGGCATCATTGAATAGGTTCCGTAGCGTCGATGCAGGGCTCTAGCTTGATTAGAGAGTTTCATCAGCTTTTCTTTGATAAAATTTAATTGGCCCTGCTCGTTGATGTTTTTATTTATTCTGACCCCCAGATAAACTATTGAATCAACTATTTGCAGAGGTTGATTATCCAATGACCATGTAAAGCCCTTTTTATTTTTCCCATTATTAGGACCTCGTGCCGACTGCATTATTAGAACCATGGATTTTTTTACGTTGACCGACAGATGGTTTTTGCTTAAGTAAGACTTGAATTCCACCATGCGTCTTTGCAGACCTATGGGAGTTTGGTCCATAAATACCACGTTGTCCGCATAGATGATCCATGAGAGGGCTTCCTCCTGAAATACTGGGGGGAATGCACGTATATGTTCCTGTGATTCTTTCATGTCTGCTAGGTACAAAGCAAATAGGAAAGGTGCAAGGGCGCACCCTTGCTTTATGCCCTTGGTGGTTAAGATTTTCTCTGTCAGATCTCCTCCTTTTGAGACCACTATCTGAACTGAGGTATTAGTGTACAGTTCCTGAATGGCCTGTAGCAGATCTTGCGGGCAGTTCCATTTCCTGAGTTTGGACCAAAGCAGTTCTCGACAGATCCCATCAAAGGCCTGTTCGAGATCAATGAAGCCCAGGTAAATATTCCTTTTTTGTTTTAGCGCCCGCATCTTTAGCATATTCAAAATGAATAGATTCAATGATGTTCCGACGCCACTCATGAAAGCTGTTTGTCTTTTGTCCAAAATCCCTTCCCTAATTGCCCACTTTTTGAGATCTCTTAGCAAGATAGAACAGAACAGTTTCCCTATGGAATCTAGGAGGGCGATGGGCCTGTAATTCCTTGGGTTGTTACGATCTCCTTTTTTATATATGGGTACAATTAAGGCCTCTTTCCAAGATTGTGGGATTGATCTTGTTTTTAATATCTGCTGGAATAATACCAGGATGAAATCCGCCTACTCTTCCTTGTTTTCCTTCAGCATTAAATTCGAGATGCCGTCTGGACCGGCAGCTCGCGATGAACTCAATTTTTGAATTCTTGTTAGAATGTCATCTCTGTCTATTTCTCCTCCGGAGACCTATTACATAGTCAGTCACTCTGACTGGCTTGGGGGAAGGAGCACTCGCCAACCCCTCCTTGATCAGGGCCAATGGACCTCTGACTGGATGACCATAGAGAAGTTCAAAGGGACTGTAACCAACTCCCTCCCGAGGGACTTCTCTATATGCAAAGAGAAGGCATGGCAGTAGACGGTCCCACTTTTTATTAAGTGGTTCTTTCTTTAGCACCTATCATGCTCTTCATAGTACGATTAAACCTCTCTACCAGTCCATTTGTCTGTGGATGGGAGGCTGTAGAGAACTTGTAAGTGACACCACAGTTTTTCAACATGGCGTGCATGTAGTGGGACATAAAATTGGATCCCCTGTCGGATATCACTTCCTTGGGAAACCCTACTCTGGTAAAAATACCAAGTAGAGCCTTAGCCCCAGCCTGAGCCGTAACAGTTCTCATAGGTATGGGTTCTGGGTATTGTTAGGAAAGATTTCGTAATTGTGGGTAATTTTCCTTCCATGTGGCAACCCCTAAACTTTTTGCTGTTGTTTTCACCATGATCTAGACTTTGCCAGAGAAGTGCAGCCTTCTGCCGCACTCCTCTGGGCTTTCGCTCCATTCTTACGGGGAAACTGACATGCCCTTAAGACAGTCAGTACCGGCAAACGCTGTTTTCCGTAGTTTCTTTTATCATGTTGCGGCTTTCGTGCAACATGACACAAGAGGGCACTGTAAGCTAACTGTAAGCTAAGTTACTGCTCTCTGGGGTCTCTAGCCTTCTACGGGCCCTAGATACTCTTTTAGAATTGTAACTGATCGGTGCAAGTGATTCACGGACGAGAATGATGGCAGCGATCGTTTCTTGTGTTTTGAGCTCCTTTTGGCGTTTTAAGCGTGTTTCTTGCGCTTAGCCCAAAATGGTGGCCTGGCTCCCAAAATGGCCAGACCACGAGGCTCCTTTGTCCTGTCCGCTGACCGTCCTGCTCCCTTCACCTTCCCCAGGTCGAGCCGACCCGGGGCCTTCCTTATTTGGCCATGTACTTTCCCGCGAAACACGGATGCTTTCGCAGGCTTCTACAGGCCTTGTGTGTGCCTCCAGGATATGGGCTGGGATGTCTGGTCCCAATACACATCCTGGGTGCCAGAGAGTCTAGGGTGGTGTGAATGCCTGGGACCACCGTGGTCCGTGATAGGTCCACGTATGGTGTGAGTGTTGATGAGCGGATCTCCCATTGGGTCCCCTCCGTTTTGGCGCGAAGGGAACCGTGGATAAGAGGGGGCTGGAAACACCACTACCATGTCGATCTCCTGAGTTCTCACGAACGAAGGAATCCAGGAGCTAAGTATCCTGCAACCACGAGGCTGAACCGAGGAATCGCTGGTGACCCGCTGAAGGACTGCTCCTCTGCACTGCTGTCGCCTTGTGAAACCCTTTTTACCTCTGATCGAACCAGAAGGCCTGTACTGGTACTTCGACCCTTGGAATAGCGGGAACAGCTATTCTCGGCATCTTCACCATCTCCTGCTCGTAAGCCTTCGGAAGCGTCTCTGGGCCATCCAGCAGACTGACCAGCCTACACAGGAGTCTTGCTCTGTAACCGCCGCCAGGTTGTGTTGTATTTCTAGTCCTTGTCACTCTCACACGATTCGTACACTTGGCGTTCCCAGGTTTGAAGTGAGTAGTGTACATTTGACTGAGATACACACGGCCGCTCCGTTGCCCTGCTGTGGTAACAAACTGTGCAGGTTCACTTTGTTTGGGACATCTTTAACTTACCTCTGCTGCTGCAGAATCAACACGACAACGAGACGTCCCCTGCTCTCCTGAACCTGCCAGCGACTGAAACTGACGCGGAGAAGCCTGGGTCTGCTTGCATCGGGGACCGGTGAGTAGCATAGCTAGGAACTGGTCGCCCTCCTGCAGGTGCCCATAGCTTTTCCCCGCTGTGTCAAAACAGCACGCCTTTCCGTACTCGCGCTCTGCTTCTGCCCACAGTGGAGGCTGCGCTTAAGTCGCTGAACTCTGTTCTTCTTCATTTGTGCACTAAACTGAACTGCTTGATTCCCTCGAAGAGACTCCCCCTTTTGCCCGTTGGCACCAGCGTGTGCAGGTACTTTTGAGCACAAGGCTCCACTCTTCTTAGGGCTCAGACTTCCTTTTAGTTAGGTGCCTCTGAAGGCGGACTGGGTCTAAGCATTATTTTGCACTGCCTGTTTTCCTTCCCTTTTAGGTGATCTACACATTTCGTGCATCTAACGCTATAGACTTGTTTGTATTTGTATATATATTGTATTGGTATGGTATGTGTTGGTTTACTAGAGTTGTATTGTGATTTTTCGCTACGGTCATTGTTTTAAAGGCCTTGGAATAAATGTGTATATATTTTTAATATAACACCTGTTTGGAGTAGTTTGTAAGTGTCCTTGCTTTGTGTGCTCATTGCGGGCTTTCAGTCACCCTCACCCCTCTTGAGACCTAGTCTTGACCGCCGCGATCGCTACCCTGATTGGTCTAGCTTGTCCAGAGGTTACCCTGTTCCAAGTAATTAGGTTGGCCTTCTGAACTTCTGCGCCGCCAGGACAGAGTTCAGAAATCCGTCTTAACAAATTGGTGTACAGCGGTGGGATACGACTGAAGGTATCCAGTGTTGCGCACGAACTAAGGCATTTCAAGTTATTCCTACCAGGACACGTAGTGAATTGTTATAGTTTAACTTTAAAAAGGCCATAGTCCTATCTAACAGTATGGAAACAAATACCTTGTTAACTTTAAATGCTTCCAAATCAGAAACATTGAAAAAGATGTGTGCGGAGAGAGGTGTTTCCTCTCAAGGCACGAAATTGGATATGATCCAAAGAATCGTGGCGTGGCAAGAAGCGCAGCTTGACGCTATAACTTCTGAGGACAGTGCGGAAGGAGATGGGGCTGCTCTCACTGGTAGAACCGACGGTTCTGCCGCTGCACTGATCCACCGCGACCACAAGGACAGGGAGGATGAGATGTCTAATGTTTCCTCTGCCAGTGCTGATGGGGAGGCTATGCTTGAATTCAAGAAGCAAGAGCTGCGGTTTAGGCAGAAGGAGCTTGAATTCAGCATAGCCAAACTAAAAATCGAACAGGCAGAAAAACAGAAAGACAGGGATCAATGGGTCCAAGGGTCCTGGACATGGGTCTGGGGCCTCCTCTCATCCACGGTTTCCGAAAGATCTACTCAGTGTGTATGAAGAAAGGAATGACATTATGGACTGGCTGAATGCTTTTGAGTATGCATGCGAAGTTCAACAAGTTGACAATGCTGATAAGATTGCCGTTACTCAGCAGACTGCCCCATTCTGGCTGTAGTGCCATTATGGAAATGTCGAAGGCTGAGCGAGCTGATTTCGCAATGTTAAAGCAAACTCTCATTTTAAAGTTTGGGAAGACTCCGGCCCAATATTTGAAACGATTCAGAGAGTATAAGAAAAAAGAGGTGGTACTTGGGTATCATATGTAACTGAATCCTTAAAAAACTTAACTGGCTGGGTCGAAGGTTATAAGGTTTCTACTTTCGAAGGCATGATAAATCTTGTCATGCTGGAACACATTTTTGCATCTTCTTCCCCGGAGCTTAAGCAGCATTTGGCTGATTCGAAGGAGATAGATCCTAAGAAGCTGGCCATTGCAGCAGACTTATGGGTGTCACATCGAGTGTCCCATAAGGACAAAACTCATCCTGGTAAGCAGGAGGAAGGGAAAAAGTCCAAAGATAAGGAGGGTGGAGAATCTGATAAATCTTCTTCTCAAAAGTTCAGAAATCCGTCTTAACAGGTATCTTGTAGCATGGTCTACTACAACCAGGATAAACCTGTTCCCTGAAGATGTGGGAGGGTCAAGGGGACCGACAATGTCAATGCCCACCCTCTCGAAAGGAACTCCCACCACTGGGAGAGGCACCAGGGGTGCCGCATTCTTGGCTCCACTCTTGCTAGAGGTTTGGCAAGTGTGACAGCTCCTACAGAATTTGTCAACTTCCGAACCCATCTTAGGCCAGTAGAAGTAAAGAGAGATCCTTTCCTTGGTCTTCTTAAAACTCAAGTGAGCAGCCAAAGGTATCTCATGGGCTAACTGTAGGAACTGGAGTCTGTTGGCAAGAGGCACTACAATTCTTTTGCAGTCCCCAGGGATAGACTCAGTCGGTTCACTGTACAAGAGGCCATCTTCCCAGCTTACCTGTGCTTCCCAACTTCTTGCCCATCAAGTTGGTTAGCAGCCTGTTGTCGGAGACCTTCAAGAGTAGGACACTCGCTCTGTCCTTTACTGAAGTCTGCTCTGTTGGGTCCACCTTCTGTCAGTAAAGACTGCAACTCAGGATGGTCAACAGGGTCAAGATCTCCAACTAAGACAATGTCTTCTTCCAGATCTGATTCTTCAGAAACTGGCTCAACCACACAAGGTTGCACCTCACACTCTGCCTCAGCATGTGGAGGGATCACAGGTGTGATCTTGGACAATCTCGGTGATGTCCTTGTTGATAGCACAGGGGTGCTGTCTGTCTTTTTCCTGGAGGTCTTGGATTTCTCCTTTGCCTCTGTTTTCCTAGAAATAGCAGTGATCAACTCCTGTGGAGTGGGAGTGATAGTTTCCTCTATCAACTCCTCTGGAGAGCCTCTCAAGGTTCTCTCCCTTGCAGACCTATTGAGCTCCTGTTTCCTTTTACTGGGAGGCCTGGGGGTGCTTGACACAACTCCAAGAGTTTTCAGGTCATTACCCAACAGGACTCTCTCAGGCACTTCACTCTGCACACGAACAGGTATTTTGAAAGTCATATCATTACACTGGATGAGAGCTGGTAACTGGGGAAGTATTTGCACAGGGCCTCCAGCTAACTTGGTGAAGCGTTTGGGTGCCTTAGCAACATCCTCCACCTTGCAAAATGATTCATCCACCACAGTTATACTGGTTCCAGTGTTTCTGATGGCAGGGGTTTCCTGACCATTCACAAAAACACTATCTTTATAATACTCTTTAGTATTATCTGGGATGGAATTATAGACATCTAAATTCTGTTGTTCCCACAAGCCCAGGGACACTAAAGAAACACATCAGCCAGTAGGTGAAAGTTTCCACTTGCCATAGGTACTTCTTCTCGGGAGAAGGCTAAGCAGACAGTGTGGACCCCTGAAGGTTTACCCTTACATCTGGGATCCCCTTTCACATGGTCAGTTGAGCCACAAACATAACATTTCCCAAATGTCTTGATGAATGGGGGTTTGTTCTGACCTCCATCTGGTTTGGGTCCAGATGGTGCACTAGCCTAATTTGGTTTCCCTTGTGGTTTACCCTTATGTTGTTGTTTGTGGCCCTCTTTTGGATTGGTGGTATTAGGATTCTCTTTGTTCTGGGGGGGGCGCTGTTGAGCAGCCTAGAAAACGGCTGCTTAAACTTCGAACTCCGTACCTGCCCGCCTGGATTAGACGAATATCGGCGCTCATCCTCCACACTACACAACAATACTGCCACGATTCTTCGGCCAACACTCTCGTTTCTGCGGGCCCGAAGATTTGAGGAAAATCGGAGTTGGGAACCCGTGCAGTGGTTGTCTGGGCCCGCGGCGGTTGCGCTCTTTGTTCTGGGCCTCCCCGTCGCTGTCTTGCGGCTGCCCACGACATCTCCCCGGCTGGAGGCACCGCCTCGCTTGCTTCCCATGTGCCGCCAACCACAGATGCCCTGAGGCGCTTCCTCGCCAAACAGACCTGTTTTCCCGCTGGTGCCCGTGGAGCTGAGACCTTGTGCCCTCCGCCGCCCTGCCCGTGGACACTCATCGGGGCGGCCTGCGCTGCGGCCCTGGCTGTGGCCGGGTTCAGTGAGCGGGGCCGCTCTGCTCACACCGCTGCGGATCGGGCTAGCCCCTCCTGCTCCGCTTCACACAGGCGGCAACCTGGAGGTGAGGAGACCCGTTGGTGCTGCGCCGCGGTGCTGCACCGTGCAATCCTACGGCGTCCCTGCGGGCCTGCTGACACCGCGCAGCGGGGGTTGCTCTCTCCTCCCTCTGGCATCCCTGACACCTGAGCTGCCGAATCTACGGCCATGGGGCGTGGGTGGAGCCCCTCCGCGGCTCTCTACGATCAAGGACCAGGGCCCCCCTCCGAGTAGCTGCCGGTGCAGGCACCCTGTGGCATGCCTAGAGTTGAAACACTGGGCCATCAACGCACCCCTCTGCTGGGGGACAGCGGCACTGCCTGAGACCAGACACCGCCCTCACATCGACTTCGGACCTTGGCTTGCTGCAGTGGGGGGGTGCTGCCCTCTGGGGGCGCGGCTCTATGCGGGCAGACATACGGGTCTGGCCACCCCAAAGGCTATAAGCTGGGTGTTGAAGGCTCAGCTTTGACCCCCTGCTTTATCCTGGTGGGGCCCCCTTCCCAACCCGCTACTAGAAGCTAGCCCAACAAACCTGGACACGACCAAGTGACACTGTCTGCACAGCAGCCCCTGGCTCCCCCTCTGATCTTGCTACTTGCTTGGATTGTGGCAGCCATGGACCTCCTGCGGGATCCTTCTATTATATAGCCTCCTCGGCCACCCTCCGGGCTGCGACCCTCGTGGCCTCCTTTTAGGGTCCCAAACAGGCATTTCCCACGCCCCCCTCACCCCTGTGAGCCCTGCATGTCCATGTGCTGAGAAGTTCCATTGAGACTCCGGATCCCACTAAAGGTGAAATCACCCTATTTTTATCACTGTGCACGTCTGAGATCAGTGTCAACCCTGCAAGTCGCTGACGGCTTCATACCCAGCGAGCCCACGCATACTCTAATGCAACACTAGCCATACTGGACATGCTTAACACACCCCAGATCGCTCCACCCTGGGTCCACAGTTTCCTTGATATCAGTGCCCGCTCACGGGCTGCATATCCCCAACCAGTCGGGGCAAACATCTGTACAACCGAGCTCATTTTTCTACACGCCGTACTCATGAACCAACGGCTGCCCTCGCCCCGGGCCTCCTAATTCACGAGCCCCCACGAACCTGATAGTCTGGGGGCTGCTCCCTACCACGATAATGCCCAACAGGGTGTAGGGTACCAGCAAAGTCGGTGCCATGGACAGGTTCACCAAGACGGCGCCCAGAGCGGACCAAGCATCCTCCTCAACACTGCAAGGTGAGGAGGATACCCTACCGGACCCCCCTCAGCCTGACTTGTCTACAATGATGGAATCCATGGCCAAAAACTTTGCATCTTTCCATGAAAAGTTGGACGATATTAATGCGAATGTTGCCTCCTTAAGAGCCAAACTCGACCAACATGGGGCCAGGATCACCGAGCGGAGCAAAGAATAGGGACAAATGAGGACAACGTCCACACCCTGCAAAACACAGTCACAGAGCTCGTCCGCGACATGAAGCAGGTCGTCAAGGCCAAGTGCGATGACCTCGAGTTTAGGTCATGAAGAAATAACATTCGCATTGTAGGAGTACCCGAATCGGCGTTGAAGGGGCGGATGGAACTCACGGTCGAACAACTCCTCAAAGACCTTCTAGACAATCCTGAACTGTCGCCATTTTTCATGGTAGAAAGAGCGCACCGCTCCCTGGCACCCCGGCATAAGCCTGGAGATTTCCCCAGGCCAATCATTGCAAAATTGTTAAGCTACACAGACAGAGACCTAATACTTCGCCTGGCCAGAGAGAAAGGGGAACTGAGGCTAGACTCACAAATCATTAGGATCTTCCCCGACTTCTCAGTAGGGGTGCAGATGAAGGGACACCAGTTTGGAGGTGTGAAAAAATGCTAAGAGACAGAAAAATTGAATACGCAATGCTCTTCCCTGCCCGCATCAAATTCACTTACCGTAACAAACTGTACTTTTTCACAGTCTGCTGGATGAGGCAGTTAAATTCATCGAGGCACAAATCCCACTGGCAGATCCCACGGAGGATCCAATGGATGATGATTAGGTTCTGGGATCCCAGGCCTTGACGGTAGCCTTTACAAGCCGTGGCCAATTTACAGACTGCTCTCCGGTGGTTCAACTTGGTTCCCTTCCCTGTGCAATCCTGGGCTTAATACAGCCCCTGCATCAACATCTTACGATCGCTGCCTGCGGAAGGGATACATCCCCATTTGGCCTGTTCACAACGACATTATCGGGGCCTGAACTTTGAAAACTTAGCCTCACTGTTCGAAGCCGGCTTACGGCACTATTTGTTTTGATCTTGCTATCTACAAATATGTTTGCTTCATTGTAACCTAAGTTTCATCAAGCCGTTTTGAAGATTTATTAGCATAATATGCATTAATACGGTGGGTCAGATGGCAGCGGCAGCCCCACTGCAGATGCAATGCCTCTTAAGGCGAAATGTTCATGTTTGAGCCCCTGTTGGGTTCTGGGTCAAGCGTGGCCAAGTTGGGGAGGGCACACGGTTGGTTATTCTCAGGGTGGGCACTATCACACTGCCAGTTTGGAATGGGCAGTGAGGGTGGGGGTGTGAAGTTGGGGAATGTTTCCAAAAATTGGCAGAAAGGTTACAACTGGCCTTGAAGAGTGGCGCGTGTACGCCTCCTCTATACGTTTGATTGTTGTCAGAGATGGGTCCTTTGTATGGGATGTTCCATAAATTGTCACCATGGCCATTAAAATGATGACATGGAATGTTCGGGGTCTAACTAACTTCACGAAGTCCCGTAGGATTACGGCATATGCACAAAGACATGGGATCAAGGTACTCCTATTGCTGGAAACTCACGCACTGAAACTCCTATCATCAAACCTGGCGCTGACCTGGGGCCCCAACAGATTCTATACTCAATACTCTACTCAGTGCAGGGGAGTCTTGACTCTTATCCACAAATCGGTTAAATTCACGCTCCACACAGCCCACATCGACACAAATGGCAGATACGTGATCCTTCACTGCACTCTGGATAATGAGGAATGCTTGATAGCCAACTCATATGGTCCCAACACTGATTCCCCCGAATTCATAGATTGTCATTATCACTGCTTCCAAGGAGCCAGGACCAGCCCAACGTCCTTGGAAGCAGGCCCCTAACCCTAATCCTAGGCACTAGCCGGTCCCCACTGGGACCTTTTGGACCTTGTCCTGGCGTCGGTGGCACCAGGCTCATCAAAACCATTGGTCCCGGCACTGGAAGCGCCGGGCTCATAATAGGTGTGAAGATGCTTGGGTGGACTTACCTGCAGCAGACCATGCTGCTTACTTACCAGCCACTTAGAAGCCATCTGAGAAAAGGGACTACTTTCTTAACTGGGTGGGGCAGCTCCACTCCCTGGATACAGCACTTTAACTCTTCTGGAAAACTGGAACTCTTTTCTTACCTAGGCGGGGCCGTGGAAGAAGACGCCTCATCACTCCAAGGCTATTTAAACCACACCCGATAGATGAAGCGTGCTTCGCGTTATTCTGCATCTGCAGCAGAACGCTCACCGAGTCTGCTCCGGCCTTTCTTCTTCCGATCCTGGACCTGCAAGAATCCTACTTACCATTTCAGTATCCAGACATCATCAGCACCTGCAAAGAACAGAAACAACAGGTTAGCAAGGCGAACTTTACACTCAGTGCTTACTTACCTGATCCATCGGCTGCGGCCGTTTCTTCACGCCTCATCTCCACCTGCAAAAACAAAATCATTGCCATACTTAGCGGCACGCTGTGAATTCCGGATTTCTTCGTTCTGCATCGCCACCTGTGAAGACAAAGTATCGTTAACAACTTACTGGCATTCCGCGGACTCCGGCGCTGCAACCCAACATCTGAAAGGCAAAAGAAAAGACATTAAGCAGGTATTTACTTACGTCCATCACGCTCGTCGCAATAAAACGCCTGCGAATACTCCGGCGTCTCTTTAACACGAACTAAGCTGCATGGAAAGAGACAGTTAGAGCGCTTGCCATACTTACGAACTTCCAGGCGCTTCACTTCATCTTCCATCTCAAAAGCCCTGCAATACATAAGGGAAAAGCATTATACAGAGTCTGCATATAAACGTGCCACGCATGTAAAGACTATAAAGACAAAAGGGCGCTTCACTTCATCTTCCATCTCAAAAGCTCTGCAATACATAAGGGAAAAAAGCATTATACAGAGTCTGCATATAAACGTGCCACGCATGTAAAGACTATAAAGACAAAAGGTGTCCAGAAACTCACCGCTCGTGCAGATAACGACGGTAACCATCCTCTGAATTCAAGAGGCCTGTGTTTCACCAGTGAAGGAACTGGCAACGGCACCCTGCACCAGACGCAGATGGAGAGCCCAGCATTCACCTATATAAGGTGAGCACGTTGACCTGGGGGCTCTACAAAAAGCTGGGAAGAGAGAGAGGGACAATCAACAACCCAGACCATTAACCCCCATATTCTTTCACCTGCAGAAACCTCACTCTTCGAGTCCGACACACAGTGCGAAGAGGTTCAATCCCAGAAGCCAATCGAGTCCTGCACATCACTTTTCGAGTCACAGACATCTTCCTGCCAAGACCCGCGCCTCCGTGGGAATCAGGTGAGCGTTACAGAACGCGAAGCCCACCACAAACCTCCTACCCAGGCGCAATGGAAACCTCAGACACTGATCAACTAGCCCAGTTGCTCGGGGAATTAAGAGCAGAAGTACATGCAGCTCGTCAGGAAACAAACTCTCTAAGAAGAGAACTGATAATTTCCAAGGAGCGAACAGAGGACCTTGCTAGGCAGTTGTTACAAACGCAGGCAGGACAGACACCTTTGCCTGTTCCAGGAGGAAGTTATCCTTCTGCATCATCTTTAAATCCAGTGCAAATCAATCTGCCCGGTAATGTTCCCTTGGCTCCGCCCGAATGCTTTTCTGGTGATCCAAAGAAATTCGCAGTGTTCATCAACCAGTGCCGCCTACACTTCTTATGTCGACCAGCTGCATTCCCAACAGACCAGACCAAGGTGGCTTTCGTGCTTTCTTATCTCAGTGGCAGCGCCGCAGATTGGTCGATCCCTTTAGTCACCCAGGATGATCCGGTTTTACATGATTTTCAGGCCTTCCAGTCCAGCATGGAGAAACTGTTCGCAAGACATGCACAAGGGCAGGCCTTGGACAATGAACTTCTCTCATTACGACAGGGTAATCAAGACCTCTTGACTTATATAGCCTCCTTCAATAGACTCATAGTGGAAACACAATGGCCCGAGGACAACAGAATAACGCTTTCCTACAGAGGCCTGCGTGGAGAGCTCAAAGATGTGTTAGCGCAAGTTGTGATTCCTCCACAAGAGTGTTCTGACTATATTGACTTAGTTGTCCAATTGGACCATAGACTACAGAACAGGAAGGCAGATCGTTCCAGATTTGATACCCGTTGTTTTCTAAACCACAGACCTCGAATAAGGGAGCTGACACTGTGGAACCCATGCAAATAGGGGGCATGAAAGGACCTTTAACCCAGAAAGAGCGGGAAAGAAGAAGGCAGCTGCAATTATGCCTCTATTGCGGAAACTCAGGACACTTTCTTCGGGACTGTCCAGTGAAACCAGCTAAGAAGACTGTAGGAGCCGCGGATACCTGTACCACAAATTCTGAGCAGGGAAACGACCTCGCCCGACAAGAGTAGAGGTCCTCTTGCCGAGCGTTAAGATCTGTCCCGTGACCTCGCATTTCGTGATACCCATGGTCCTCATTAGTCCTGAACGTCCGGATCGTTTGCATGCAATTGAAGCTTACATTGACATCGGAGCAATTGGTAACTATGTGGACCGTGAAATGGTATCAAGGATGAATCTACCCCTTGTCCCTAAGGCAGTAAAAGACGTCATCACTACTGTGGATGGCACGGAGATAGCCTCCGGACCAGTAACGCATGCCACCCAAGAAGTGACGCTAGTGAGTCAAGATGGACACCGGGAGAGAATTGTGTTCGATGTAATCAAGGCCCCTCAGTTCCAGATCATTCTGGGAATCCCTTGGTTAGAGAAGCACAATCCTCAGATCGATTGGCGAGCAAAGACGGTTCAGTTTCCAGAGTGTTTTACCACTTGTTATCCTCGGCCTGATGTTTCACTGGCGGCAATCTCTTCTGAGGAGGTTCCCAAATTACCTCCCGAATACCAGGAATTCCAAGACGTCTTCCGGAAGGATCAAGCTAACACCCTGCCTCCTCATAGGTCTTACGACTGTCAAATAGATCTGATACCTGGAACAACTCCTCCTTGCAGCAGGATTTATGCCCTCACCGAGCCAGAGAACCTTCACCTCAGACAATACCTGGACCAATACCTAGCTAACGGGTTTATCCGTCCTTCAAAATCTCCAGCTTCATCGGCTTTGTTCTTCGTTCCGAAAAAGGAAGGAGACCTTAGGACTTGCATAGATTACCGCGCCCTGAATCAGATCACTGTTAAAAACAGATACCCGTTACCTTTGATCCCTGAACTCCTGGATCAAGTCAAAGATGCATGTATATACACAAAGTTGGATCTCAGAGGAGCCTACCACTTGGTACGGATAAAAGAGGGCGATGAATGGAAAACGGCCTTCCGCACCAAGTACGGGCTATTCGAATATCAAGTGATGCCCTTTGGACTGTGTAATGCTCCTGCTGCTTTCCAATATTTTATGAACGATGTCCTTAGAGAACTCATAGACGTGTGTGTTGTTGTCTACATTGATGACATCCTCGTCTATTCATCATCTGAAGAGGAACATCAGAAACACGTTAAAAAGGTTCTCGAGAGATTGCGTCAACATAATCTTTTTGCTAAGCTTGAGAAATGCGTTTTCAACGTAACAGAAGTCGAGTTCCTGGGATTCATATTGTCACCTAACGGAGTCCATATGGATTCAAAGAAAGTTGATGCAATCATCAAGTGGCCATCACCAACCTCTGTAAAAGGAGTTCAAAGCATGTTAGGGTTTGCTAACTTTTACCGCAGATTCATTCCTGAATTTTCTCGGATAGTCCAGCCCATCACCGCTCTGTTGAAAAAGAACAAACGTTTTGAGTGGTCTTCTGAAGCAGAACAAGCTTTTCAGGACTTAAAAGCTAAATACATTTCTGCACCTGTTTTAAAACATCCTCGCCCAGAACTCCCCTACATCATGGAAACGGATGCTTCTAGTCTTGCTATGGGGGCAGTTTTATCACAAAGAGATCCGGTCACACACCATCTACATCCTGTTGCCTTTTGGTCCCGCAAGTTTTCGCCTCCCGAGATCAACTATTCAATTACAGACAAGGAACTTTTGGCCATCAGATCGGCCTTTAAAGCCTGGCGGCATTATCTTCTAGGAGCCAGACACACAGTCACCGTAATGACTGATCACCGCAATTTACAATATCTAAAGAAAGCCAAAGCTCAGTCTTCCAGACAGCTTCCCTGGGCTCTGTTTCTAGCAGAATTTGACTTTATAATTACGTATCGACCAGGCAGTAAGAACGGAAAAGCAGATGCTCTCTCCCGGATGGGAGTAGATGAACATTTGACCAATCCAGAACCAATACCCATAATCCCAGAACAAAGAATTTTGGGTTTGGTCAGCGCTCAATCTTTTGAAGACATCAAGACCATGGTTAAATCACTCCTAACTCCGGGCGATTTGCAAGATTGGCAATTAAAGGGGAAAGAATTCTCAGTGGATCAAGACCTACCATATTTTCGAGGACGATTGCATTTACCCTGTGAGAAAATACAAAAACAAGTAATCTCCTGTTATCACGACTCTCTAATGGAGGGTCACCCTGGCATTACCAAAACCATGGAAAAGATTAAAAGACATTTCTGGTGGCCGTCATGGAAAAAGGATATTAGAGACTTTGTAATCTCCTGCGGTGTGTGTGCCCAGAATAAAAGTCAGAAGGAGAAACCAGCCGGCCTATTACAGCCACTAGACATCCCTCCCTGTCCATGGCATACCCTGTCCATGGATTTCATCACAGACTTACCTCCGTGCTCGGGGTATACTACCATTTTAGTAGTCGAGGATCTATTCTCCAAGATGGCTCACTTCATTCCCCTGAAGAGTCTACCGTCAGCCTCGGTATTGGCTCGAGAATTCTTAGAAAACATTGTTCGGCTACACGGTTTTCCCTCGGTTTTAGTCTCCGATAGGGGAAGTCAATTCATCTCTCACTTCTGGCGCAGTTGCTGTCGTCTAGCCCAAATTGATGTAAGACTTTCAACTAGTCACCATCCCCAAACTGACGGACAAACCGAAAGGACAAATCAAACTCTAGAGCAATATCTACGTTGCATGCTCCAACAAACTGAAAACCCCTGGAAGGATATTCTTTGGATCGCTGAATACGCTTACAATAATTCGATTCATTCTGGAACAGGGAAGACTCCCTTCTTCCTACTATACGGACACCATCCTAGAACTTCAAACCTGGATCCTCCCTAAGAATTCGAAGCACCTGCTGTGGATCACTTGCACTCGGAGATCACCCGTGCTTTTAAGGAAGCCTCGGCCCATCTGCAAAGAGCTAAAGCTCAATTCAAAAGAGGAGCAGATCGACACCGTAAAGAGGCTCCTCACTACGCTGTAGGAGATCAGGTCTGGCTATCCACTAAGCACCTGCCTCTAAAGGGACCCCGCACCTTCATCCCGAGATACCTTGGACCCTATCTCATATCTGCCATAATCAATGCGGTGGCTGTCAAATTGGAGCTACCTACGCATATGAAAATACACCAAGTATTCCATGTCTCCTTATTAAAATCAGTACAACCAGAAACCCGATTGACTGAATTCCCAGAACCGGTTTTAGTAGATGGAGAACTTGAATTCGAAGTTTAGAACATCCTAGACTCCAAGATCTCCAAATCTAAGTTATATTATCTGGTTGATTGGAAAGGTTACGGCCCCCAGGAAAGGTCTTGGGAACCTTCAGAATATGTCCACGCACCTCGTCTGGTCAAAAAATTCCATCTGAATCACCCCGACAAGCCAAAACCCCCGGAGAAGACACGCTTAGGAGGGGCCTTGAGGGCGGGTACTGTCATGATCACTGCTTCCAAGGAGCCAGGACCAGCCCAACGTCCTTGGAAGCAGGCCCCTAACCCTAATCCTAGGCACCAGCCGGTCCCCACTGGGACCTTTTGGACCTTGTCCTGGCGTCGGTGGCACCAGGCTCATCAAAACCATTGGTCCCAGCACTGGAAGCGCCGGGCTCATAATAGGTGTGAAGATGCTTGAGTGGACTTACCTGCAGCAGACCATGCTGCTTACTTACCAGCCACTTAGAAGCCATCTGAGAACAGGGACTACTTTCTTACCTGGGTGGGGCAGCTCCACTCCCTGGATACAGCACTGGAACTCTTCTGGAAAACTGGAACTCTTTTCTTATCTAGGCGGGGCCGTGGAAGAAGACGCCTCATCACTCCAGGGATATTTAAACCACACCCGATAGATGAAGCGTGCTTCGCGTTATTCTGCATCTGCAGCAGAACGCTCACTGAGTCTGCTCCGGCCTTTCTTCTTCCGATCCTGGACCTGCAAGAATCCTACTTACCATTTCAGTATCCAGACATCATCAGCACTTGCAAAGAACAGAAACAACAGGTTAGCAAGGCGAACTTTACACTCAGTGCTTATTTACCTGATCCATCGGCTGCGGCCGTTTCTTCACGCCTCATCTCCACCTGCAAAAACAAAAGCATTGCCATACTTACCGGCACGCTGTGAATTCCGGATTTCTTCGTTCTGCATCGCCGCCTGTGAAGACAAAGTATCGTTAACAACTTACTGGCATTCCGCGGACTCCGGTGCTGCAACCCAACATCTGAAAGGCAAAAGAAAAGACATTAAGCAGGTATTTACTTACGTCCATCACGCTCGTCGCAATAAAACGCCTGCGAATACTCCGGCGTCTCTTTAACACGAACTAAGCTGCATGGAAAGAGACGGTTAGAGCGCTTGCCATACTTACGAACTTCCAGGCGCTTCACTTCATCTTCCATCTCAAAAGCCCTGCAATACATAAGGGAAAAGCATTATACAGAGTCTGCATATAAACGTGCCACGCATGTAAAGACTATAAAGACAAAAGGGCGCTTCACTTCATCTTCCATCTCAAAAGCCCTGCAATACATAAGGGAAAAGCATTATACAGAGTCTGCATATAAACGTGCCACGCATGTAAAGACTATAAAGACAAAAGGTGTCCAGAAACTCACCGCTCGTGCAGATAACAACGGTAACCATCCTCTGAATTCAAGAGGCCTGTGTTTCACCAGTGAAGGAACTGGCAACGGCACCCTGCACCAGACGCAGATGGAGAGCCCAGCATTCACCTATATAAGGTGAGCACGTTGACCTGGGGGCTCTACAAAAAGCTGGGAAGAGAGAGAGGGACAATCAACAACCCAGACCATTAACCCCCATATTCTTTCACCTGCAGAAACCTCACTCTTCGAGTCCGACACACAGTGCGAAGAGGTTCGACCCCAGAAGCCAATCGAGTCCTGCACATCACTTTTCGAGTCACAGACAGCTTCCTGCCAAGACCCGCGCCTCTGTGGGAATCAGGTGAGCGTTACATAGATGCAGTAACTGATATCCTGTCAAGATATGTAGAAGTTCCTATTATATGGGGGGATATGAATCTTATACTCGACAATGTCCTGGATAGAACAACCACCTCACGCAGGGTTACCTCCCGTGCTGCCAGACAACTTCGTACACACATGGATACCCTAAACCTACATGATGTATGGAGAACGTTCCATCCCCAGGAAAGAGACTACTCCTTCCACTCAACGGTACACAATAGTTCTTCAAGGATTGATATGTTTCTACTGTCGGGGTGCCAGGTAGGAAAGGTGACAAATGTTGAGATTCTAGCACGCACGCTCTCAGATCAATCTCCTGTATTGCTACAGATTCGGCTGGGTAGGACCCTCTCCGCTCGACCCCCTTGGCGCTTTAAATCTAAAGCGCTATCTGACATTGTCTTTAAAGCTGAGTTCCTCTCTGATATAAACGCTTTTTTTGAAAATAACAATACACAGGACATCACTGAGGGGACTCGCTGGGAGGCATTTAAGGTATATATCAGGGGGATGTGTATCTTTAGGGAGGCCGGGGTTCTCAAGTCCATTAGGCAGGCCCTAATTAATTCTGAAACAAAGCTTAAAGCACTGGAACGGAAACATGCTTCTGCGCCGGCCCCAGCAACCCTTGCAAAAATCAGAGCGGAACTAGAAGTATTTGAATCTCATGCCCTGAGCGAGGTGCGGTACTATGCTTTCCCTGTAGCCGCCCAAAGGTATGGTGAGGGAGACAGACCTGGGAGGACCCTGGCTAAACTAGTACGGGCGGAAAGGGGCAGAACCTGGATAGATAGCATTCTTGATGAACAGGGCTCAAGACACTGGTCTGACCAAACCATCATTGACACCTTCGCTAGCTTTTATGCCACTCTATATGGCCCTCAGCCGGAGCACTCTGCCGAAGACCTGGACGACCTATTAGAAGGCATCCCTATGACTCTCATCTCCCAGAGCACTAGGGAATAACTAGATGCCCCATTCACCCTAGATGAGATAGTCCAGGTAATCTCTGACCTCCTCAAGAACAAGGCCCCTGGTCCAGACGGACTCACATCTGAGTTTTACCAGGAGCATGTTGCTATTCTGGCTCCCGTACTTTACGGTGTCTGGGCCGAATCACTACACTTAACCACCCTCCCTCCTTCCTTGAGAGTAGCCCTGATCACCGTCCTTCCCAAACCGGACAAGCCCCCAGACGAATGCGGTTCCTAAAGGCCCTTATCGCTTATTAATACAGATACGAAGATTTTTGCTAAAATAATAGCGAACAGGTTCCTTCCATTTATGCCCCATCTAGTCCATGCAGACCAAAACAGATTTGTTCCCGGCCGCTCTACAGCACTTAACATCCGCCTTATATTCAATGTGATGGCCAGAATTGACCCAGGCGCAGACGCAGTAGCAGTCAACTAGACGCCCAGAAGGCGTTTGACATGGTCTCATGGCAATACCTGTGGGCCGTGCTGGAGAAAATGGGTGTAGGACCAAATATGATCGCCTACATAAAACTCCTGTATACAGGACCTATGGCCAGGGTGCTGGTCAACGCCAATGTCTCCTCTCCCTTCGCGCTACATAGGGGAACCCGCCAGGGATGTCCGTTCTCCCCTATCCTTTTTGCGCTCACCATTGAGCCCATGGCGGACCATGTTAGGCCTAGGCACACCCGTAAAGTTATTCGTCTACAGGACGCACCGGAAATCATCTCACTGTATGCTGATGATGTGCTTCTATATGTTAGAAACCCCTCCACATATCTAGACCCCATCATCCGAGACATAACTAAAATTGGCACTTCTGGCTTCACCATCAACTATTCTAAATCAGAAATGTTCCCTCTCACTGGGGCTACCCTACAATCATCATGTGAATTCCCCCTACGCTGGTCCCGTGGGGGTGTCAGATACCTCGGCGTGCAAGTATCACTAACCAGAGCCTCTTTACTGGCGGAGAACTATGAGACTACGGCACTGCTCATTGAATCCAGAATGCTCAAATGGTGTAATCTTCTGCTGTCCCTTGCGGGCAGGCTATCCCTAATTAAAATGATTGTGGTTCCCAAACTCCTCTACATCTTTGCTAATGTCCCAGTGTGGCCCGGGAAGCACTATTTCAAGAGGCTCCACTCGGCGTGTGCCCAATTTCTCTGGCATTCTGGAGCCGTCCGCAAGAAGTGGCAACATATGACCTTACCCTACGAAAAAGGTGGTTTCGCAGCCCCTAACCTTACACTGTACTGGATTGCGGCACAGGCCCAACATGCCACACACTGGTACGCACACCTCAATCCGCCCCCACATGTCAAATTAGAGAAACTGGCGGGCGATGGGAATAACATCATGACCTTAGTATTACACCGTTCGTTCCAGACGGATGCCCCGGCGGATCCCGTGGCCACCACGATTAGAGCATGGAAGAATAGCATTCTGGGTTCAAAACAAGAGCATCGCCCGTATTACAAATGGCTTCCCATATGGCAATTCCCTGGGCTCTCCCCCACACACGACCAGCACTTTGTCCGACACTGGGGAAACCTAGGCTACCGTGCACTAACTGACCTATATCCCGACGGTAAATGTATTACTCCTCTAACATGGCGGCCTGAACACTCCAACTCACCGCTGGAGTTACTACAATACTTCAGGCTAAGAGCGGCAGTCTGTGAAATGTGGCCCTCTTACCTAGATGAGCCCCCAGACTCACCTGAGCTCCAATACATTTCAAATTCTGCAGGAGGTAGAGGAATTATATCCTCCCTGTACAAAATGCAGCTGGGAAAACTAGAGGACGTATCCCCAAAGCCATGGGAAGCTTGGGCCAGAGAGCTAGAAAGGGAAATTACTGATGAGATGTGGAACAAAATGTGTGCACACACGCGCAAGGTGTCTCTGAACGCTAGATTCCACTGCATACAATACAAACTCCTTAACAGACTGTATTACACACCGCTCAGAAATGCGAAATTTTCTCACACCCCGACCCACACATGCCCAAAATGTACATCTGAAGAAGCAGATCATATACATATGTTTTGGTCCTGCGCTGCGCTGGGTACGTTCTGGCTGGATGTAATGAAAGCGCTCTCAGAAATAGTTGGGTCCCCGGTGTACCTTGACCCATTGGCTTTGTTGTTTGGGGTTTGGGCTGGGGAAGGTGCAAAAAAATGTAAAAATTCTTAAATGTGAGCACTATTGTTGCCAAAAGATGTATATTACAATGCTGGAAGCGGCGATCCCCCCTGACTCTGAAAATGTGGCTGAAAGCCCTTACGTGGGTACAAACATGTGAAGAAGAGTATATTGGATCACTACCCATTCCATCTCGCGCCAAAAATGTGTGGTCTGAATTCTGTAGCTATCTAAACAGCAGAGACGAGGTGGAATGGCGCTCCACCCCCCTGCCGGAGCCGCCCGACTCATCATAAGAACTGAACACTTCGCAATCCCCTATGCCATGGTGCTTCCCCCCCATTCTGTGCTGCTTGTAATTGATCATGATGTAATGCCTAAATGCAATTTGTGATTCCTGTCTCTCTCTGTGTAAATCGTACTGTACCTGTCCTAACCTTCTGCCAATAAACAAAAGTTAAAAAAAAAAAAAAAAAGAATTCTCTTTGTTATCTTTCTTTGGCTGTTTCGCCTCATCCTTTTTCTGATTAGCCCCAGAATACTTGTGAGTAGCCCTGTTGGCAACCCACAAGTCAGCAGCCTTAGCTAGCTTCTTTGGATCTATGTTCTTAGAATCAGCCAAGTGCTGTCTGAGCTCAGGAGAGCAGACATCAGAAATAGACTCCAGCATAACAAGATTTCCAATTCCTTCATAAGTGTTTACTCTGTAACCCTTAATCCAACCATCTAAGTTTTTCAAACATTCACATACCCATGTAGCCCAAGGGGTACCATCATGCTTTTTGAGGGTCCTAAACCACTTAAGTTACTGGGAAGGGCTCTTCCCAAATCTAGCAATTAAAGCTAGCTTCACACACTCATAATCCATCCTATCCACCTCCCCCAACTCCATCACAACATCAGATGCAACAGTGGATAGCATAGAGAAGAGCCAGGGAAGCAATTGATTCCCTGTAAGACCTTGAATACCATGGTTATATTCAAACATTGCCAACCAATCCAAAATATCAAGCTTAACCTCATACATACCCACAATTTCTCTAGGCATACGGGGTCTCTTAGGACTGGGAGACCTAGAAGACTCTGGGAGAGAAGCATTTTCAAGAGATAACCTTTTCATTTCTAGTTCATGATTCAACTCCATTTCTCTGAGCTTAAGTTCTTGATGCTTTTGTTCAGTTTGAGCATTTAAAAGTTTGAATTCCAATTCAAGCCTCATTTTCTCTAGAGCAATGAATTCAGGACGGAGTGTAGGACCTGTGGGGATCCCAGTGGACAAGAGTTGAGGTTGCTGAGCAGGCAAGGGAGCAGAGAGACCTACATTATGAGACACATCTGCCTCTTCCAACTCATCAGTGACAGACATATTATCATCCTCAATACTTTCCACATTTGCTAAGGAGTCTGGCATTTCAGACCCACTCCCCAGACCTGGACTCTTTAACCATTTTTCAATCAATTCAGACTTTCTTTCTTTGGCAGAGAGTTTCCTTTCCTTACACAGATTTCTTAAATAATCTGCAGTGTAACTAAGGAGGGTCTCCTGACTGTAGCTTTCCATATCAGACATGATTAAAATTGTTTTTTAGTGATGTTAGCCTTGTGGTTAGTTGATCCAAGGTAATCGCAGCACTCTAAGTGTAATTACTATACTTGATCCTCACTGCTGTACACCAGTGTTAGGCAGAATTATATGCAGTACTCTGGGAACACCACACACAATTAAGACTACAAGTGACAGTACAAATTAACCTTTCGTACAAGCCTGTACTACACTGTTAAAGTGGTAGCGATGGCTGAGCAGCCAGGCTTATCTCAAGAGTAAGTGAGCAGTATCAAATAGTTACACAAAGGACAGCAATTACTATGATTCAAATAAACACTGACTCAAGGTTGTCAAGTAAAAGAATATACATGTATTTTACTCTTCAGCTGTATAACATTTCACTATTCTTAGCAGTTTCAAAATCACACTCTTAATAAACCACACAACTCCCAATAAGTTCCAGACAAGTTAAGTTCACAAAATGAAGTGGGAGCAAAATGGCACTCCAGCTATTTAAAAGGGAGGGAAAGACAAAGTTACTAGAAATTGAACCACGCCAACGGTCAATTGAGTAAGAGGAACTACAGTGATAGAATCAGGTAGAAAAGGCTTAGGGGCAAAGTCAATAGGACAAAGTCTTTTGCTCAAGATCACACGGTTCAGGGTAGTTTGCAGTAAAGTTCGTGCCACGGATTCTGGATGAGGTTGGTTGGCAGAAAAGATAGTTCAAAGAGAAGAGAAGGACAAGCCCTCGGATTGGAGAAAGATTTCAAACACTTCACCGCGGTTGAACGAAACAAACAACTGGATTTGCACAGTACTTTAAAACAGAGAAGAAGCTGTAGCTGAGGCGGACGTTCCTGGTAGTTCCTGCAGGCTTGCTGTTCCTGAAGCGACTGTCGGACTGACAAGAAGTAGGAAGACTGGAGGGCCCTGCACTACCCAGGGAAGAAACCAGCAGCGGAGCAAAGCAATGAATAAAAGGTGCGCTCCTTAAAACCCAAGCAGGGTCTGACCACCCTGGCTATCCGGCCCACTGTAGCTCTGTACAGTGAATTCAACCAGAGGAGGGGTCCTGGCTTGCAGTTTGGTGAACTGGTTGGTCCCACCAGCTCAAGGGAAGAAGTTTCCTGGAGGATCTTCTCTGTCGTTGGATTCTGAAGATTCAGACCTGCAGCAGGGCTTCACCGGGCGGTTCAGTTTTTGTAGGGGTCCTCTTCCATCAGCTCCTCATTGGTTCTTTCGTTCCAGTGGCGACTCTGCCTTTCCAGTCCCAGAGACATGCTTTGTATACAGTTTTCACCCATTCACACAGCCTGGCTGTCAATCACACAGCAGGGTGGCTGTCCTGGCAAGAACAGTCACCCAGCCAATGAAACAGGAGTGTGACTTGGGTTATCAAGGGAACCCATGGCAGGGGTACTAAGACCCATCCTTCATATCCTGCCTACCCAGACTTTCAGGCGCCTTAAGGAGGGCTTCTGTGCAGAAGGCAGCGAAAAGACGGCGAACAAAGGGACCAAACCTGGTTTGGAGCGCAGAGTAAAACACGAGAAAGACATTTACAAAAAGAAATGGCTAATAAACCCAGTCGGAACCGTAATAAAATATATATGGTAAAGCGGGTCTATGTTTGAGGCTAATATAATAGCCTAAAACAATACCATGGTTATTTAAGATAACCGCGGTATAGAAAATAGGGTAGTTACCACTGCCACCAGCCAAGTCTTGATGTAAAGGGAGCGAAACAATGCTCCAAGAGACTCAGACTGAAAGTGATAAGAATTAGCCCTTTCCAATATTCCATTTAAGATGGGGTGTACTGGGTCTGTGGTTTAACCCTTTAAGTGCCAAGGACGAGGTATCTCGTCCTTGGAAGTGCACACGCAGTGCCAAGGACGAGATAGCTCGTCCTTTTCGGCACCTTGTTTTGAGCGATCCCTGCAAAGCAGGGATCGCTCAAAACTGTAATCCAACCCCCGGGCTATGTGAGGGGGAGGTCCCCCCTCACTGCCCGGGGGTTGGATTTCCTTCAGTTTCACGCCGACGTGCGTGACGCACGTCGGCGTGAAACTGAAAGCAATTCCACCGCAGCAGCCATTTTCGGCTGCTGCGTTGGAGAGAGAAGGTGAGTGCCCTTCTTGTTCCGCCTCGATCTCCGGCTGTATTTCAAGCCGGAGATCGAGGCGGGTATCGTTGGAAAGGGGAGATTCTCCCCTTTCCAACGGTACCCATTGTGTGACTTTGCTGCCCGCGGATCGGGCGCAGGGCGCCTCGATCCGCGGGCAGCAACGTCACGGATCAAACGAAGATCCTTTTGTGACGCGTGGGGGAGGGGGGGCTGCTTACTAGGTAAGCGGCCCCCTTCCCCCGTGGCCCCAAAGCATGGGGCCACAGCGCCAGGGACCCCTGGGGGCAGATGATCACTGCCCCCGGGGGTGGGGGAAAAAAAAAAAAAAAAAAAAATCGAGGGAAGGAGGGAGGTGGGAGGGGGTTTTGGGCCCTGGGGCCCACTGGGCCACCAGCGATTGACCTAAAAGTGGTGTCCCTGGAAAGGGGACTTTCTCCCCTTTCCAGGGACACCACTCATATGCCGCATTGCTGGTCACGGATCAGCGCAGAGCGCTGATCCGTGACCAGCAACCCACTGAACCACCATGGATCTGTTTGCGAGTTGGGGGGGAGGGGGGCTGCTTCAGGTAAGCAGCCCTCTCCCCCCCCCCCCCGGCCCCCAAAGCATGGGGACACATGAAAATGTACCCTGGGGGCAGATGGCTGGCCATCTGCCCCCAGGGAAATATATATAAAAAAAATAATAATAATCTGAGGGATGGGGGGAGGTTGGAGGGGGTTTGGGGTCCTGGGGCCCACTAGGCCACCAGGGATTGAACAGAAAGTGGTGTCCCTGGAAAGGGGACTTTCTCCCCTTTCCAAGGACACCACATATGAGGCATTGCTGGTCACGGATCGGCGCAGAGCGCTCGATCCGTGACCAGCAACCCACTAGACCATCATGGATCTCTTTGTGAGGTGGGGGGTGGGAAGGGGGCTGCTTCAAGTAAGCAGCCCTCTCCCCCCTCCCGACCCCAAAGCATGGGGGCACGTGTATGTGAACCCTGGGGCAGATGGCTGACCATCTGCCCCAAGGGAATGTAAAATAAAAAACAAAAATGAAATGATGGGAAACAGGGTTGGGGGAAGGGGTGGGGGCCACTAGCCACCATGGATTTTTTACTGAATGAAAGGGAGGGGGTGTCCCCCCATAGGGGCGGGTGCCCCCCCAACCAAAGTAGAAAGGGGGCACCCCTTGTAACCCTCCCTGGGGGCAGATATCTGTTCCTAGGGAGGGCCATCTGACCCCAGGGAGGGATGCATGAGGTGGGGCCCCCCCTATCTGCCCCCAGGGAGGGTTGCATGAGGTGGGGCCCTCCATTTGGGGTGGGGGGGGGTTGAGGGCCACCCCCCGTTGCGGTACATCATGCGCTGCCAATTTAGTGTGGCCCTCAGCCCCCCCTAAAAAGCAGCCTGTGGTTTTGTAATTTTTTTTTTGTTTACCCAACTTTGCTTGGTGCAGATGGCCACATTAGTGTGGCTATCTGCCCCCAGGGTGCCCAAACCCTACTGCCCCATCTATTGGGGGTCCAGCCCCACCTTTTGGGGTGGCCCTCTCCCCCCTCACCCCAAATGGAGGTGGGGTGTACCTCACGCAGCCATTTGGAGGAGGCCCAGGGAGGCCTGCATGAGGTGTGTCCACCAGCCATTGGGGGTGGGGTGGGGGGGGCACCCCAAAAGCTGGGGCAGGACCCCCAATAGATGGGGCAGTAAGGTTTGGGCACCCTGGGGGCAGATAGCCACACTAATGGGCCCATCTGCACCAAGCCAAGTTGGGTAAACAAAAAAAAATATACAAAAACACAGGCTGCTTTTTAGGGGGGGCTGAGGGGCACCCTAAATTGGCAGCGCATGATGTACCGCAACGGGGGGTGGCCCTCAACCCCCCCCCCACCCCAAATGGAGGGCCCCACCTCATGCAACCCTCCCTGGGGGCAGATATCTGCTCCTAGGAAGGGGCATCTGACCCCAGGGAGGGATGCATGAGGTGGGGCCCCCCCTATCTGCCCCCAGGGAGGGTTGCATGAGGTGGGGCCCTCCATTTGGGGTGGGGGGGGTTGAGGGTCACCCCCCGTTGCGGTACATCAGGCGCTGCCAATTTAGGGTGGCCCTCAGCCCCCCCTAAAAAGCAGCCTGTGATTTTGCATTTTGTTTTTTGTTTACCCAACTTTGCTTGCTGCAGATGGGCCCATTAGTGTGGCTATCTGCCCCCAGGGTGCCCAAACCCTACTGGCCCATCTATTGGGGGTCCTGCCCCACCTTTTGGGGTGGCCCTCTCCCCCCTCACCCCAAATGGAGGTGGGGTGTACCTCACGCAGCCGTTTGGAGGAGGCCCAGGGAGGCCTGCATGAGGTGTGTCCCCCAGCCATTGGGGGTGGGGCGGGGGAGGGCACCCCAAAAGGTGGGGCAGGACCCCCAATAGATGGGGCAGTAAGGTTTGGGCACCCTGGGGGCAGATAGCCACACTAATGGGCCCATCTGCACCAAGCCAAGTTGGGTAAACAAAAAAAAATATACAAAATCACAGGCTGCTTTTTAGGGGGGGCTGAGGGCCACCCTAAATTGGCAGCGCATGATGTACCGCAACGGGGGGTGGCCCTCAACCCCCCCACCCCAAATGGAGGGCCCCACCTCATGCAACCCTCCCTGGGGGCAGATAGGGGGGGCACCACCTCATGCATCCCTCCCTGGGGTCAGATGCCCCTTCCTAGGAGCAGATATCTGCCCCCAGGGAGGGTTGCATGAGGTGGGGCCCTCCATTTGGGGTGGGGGGGGTTGAGGGTCACCCCCCGTTGCGGTACATCAGGCGCTGCCAATTTAGGGTGGCCCCCAGCCCCCCCTAAAAAGCAGCCTGTGATTTAGCATTTTGTTTTTTGTTTACCCAACTTTGCTTGCTGCAGATGGGCCCATTAGTGTGGCTATCTGCCCCCAGGGTGCCCAAACCCTACTGGCCCATCTATTGGGGGTCCTGCCCCACCTTTTGGGGTGGCCCTCTCCCCCCTCACCCCAAATGGAGGTGGAGTGTACCTCACGCAGCCGTTTGGAGGAGGCCCAGGGAGGCCTGCATGAGGTGTGTCCCCCAGCCATTGGGGGTGGGGCGGGGGGGGCACCCCAAAAGGTGGGGCAGGACCCCCAATAGAGGGGGCAGTAGTGTTTGGGCACTCCGGCGCCAGATTGGCACACCAATGTGCCCCTGTGCACAAAGGGGAGTTGGGTTACCAAAGGAAAACAGTGAAATTGTTGGAAGGTTTTTTAGGGGGGGCGGTGGAGCACCCCAAAGGGTTGGGAAAGCTGAATGGGGCGTTAACCCCCCCCCTGCCCACAATGGAGTGGGTGCCATGTCATGCAGCCCTCCCTGGGACCAGATATCTGCTCCTAGGAACGGACGCCTGAGCCCAGGGAGGAGTGCAGGACAGCCTTCCCCCTTATCTGCCCCTTGGGAGGGCTACATGAGATGGGCCGCCCCTCAAATTGGGGTGGTGGTGGAGAGGTGCAACCCCCCTCACGTTAGAAAATTCCACAGCGGTGTAGGGGGCCCCTCCGCCCTCACAAAAGGGCAGCCTGCCATTTTGAATTGGGTTCTTCGTTTACTATACCTGCCTTTGCGTAGAGGGGCACATTGGTGTGCCAGTCTGGCGCCGGGGTGCCCAAAACGTACAGGCCAATGCTACAGTGGGGCCAATATGGGTGGTCTGGTATGTGGGTGGGCTGACACAGATAATATATGTTTTGTTCTTCCCTTTACAGGTCTTGAGCAGTTCAAGCTTCTCCCTTGTTATGTACGTATGAAATTTTGCTTATTCCAACATTTGATAGTGGGTGGAGGGCACATTGCTATTGGGGTGGGGGTGAACAGGGCCTGTAGTGTTCTGTTGTGAAGGAAGTGGGTGCTCTGGGGAGGTATTGGGGTGGCCAGGAACACACTTGTCCAGGTTGCGGACAAAACGCCCCCCAGTGCAGCTGAACAGTGCTGTTTCCCTGGGAGGGAAGTTTGCCAATTAGCCATCTGTGCAATGTTTGTTTTGTGTGCTGGGGGTTGCCATACACCCATTGGTTTTAGGCCAGGTTGCTATCACTGTGCAGTCCAGCCTTCTGTGGAGGTAGATGACAGAGAAGTTTCATGTATGTGGTGGAAGGAGCTGAAAAATGTACAGATATATGCCAGACAGTTCGGATGTGTTATTGGTAGGCAAAGCACTGAATGTAAATCTTTTATGTTTCTGTTGCAGTTGCGGCTACAGAAAAGCTTATGCTGACTTATGTAAGTACCACATATATTACTTGGTAATGTGCGGGTGGAGGGTTACTGTGGTGGAAGAAACTGTGGCTGCAGTGTCAGTGGTATGGGGGAGAAAGGGTAGGAGGGCGGTTCGGGGGCCAGTGATGGGAGTGCCTTGCATTGAGGAAGGTGGCTGCTTTGCAGAAGGAAAAACTGGGCAACATAAGTAGCAGCTCCTTTTCAAAAATGTTGCCGGTAGTAATGCAGATGGTCATTTTGTTATGAGCATGGTACGCGTACTTGATACAGAGAACACTACTTTTACTGCAACGATCACCATTTCTGTGGTCCTTTTCCAGCAGTCGTCCCAGTGAGCCCCGCCTGGCTCCCCATCCTTTTGCAGGGGGAAAACCTGTAACGCAGGGTAGCTAGAGGGGCAGGAGGGGTGGGGGATTAAGTCATTGCCCTTGGGCGTCCATCTCCCAGATGGATATTTTGTCCCTCAAAAGCAGCAGTGGGTGCAGGGTGCCCCGGCACGGTCCCCATCCCGTCCTAGAGGGGAAAGCTGCAGTGCTGGCCAGGCAGAGATGTAGTGTGGTGGTGGTTGATGTGTGTGACCTTGGCTGCCTCTCGGCCTTGGTAGTTGAATGGCCCCAAGTTCACCAGTACTTTAGGAGCTGCGCCCCAATTTCTCACAATCAAAGAGTCCAAATGTGCATGCATGTGTAATGAAAGGGGCACATTCTGTCAGAGGAACTATATTCGGAGAGGTTACAAAACACCCTTGCTGCACAGGTCATATCCTCTGTCAGACTAGTCACCCTGCCAAAGTGTAATGGTGTAGCATGTGGAAGTCACTTTACTACCGTGCAGTGCAGGCGGTGGGCCACAGGAGCAGACAACCTTTACTGATTACAATTGCCCCAGCAGAACTGTGTTATTGGCACAAGGTGACATACTGTCTTCCTCACCTCCTTCCCCTAAAACACAAGTGCCAATTACGTAATGACCTACTGTAAATTCACATGAGAGGTGCATGTCCGAATAGGTGAAGTGTGTGTCTGGGAGTGTTACAAGAGCCATGTGTTCACACAATCATTCAGCTAGTTGGTAAACTGTATGTATAGGCATATTCATGGGGGTTCACTTGTTTCCATATCATAGTGACGATGAGGGTTGTGTAGATAATTGCCTACTCTTTCACCCAAAGGGCTGCACGATTTTCCGAGGGCCAACCACATCTGGCTCTCAAAGGGATGCCCTCCTGGTACATTGGTTTGGGGTTAGGGGGAAGTGCTTTCACCAGCTCAGAGGAGCCATCAGCGATGTCCATGCAAAAGGAGATGCAAACCCAACACCCTACAGTGGTGCACCTGGGAGGAAAAGATTAAGCGTCTGTGGGAGGGGAAGGGATACATGAGCTGCTAATGGAGGAACGGGAATGGATAGCACAGATGTTTCCAAACAGTGATGGGTTGGTGCCAGATTTCCGGGATTTATTTATTTTTATGTTTTTTCTGCAGGATGCCATATGCCCACTTGTCTTATTTCCATTTCCAATCCGTCTGCAGTCTAGCCTTCCGTAGTGGTAGATGACTGAGAAGTGTCATGGAAGTGGTGGAAGGAAGTGAAAAATGTACAGATAGTTGCCAGACAGTTTGGATGTGTAATTGGTAGGCAAAGCATTGAATTTTAATCTTTTATGTTTCCTTTGCAGTTTCGGCTACTGAAAAGCTATTGCTGACTTATGTAAGTACAACATTTATTACTTGGTAATGTGGGGGTGGAGGGTTACTGTGGTGGAAGGAATTGTGGGTGCATTGTCAGTGATAAGGGTGGGAAAGGGTAGTGGGGAGGGTCGGGGGCCAGTGATGGGTGTGCCTTGCATTGAGTAAGGCAGCTGCTTTGCAGAAGGAAAGGTTTGGCAGCAAATTTTAAACATTTTTTTCCAGTAGTTATATAGATGGTCATTTTTTCTGAGCATGCTATGCACACTTGTTACAGAGCTCATTCCTTTCACTGCAAAGTTCACCATTTCTGTGGTCCAATTTCAGCAGTGGTCGCAGTGTGCCCTGTCAGGGTCCCCATCCTTTTGCAGGGGGAAAAAACTGTAACGCAAGGTAGCTAGAGAGGGGGGTGTCATTGGCCTTGGTCGTCCGTCCCCCAGGTGGATATTTTGCCTCCAAATTCAGCAGTGTGTGCAGGGTCCAATCCCTTCCAGGAGAGGAAAGCTGTAGTGCTGACCAGGAAGCTATGTAGGGTAGTGGTGGGTGATGGGTGTGACCTTGTCCACCTCCCTTCCTTGGTAGTGAAGTGGCCCCAAGGTCACTAGTGGTCCTGGAGCTATGGCCGAAACACTCACATTGAAAGTGTCTGAAGGTGCACCCATTTGTGGTAAATGTGGCACATTCTGTCAGGGTACCTATATTCACAGAGCGTACAAAGCACACTTCCTGTGGACTTCATATCCTCCGTGAGACTAGTCACCCTGCCAAATTGTAACGATGTAGCATGTGGACGTCACCTTACCACCGTGCTGGGCAGGCGGTGGGCCACAGGAGCAGACAACTTTTACTGATTACAATTGCGCCAGCACAACTGTGTTATTGGCACAAGGTGACATACTGTCTTCTTCACCTCCTTCCCCTGAAAATAACGTGGCAATTATGTGTCGACCTACTGTTATCTCAAATGAGAGGTGGTTTAAGAATGGGTGAAGTGTGTGTCTGGGATTGTTACAAGAGTCATGTGTTGGTGCAAATGTTGTGTAATGTGGTAAAATGTATGTGTAGCCATAATCATGGGGGTTTTCCTGTTTCCATTTCCTAGTGAGGATGAGGGTTGTGTGGATTTTCGGCCACTCTTATATCCAAAGGGCTGCACGACTTTTCCGAGGGCCACCTACATCTGGGTCTGGAAGGGATGGCCTTGCGGTGCATTGGTTTGGGGTGGGGGGGATGCGCCTTCACCAGCTCCGAGGAGCCATCGTCGCTGCCCAAGAAAAAGGAAAGGCCCCCCCCCTGACCTTATAGTGGTTCACCTGGGAGGAAATGATTTTGCGTCTGTGGGACGGAAGGGGGTACGCGAGCAGCTCATGGCAGACCTTGAATGGATTGCAGAGAGGTTTCCAAACACTGTGGTGGCCTGGTCCCAGATGATTCCCAGGATGGATTGGAGAACTGAAGGGAATAGAAGGGCCATCAACCGCTCGGTGTGGAAAATGAATGGCGAGTTCACTAAACTGACAGAGGGCAACACCAGAATACGGACCATTCACCATGGCAATATCAAAGGTGCTGTGATGTTTCACAGAGATGGGGTGCACCTTTCCAAAACAGGCATGGAGCTGTTCATTGGAAACATAATGGATTTTGCCCAGACGCTATTTTAGGGGGAGTTTGCCCAGTGACTGATGGACACACTGGAAGATCTGAAAGGTGAATAGAAGTGGTAGTAAGTATGTTGGCAGTGAGACTTCCACTTTCTAGCAATTGTTTGCATTCATGGCATGTCAAAGCATTTAGTATGTTTCTGCTACTTATTTCTTTGGTACCCATCACTACTTGCTTCAGCCTACATCAATTTGCTTGGCCTTGCAATAATTTTGTCCATGTGAGCTTTCCCCTTACAATAGACACCCCTATATGAATGAGCAGGTGTTATTGTCAAAAGTGTGCCAGCAGTTGGCCGGAAGGGCCAGCCGTGTACTGTATTTATCTTCCCTCTCTGCTTCTTCATTGCCTATGGCTTTTCAACTCACCCAATCACTAATACGTTGCATGGTTCCTTCTCACCTCGATTTCCCATCCACAAGCATCCCATGGGGGAGGGCATGGTGCAAAGCATGTTGGCTGTTTCTGAATAGGTAGTGTGGCTGAAATCCTCGTCCCCACGCTTGTATTTCTGTACAGTTTAGCGGAATAGTACATTGGCCATAGATTTTTTGTTCTCTTTCTTTTAGGTGCAGGTGTGTTGTAGCTGTCTACACACTTGTAGGAAAGCAGTCAGCTGGTCCTTAGCATTTCACGTGAGTGTTTGCAAAGTACTACTCTGTTTATTGTAGCGTGCAGGGAGTACGTCATATTGCAGAGGGCTGCTACTGTTAGTGAGCAAAGTCTGGACCTTTTGGTGTACCTGTGTGGAGTAGGTTTGTGGCACTGAATACCACTTACTGTGCTACGTTCCATACTTTCAGAAGCACACATACTTCTTGTTTCAGTCTTCATCTGGTCTTTGGGCATTGAAGGGTTCCATAGCGAAGGTACTCATGGCTTCTCGGCGATCAATGTCTGGTGCGGAGGCATTAGCTGTAGTGATGGAATCTGGCTCAGAGCAAGGCACAGATGTGTACATGCATTCTGAAACAGATAGTGCTTCTGAGGGGCAGGAGGGAAGTGATTGGGGAAGTGAGATGGCCATTGACGAAAGTCCCTCCTCCCACTCATCATCGTCATCATCTGATGATGAAGAGGAAGGAAGAGTGCGTCCACCTTTTCGCACACTTCCCACACACAGGGGACCTGTAAGGGGGAGGGGACGTGCAAGACTGCCACGCAATGTGGCAGTTCCTGACATGACTCAAGAGTCGCTCTGGGTGCCTCCAGCAATGGCTCAGCCTGTTGTGCCCCCTTTCACTGGTATATCAGGGTGCACAGTGAATACAGAAGGGTTTCAGCCTATTGATTTTTTCAACCTTTTTGTTGATGATGGGTTCATTGCAGACGTGGTTGAGCAAACCAATTTATACGCTGCACAGTTCATGAGGTCTAGGGGTCCCACTCTGAAACCCCACTCCAGAGCACAAGCATGGGTACCCACAAACGATGTTGAAATGAGACAGTTTTGGGGTCTCATTTTGCTCATGGGAATTGGACACAAGCCGTCTGTCGCAATGTACTGGACTACTGTAGCACCACTTTATTGCCCGTTTTTTTCAGCTACAATGAGCAGAAATCGCTTTCAAGCACTGCACCGTATGTTGCACTTCAATGACAACTCGGCAGCATTACCCAAAACGGACCCAAACTTTGATAGGCTGTTCAAACTTAAGCCATTTCTGGACCATTTCACTCACCGATTTGCAGAGGTGTATGTTCCTAGCCAGAACATATCCATTGATGAATCGTTGGTGTTGTTCAAAGGTCGCCTTGTATTCAGGCAATACATTCCTAGCAAGAGATCACGATATGGGATTAAAATGTACATGTTGTGTGAAAGTACCACTGGGTATGTCAGCAGCATGAGAGTCTACACCGGTAAAGACTCTACCCTAAACCCTCCGGGCTGCCCAGCCCATTTAGGGACAAGTGAGAAGATTGTTTGGGATCTTCTCACACCATGGCTCCACAAGGGACATCATTTGTATGTAGACAATTTCTACACCGGAATTCCACTGTTCAAGGAATTGTTCAATGTGGGCACACTCGCATGCGGTACAATCCGCAGTAACCGCAAACGCTTCCCCAGACAACTTGTGTGTAAGAAGTTGGCTAAGGGACAATGTATGGCATTGCGGCAGGATGAATTGTTAGCAGTGAAATTCTGCGACAAAAGGGATGTGTACATGCTAAGTACTATTCATGATGAAAGTACTTCAGCTGTCCCTCTGCGCAGGCAGACTCAGCAAGTGTTGAAACCCAATTGCATTCTGGATTACAACAAGTACATGGGTGGAGTAGACAAAAATGACCAAGTGCTTGAGTCATACCACGCTGAACGCAAGTCGCGTTTCTGGTACAAAAAGTTAGCCACACACATTGTGCATATGGCAACGTACAATGCTTATGTGGTGTACCGTGCAGCTACTCCACAAAACAAGCTCTCCTTTTTGGATTTTGAATTAGAAATTGTTCAATCTCTGGCTAATGTTCATGTACAAATTCCCTCCTTTCCAGAGGTCGAAGATGTAGCCAGATTGCAAGAGCGACACTTTGGTGATTATGTTCCTCCCACTGCCACGAAGGCACAACCGTACCGAAAATGTAAGGTGTGTACAAAACAAGGAAAGAGGAAGGATACTCGGGTGTACTGTCCCCAATGCCCTTCCCAGCCTGCCCTCTGCTTTCAGCCTTGTTTCCTTTTGTATCATACAAAGGAAAAATATTGGGAGATCGACTGATTTCCGAAAATGCCCATCATTCCTTGAAAGGGACCCTTAGCCCCTGAAATCGTGCATGTCTTGTAAAGGAATGGCACTCTTGCACCCTGCCCTGGAGGAGTACCTTCAATGAAAATGCAACAGGATGTCAACTCACTTCACTTGATTTAGCGTGCATTCACGAGCATCGCTAGTCCTGCTTCCTCCACTCGAGGCCTGCCTTGGAAAGGCAACCACAGCCGTAGCTTTCCCTTGAGGCCTGCCAAGAAAATGTACATCAGTCTAGATCCCTCAGCTCAAAGCGTGACTTGCAAAGGAACGCTAATCAGGCTCCTTCCATTGGAGGCGTGCCTACGAAATAGTAATCATTATGAGTCCCTGTACTTGAGTTGTGCCATGCGGGTCTTTCCCCTTTGGCGTGCTTTGGCAAGCAATGCTAGTCCTGCCCCCTCCACTTGAGGCCTGCCTGGGAAAGAGACATCACCCCCGGTACCTTTCCCTTCAGGTCTGCCTCCTAAGGAAAAGGCAGTCTAGCTCCCTCTGCGCGTGGTGTGCCTTGCAAAGTAACGCAATGCTTGTTACGTCCAAAGCAGGCGCATCTTTGAAAGAAATGCCACTCTAGCTCCCTCCACTTGAGGTGTGCCTTGGAGTAGGTGGGGACAGCACTCTGCTTTACTTCCCTTTGGCGTGCTTTGGCAAGCAATGCTAGTCCTGCCCCCTCCACTTGAGGCCTGCCTGGGAAAGAGACATCACCCCCGGTACCTTTCCCTTCAGGTCTGCCTCGTAAGGAAAAGGCAGTCTAGCTCCCTCTGCGCGTGGTGTGCCTTGCAAAGTAACGCAATGCTTGTTACGTCCAAAGCAGGCGCATCTTTGAAAGAAATGCCACTCTAGCTCCCTCCACTTGAGGTGTGCCTTGGAGTAGGTGGGGACAGCACTCTGCTTTACTCCCCTTTGGCGTGCTTTGGCAAGCAATGCTTGTCCTGCCCCCTCCACTTGAGGCCTGCCTGGGAAAGAGACATCACCCCCGGTACCTTTCCCTTCAGGTCTGCCTCCTAAGGAAAAGGCAGTCTAGCTCCCTCTGCGCGTGGTGTGCCTTGCAAAGTAACGCAATGCTTGTTACGTCCAAAGCAGGCGCATCTTTGAAAGAAATGCCACTCTAGCTCCCTCCACTTGAGGTGTGCCTTGGAGTAGGTGGGGACAGCACTCTGCTTTACTCCCCTTTGGCGTGCTTTGGCAAGCAATGCTTGTCCTGCCCCCTCCACTTGAGGCCTGCCTGGGAAAGAGACATCACCCCCGGTACCTTTCCCTTCAGGTCTGCCTCCTAAGGAAAAGGCAGTCTAGCTCCCTCTGCGCGTGGTGTGCCTTGCAAAGTAACGCAATGCTTGTTACGTCCAAAGCAGGCGCATCTTTGAAAGAAATGCCACTCTAGCTCCCTCCACTTGAGGTGTGCCTTGGAGTAGGTGGGGACAGCACTCTGCTTTACTCCCCTTTGGCGTGCTTTGGCAAGCAATGCTAGTCCTGCCCCCTCCACTTGAGGCCTGCCTGGGAAAGAGACATCACCCCCGGTACCTTTCCCTTCAGGTCTGCCTCCTAAGGAAAAGGCAGTCTAGCTCCCTCTGCGCGTGGTGTGCCTTGCAAAGTAACGCAATGCTTGTTACGTCCAAAGCAGGCGCATCTTTGAAAGAAATGCCACTCTAGCTCCCTCCACTTGAGGTGTGCCTTGGAGTAGGTGGGGACAGCACTCTGCTTTACTCCCCTTTGGCGTGCTTTGGCAAGCAATGCTAGTCCTGCCCCCTCCACTTGAGGCCTGCCTGGGAAAGAGACATCACCCCCGGTACCTTTCCCTTCAGGTCTGCCTCGTAAGGAAAAGGCAGTCTAGCTCCCTCTGCGCGTGGTGTGCCTTGCAAAGTAACGCAATGCTTGTTACGTCCAAAGCAGGCGCATCTTTGAAAGAAATGCCACTCTAGCTCCCTCCACTTGAGGTGTGCCTTGGAGTAGGTGGGGACAGCACTCTGCTTTACTCCCCTTTGGCGTGCTTTGGCAAGCAATGCTAGTCCTGCCCCCTCCACTTGAGGCCTGCCTGGGAAAGAGACATCACCCCCGGTACCTTTCCCTTCAGGTCTGCCTCCTAAGGAAAAGGCAGTCTAGCTCCCTCTGCGCGTGGTGTGCCTTGCAAAGTAACGCAATGCTTGTTACGTCCAAAGCAGGCGCATCTTTGAAAGAAATGCCACTCTAGCTCCCTCCACTTGAGGTGTGCCTTGGAGTAGGTGGGGACAGCACTCTGCTTTACTCCCCTTTGGCGTGCTTTGGCAAGCAATGCTTGTCCTGCCCCCTCCACTTGAGGCCTGCCTGGGAAAGAGACATCACCCCCGGTACCTTTCCCTTCAGGTCTGCCTCCTAAGGAAAAGGCAGTCTAGCTCCCTCTGCGCGTGGTGTGCCTTGCAAAGTAACGCAATGCTTGTTACGTCCAAAGCAGGCGCATCTTTGAAAGAAATGCCACTCTAGCTCCCTCCACTTGAGGTGTGCCTTGGAGTAGGTGGGGACAGCACTCTGCTTTACTCCCCTTTGGCGTGCTTTGGCAAGCAATGCTAGTCCTGCCCCCTCCACTTGAGGCCTGCCTGGGAAAGAGACATCACCCCCGGTACCTTTCCCTTCAGGTCTGCCTCCTAAGGAAAAGGCAGTCTAGCTCCCTCTGCGCGTGGTGTGCCTTGCAAAGTAACGCAATGCTTGTTACGTCCAAAGCAGGCGCATCTTTGAAAGAAATGCCACTCTAGCTCCCTCCACTTGAGGTGTGCCTTGGAGTAGGTGGGGACAGCACTCTGCTTTACTCCCCTTTGGCGTGCTTTGGCAAGCAATGCTAGTCCTGCCCCCTCCACTTGAGGCCTGCCTGGGAAAGAGACATCACCCCCGGTACCTTTCCCTTCAGGTCTGCCTCGTAAGGAAAAGGCAGTCTAGCTCCCTCTGCGCGTGGTGTGCCTTGCAAAGTAACGCAATGCTTGTTACGTCCAAAGCAGGCGCATCTTTAAAAGAAATGCCACTCTAGCTCCCTCCACTTGAGGTGTGCCTTGGAGTAGGTGGGGACAGCACTCTGCTTTACTCCCCTTTGGCGTGCTTTGGCAAGCAATGCTAGTCCTGCCCCCTCCACTTGAGGCCTGCCTGGGAAAGAGACATCACCCCCGGTACCTTTCCCTTCAGGTCTGCCTCCTAAGGAAAAGGCAGTCTAGCTCCCTCTGCGCGTGGTGTGCCTTGCAAAGTAACGCAATGCTTGTTACGTCCAAAGCAGGCGCATCTTTGAAAGAAATGCCACTCTAGCTCCCTCCACTTGAGGTGTGCCTTGGAGTAGGTGGGGACAGCACTCTGCTTTACTCCCCTTTGGCGTGCTTTGGCAAGCAATGCTAGTCCTGCCCCCTCCACTTGAGGCCTGCCTGGGAAAGAGACATCACCCCCGGTACCTTTCCCTTCAGGTCTGCCTCGTAAGGAAAAGGCAGTCTAGCTCCCTCTGCGCGTGGTGTGCCTTGCAAAGTAACGCAATGCTTGTTACGTCCAAAGCAGGCGCATCTTTGAAAGAAATGCCACTCTAGCTCCCTCCACTTGAGGTGTGCCTTGGAGTAGGTGGGGACAGCACTCTGCTTTACTCCCCTTTGGCGTGCTTTGGCAAGCAATGCTAGTCCTGCCCCCTCCACTTGAGGCCTGCCTGGGAAAGAGACATCACCCCCGGTACCTTTCCCTTCAGGTCTGCCTCCTAAGGAAAAGGCAGTCTAGCTCCCTCTGCGCGTGGTGTGCCTTGCAAAGTAACGCAATGCTTGTTACGTCCAAAGCAGGCGCATCTTTGAAAGAAATGCCACTCTAGCTCCCTCCACTTGAGGTGTGCCTTGGAGTAGGTGGGGACAGCACTCTGCTTTACTCCCCTTTGGCGTGCTTTGGCAAGCAATGCTAGTCCTGCCCCCTCCACTTGAGGCCTGCCTGGGAAAGAGACATCACCCCCGGTACCTTTCCCTTCAGGTCTGCCTCCTAAGGAAAAGGCAGTCTAGCTCCCTCTGCGCGTGGTGTGCCTTGCAAAGTAACGCAATGCTTGTTACGTCCAAAGCAGGCGCATCTTTGAAAGAAATGCCACTCTAGCTCCCTCCACTTGAGGTGTGCCTTGGAGTAGGTGGGGACAGCACTCTGCTTTACTCCCCTTTGGCGTGCTTTGGCAAGCAATGCTAGTCCTGCCCCCTCCACTTGAGGCCTGCCTGGGAAAGAGACATCACCCCCGGTACCTTTCCCTTCAGGTCTGCCTCCTAAGGAAAAGGCAGTCTAGCTCCCTCTGCGCGTGGTGTGCCTTGCAAAGTAACGCAATGCTTGTTACGTCCAAAGCAGGCGCATCTTTGAAAGAAATGCCACTCTAGCTCCCTCCACTTGAGGTGTGCCTTGGAGTAGGTGGGGACAGCACTCTGCTTTACTCCCCTTTGGCGTGCTTTGGCAAGCAATGCTAGTCCTGCCCCCTCCACTTGAGGCCTGCCTGGGAAAGAGACATCACCCCCGGTACCTTTCCCTTCAGGTCTGCCTCCTAAGGAAAAGGCAGTCTAGCTCCCTCTGCGCGTGGTGTGCCTTGCAAAGTAACGCAATGCTTGTTACGTCCAAAGAAGGCGCATCTTGGAAAGGAATGCCACTCCACCGCCTCTAGTTGAGGCGGGCCATGGAGAAGAAGGGTGGAGCACTGTGGGTCACTCCCCTATGGGAGTGCAGCTTGCTCCTGTTCGGGATTGCCTTACAAAAAAAAAACGTCTGGAAAACCCCATCCGCTTCTGGCGTACTTTGGACAGGAACCCAAATCTGGCTCCTTCCACTTAAGGTTTGGCAAGCAAAGAAAGGCCAGTCCCGCTCCCTCTACTCAAGCCGTGCGTTGTGGAAGACCAGAACGGCATTCAGGTTCCCTCCACTCAAGGGGTGTTTTTTCAAAATATTACACGCCACTTTGGCTCCTTCCCTTGAGGTCTAAGTGTCATGAAAGTGGTACTTGGACACCAACTATATGGCAGCGGTGTCTTGCGTACCTCGTAAGATCCTGCCTTGTTTATTGTTTTACCTCGAGTAATGTTATGTGTGGTGTAAGTGACACGTCATCTGTAGGAATGAATTGGATATGATTGGTGTGTGAATTAGGTAAAGATACAAAGAACATGCAGTTGCAATTTCTGTGAATGGACTTTTCCAGCAGTGACGAAATGATTGTCATTTTGCAGGATGGCTGTTTTGTGTGGGTACGGTGGGACATAAGAATGTTTGGCCATAGTTGCTATGGGCATACTGAAAGCTGGTGTGGAAGATAGCGCCTGTAGGGCAGGGTAGTGAAGTCAGGCAGTATGCACTTGCTATCACTGTCCACATGTGATTGCCAGCACATAAAGTTTGCATGCAGACACAGTTGCTATGAAATTGATGCCAAATGATAGTTAAGATATTGCTAGAGACACAGTTGCATTGTACACAGATGTCCATGTGGTATAAGTGTGTAGATATGCTCATGTGTAGATACACTTGCTCTGGTGCTAGTGATTTCGTAGAAGTGCAACTGCTGAAATGGATGCCAACTGACTGCAGACACGAAAGGGATACGAATGGCCAGTGATCCGGTGGGTGCCTTGACGTGGCATCACTGCTCACAAGGACAAACCTTCTTGTGCAATACAAGGAGGTTGGTCCTTGTGCTAAATCCCACCTTGCGTGTCTAACTGCATTGCGTCTGCTATGTATGGGAAGTGTGAGGAAAGGTGCATGTGAAATGGCTTACTGGCAGTACTTTACTGTTTCCTAAGCGCACTACAGCGAAGTTACTATACTAAAGATGTGCCCATTGTCACTCAGGTACCACACCTGCACACAAAGAGGTCAGCCTCTCATTGGGACACGTGTGGCGATGCGGGAAGGTAGGCCACGTGTTGTTGGCGGTGTGTTTCGGTGAGTGGCCAGAGTGAAATGTCTGAGATTTGTCTTCATTTCCGGCCAATTTCAGAGACATTTCCCTGTGTCCACTCACCGAAACACGTCGCCAACAGCAGATGTCATACCTTCTCGTGTTCCCACAGGTGTTCCGACGAAAAAGGTACCTCGCATGTGTGGGTGCACCTACCGGGGTCGCAAAAGGAAAAGGGTAACCCGCTGGTAACCCCAAGCCTTTCGCCACAGCACAATTTGTTCATGTGGGCAACCTACAGATTTGGGCCTAGGGTGTCGAAGCCAGCAAGGAAAACAGGGAACCCCATGCATTTCCCAAAAGAGGACACCCGTGGGAAAGCACAGAGGTCTGATTTGCGCACATCGCCCCAGATTTTTTTACCCAGACAGCCCTGCAAAGTCGGAAATGTGGGGAAAAAAACGCTTTTTCCGCACATTTCGTTCGCCGCACCCATCGAAACACGCCCCCCACAACACATGGCCTACCGTCCCGCGTTCCCACAGGTGTCCCGATGAAAACGGTACCCCACATGTGTGGGTGCACCTACCTGGCCGCCAAGGGGAAAGCCTAAAACACAAGTAACCCCAAGTCTGTTGGCAGAGGGAAATCTCAGACATTCTGCCGAGCCGCGCAACTTACAGATATGGGCCTCGGGTGTCCAAGCCACCGAGGAAAACAGGGAACCCCAGGCATTTTCGAAAAGAGGACACCCGTGGGAATCCGCAGAGGTGTGATTTGCGCCCATCGCCCCAGATTTTTTTACCCAGACAGCCCTGCAAAGTCGGAAATGTGGGGAAAAAACCGCTTTTTCCGCACATTTCGCTCGCCGCACCCATCGAAACGCGCCCCCCACAACACATGGCCTACCGTCCAGCGTTCCCACAGGTGTCCCGATGAAAATGGTACCTCACATGTGTGGGTGCACCTACCTGGCCGCCAAGGGGAAAGCCTAAAACACAAGTAACCCCAAGTCTGTTGTCAGAGGGAAATCTCAGACATTCTGCCGACCGGCGCAACTTACAGATATGGGCCTCGGGTGTCCAAGCCACCGAGGAAAACAGGGAACCCCATGCATTTTCGAAAAGAGGACACCCGTGGGAATCCGCAGAGGTGTGATTTGCGCCCATCGCCCCAGATTTTTTTACCCAGACAGCCCTGCAAAGTCGGAAATGTGGGGAAAAAAACGCTTTTTCCGCACATTTCGCTCGCCGCACCCATCGAAACGCGCCCCCCACAACACATGGCCTACCGTCCCGCGTTCCCACAGGTGTCCCGATGAAAACGGTACCTCACATGTGTGGGTGCACCTACCTGGCCGCCAAGGGGAAAGCCTAAAACACAAGTAACCCCAAGTCTGTTGTCCATTCTGCCGACCGGCGCAACTTACAGATATGGGCCTCGGGTGTCCAAGCCACCGAGGAAAACAGGGAACCCCATGCATTTTCGAAAAGAGGACACCCGTGGGAATCCGCACAGGTGTGATTTGCGCCCATCGCCCCAGATTTTTTTACCCAGACACCCCCGCAAAGGCCGGGGCACATTCCGGACTTTGCAGGGCTGTCTGGGTAAAAAAATCTGGGGCGATGGGCGCAAATCACACCTGTGCGGATTCCCACGGGTGTCCTCTTTTCGAAAAGGCATGGGGTTCCCTGTTTTCCTCGGTGGCTTGGACACCCGAGGCCCATATCTGTAAGTTGCGCCGGTCGGCAGAATGGACAACAGACTTGGGGTTACTTGTGTTTTAGGCTTTCCCCTTGGCGGCCAGGTAGGTGCACCCACACATGTGAGGTACCGTTTTCATCGGGACACCTGTGGGAACGCGGGACGGTAGGCCATGTGTTGTGGGGGGCGCGTTTTGATGGGTGCGGCGAGCGAAATGTGCGGAAAAAGCGTTTTTTTCCCCACATTTCCGACTTTGCAGGGCTGTCTGGGTAAAAAAATCTGGGGCGATGGGCGCAAATCACACCTCTGCGGATTCCCACGGGTGTCCTCTTTTCGAAAATGCATGGGGTTCCCTGTTTTCCTCGGTGGCTTGGACACCCGAGGCCCATATCTGTAAGTTGCGCCGGTCGGCAGAATGTCTGAGATTTCCCTCTGACAACAGACTTGGGGTTACTTGTGTTTTAGGCTTTCCCCTTGGCGGCCAGGTAGGTGCACCCACACATGTGAGGTACCGTTTTCATCGGGACACCTGTGGGAACGCGGGACGGTAGGCCACGTGTTGTGGGGGGCGTGTTTCGATGGGTGCGGCGAGTGAAATGTGCGGAAAAAGCGTTTTTTTCCCCACATTTCCGACTTTGCAGGGCTGTCTGGGTAAAAAAATCTGGGGCGATGGGCGCAAATCACACCTGTGCGGATTCCCACGGGTGTCCTCTTTTCGAAAAGGCATGGGGTTCCCTGTTTTCCTCGGTGGCTTGGACACCCGAGGCCCATATCTGTAAGTTGCGCCGGTCGGCAGAATGGACAACAGACTTGGGGTTACTTGTGTTTTAGGCTTTCCCCTTGGCGGCCAGGTAGGTGCACCCACACATGTGAGGTACCGTTTTCATCGGGACACCTGTGGGAACGCGGGACGGTAGGCCATGTGTTGTGGGGGGCGCGTTTCGATTGGTGCGGCGAGCGAAATGTGCGGAAAAAGCGTTTTTTTCCCCACATTTCCGACTTTGCAGGGCTGTCTGGGTAAAAAAATCTGGGGCGATGGGCGCAAATCACACCTCTGCGGATTCCCACGGGTGTCCTCTTTTCGAAAATGCATGGGGTTCCCTGTTTTCCTCGGTGGCTTGGACACCCGAGGCCCATATCTGTAAGTTGCGCCGGTCGGCAGAATGTCTGAGATTTCCCTCTGACAACAGACTTGGGGTTACTTGTGTTTTAGGCTTTCCCCTTGGCGGCCAGGTAGGTGCACCCACACATGTGAGGTACCGTTTTCATCGGGACACCTGTGGGAACGCGGGACGGTAGGCCACGTGTTGTGGGGGGCGTGTTTCGATGGGTGCGGCGAGTGAAATGTGCGGAAAAAGCGGTTTTTTCCCCACATTTCCGACTTTGCAGGGCTGTCTGGGTAAAAAAATCTGGGGCGATGGGCGCAAATCACACCTGTGCGGATTCCCACGGGTGTCCTCTTTTCGAAAAGGCATGGGGTTCCCTGTTTTCCTCGGTGGCTTGGACACCCGAGGCCCATATCTGTAAGTTGCGCCGGTCGGCAGAATGGACAACAGACTTGGGGTTACTTGTGTTTTAGGCTTTCCCCTTGGCGGCCAGGTAGGTGCACCCACACATGTGAGGTACCGTTTTCATCGGGACACCTGTGGGAACGCGGGACGGTAGGCCATGTGTTGTGGGGGGCGCGTTTCGATGGGTGCGGCGAGCGAAATGTGCGGAAAAAGCGTTTTTTTCCCCACATTTCCGACTTTGCAGGGCTGTCTGGGTAAAAAAATCTGGGGCGATGGGCGCAAATCACACCTCTGCGGATTCCCACGGGTGTCCTCTTTTCGAAAATGCATGGGGTTCCCTGTTTTCCTCGGTGGCTTGGACACCCGAGGCCCATATCTGTAAGTTGCGCCGGTCGGCAGAATGTCTGAGATTTCCCTCTGACAACAGACTTGGGGTTACTTGTGTTTTAGGCTTTCCCCTTGGCGGCCAGGTAGGTGCACCCACACATGTGAGGTACCGTTTTCATCGGGACACCTGTGGGAACGCGGGACGGTAGGCCACGTGTTGTGGGGGGCGTGTTTCGATGGGTGCGGCGAGTGAAATGTGCGGAAAAAGCGGTTTTTTCCCCACATTTCCGACTTTGCAGGGCTGTCTGGGTAAAAAAATCTGGGGCGATGGGCGCAAATCACACCTGTGCGGATTCCCACGGGTGTCCTCTTTTCGAAAAGGCATGGGGTTCCCTGTTTTCCTCGGTGGCTTGGACACCCGAGGCCCATATCTGTAAGTTGCGCCGGTCGGCAGAATGGACAACAGACTTGGGGTTACTTGTGTTTTAGGCTTTCCCCTTGGCGGCCAGGTAGGTGCACCCACACATGTGAGGTACTGTTTTCATCGGGACACCTGTGGGAACGCGGGACGGTAGGCCATGTGTTGTGGGGGGCGCGTTTCGATGGGTGCGGCGAGCGAAATGTGCGGAAAAAGCATTTTTTTCCCCACATTTCCGACTTTGCAGGGCTGTCTGGGTAAAAAAATCTGGGGCGATGGGCGCAAATCACACCTCTGCGGATTCCCACGGGTGTCCTCTTTTCGAAAATGCATGGGGTTCCCTGTTTTCCTCGGTGGCTTGGACACCCGAGGCCCATATCTGTAAGTTGCGCCGGTCGGCAGAATGTCTGAGATTTCCCTCTGACAACAGACTTGGGGTTACTTGTGTTTTAGGCTTTCCCCTTGGCGGCCAGGTAGGTGCACCCACACATGTGAGGTACCGTTTTCATCGGGACACCTGTGGGAACGCGGGACGGTAGGCCACGTGTTGTGGGGGGCGTGTTTCGATGGATGCGGCGAGTGAAATGTGCGGAAAAAGCGTTTTTTTCCCCACATTTCCGACTTTGCAGGGCTGTCTGGGTAAAAAAATCTGGGGCGATGGGCGCAAATCACACCTGTGCGGATTCCCACGGGTGTCCTCTTTTCGAAAAGGCATGGGGTTCCCTGTTTTCCTCGGTGGCTTGGACACCCGAGGCCCATATCTGTAAGTTGCGCCGGTCGGCAGAATGGACAACAGACTTGGGGTTACTTGTGTTTTAGGCTTTCCCCTTGGCGGCCAGGTAGGTGCACCCACACATGTGAGGTACCGTTTTCATCGGGACACCTGTGGGAACGCGGGACGGTAGGCCATGTGTTGTGGGGGGCGCGTTTCGATGGGTGCGGCGAGCGAAATGTGCGGAAAAAGCGTTTTTTTCCCCACATTTCCGACTTTGCAGGGCTGTCTGGGTAAAAAAATCTGGGGCGATGGGTGCAAATCACACCTCTGCGGATTCCCACGGGTGTCCTCTTTTCGAAAATGCATGGGGTTCCCTGTTTTCCTCGGTGGCTTGGACACCCGAGGCCCATATCTGTAAGTTGCGCCGGTCGGCAGAATGTCTGAGATTTCCCTCTGACAACAGACTTGGGGTTACTTGTGTTTTAGGCTTTCCCCTTGGCGGCCAGGTAGGTGCACCCACACATGTGAGGTACCGTTTTCATCGGGACACCTGTGGGAACGCGGGACGGTAGGCCACGTGTTGTGGGGGGCGTGTTTCGATGGGTGTGGCGAGTGAAATGTGCGGAAAAAGCGGTTTTTTCCCCACATTTCCGACTTTGCAGGGCTGTCTGGGTAAAAAAATCTGGGGCGATGGGCGCAAATCACACCTGTGCGGATTCCCACGGGTGTCCTCTTTTCGAAAAGGCATGGGGTTCCCTGTTTTCCTCGGTGGCTTGGACACCCGAGGCCCATATCTGTAAGTTGCGCCGGTCGGCAGAATGTCTGAGATTTCCCTCTGACAACAGACTTGGGGTTACTTGTGTTTTAGGCTTTCCCCTTGGCGGCCAGGTAGGTGCACCCACACATGTGAGGTACCGTTTTCATCGGGACACCTGTGGGAACGCGGGACGGTAGGCCACGTGTTGTGGGGGGCGTGTTTCGATGGGTGCGGCGAGTGAAATGTGCGGAAAAAGCGGTTTTTTCCCCACATTTCCGACTTTGCAGGGCTGTCTGGGTAAAAAAATCTGGGGCGATGGGCGCAAATCACACCTGTGCGGATTCCCACGGGTGTCCTCTTTTCGAAAAGGCATGGGGTTCCCTGTTTTCCTCGGTGGCTTGGACACCCGAGGCCCATATCTGTAAGTTGCGCCGGTCGGCAGAATGGACAACAGACTTGGGGTTACTTGTGTTTTAGGCTTTCCCCTTGGCGGCCAGGTAGGTGCACCCACAAATGTGAGGTACCGTTTTCATCGGGACACCTGTGGGAACGCGGGACGGTAGGCCATGTGTTGTGGGGGGCGCGTTTCGATGGGTGCGGCGAGCGAAATGTGCGGAAAAAGCGTTTTTTTCCCCACATTTCCGACTTTGCAGGGCTGTCTGGGTAAAAAAATCTGGGGCGATGGGCGCAAATCACACCTCTGCGGATTCCCACGGGTGTCCTCTTTTCGAAAATGCATGGGGTTCCCTGTTTTCCTCGGTGGCTTGGACACCCGAGGCCCATATCTGTAAGTTGCGCCGGTCGGCAGAATGTCTGAGATTTCCCTCTGACAACAGACTTGGGGTTACTTGTGTTTTAGGCTTTCCCCTTGGCGGCCAGGTAGGTGCACCCACACATGTGAGGTACCGTTTTCATCGGGACACCTGTGGGAACGCGGGACGGTAGGCCACGTGTTGTGGGGGGCGTGTTTCGATGGGTGCGGTGAGTGAAATGTGCGGAAAAAGCGGTTTTTTCCCCACATTTCCGACTTTGCAGGGCTGTCTGGGTAAAAAAATCTGGGGCGATGGGCGCAAATCACACCTGTGCGGATTCCCACGGGTGTCCTCTTTTCGAAAAGGCATGGGGTTCCCTGTTTTCCTCGGTGGCTTGGACACCCGAGGCCCATATCTGTAAGTTGCGCCGGTCGGCAGAATGGACAACAGACTTGGGGTTACTTGTGTTTTAGGCTTTCCCCTTGGCGGCCAGGTAGGTGCACCCACACATGTGAGGTACCGTTTTCATCGGGACACCTGTGGGAACGCGGGACGGTAGGCCATGTGTTGTGGGGGGCGCGTTTCGATGGGTGCGGCGAGCGAAATGTGCGGAAAAAGCGTTTTTTTCCCCACATTTCCGACTTTGCAGGGCTGTCTGGGTAAAAAAATCTGGGGCGATGGGCGCAAATCACACCTCTGCGGATTCCCACGGGTGTCCTCTTTTCGAAAATGCATGGGGTTCCCTGTTTTCCTCGGTGGCTTGGACACCCGAGGCCCATATCTGTAAGTTGCGCCGGTCGGCAGAATGTCTGAGATTTCCCTCTGACAACAGACTTGGGGTTACTTGTGTTTTAGGCTTTCCCCTTGGCGGCCAGGTAGGTGCACCCACACATGTGAGGTACCGTTTTCATCGGGACACCTGTGGGAACGCGGGACGGTAGGCCACGTGTTGTGGGGGGCGTGTTTCGATGGGTGCAGCGAGTGAAATGTGCGGAAAAAGCGTTTTTTTCCCCACATTTCCGACTTTGCAGGGCTGTCTGGGTAAAAAAATCTGGGGCGATGGGCGCAAATCACACCTGTGCGGATTCCCACGGGTGTCCTCTTTTCGAAAAGGCATGGGGTTCCCTGTTTTCCTCGGTGGCTTGGACACCCGAGGCCCATATCTGTAAGTTGCGCCGGTCGGCAGAATGGACAACAGACTTGGGGTTACTTGTGTTTTAGGCTTTCCCCTTGGCGGCCAGGTAGGTGCACCCACACATGTGAGGTACCGTTTTCATCGGGACACCTGTGGGAACGCGGGACGGTAGGCCATGTGTTGTGGGGGGCGCGTTTCGATGGGTGCGGCGAGCGAAATGTGCGGAAAAAGCGTTTTTTTCCCCACATTTCCGACTTTGCAGGGCTGTCTGGGTAAAAAAATCTGGGGCGATGGGCGCAAATCACACCTCTGCGGATTCCCACGGGTGTCCTCTTTTCAAAAATGCATGGGGTTCCCTGTTTTCCTCGGTGGCTTGGACACCCGAGGCCCATATCTGTAAGTTGCGCCGGTCGGCAGAATGTCTGAGATTTCCCTCTGACAACAGACTTGGGGTTACTTGTGTTTTAGGCTTTCCCCTTGGCGGCCAGGTAGGTGCACCCACACATGTGAGGTACCGTTTTCATCGGGACACCTGTGGGAACGCGGGACGGTAGGCCACGTGTTGTGGGGGGCGTGTTTCGATGGGTGCGGCGAGTGAAATGTGCGGAAAAAGCGGTTTTTTCCCCACATTTCCGACTTTGCAGGGCTGTCTGGGTAAAAAAATCTGGGGCGATGGGCGCAAATCACACCTGTGCGGATTCCCACGGGTGTCCTCTTTTCGAAAAGGCATGGGGTTCCCTGTTTTCCTCGGTGGCTTGGACACCCGAGGCCCATATCTGTAAGTTGCGCCGGTCGGCAGAATGGACAACAGACTTGGGGTTACTTGTGTTTTAGGCTTTCCCCTTGGCGGCCAGGTAGGTGCACCCACACATGTGAGGTACCGTTTTCATCGGCACACCTGTGGGAACGCGGGACGGTAGGCCATGTGTTGTGGGGGGCGCGTTTCGATGGGTGCGGCGAGCGAAATGTGCGGAAAAAGCGTTTTTTTCCCCACATTTCCGACTTTGCAGGGCTGTCTGGGTAAAAAAATCTGGGGCGATGGGCGCAAATCACACCTCTGCGGATTCCCACGGGTGTCCTCTTTTCGAAAATGCATGGGGTTCCCTGTTTTCCTCGGTGGCTTGGACACCCGAGGCCCATATCTGTAAGTTGCGCCGGTCGGCAGAATGTCTGAGATTTCCCTCTGACAACAGACTTGGGGTTACTTGTGTTTTAGGCTTTCCCCTTGGCGGCCAGGTAGGTGCACCCACACATGTGAGGCACCGTTTTCATCGGGACACCTGTGGGAACGCGGGACGGTAGGCCACGTGTTGTGGGGGGCGTGTTTCGATGGGTGCGGCGAGTGAAATGTGCGGAAAAAGCGGTTTTTTCCCCACATTTCCGACTTTGCAGGGCTGTCTGGGTAAAAAAATCTGGGGCGATGGGCGCAAATCACACCTGTGCGGATTCCCACGGGTGTCCTCTTTTCGAAAAGGCATGGGGTTCCCTGTTTTCCTCGGTGGCTTGGACACCCGAGGCCCATATCTGTAAGTTGCGCCGGTCGGCAGAATGGACAACAGACTTGGGGTTACTTGTGTTTTAGGCTTTCCCCTTGGCGGCCAGGTAGGTGCACCCACACATGTGAGGTACCGTTTTCATCGGGACACCTGTGGGAACGCGGGACGGTAGGCCATGTGTTGTGGGGGGCGCGTTTCGATGGGTGCGGCGAGCGAAATGTGCGGAAAAAGCGTTTTTTTCCCCACATTTCCGACTTTGCAGGGCTGTCTGGGTAAAAAAATTTGGGGCGATGGGCGCAAATCACACCTCTGCGGATTCCCACGGGTGTCCTCTTTTCGAAAATGCATGGGGTTCCCTGTTTTCCTCGGTGGCTTGGACACCCGAGGCCCATATCTGTAAGTTGCGCCGGTCGGCAGAATGTCTGAGATTTCCCTCTGACAACAGACTTGGGGTTACTTGTGTTTTAGGCTTTCCCCTTGGCGGCCAGGTAGGTGCACCCACACATGTGAGGTACCGTTTTCATCGGGACACCTGTGGGAACGCGGGACGGTAGGCCACGTGTTGTGGGGGGCGTGTTTCGATGGGTGCGGCGAGTGAAATGTGCGGAAAAAGCGGTTTTTTCCCCACATTTCCGACTTTGCAGGGCTGTCTGGGTAAAAAAATCTGGGGCGATGGGCGCAAATCACACCTGTGCGGATTCCCACGGGTGTCCTCTTTTCGAAAAGGCATGGGGTTCCCTGTTTTCCTCGGTGGCTTGGACACCCGAGGCCCATATCTGTAAGTTGCGCCGGTCGGCAGAATGGACAACAGACTTGGGGTTACTTGTGTTTTAGGCTTTCCCCTTGGCGGCCAGGTAGGTGCACCCACACATGTGAGGTACCGTTTTCATCGGGACACCTGTGGGAACGCGGGACGGTAGGCCATGTGTTGTGGGGGGCGCGTTTCGATGGGTGCGGCGAGCGAAATGTGCGGAAAAAGCGTTTTTTCCCCACATTTCCGACTTTGCAGGGCTCTCTGGGTAAAAAAATCTGGGGCGATGGGCGCAAATCACACCTCTGCGGATTCCCACGGGTGTCCTCTTTTCGAAAATGCATGGGGTTCCCTGTTTTCCTCGGTGGCTTGGACACCCGAGGCCCATATCTGTAAGTTGCGCCGGTCGGCAGAATGTCTGAGATTTCCCTCTGACAACAGACTTGGGGTTACTTGTGTTTTAGGCTTTCCCCTTGGCGGCCAGGTAGGTGCACCCACACATGTGAGGTACCGTTTTCATCGGGACACCTGTGGGAACGCGGGACGGTAGGCCACGTGTTGTGGGGGGCGTGTTTCGATGGGTGCGGCGAGTGAAATGTGCGGAAAAAGCGGTTTTTTCCCCACATTTCCGACTTTGCAGGGCTGTCTGGGTAAAAAAATCTGGGGCGATGGGCGCAAATCACACCTGTGCGGATTCCCACGGGTGTCCTCTTTTCGAAAAGGCATGGGGTTCCCTGTTTTCCTCGGTGGCTTGGACACCCGAGGCCCATATCTGTAAGTTGCGCCGGTCGGCAGAATGGACAACAGACTTGGGGTTACTTGTGTTTTAGGCTTTCCCCTTGGCGGCCAGGTAGGTGCACCCACACATGTGAGGTACCGTTTTCATCGGGACACCTGTGGGAACGCGGGACGGTAGGCCATGTGTTGTGGGGGGCGCGTTTCGATGGGTGCGGCGAGCGAAATGTGCGGAAAAAGCGTTTTTTTCCCCACATTTCCGACTTTGCAGGGCTGTCTGGGTAAAAAAATCTGGGGCGATGGGCGCAAATCACACCTCTGCGGATTCCCACGGGTGTCCTCTTTTCGAAAATGCATGGGGTTCCCTGTTTTCCTCGGTGGCTTGGACACCCGAGGCCCATATCTGTAAGTTGCGCCGGTCGGCAGAATGTCTGAGATTTCCCTCTGACAACAGACTTGGGGTTACTTGTGTTTTAGGCTTTCCCCTTGGCGGCCAGGTAGGTGCACCCACACATGTGAGGTACCGTTTTCATCGGGACACCTGTGGGAACGCGGGACGGTAGGCCACGTGTTGTGGGGGGCGTGTTTCGATGGGTGCGGCGAGTGAAATGTGCGGAAAAAGCGGTTTTTTCCCCACATTTCCGACTTTGCAGGGCTGTCTGGGTAAAAAAATCTGGGGCGATGGGCGCAAATCACACCTGTGCGGATTCCCACGGGTGTCCTCTTTTCGAAAAGGCATGGGGTTCCCTGTTTTCCTCGGTGGCTTGGACACCCGAGGCCCATATCTGTAAGTTGCGCCGGTCGGCAGAATGGACAACAGACTTGGGGTTACTTGTGTTTTAGGCTTTCCCCTTGGCGGCCAGGTAGGTGCACCCACACATGTGAGGTACCGTTTTCATCGGGACACCTGTGGGAACGCGGGACGGTAGGCCATGTGTTGTGGGGGGCGCGTTTCGATGGGTGCGGCGAGCGAAATGTGCGGAAAAAGCGTTTTTTTCCCCACATTTCCGACTTTGCAGGGCTGTCTGGGTAAAAAAATCTGGGGCGATGGGCGCAAATCACACCTCTGCGGATTCCCACGGGTGTCCTCTTTTCGAAAATGCATGGGGTTCCCTGTTTTCCTCGGTGGCTTGGACACCCGAGGCCCATATCTGTAAGTTGCGCCGGTCGGCAGAATGTCTGAGATTTCCCTCTGACAACAGACTTGGGGTTACTTGTGTTTTAGGCTTTCCCCTTGGCGGCCAGGTAGGTGCACCCACACATGTGAGGTACCGTTTTCATCGGGACACCTGTGGGAACGCGGGACGGTAGGCCACGTGTTGTGGGGGGCGTGTTTCGATGGGTGCGGCGAGTGAAATGTGCGGAAAAAGCGGTTTTTTCCCCACATTTCCGACTTTGCAGGGCTGTCTGGGTAAAAAAATCTGGGGCGATGGGCGCAAATCACACCTGTGCGGATTCCCACGGGTGTCCTCTTTTCGAAAAGGCATGGGGTTCCCTGTTTTCCTCGGTGGCTTGGACACCCGAGGCCCATATCTGTAAGTTGCGCCGGTCGGCAGAATGGACAACAGACTTGGGGTTACTTGTGTTTTAGGCTTTCCCCTTGGCGGCCAGGTAGGTGCACCCACACATGTGAGGTACCGTTTTCATCGGGACACCTGTGGGAACGCGGGACGGTAGGCCATGTGTTGTGGGGGGCGCGTTTCGATGGGTGCGGCGAGCGAAATGTGCGGAAAAAGCGTTTTTTTCCCCACATTTCCGACTTTGCAGGGCTGTCTGGGTAAAAAAATCTGGGGCGATGGGCGCAAATCACACCTCTGCGGATTCCCACGGGTGTCCTCTTTTCGAAAATGCATGGGGTTCCCTGTTTTCCTCGGTGGCTTGGACACCCGAGGCCCATATCTGTAAGTTGCGCCGGTCGGCAGAATGTCTGAGATTTCCCTCTGACAACAGACTTGGGGTTACTTGTGTTTTAGGCTTTCCCCTTGGCGGCCAGGTAGGTGCACCCACACATGTGAGGTACCGTTTTCATCGGGACACCTGTGGGAACGCGGGACGGTAGGCCACGTGTTGTGGGGGGCGTGTTTCGATGGGTGCGGCGAGTGAAATGTGCGGAAAAAGCGGTTTTTTCCCCACATTTCCGACTTTGCAGGGCTGTCTGGGTAAAAAAATCTGGGGCGATGGGCGCAAATCACACCTGTGCGGATTCCCACGGGTGTCCTCTTTTCGAAAAGGCATGGGGTTCCCTGTTTTCCTCGGTGGCTTGGACACCCGAGGCCCATATCTGTAAGTTGCGCCGGTCGGCAGAATGGACAACAGACTTGGGGTTACTTGTGTTTTAGGCTTTCCCCTTGGCGGCCAGGTAGGTGCACCCACACATGTGAGGTACCGTTTTCATCGGGACACCTGTGGGAACGCGGGACGGTAGGCCATGTGTTGTGGGGGGCGCGTTTCGATGGGTGCGGCGAGCGAAATGTGCGGAAAAAGCGTTTTTTTCCCCACATTTCCGACTTTGCAGGGCTGTCTGGGTAAAAAAATCTGGGGCGATGGGCGCAAATCACACCTCTGCGGATTCCCACGGGTGTCCTCTTTTCGAAAATGCATGGGGTTCCCTGTTTTCCTCGGTGGCTTGGACACCCGAGGCCCATATCTGTAAGTTGCGCCGGTCGGCAGAATGTCTGAGATTTCCCTCTGACAACAGACTTGGGGTTACTTGTGTTTTAGGCTTTCCCCTTGGCGGCCAGGTAGGTGCACCCACACATGTGAGGTACCGTTTTCATCGGGACACCTGTGGGAACGCGGGACGGTAGGCCACGTGTTGTGGGGGGCGTGTTTCGATGGGTGCGGCGAGTGAAATGTGCGGAAAAAGCGGTTTTTTCCCCACATTTCCGACTTTGCAGGGCTGTCTGGGTAAAAAAATCTGGGGCGATGGGCGCAAATCACACCTGTGCGGATTCCCACGGGTGTCCTCTTTTCGAAAAGGCATGGGGTTCCCTGTTTTCCTCGGTGGCTTGGACACCCGAGGCCCATATCTGTAAGTTGCGCCGGTCGGCAGAATGGACAACAGACTTGGGGTTACTTGTGTTTTAGGCTTTCCCCTTGGCGGCCAGGTAGGTGCACCCACACATGTGAGGTACCGTTTTCATCGGGACACCTGTGGGAACGCGGGACGGTAGGCCATGTGTTGTGGGGGGCGCGTTTCGATGGGTGCGGCGAGCGAAATGTGCGGAAAAAGCGTTTTTTTCCCCACATTTCCGACTTTGCAGGGCTGTCTGGGTAAAAAAATCTGGGGCGATGGGCGCAAATCACACCTCTGCGGATTCCCACGGGTGTCCTCTTTTCGAAAATGCATGGGGTTCCCTGTTTTCCTCGGTGGCTTGGACACCCGAGGCCCATATCTGTAAGTTGCGCCGGTCGGCAGAATGTCTGAGATTTCCCTCTGACAACAGACTTGGGGTTACTTGTGTTTTAGGCTTTCCCCTTGGCGGCCAGGTAGGTGCACCCACACATGTGAGGTACCGTTTTCATTGGGACACCTGTGGGAACGCGGGACGGTAGGCCACGTGTTGTGGGGGGCGTGTTTCGATGGGTGCGGCGAGTGAAATGTGCGGAAAAAAGCGGTTTTTTCCCCACATTTCCGACTTTGCAGGGCTGTCTGGGTAAAAAAATCTGGGGCGATGGGCGCAAATCACACCTGTGCGGATTCCCACGGGTGTCCTCTTTTCGAAAAGGCATGGGGTTCCCTGTTTTCCTCGGTGGCTTGGACACCCGAGGCCCATATCTGTAAGTTGCGCCGGTCGGCAGAATGGACAACAGACTTGGGGTTACTTGTGTTTTAGGCTTTCCCCTTGGCGGCCAGGTAGGTGCACCCACACATGTGAGGTACCGTTTTCATCGGGACACCTGTGGGAACGCGGGACGGTAGGCCATGTGTTGTGGGGGGCGCGTTTCGATGGGTGCGGCGAGCGAAATGTGCGGAAAAAGCGTTTTTTTCCCCACATTTCCGACTTTGCAGGGCTGTCTGGGTAAAAAAATCTGGGGCGATGGGCGCAAATCACACCTCTGCGGATTCCCACGGGTGTCCTCTTTTCAAAAATGCATGGGGTTCCCTGTTTTCCTCGGTGGCTTGGACACCCGAGGCCCATATCTGTAAGTTGCGCCGGTCGGCAGAATGTCTGAGATTTCCCTCTGACAACAGACTTGGGGTTACTTGTGTTTTAGGCTTTCCCCTTGGCGGCCAGGTAGGTGCACCCACACATGTGAGGTACCGTTTTCATCGGGACACCTGTGGGAACGCGGGACGGTAGGCCACGTGTTGTGGGGGGCGTGTTTCGATGGGTGCGGCGAGTGAAATGTGCGGAAAAAGCGGTTTTTTCCCCACATTTCCGACTTTGCAGGGCTGTCTGGGTAAAAAAATCTGGGGCGATGGGCGCAAATCACACCTGTGCGGATTCCCACGGGTGTCCTCTTTTCGAAAAGGCATGGGGTTCCCTGTTTTCCTCGGTGGCTTGGACACCCGAGGCCCATATCTGTAAGTTGCGCCGGTCGGCAGAATGGACAACAGACTTGGGGTTACTTGTGTTTTAGGCTTTCCCCTTGGCGGCCAGGTAGGTGCACCCACACATGTGAGGTACCGTTTTCATCGGGACACCTGTGGGAACGCGGGACGGTAGGCCATGTGTTGTGGGGGGCGCGTTTCGATGGGTGCGGCGAGCGAAATGTGCGGAAAAAGCGTTTTTTTCCCCACATTTCCGACTTTGCAGGGCTGTCTGGGTAAAAAAATCTGGGGCGATGGGCGCAAATCACACCTCTGCGGATTCCCACGGGTGTCCTCTTTTCGAAAATGCATGGGGTTCCCTGTTTTCCTCGGTGGCTTGGACACCCGAGGCCCATATCTGTAAGTTGCGCCGGTCGGCAGAATGTCTGAGATTTCCCTCTGACAACAGACTTGGGGTTACTTGTGTTTTAGGCTTTCCCCTTGGCGGCCAGGTAGGTGCACCCACACATGTGAGGTACCGTTTTCATCGGGACACCTGTGGGAACGCGGGACGGTAGGCCACGTGTTGTGGGGGGCGTGTTTCGATGGGTGCGGCGAGTGAAATGTGCGGAAAAAGCGGTTTTTTCCCCACATTTCCGACTTTGCAGGGCTGTCTGGGTAAAAAAATCTGGGGCGATGGGCGCAAATCACACCTGTGCGGATTCCCACGGGTGTCCTCTTTTCGAAAAGGCATGGGGTTCCCTGTTTTCCTCGGTGGCTTGGACACCCGAGGCCCATATCTGTAAGTTGCGCCGGTCGGCAGAATGGACAACAGACTTGGGGTTACTTGTGTTTTAGGCTTTCCCCTTGGCGGCCAGGTAGGTGCACCCACACATGTGAGGTACCGTTTTCATCGGGACACCTGTGGGAACGCGGGACGGTAGGCCATGTGTTGTGGGGGGCGCGTTTCGATGGGTGCGGCGAGCGAAATGTGCGGAAAAAGCGTTTTTTTCCCCACATTTCCGACTTTGCAGGGCTGTCTGGGTAAAAAAATCTGGGGCGATGGGCGCAAATCACACCTCTGCGGATTCCCACGGGTGTCCTCTTTTCGAAAATGCATGGGGTTCCCTGTTTTCCTCGGTGGCTTGGACACCCGAGGCCCATATCTGTAAGTTGCGCCGGTCGGCAGAATGTCTGAGATTTCCCTCTGACAACAGACTTGGGGTTACTTGTGTTTTAGGCTTTCCCCTTGGCGGCCAGGTAGGTGCACCCACACATGTGAGGTACCGTTTTCATCGGGACACCTGTGGGAACGCGGGACGGTAGGCCACGTGTTGTGGGGGGCGTGTTTCGATGGGTGCGGCGAGTGAAATGTGCGGAAAAAGCGGTTTTTTCCCCACATTTCCGACTTTGCAGGGCTGTCTGGGTAAAAAAATCTGGGGCGATGGGCGCAAATCACACCTGTGCGGATTCCCACGGGTGTCCTCTTTTCGAAAAGGCATGGGGTTCCCTGTTTTCCTCGGTGGCTTGGACACCCGAGGCCCATATCTGTAAGTTGCGCCGGTCGGCAGAATGGACAACAGACTTGGGGTTACTTGTGTTTTAGGCTTTCCCCTTGGCGGCCAGGTAGGTGCACCCACACATGTGAGGTACCGTTTTCATCGGGACACCTGTGGGAACGCGGGACGGTAGGCCATGTGTTGTGGGGGGCGCGTTTCGATGGGTGCGGCGAGCGAAATGTGCGGAAAAAGCGTTTTTTTCCCCACATTTCCGACTTTGCAGGGCTGTCTGGGTAAAAAAATCTGGGGCGATGGGCGCAAATCACACCTCTGCGGATTCCCACGGGTGTCCTCTTTTCGAAAATGCATGGGGTTCCCTGTTTTCCTCGGTGGCTTGGACACCCGAGGCCCATATCTGTAAGTTGCGCCGGTCGGCAGAATGTCTGAGATTTCCCTCTGACAACAGACTTGGGGTTACTTGTGTTTTAGGCTTTCCCCTTGGCGGCCAGGTAGGTGCACCCACACATGTGAGGTACCGTTTTCATCGGGACACCTGTGGGAACGCGGGACGGTAGGCCACGTGTTGTGGGGGGCGTGTTTCGATGGGTGCGGCGAGTGAAATGTGCGGAAAAAGCGGTTTTTTCCCCACATTTCCGACTTTGCAGGGCTGTCTGGGTAAAAAAATCTGGGGCGATGGGCGCAAATCACACCTGTGCGGATTCCCACGGGTGTCCTCTTTTCGAAAAGGCATGGGGTTCCCTGTTTTCCTCGGTGGCTTGGACACCCGAGGCCCATATCTGTAAGTTGCGCCGGTCGGCAGAATGGACAACAGACTTGGGGTTACTTGTGTTTTAGGCTTTCCCCTTGGCGGCCAGGTAGGTGCACCCACACATGTGAGGTACCGTTTTCATCGGGACACCTGTGGGAACGCGGGACGGTAGGCCATGTGTTGTGGGGGGCGCGTTTCGATGGGTGCGGCGAGCGAAATGTGCGGAAAAAGCATTTTTTTCCCCACATTTCTGACTTTGCAGGGCTGTCTGGGTAAAAAAATCTGGGGCGATGGGCGCAAATCACACCTCTGCGGATTCCCACGGGTGTCCTCTTTTCGAAAATGCATGGGGTTCCCTGTTTTCCTCGGTGGCTTGGACACCCGAGGCCCATATCTGTAAGTTGCGCCGGTCGGCAGAATGTCTGAGATTTCCCTCTGACAACAGACTTGGGGTTACTTGTGTTTTAGGCTTTCCCCTTGGCGGCCAGGTAGGTGCACCCACACATGTGAGGTACCGTTTTCATCGGGACACCTGTGGGAACGCGGGACGGTAGGCCACGTGTTGTGGGGGGCGTGTTTCGATGGGTGCGGCGAGTGAAATGTGCGGAAAAAGCGGTTTTTTCCCCACATTTCCGACTTTGCAGGGCTGTCTGGGTAAAAAAATCTGGGGCGATGGGCGCAAATCACACCTGTGCGGATTCCCACGGGTGTCCTCTTTTCGAAAAGGCATGGGGTTCCCTGTTTTCCTCGGTGGCTTGGACACCGGAGGCCCATATCTGTAAGTTGCGCCGGTCGGCAGAATGGACAACAGACTTGGGGTTACTTGTGTTTTAGGCTTTCCCCTTGGCGGCCAGGTAGGTGCACCCACACATGTGAGGTACCGTTTTCATCGGGACACCTGTGGGAACGCGGGACGGTAGGCCATGTGTTGTGGGGGGCGCGTTTCGATGGGTGCGGCGAGCGAAATGTGCGGAAAAAGCGTTTTTTTCCCCACATTTCCGACTTTGCAGGGCTGTCTGGGTAAAAAAATCTGGGGCGATGGGCGCAAATCACACCTCTGCGGATTCCCACGGGTGTCCTCTTTTCGAAAATGCATGGGGTTCCCTGTTTTCCTCGGTGGCTTGGACACCCGAGGCCCATATCTGTAAGTTGCGCCGGTCGGCAGAATGTCTGAGATTTCCCTCTGACAACAGACTTGGGGTTACTTGTGTTTTAGGCTTTCCCCTTGGCGGCCAGGTAGGTGCACCCACACATGTGAGGTACCGTTTTCATCGGGACACCTGTGGGAACGCGGGACGGTAGGCCACGTGTTGTGGGGGGCGTGTTTCGATGGGTGCGGCGAGTGAAATGTGCGGAAAAAGCGGTTTTTTCCCCACATTTCCGACTTTGCAGGGCTGTCTGGGTAAAAAAATCTGGGGCGATGGGCGCAAATCACACCTGTGCGGATTCCCACGGGTGTCCTCTTTTCGAAAAGACATGGGGTTCCCTGTTTTCCTCGGTGGCTTGGACACCCGAGGCCCATATCTGTAAGTTGCGCCGGTCGGCAGAATGGACAACAGACTTGGGGTTACTTGTGTTTTAGGCTTTCCCCTTGGCGGCCAGGTAGGTGCACCCACACATGTGAGGTACCGTTTTCATCGGGACACCTGTGGGAACGCGGGACGGTAGGCCATGTGTTGTGGGGGGCGCGTTTCGATGGGTGCGGCGAGCGAAATGTGCGGAAAAAGCATTTTTTCCCCCACATTTCCGACTTTGCAGGGCTGTCTGGGTAAAAAAATCTGGGGCGATGGGCGCAAATCACACCTCTGCGGATTCCCACGGGTGTCCTCTTTTCGAAAATGCATGGGGTTCCCTGTTTTCCTCGGTGGCTTGGACACCCGAGGCCCATATCTGTAAGTTGCGCCGGTCGGCAGAATGTCTGAGATTTCCCTCTGACAACAGACTTGGGGTTACTTGTGTTTTAGGCTTTCCCCTTGGCGGCCAGGTAGGTGCACCCACACATGTGAGGTACCGTTTTCATCGGGACACCTGTGGGAACGCGGGACGGTAGGCCACGTGTTGTGGGGGGCGTGTTTCGATGGGTGCGGCGAGTGAAATGTGCGGAAAAAGCGTTTTTTTCCCCACATTTCCGACTTTGCAGGGCTGTCTGGGTAAAAAAATCTGGGGCGATGGGCGCAAATCACACCTGTGCGGATTCCCACGGGTGTCCTCTTTTCGAAAAGGCATGGGGTTCCCTGTTTTCCTCGGTGGCTTGGACACCCGAGGCCCATATCTGTAAGTTGCGCCGGTCGGCAGAATGGACAACAGACTTGGGGTTACTTGTGTTTTAGGCTTTCCCCTTGGCGGCCAGGTAGGTGCACCCACACATGTGAGGTACCGTTTTCATCGGGACACCTGTGGGAACGCGGGACGGTAGGCCATGTGTTGTGGGGGGCGCGTTTCGATGGGTGCGGCGAGCGAAATGTGCGGAAAAAGCGTTTTTTTCCCCACATTTCCGACTTTGCAGGGCTGTCTGGGTAAAAAAATCTGGGGCGATGGGCGCAAATCACACCTCTGCGGATTCCCACGGGTGTCCTCTTTTCGAAAATGCATGGGGTTCCCTGTTTTCCTCGGTGGCTTGGACACCCGAGGCCCATATCTGTAAGTTGCGCCGGTCGGCAGAATGTCTGAGATTTCCCTCTGACAACAGACTTGGGGTTACTTGTGTTTTAGGCTTTCCCCTTGGCGGCCAGGTAGGTGCACCCACACATGTGAGGTACCGTTTTCATCGGGACACCTGTGGGAACGCGGGACGGTAGGCCACGTGTTGTGGGGGGCGTGTTTCGATGGGTGCGGCGAGTGAAATGTGCGGAAAAAGCGGTTTTTTCCCCACATTTCCGACTTTGCAGGGCTGTCTGGGTAAAAAAATCTGGGGCGATGGGCGCAAATCACACCTGTGCGGATTCCCACGGGTGTCCTCTTTTCGAAAAGGCATGGGGTTCCCTGTTTTCCTCGGTGGCTTGGACACCCGAGGCCCATATCTGTAAGTTGCGCCGGTCGGCAGAATGGACAACAGACTTGGGGTTACTTGTGTTTTAGGCTTTCCCCTTGGCGGCCAGGTAGGTGCACCCACACATGTGAGGTACCGTTTTCATCGGGACACCTGTGGGAACGCGGGACGGTAGGCCATGTGTTGTGGGGGGCGCGTTTCGATGGGTGCGGCGAGCGAAATGTGCGGAAAAAGCGTTTTTTTCCCCACATTTCCGACTTTGCAGGGCTGTCTGGGTAAAAAAATCTGGGGCGATGGGCGCAAATCACACCTCTGCGGATTCCCACGGGTGTCCTCTTTTCGAAAATGCATGGGGTTCCCTGTTTTCCTCGGTGGCTTGGACACCCGAGGCCCATATCTGTAAGTTGCGCCGGTCGGCAGAATGTCTGAGATTTCCCTCTGACAACAGACTTGGGGTTACTTGTGTTTTAGGCTTTCCCCTTGGCGGCCAGGTAGGTGCACCCACACATGTGAGGTACCGTTTTCATCGGGACACCTGTGGGAACGCGGGACGGTAGGCCACGTGTTGTGGGGGGCGTGTTTCGATGGGTGCGGCGAGTGAAATGTGCGGAAAAAGCGGTTTTTTCCCCACATTTCCGACTTTGCAGGGCTGTCTGGGTAAAAAAATCTGGGGCGATGGGCGCAAATCACACCTGTGCGGATTCCCACGGGTGTCCTCTTTTCGAAAAGGCATGGGGTTCCCTGTTTTCCTCGGTGGCTTGGACACCCGAGGCCCATATCTGTAAGTTGCGCCGGTCGGCAGAATGGACAACAGACTTGGGGTTACTTGTGTTTTAGGCTTTCCCCTTGGCGGCCAGGTAGGTGCACCCACACATGTGAGGTACCGTTTTCATCGGGACACCTGTGGGAACGCGGGACGGTAGGCCATGTGTTGTGGGGGGCGCGTTTCGATGGGTGCGGCGAGCGAAATGTGCGGAAAAAGCGTTTTTTTCCCCACATTTCCGACTTTGCAGGGCTGTCTGGGTAAAAAAATCTGGGGCGATGGGCGCAAATCACACCTCTGCGGATTCCCACGGGTGTCCTCTTTTCGAAAATGCATGGGGTTCCCTGTTTTCCTCGGTGGCTTGGACACCCGAGGCCCATATCTGTAAGTTGCGCCGGTCGGCAGAATGTCTGAGATTTCCCTCTGACAACAGACTTGGGGTTACTTGTGTTTTAGGCTTTCCCCTTGGCGGCCAGGTAGGTGCACCCACACATGTGAGGTACCGTTTTCATCGGGACACCTGTGGGAACGCGGGACGGTAGGCCACGTGTTGTGGGGGGCGTGTTTCGATGGGTGCGGCGAGTGAAATGTGCGGAAAAAGCGGTTTTTTCCCCACATTTCCGACTTTGCAGGGCTGTCTGGGTAAAAAAATCTGGGGCGATGGGCGCAAATCACACCTGTGCGGATTCCCACGGGTGTCCTCTTTTCGAAAAGGCATGGGGTTCCCTGTTTTCCTCGGTGGCTTGGACACCCGAGGCCCATATCTGTAAGTTGCGCCGGTCGGCAGAATGGACAACAGACTTGGGGTTACTTGTGTTTTAGGCTTTCCCCTTGGCGGCCAGGTAGGTGCATGTTAGGCAGAAACCTGTGCAGTTCCCTTGGGGAACACTGCAAAAGATTTAAGACTACAGGTAGAGCAGTAAACCCCTTTGGTAGCAGTCTGTACCACCCAGATTTACCTGGTAGCTGTGGCTGAGCAGTCAGACTTCCCTCAAGAAGAGTTAGGCAGTATGCAAAGTATACACAATATGTACCAAAACACAATAGCACAAGCAAACACTGACCAGAGCTTGGTTTCAAAAGTATATAGTTATTTATTTAAAATACACATAAGTTAAAAACACTCTAGCAAAAATATAGTAAAAGCACTTCAACACAGTTATAATGAAAGTAGATTCAATCCTTTCTCCTATCTAGACAACTCTAGGTAAACACCACTTAATTAAAACAGAGGTGAGTGCTTAACGTTAGATGACACTCTAGTAGTTTCCAAGAAAGGGAGAGAAAAAGCAGAAATAGGTTAGACACACCACTCTAAGGTCCAGAACACTTGCAATAGGCTTAAAGAAGAATAAAGTCACAGGTGAGCAAAAGTCACTAGGCAGGGCCCACTCTTAGAGTAGCCGGAGCGAAAATGTGCCCAAGATCACACTGTTAGTTAGAGATTCAAAGTCTTGCAAAGAGTCAAAAAGAGTTTAGAGTGGCTCAGAAAGTTTAGCCAAAGTGTCCCAGGCACTCCCAGGTTCGAAAGCCGGGGACTAAATCTACCCCGTACAGTCGGTAGCAAGGGAAGCCAGGCGGAACACAGTACCTTAAGCGGAAAGGATCCTCCAGCGGTGGCAGTTGTTCCAGGCAGTGGCAGCAGGGCTCGACGTCGGTCAGGGGAGAAGAAGTTCTCGCTGAAGAGCAGAAGAAGAGGGTCGTGGCACTGCCCGGGAAGAAACCAGCCGCGGAGTCCTCCGGTTAAAGGGTTGGTACCGACTTTCGCGGTATGGGGGTAAAGTGTGGTATTCCGGTTGCCGGGGTGCTTGGCACAGGCAAGGCGACCACGAGATACCTCAAAGAACGGAAAGAAGGCGAAAACTGGTTGTCCCCACCAGTCAAGGGAAGGAGCCACTCCGTTAAGAGTTCTCCTCGGTCGTCGGGAAAAAGTGGTGAGACGGTTCAGCAGGGCTCCACCGGGTGGTGTCGTCGAAGCAGGTCGGCTCAGCTCTTCCCTCGTCGGATTCTTGGTCCTGTGGCGACTTCTGAAGTCCCAGTCCCCAAAGCCCTGCTTTTATGCAGCAAGCCCCCATTCACCCAGCCTAGCTGTCACTCAAACATGCTAAGTGGTGAGCCGGGCGGCTCACCACTTGGGCCAATCAGGACGGAGTGCGACTTGAGTTACCAAGGTAACTCAGTCCAGGGTGCCTAAATCCCCCTCCACCCCTCCTAAGTACCCCAGACAGAGTGGCACCACTTTGGAGGGCTTCTGTGGAGAAGCCCGCCAAAAGTGGAACAAAGGGCTCCACTTTGGGTCAGAGTTACAGAGGCGAACACCAACGCCATTTTAGAATCAAGTTTTGGCAAAAAGTCCCAACCGGAGTTATAAAAATAAATATATAAACCGGCGGTATGTTTAAGGCTACCGTAAATAAATAATTAAATGTGTTAGCCTAAAACAATGGGAAATCCCATAGGGAAATATTCGCGGTCGAATATAAAAAGTAGTTTCCACTGCCACCAGCCAAAACTCGATCAGGGGGGACGGAGACGTGCCCCCTCGACTAACAGACCCTGGGGCAATCGAATTGCCCCAGCCAGTACGTCCACAATATGATGGTTTGTACTGGTTCTGTTCAGGATTCAAGACTAGCAAAGTCTTTGGTGACTTTACATGCCCTGGGAGACAGTAGTCAGTCCCAGGGTATGGAGTCTATGTTGGGGAGTCCCTAGGACACCCCTGGGTCACGGCACAGAGGGTGCTGTGTGACCCACATCACAAAAATACATGAGGCCCTATGGAGTAAAAGACCCCATAGCCCATTCAACACAAGGTTTAACCAAGAAAACACACTTCAACATGTCCAAGAGTGAGGGTAAAAGAGTCTCACTCTTGGCAGGAGAAAAAAATTAAACCCCAGAAATCCAGCAAAGCTGCTGGGGGACTCACTAGGTAGGGAAATTCAGCCTAAACAGAGAATTCTCCCTAACACTCGCCCCCCCCAGACTAAGGGACAGGAGGATTTAATCCACTCCTGGATGAACCTCATACCTCTAGTCGATGATATACATCCTAGAGAGTCCATCAGCATTTTGATGGTGACACCCTGACCTGTGCTCAATGGTGAAATCAAACCCTTGCAGGCAGATTGACCATCTCAATAGTTTTGGATTTTCCCCTTTCATTTGCATTAACCATCTCAAGGGTTGGTGGTCAGTCTGAATAACAAAAGTAGAACCATACAAGTATGGCCTAAACTTCTTCAGTGCCCACACAATAGCAAAGCATTCTCTTTCGATAGTTGCCCACCTTGTCTCAGGATCCTTCAGTTTCCTACTGATGAAGCAAATGGGGTGCTCCCTACCCTTCTCATCCAGTTGGCTTAGAACTGCACCTATACCTACATTGGAAGCATCAGTTTGTACAATGAAAGGTTGGTGGTAGTCAGGAGCTCTCAATACTGGAGCCTGGCAAAGAGCTCTCTTCAGTTTTTCGAAGGCCTGATTGCACTCCTCATTCCATTTTACCTTTTTAGGGAATTTGGGCGAGGAGATTACATTCAGTGGAGAAGCTATGGTCCCATAGTTCTCAATGAAATTCCTGTAATACCCAGTGAGGCCTAGAAAAGCTCTCACTTGGGTTTGAGTAGTTGGTGTTGTCCAATTTTGCACAGCTTCAATCTTGCTGGGCAAAGGCCTTATTTCTCCACCTCCTACCTCATGTCCAAGGTAGACCACTTTACTTTGACCAATCTGGCACTTACTGGCTTTGATTGTCAAATGGGCCTGTTTCAGAGCCTGCAACACATGTCCTAGGTGGTTCACATGTTCTTCCCAGGAGTGGCTGAAGACTGCAATGTCATCCAAGTATGCCATGCAGAAATCTTCCATCCCAGCCAGAACTTGGTTCACCATCCTTTGGAATGTGGCAGGTGCATTTTTCAGTCCAAAAGGCATGACCTTAAACTGGTACAAGCCAACTGGGGTTGAAAATGCAGTTTTCTCCTTGGCATGGTCTGTCAGGGCTATTTGCCAATAGCCTGACGTCAGGTCAAATGTGCTGAGGTACTTGGCTGCACCAAGTTTATCCACCAACTCATCTGTCCTGGGCAAAGGGTGGGCATCAGTCTTGGTGACTGCATTTAGAGCTCTATAGTCCACACAGAATCTCAAGTCTTTGGATCCTGCCTTTGGTACTAACACAACTGGGCTAGACCATGGACTAGTAGAGGGTTCTATTACCCCGAGATCAAGCATCTTCTTGACCTCTCCTTTGATGTGGGCTCTGATATGTTCTGACATTCTGTATCCTCTGCTTTTGACTGGCAGACAGTCACCAGTGAGTATCTCATGCTGGCCCCAAGGGGTCAAGCCTGGTGACAGTGAGAACAGGGAGGCAAACTGATTTAACATAGATTTGCACTCCTCTTGTTGCTCAGGTGTCAGGTCTGAAGAGAGATTGACTCCTTCAACTTTTTCATCTAAAGGTACACCTCTGAGGAGATCAGGGAGAGATTCACTCTCTTCCTCCTCTGCAGCTGAAGCTAGGAGCAAGGCTCCTACATCAGGTCTGGAGATGTAGGCTTTTAGTCGGTTGGTGTGGAAGACTCTAGGAGCTTCCCTGGGTCTGCCCAGATCCACCAGATAGTTGACCTCTCCAAGTTTTCCCACAACCTTGAAGGGTCCCATCCATTTGTCTTGCAAGGCCCTCTGCCTTGTTGGGAGCATAACTAGAACTAGCTGGTCTTGAGTAAACTCAACCATGTTAGCCTTCTGGTCGTGCCAATGTTTGACCAGGGCTTGACCAGCTTTCAAGTTGTCACTTGCTTCTGCCATCATGTGTGACATTCTCCTCCGGAGACCTATCACATAGTCAGTCACTCTGACTGGCTTGAGGGGAGGAGCACCTTCCAACCCCTCCTTAATCAGGGCCAATGGACCTCTGACTGGATGGCCATAGAGAAGCTCAAAGGGAGAATAACCTACTCCCTCCTGAGGGACTTCTCTATAAGCAAAGAGAAGGCATGGCAGTAGAAGGTCCCACTTTTTCTTAAGGGGTTCTTCCAAAGCACCTATCATGCTCTTCATGGTTCTGTTAAACCTTTCAACCAACCCGTTTGTCTGAGGGTGGTAGGCGGTTGAGAACTTGTAGGTAACTCCACAGGTTTTCCACATGGCCTTCATGTAGTGGGACATAAAGTTTGACCCCCTGTCAGAGATTACCTCCTTAGGAAACCCAACCCTGGTAAAAATACCAAGGAGGGCCTTAGCCACAGCCGGAGCTGTAACAGTCCTCATAGGAATGGCCTCAGGGTACCTAGTAGCATGGTCTACTACAACAAGGATAAACCTGTTGCCTGAGGAGGTTGGAGGATCAAGGGGACCAACAATGTCGATCCCTACCCTCTCAAATGGGACTCCCACAACTGGGAGAGGCACTAAAGGTGCCACATTCTTGGAACCAACCTTACCAGAAGTCTGGCAGGTATGGCAGCTCTTACAATATCTATCTACTTCGGCCCCCATCTTTGGCCAATAAAAGTAGAGTGAGAGCCTTTCCTTGGTCTTCTTGAAACTCAAGTGGCCAGCCAAAGGTATCTCATGGGCTAGTTGTAAGAACTGTTGTCTGTTTTCTTGTGGGACTACAAGGCGTTTGTAGTCTCCAGGTTCAGACTCAGTGGGTTCACTGTAGAAGAGGCCATCTTCCCAGTGCAACCTATACTTCCCAGGCTCTTGCCCATCAGCTTGAGAAGCTGCCTGGTGGCGGAGACCCTCCAGAGTTGGACATTCTCTTTGCCCCTTACGAAAAGCTGCCCTGCTAGGCCCACCTTCTGCCAGTAAAGACTGCAGCTCAGGATGGTCCTCAGGGTCCAAATCTCCAATAAGGTTGGGGCCTCCTTCTAGCTCTTCCTCAGAGTCTAGCTCAACCACACAGGGTTGTACCTCCCTCTCAGCCTCAGCTGGAGGTGGAGTTACAGGTGTAACTTTGGACAACCTAGGGGAAGTCCTTGTTGGAAGCACTGGAGTGCTTGCTGCTGGCTTTTTCCTAGGAGTCTTGGGTTGCCCCTTTGCTCCTGATCTGGTAGTTACTGCAGTAAGTTGCTCCAGTGGTAGAGGAGTGATTTCTGTCATCATCTCCTGAGATAACCCTCTCAGGGTTTTCTCCCTTGCAGGTTTTGTGAGTTCCTGAAACCTTTTGCTAGGAGGTCTGGGGGTATGAGATACAACTCCAAGAGCTTTGAGGTCATTACCCAACAGAACCCTACCTGGCACTTCACATTGTACACTGACAGGTATTTTTACAGCCATATCATTACATTGGATGAGAACTGGTAACTGGGGACACATCTGCACAGGCCCACCAGCTAACTTGGTGAGGCATTTGGGTGCCTTAGCAACATCCTCTGCCTTGAAAAATGATTCATCCACCACAGTTATGCTGGCTCCAGTGTCCCTAATGGCAGGAGTCTCCTGACCATTCACCTGGACACTGTCCTTATAATACTCTTTAGTATTATCTGGGATAGAGTTATAGACATCTAAATTCTGTTGCTCCCACAACCCCAGAGAGACTAAAGAAACACTAGCTGAGACTCCAGTGGGTTCATCAGCTAGTAATAGAAAGTTTCCACTTGCCATAGGTACTTCCTCTTCTGGAGCGAAGGCTAAGGAGGCAAGCTGGACCCCTGAAGGTTTACCCTTACATCTGGGATCTCCTTTCACATGGTCAGTAGCCTTACAAACAAAGCATGAGCCAAAGGCTCGCTGGAATGGAGGCTTGTTCTGACCTCCTTCTGGTCTGGGACCAGAAGGTACACTAGCCTGATTTGGTTTCCCTTGTGGCTTACCCTTATAGTTTTGTTTGGGGCCCTCTTTGGAATTTGTAGTATTAGAATTCTCTTTGGAGTCCTTCTTAGACTGTTTTTCCCCATCCTTCTTCTGAGTTACCCCAGAATCCTTGTGAGTGGCCCTGTTGGCAACCCACAAGTCAGCAGCCTTAGCTAGCTTCCGGGAATCCAATTCCCTGGAATCAGCCAAGTGTTGTCTGAGCTCAGGAGAGCAGGCATCATAAATAGTCTCCAACATAAACAAATTCTTCATACCTTCATAAGTGTTCACCTTGTAACCCTTAATCCATCCCTCTAAGTTTTTCAAACATTCATTCACCCAGGTAGCCCAAGGGGTACCATCATGCTTTTTGAGGCTCCTAAACCTCTTAAGATACTGGGAAGGGGTCTTCCCAAACCTAGCTATCAAAGCTAGTTTCACACATTCATAGTCCTTTCTATCCTCCTCCCCCATCTCCATTACCACATCAGTTGCAACAGGGGGAAGCCTAGAGAACAACCAGGTGAGTAAGTCATTTCCTGTGATGTTCTGGAGCCCATGATTATATTCAAACAGAGACAACCAATCCAACACATCCAACTTAGGCTCATACATACCAACCAATTCTTTAGGCATCCGGGGTCTTTTAGGACTGGAACTTCTAGAGGAGCCAGAGAGAGAAACATTCTCAACAGATAATTTCTTCATTTCTAAGTCATACTTGAGCTCCATTTCCCTTAGCCTTAGTTCTTTGTCAGTTTGAGCATTAAGTTTCTTATACTCCAATTCTAGCTTCATTTTCTCTAGTTCAAAGTACTGAGGACTAAATGTGGGACCTGGTAAAGGTCCAGTAGGCACAGCAGGTAGAGCAGGCAGAGGCCTAGGGGGGACAGTTACAACAGCCTCACCCTCCTCTTCTGACTCTTCCTCAGAAACATCAACATTTTGCTCCATGTTAACTTCAACACTGTCATCTACAGTTGCTGGAGTGGTAGGTTCCTCTGAACCATCACCCAGACTTTGGTTAGCTAACAATCTTTCAATCAGCTCCATTTTCTTGCCCTTAGTCAGGAGATCCTTATGTTTACAGAGTACTCTTAAACAATCAGCAGTTTTGGCTGCAAGGGACTCTTGACTATAGCTTTCTATAACTGACATGTTAGAGGTTTTACTTTTTCAGTGCTAAGCTTTGTGGTTAGTTGCACTAAGGTATCTAAAGCACAATAAAATGTATACTCAATACAAATCCCACCGCTGTACACCAGTGTTAGGCAGAAACCTGTGCAGTTCCCTTGGGGAACACTGCAAAAGATTTAAGACCACAGCTACCAGGTAAATCTGGGTGGTACAGACTGCTACCAAAGGGGTTTACTGCTCTACCTGTAGTCTTAAATCTTTTGCAGTGTTCCCCAAGGGAACTGCACAGGTTTCTGCCTAACAGTGCACCCACACATGTGAGGTACCGTTTTCATCGGGACACCTGTGGGAACGCGGGACGGTAGGCCATGTGTTGTGGGGGGCGCGTTTCGATGGGTGCGGCGAGCGAAATGTGCGGAAAAAGCGTTTTTTTCCCCACATTTCCGACTTTGCCGGGCTGTCTGGGTAAAAAAATCTGGGGCGATGGGCGCAAATCACACCTCTGCGGATTCCCACGGGTGTCCTCTTTTCGAAAATGCATGGGGTTCCCTGTTTTCCTCGGTGGCTTGGACACCCGAGGCCCATATCTGTAAGTTGCGCCGGTCGGCAGAATGTCTGAGATTTCCCTCTGACAACAGACTTGGGGTTACTTGTGTTTTAGGCTTTCCCCTTGGCGGCCAGGTAGGTGCACCCACACATGTGAGGTACCGTTTTCATCGGGACACCTGTGGGAACGCGGGACGGTAGGCCACGTGTTGTGGGGGGCGTGTTTCGATGGGTGCGGCGAGTGAAATGTGCGGAAAAAGCGTTTTTTTCCCCACATTTCCGACTTTGCAGGGCTGTCTGGGTAAAAAAATCTGGGGCGATGGGCGCAAATCACACCTGTGCGGATTCCCACGGGTGTCCTCTTTTCGAAAAGGCATGGGGTTCCCTGTTTTCCTCGGTGGCTTGGACACCCGAGGCCCATATCTGTAAGTTGCGCCGGTCGGCAGAATGGACAACAGACTTGGGGTTACTTGTGTTTTAGGCTTTCCCCTTGGCGGCCAGGTAGGTGCACCCACACATGTGAGGTACCGTTTTCATCGGGACACCTGTGGGAACGCGGGACGGTAGGCCATGTGTTGTGGGGGGCGCGTTTCGATGGGTGCGGCGAGCGAAATGTGCGGAAAAAGCGTTTTTTTCCCCACATTTCCGACTTTGCAGGGCTGTCTGGGTAAAAAAATCTGGGGCGATGGGCGCAAATCACACCTCTGCGGATTCCCACGGGTGTCCTCTTTTCGAAAATGCATGGGGTTCCCTGTTTTCCTCGGTGGCTTGGACACCCGAGGCCCATATCTGTAAGTTGCGCCGGTCGGCAGAATGTCTGAGATTTCCCTCTGACAACAGACTTGGGGTTACTTGTGTTTTAGGCTTTCCCCTTGGCGGCCAGGTAGGTGCACCCACACATGTGAGGTACCGTTTTCATCGGGACACCTGTGGGAACGCGGGACGGTAGGCCACGTGTTGTGGGGGGCGTGTTTCGATGGGTGCGGCGAGTGAAATGTGCGGAAAAAGCGGTTTTTTCCCCACATTTCCGACTTTGCAGGGCTGTCTGGGTAAAAAAATCTGGGGCGATGGGCGCAAATCACACCTGTGCGGATTCCCACGGGTGTCCTCTTTTCGAAAAGGCATGGGGTTCCCTGTTTTCCTCGGTGGCTTGGACACCCGAGGCCCATATCTGTAAGTTGCGCCGGTCGGCAGAATGGACAACAGACTTGGGGTTACTTGTGTTTTAGGCTTTCCCCTTGGCGGCCAGGTAGGTGCACCCACACATGTGAGGTACCGTTTTCATCGGGACACCTGTGGGAACGCGGGACGGTGGGCCATGTGTTGTGGGGGGCGCGTTTCGATGGGTGCGGCGAGCGAAATGTGCGGAAAAAGCGTTTTTTTCCCCACATTTCCGACTTTGCAGGGCTGTCTGGGTAAAAAAATCTGGGGCGATGGGCGCAAATCACACCTCTGCGGATTCCCACGGGTGTCCTCTTTTCGAAAATGCATGGGGTTCCCTGTTTTCCTCGGTGGCTTGGACACCCGAGGCCCATATCTGTAAGTTGCGCCGGTCGGCAGAATGTCTGAGATTTCCCTCTGACAACAGACTTGGGGTTACTTGTGTTTTAGGCTTTCCCCTTGGCGGCCAGGTAGGTGCACCCACACATGTGAGGTACCGTTTTCATCGGGACACCTGTGGGAACGCGGGACGGTAGGCCACGTGTTGTGGGGGGCGTGTTTCGATGGGTGCGGCGAGTGAAATGTGCGGAAAAAGCGGTTTTTTCCCCACATTTCCGACTTTGCAGGGCTGTCTGGGTAAAAAAATCTGGGGCGATGGGCGCAAATCACACCTGTGCGGATTCCCACGGGTGTCCTCTTTTCGAAAAGGCATGGGGTTCCCTGTTTTCCTCGGTGGCTTGGACACCCGAGGCCCATATCTGTAAGTTGCGCCGGTCGGCAGAATGGACAACAGACTTGGGGTTACTTGTGTTTTAGGCTTTCCCCTTGGCGGCCAGGTAGGTGCACCCACACATGTGAGGTACCGTTTTCATCGGGACACCTGTGGGAACGCGGGACGGTAGGCCATGTGTTGTGGGGGGCGCGTTTCGATGGGTGCGGCGAGCGAAATGTGCGGAAAAAGCGTTTTTTTCCCCACATTTCCGACTTTGCAGGGCTGTCTGGGTAAAAAAATCTGGGGCGATGGCCGCAAATCACACCTCTGCGGATTCCCACGGGTGTCCTCTTTTCGAAAATGCATGGGGTTCCCTGTTTTCCTCGGTGGCTTGGACACCCGAGGCCCATATCTGTAAGTTGCGCCGGTCGGCAGAATGTCTGAGATTTCCCTCTGACAACAGACTTGGGGTTACTTGTGTTTTAGGCTTTCCCCTTGGCGGCCAGGTAGGTGCACCCACACATGTGAGGTACCGTTTTCATCGGGACACCTGTGGGAACGCGGGACGGTAGGCCACGTGTTGTGGGGGGCGTGTTTCGATGGGTGCGGCGAGTGAAATGTGCGGAAAAAGCGGTTTTTTCCCCACATTTCCGACTTTGCAGGGCTGTCTGGGTAAAAAAATCTGGGGCGATGGGCGCAAATCACACCTGTGCGGATTCCCACGGGTGTCCTCTTTTCGAAAAGGCATGGGGTTCCCTGTTTTCCTCGGTGGCTTGGACACCCGAGGCCCATATCTGTAAGTTGCGCCGGTCGGCAGAATGGACAACAGACTTGGGGTTACTTGTGTTTTAGGCTTTCCCCTTGGCGGCCAGGTAGGTGCACCCACACATGTGAGGTACCGTTTTCATCGGGACACCTGTGGGAACGCGGGACGGTAGGCCATGTGTTGTGGGGGGCGCGTTTCGATGGGTGCGGCGAGCGAAATGTGCGGAAAAAGCGTTTTTTTCCCCACATTTCCGACTTTGCAGGGCTGTCTGGGTAAAAAAATCTGGGGCGATGGGCGCAAATCACACCTCTGCGGATTCCCACGGGTGTCCTCTTTTCGAAAATGCATGGGGTTCCCTGTTTTCCTCGGTGGCTTGGACACCCGAGGCCCATATCTGTAAGTTGCGCCGGTCGGCAGAATGTCTGAGATTTCCCTCTGACAACAGACTTGGGGTTACTTGTGTTTTAGGCTTTCCCCTTGGCGGCCAGGTAGGTGCACCCACACATGTGAGGTACCGTTTTCATCGGGACACCTGTGGGAACGCGGGACGGTAGGCCACCTGTTGTGGGGGGCGTGTTTCGATGGGTGCGGCGAGTGAAATGTGCGGAAAAAGCGTTTTTTTCCCCACATTTCCGACTTTGCAGGGCTGTCTGGGTAAAAAAATCTGGGGCGATGGGCGCAAATCACACCTGTGCGGATTCCCACGGGTGTCCTCTTTTCGAAAAGGCATGGGGTTCCCTGTTTTCCTCGGTGGCTTGGACACCCGAGGCCCATATCTGTAAGTTGCGCCGGTCGGCAGAATGGACAACAGACTTGGGGTTACTTGTGTTTTAGGCTTTCCCCTTGGCGGCCAGGTAGGTGCACCCACACATGTGAGGTACCGTTTTCATCGGGACACCTGTGGGAACGCGGGACGGTAGGCCATGTGTTGTGGGGGGCGCGTTTCGATGGGTGCGGCGAGCGAAATGTGCGGAAAAAGCGTTTTTTTCCCCACATTTCCGACTTTGCAGGGCTGTCTGGGTAAAAAAATCTGGGGCGATGGGCGCAAATCACACCTCTGCGGATTCCCACGGGTGTCCTCTTTTCGAAAATGCATGGGGTTCCCTGTTTTCCTCGGTGGCTTGGACACCCGAGGCCCATATCTGTAAGTTGCGCCGGTCGGCAGAATGTCTGAGATTTCCCTCTGACAACAGACTTGGGGTTACTTGTGTTTTAGGCTTTCCCCTTGGCGGCCAGGTAGGTGCACCCACACATGTGAGGTACCGTTTTCATCGGGACACCTGTGGGAACGCGGGACGGTAGGCCACGTGTTGTGGGGGGCGTGTTTCGATGGGTGCGGCGAGTGAAATGTGCGGAAAAAGCGGTTTTTTCCCCACATTTCCGACTTTGCAGGGCTGTCTGGGTAAAAAAATCTGGGGCGATGGGCGCAAATCACACCTGTGCGGATTCCCACGGGTGTCCTCTTTTCGAAAAGGCATGGGGTTCCCTGTTTTCCTCGGTGGCTTGGACACCCGAGGCCCATATCTGTAAGTTGCGCCGGTCGGCAGAATGGACAACAGACTTGGGGTTACTTGTGTTTTAGGCTTTCCCCTTGGCGGCCAGGTAGGTGCACCCACACATGTGAGGTACCGTTTTCATCGGGACACCTGTGGGAACGCGGGACGGTAGGCCATGTGTTGTGGGGGGCGCGTTTCGATGGGTGCGGCGAGCGAAATGTGCGGAAAAAGCGTTTTTTTCCCCACATTTCCGACTTTGCAGGGCTGTCTGGGTAAAAAAATCTGGGGCGATGGGCGCAAATCACACCTCTGCGGATTCCCACGGGTGTCCTCTTTTCGAAAATGCATGGGGTTCCCTGTTTTCCTCGGTGGCTTGGACACCCGAGGCCCATATCTGTAAGTTGCGCCGGTCGGCAGAATGTCTGAGATTTCCCTCTGACAACAGACTTGGGGTTACTTGTGTTTTAGGCTTTCCCCTTGGCGGCCAGGTAGGTGCACCCACACATGTGAGGTACCGTTTTCATCGGGACACCTGTGGGAACGCGGGACGGTAGGCCACGTGTTGTGGGGGGCGTGTTTCGATGGGTGCGGCGAGTGAAATGTGCGGAAAAAGCGGTTTTTTCCCCACATTTCCGACTTTGCAGGGCTGTCTGGGTAAAAAAATCTGGGGCGATGGGCGCAAATCACACCTGTGCGGATTCCCACGGGTGTCCTCTTTTCGAAAAGGCATGGGGTTCCCTGTTTTCCTCGGTGGCTTGGACACCCGAGGCCCATATCTGTAAGTTGCGCCGGTCGGCAGAATGGACAACAGACTTGGGGTTACTTGTGTTTTAGGCTTTCCCCTTGGCGGCCAGGTAGGTGCACCCACACATGTGAGGTACCGTTTTCATCGGGACACCTGTGGGAACGCGGGACGGTAGGCCATGTGTTGTGGGGGGCGCGTTTCGATGGGTGCGGCGAGCGAAATGTGCGGAAAAAGCGTTTTTTTCCCCACATTTCCGACTTTGCAGGGCTGTCTGGGTAAAAAAATCTGGGGCGATGGGCGCAAATCACACCTCTGCGGATTCCCACGGGTGTCCTCTTTTCGAAAATGCATGGGGTTCCCTGTTTTCCTCGGTGGCTTGGACACCCGAGGCCCATATCTGTAAGTTGCGCCGGTCGGCAGAATGTCTGAGATTTCCCTCTGACAACAGACTTGGGGTTACTTGTGTTTTAGGCTTTCCCCTTGGCGGCCAGGTAGGTGCACCCACACATGTGAGGTACCGTTTTCATCGGGACACCTGTGGGAACGCGGGACGGTAGGCCACGTGTTGTGGGGGGCGTGTTTCGATGGGTGCGGCGAGTGAAATGTGCGGAAAAAGCGGTTTTTTCCCCACATTTCCGACTTTGCAGGGCTGTCTGGGTAAAAAAATCTGGGGCGATGGGCGCAAATCACACCTGTGCGGATTCCCACGGGTGTCCTCTTTTCGAAAAGGCATGGGGTTCCCTGTTTTCCTCGGTGGCTTGGACACCCGAGGCCCATATCTGTAAGTTGCGCCGGTCGGCAGAATGGACAACAGACTTGGGGTTACTTGTGTTTTAGGCTTTCCCCTTGGCGGCCAGGTAGGTGCACCCACACATGTGAGGTACCGTTTTCATCGGGACACCTGTGGGAACGCGGGACGGTAGGCCATGTGTTGTGGGGGGCGCGTTTCGATGGGTGCGGCGAGCGAAATGTGCGGAAAAAGCGTTTTTTTCCCCACATTTCCGACTTTGCAGGGCTGTCTGGGTAAAAAAATCTGGGGCGATGGGCGCAAATCACACCTCTGCGGATTCCCACGGGTGTCCTCTTTTCGAAAATGCATGGGGTTCCCTGTTTTCCTCGGTGGCTTGGACACCCGAGGCCCATATCTGTAAGTTGCGCCGGTCGGCAGAATGTCTGAGATTTCCCTCTGACAACAGACTTGGGGTTACTTGTGTTTTAGGCTTTCCCCTTGGCGGCCAGGTAGGTGCACCCACACATGTGAGGTACCGTTTTCATCGGGACACCTGTGGGAACGCGGGACGGTAGGCCACGTGTTGTGGGGGGCGTGTTTCGATGGGTGCGGCGAGTGAAATGTGCGGAAAAAGCGGTTTTTTCCCCACATTTCCGACTTTGCAGGGCTGTCTGGGTAAAAAAATCTGGGGCGATGGGCGCAAATCACACCTGTGCGGATTCCCACGGGTGTCCTCTTTTCGAAAAGGCATGGGGTTCCCTGTTTTCCTCGGTGGCTTGGACACCCGAGGCCCATATCTGTAAGTTGCGCCGGTCGGCAGAATGGACAACAGACTTGGGGTTACTTGTGTTTTAGGCTTTCCCCTTGGCGGCCAGGTAGGTGCACCCACACATGTGAGGTACCGTTTTCATCGGGACACCTGTGGGAACGCGGGACGGTAGGCCATGTGTTGTGGGGGGCGCGTTTCGATGGGTGCGGCGAGCGAAATGTGCGGAAAAAGCGTTTTTTTCCCCACATTTCCGACTTTGCAGGGCTGTCTGGGTAAAAAAATCTGGGGCGATGGCCGCAAATCACACCTCTGCGGATTCCCACGGGTGTCCTCTTTTCGAAAATGCATGGGGTTCCCTGTTTTCCTCGGTGGCTTGGACACCCGAGGCCCATATCTGTAAGTTGCGCCGGTCGGCAGAATGTCTGAGATTTCCCTCTGACAACAGACTTGGGGTTACTTGTGTTTTAGGCTTTCCCCTTGGCGGCCAGGTAGGTGCACCCACACATGTGAGGTACCGTTTTCATCGGGACACCTGTGGGAACGCGGGACGGTAGGCCACGTGTTGTGGGGGGCGTGTTTCGATGGGTGCGGCGAGTGAAATGTGCGGAAAAAGCGGTTTTTTCCCCACATTTCCGACTTTGCAGGGCTGTCTGGGTAAAAAAATCTGGGGCGATGGGCGCAAATCACACCTGTGCGGATTCCCACGGGTGTCCTCTTTTCGAAAAGGCATGGGGTTCCCTGTTTTCCTCGGTGGCTTGGACACCCGAGGCCCATATCTGTAAGTTGCGCCGGTCGGCAGAATGGACAACAGACTTGGGGTTACTTGTGTTTTAGGCTTTCCCCTTGGCGGCCAGGTAGGTGCACCCACACATGTGAGGTACCGTTTTCATCGGGACACCTGTGGGAACGCGGGACGGTAGGCCATGTGTTGTGGGGGGCGCGTTTCGATGGGTGCGGCGAGCGAAATGTGCGGAAAAAGCGTTTTTTTCCCCACATTTCCGACTTTGCAGGGCTGTCTGGGTAAAAAAATCTGGGGCGATGGGCGCAAATCACACCTCTGCGGATTCCCACGGGTGTCCTCTTTTCGAAAATGCATGGGGTTCCCTGTTTTCCTCGGTGGCTTGGACACCCGAGGCCCATATCTGTAAGTTGCGCCGGTCGGCAGAATGTCTGAGATTTCCCTCTGACAACAGACTTGGGGTTACTTGTGTTTTAGGCTTTCCCCTTGGCGGCCAGGTAGGTGCACCCACACATGTGAGGTACCGTTTTCATCGGGACACCTGTGGGAACGCGGGACGGTAGGCCACGTGTTGTGGGGGGCGTGTTTCGATGGGTGCGGCGAGTGAAATGTGCGGAAAAAGCGGTTTTTTCCCCACATTTCCGACTTTGCAGGGCTGTCTGGGTAAAAAAATCTGGGGCGATGGGCGCAAATCACACCTGTGCGGATTCCCACGGGTGTCCTCTTTTCGAAAAGGCATGGGGTTCCCTGTTTTCCTCGGTGGCTTGGACACCCGAGGCCCATATCTGTAAGTTGCGCCGGTCGGCAGAATGGACAACAGACTTGGGGTTACTTGTGTTTTAGGCTTTCCCCTTGGCGGCCAGGTAGGTGCACCCACACATGTGAGGTACCGTTTTCATCGGGACACCTGTGGGAACACGGGACGGTAGGCCATGTGTTGTGGGGGGCGCGTTTCGATGGGTGCGGCGAGCGAAATGTGCGGAAAAAGCGTTTTTTTCCCCACATTTCCGACTTTGCAGGGCTGTCTGGGTAAAAAAATCTGGGGCGATGGGCGCAAATCACACCTCTGCGGATTCCCACGGGTGTCCTCTTTTCGAAAATGCATGGGGTTCCCTGTTTTCCTCGGTGGCTTGGACACCCGAGGCCCATATCTGTAAGTTGCGCCGGTCGGCAGAATGTCTGAGATTTCCCTCTGACAACAGACTTGGGGTTACTTGTGTTTTAGGCTTTCCCCTTGGCGGCCAGGTAGGTGCACCCACACATGTGAGGTACCGTTTTCATCGGGACACCTGTGGGAACGCGGGACGGTAGGCCACGTGTTGTGGGGGGCGTGTTTCGATGGGTGCGGCGAGTGAAATGTGCGGAAAAAGCGGTTTTTTCCCCACATTTCCGACTTTGCAGGGCTGTCTGGGTAAAAAAATCTGGGGCGATGGGCGCAAATCACACCTGTGCGGATTCCCACGGGTGTCCTCTTTTCGAAAAGGCATGGGGTTCCCTGTTTTCCTCGGTGGCTTGGACACCCGAGGCCCATATCTGTAAGTTGCGCCGGTCGGCAGAATGGACAACAGACTTGGGGTTACTTGTGTTTTAGGCTTTCCCCTTGGCGGCCAGGTAGGTGCACCCACACATGTGAGGTACCGTTTTCATCGGGACACCTGTGGGAACGCGGGACGGTAGGCCATGTGTTGTGGGGGGCGCGTTTCGATGGGTGCGGCGAGCGAAATGTGCGGAAAAAGCGTTTTTTTCCCCACATTTCCGACTTTGCAGGGCTGTCTGGGTAAAAAAATCTGGGGCGATGGGCGCAAATCACACCTGTGCGGATTCCCACGGGTGTCCTCTTTTCGAAAAGGCATGGGGTTCCCTGTTTTCCTCGGTGGCTTGGACACCCGAGGCCCATATCTGTAAGTTGCGCCGGTCGGCAGAATGGACAACAGACTTGGGGTTACTTGTGTTTTAGGCTTTCCCCTTGGCGGCCAGGTAGGTGCACCCACACATGTGAGGTACCGTTTTCATCGGGACACCTGTGGGAACGCGGGACGGTAGGCCATGTGTTGTGGGGGGCGCGTTTCGATGGGTGCGGCGAGCGAAATGTGCGGAAAAAGCGTTTTTTTCCCCACATTTCCGACTTTGCAGGGCTGTCTGGGTAAAAAAATCTGGGGCGATGGGCGCAAATCACACCTCTGCGGATTCCCACGGGTGTCCTCTTTTCGAAAATGCATGGGGTTCCCTGTTTTCCTCGGTGGCTTGGACACCCGAGGCCCATATCTGTAAGTTGCGCCGGTCGGCAGAATGTCTGAGATTTCCCTCTGACAACAGACTTGGGGTTACTTGTGTTTTAGGCTTTCCCCTTGGCGGCCAGGTAGGTGCACCCACACATGTGAGGTACCGTTTTCATCGGGACACCTGTGGGAACGCGGGACGGTAGGCCACCTGTTGTGGGGGGCGTGTTTCGATGGGTGCGGCGAGTGAAATGTGCGGAAAAAGCGTTTTTTTCCCCACATTTCCGACTTTGCAGGGCTGTCTGGGTAAAAAAATCTGGGGCGATGGGCGCAAATCACACCTGTGCGGATTCCCACGGGTGTCCTCTTTTCGAAAAGGCATGGGGTTCCCTGTTTTCCTCGGTGGCTTGGACACCCGAGGCCCATATCTGTAAGTTGCGCCGGTCGGCAGAATGGACAACAGACTTGGGGTTACTTGTGTTTTAGGCTTTCCCCTTGGCGGCCAGGTAGGTGCACCCACACATGTGAGGTACCGTTTTCATCGGGACACCTGTGGGAACGCGGGACGGTAGGCCATGTGTTGTGGGGGGCGCGTTTCGATGGGTGCGGCGAGCGAAATGTGCGGAAAAAGCGTTTTTTTCCCCACATTTCCGACTTTGCAGGGCTGTCTGGGTAAAAAAATCTGGGGCGATGGGCGCAAATCACACCTCTGCGGATTCCCACGGGTGTCCTCTTTTCGAAAATGCATGGGGTTCCCTGTTTTCCTCGGTGGCTTGGACACCCGAGGCCCATATCTGTAAGTTGCGCCGGTCGGCAGAATGTCTGAGATTTCCCTCTGACAACAGACTTGGGGTTACTTGTGTTTTAGGCTTTCCCCTTGGCGGCCAGGTAGGTGCACCCACACATGTGAGGTACCGTTTTCATCGGGACACCTGTGGGAACGCGGGACGGTAGGCCACGTGTTGTGGGGGGCGTGTTTCGATGGGTGCGGCGAGTGAAATGTGCGGAAAAAGCGGTTTTTTCCCCACATTTCCGACTTTGCAGGGCTGTCTGGGTAAAAAAATCTGGGGCGATGGGCGCAAATCACACCTGTGCGGATTCCCACGGGTGTCCTCTTTTCGAAAAGGCATGGGGTTCCCTGTTTTCCTCGGTGGCTTGGACACCCGAGGCCCATATCTGTAAGTTGCGCCGGTCGGCAGAATGGACAACAGACTTGGGGTTACTTGTGTTTTAGGCTTTCCCCTTGGCGGCCAGGTAGGTGCACCCACACATGTGAGGTACCGTTTTCATCGGGACACCTGTGGGAACGCGGGACGGTAGGCCATGTGTTGTGGGGGGCGCGTTTCGATGGGTGCGGCGAGCGAAATGTGCGGAAAAAGCGTTTTTTTCCCCACATTTCCGACTTTGCAGGGCTGTCTGGGTAAAAAAATCTGGGGCGATGGGCGCAAATCACACCTCTGCGGATTCCCACGGGTGTCCTCTTTTCGAAAATGCATGGGGTTCCCTGTTTTCCTCGGTGGCTTGGACACCCGAGGCCCATATCTGTAAGTTGCGCCGGTCGGCAGAATGTCTGAGATTTCCCTCTGACAACAGACTTGGGGTTACTTGTGTTTTAGGCTTTCCCCTTGGCGGCCAGGTAGGTGCACCCACACATGTGAGGTACCGTTTTCATCGGGACACCTGTGGGAACGCGGGACGGTAGGCCACGTGTTGTGGGGGGCGTGTTTCGATGGGTGCGGCGAGTGAAATGTGCGGAAAAAGCGGTTTTTTCCCCACATTTCCGACTTTGCAGGGCTGTCTGGGTAAAAAAATCTGGGGCGATGGGCGCAAATCACACCTGTGCGGATTCCCACGGGTGTCCTCTTTTCGAAAAGGCATGGGGTTCCCTGTTTTCCTCGGTGGCTTGGACACCCGAGGCCCATATCTGTAAGTTGCGCCGGTCGGCAGAATGGACAACAGACTTGGGGTTACTTGTGTTTTAGGCTTTCCCCTTGGCGGCCAGGTAGGTGCACCCACACATGTGAGGTACCGTTTTCATCGGGACACCTGTGGGAACGCGGGACGGTAGGCCATGTGTTGTGGGGGGCGCGTTTCGATGGGTGCGGCGAGCGAAATGTGCGGAAAAAGCGTTTTTTTCCCCACATTTCCGACTTTGCAGGGCTGTCTGGGTAAAAAAATCTGGGGCGATGGGCGCAAATCACACCTCTGCGGATTCCCACGGGTGTCCTCTTTTCGAAAATGCATGGGGTTCCCTGTTTTCCTCGGTGGCTTGGACACCCGAGGCCCATATCTGTAAGTTGCGCCGGTCGGCAGAATGTCTGAGATTTCCCTCTGACAACAGACTTGGGGTTACTTGTGTTTTAGGCTTTCCCCTTGGCGGCCAGGTAGGTGCACCCACACATGTGAGGTACCGTTTTCATCGGGACACCTGTGGGAACGCGGGACGGTAGGCCACGTGTTGTGGGGGGCGTGTTTCGATGGGTGCGGCGAGTGAAATGTGCGGAAAAAGCGGTTTTTTCCCCACATTTCCGACTTTGCAGGGCTGTCTGGGTAAAAAAATCTGGGGCGATGGGCGCAAATCACACCTGTGCGGATTCCCACGGGTGTCCTCTTTTCGAAAAGGCATGGGGTTCCCTGTTTTCCTCGGTGGCTTGGACACCCGAGGCCCATATCTGTAAGTTGCGCCGGTCGGCAGAATGGACAACAGACTTGGGGTTACTTGTGTTTTAGGCTTTCCCCTTGGCGGCCAGGTAGGTGCACCCACACATGTGAGGTACCGTTTTCATCGGGACACCTGTGGGAACGCGGGACGGTAGGCCATGTGTTGTGGGGGGCGCGTTTCGATGGGTGCGGCGAGCGAAATGTGCGGAAAAAGCGTTTTTTTCCCCACATTTCCGACTTTGCAGGGCTGTCTGGGTAAAAAAATCTGGGGCGATGGGCGCAAATCACACCTCTGCGGATTCCCACGGGTGTCCTCTTTTCGAAAATGCATGGGGTTCCCTGTTTTCCTCGGTGGCTTGGACACCCGAGGCCCATATCTGTAAGTTGCGCCGGTCGGCAGAATGTCTGAGATTTCCCTCTGACAACAGACTTGGGGTTACTTGTGTTTTAGGCTTTCCCCTTGGCGGCCAGGTAGGTGCACCCACACATGTGAGGTACCGTTTTCATCGGGACACCTGTGGGAACGCGGGACGGTAGGCCACGTGTTGTGGGGGGCGTGTTTCGATGGGTGCGGCGAGTGAAATGTGCGGAAAAAGCGGTTTTTTCCCCACATTTCCGACTTTGCAGGGCTGTCTGGGTAAAAAAATCTGGGGCGATGGGCGCAAATCACACCTGTGCGGATTCCCACGGGTGTCCTCTTTTCGAAAAGGCATGGGGTTCCCTGTTTTCCTCGGTGGCTTGGACACCCGAGGCCCATATCTGTAAGTTGCGCCGGTCGGCAGAATGGACAACAGACTTGGGGTTACTTGTGTTTTAGGCTTTCCCCTTGGCGGCCAGGTAGGTGCACCCACACATGTGAGGTACCGTTTTCATCGGGACACCTGTGGGAACGCGGGACGGTAGGCCATGTGTTGTGGGGGGCGCGTTTCGATGGGTGCGGCGAGCGAAATGTGCGGAAAAAGCGTTTTTTTCCCCACATTTCCGACTTTGCAGGGCTGTCTGGGTAAAAAAATCTGGGGCGATGGCCGCAAATCACACCTCTGCGGATTCCCACGGGTGTCCTCTTTTCGAAAATGCATGGGGTTCCCTGTTTTCCTCGGTGGCTTGGACACCCGAGGCCCATATCTGTAAGTTGCGCCGGTCGGCAGAATGTCTGAGATTTCCCTCTGACAACAGACTTGGGGTTACTTGTGTTTTAGGCTTTCCCCTTGGCGGCCAGGTAGGTGCACCCACACATGTGAGGTACCGTTTTCATCGGGACACCTGTGGGAACGCGGGACGGTAGGCCACGTGTTGTGGGGGGCGTGTTTCGATGGGTGCGGCGAGTGAAATGTGCGGAAAAAGCGGTTTTTTCCCCACATTTCCGACTTTGCAGGGCTGTCTGGGTAAAAAAATCTGGGGCGATGGGCGCAAATCACACCTGTGCGGATTCCCACGGGTGTCCTCTTTTCGAAAAGGCATGGGGTTCCCTGTTTTCCTCGGTGGCTTGGACACCCGAGGCCCATATCTGTAAGTTGCGCCGGTCGGCAGAATGGACAACAGACTTGGGGTTACTTGTGTTTTAGGCTTTCCCCTTGGCGGCCAGGTAGGTGCACCCACACATGTGAGGTACCGTTTTCATCGGGACACCTGTGGGAACGCGGGACGGTAGGCCATGTGTTGTGGGGGGCGCGTTTCGATGGGTGCGGCGAGCGAAATGTGCGGAAAAAGCGTTTTTTTCCCCACATTTCCGACTTTGCAGGGCTGTCTGGGTAAAAAAATCTGGGGCGATGGGCGCAAATCACACCTCTGCGGATTCCCACGGGTGTCCTCTTTTCGAAAATGCATGGGGTTCCCTGTTTTCCTCGGTGGCTTGGACACCCGAGGCCCATATCTGTAAGTTGCGCCGGTCGGCAGAATGTCTGAGATTTCCCTCTGACAACAGACTTGGGGTTACTTGTGTTTTAGGCTTTCCCCTTGGCGGCCAGGTAGGTGCACCCACACATGTGAGGTACCGTTTTCATCGGGACACCTGTGGGAACGCGGGACGGTAGGCCACGTGTTGTGGGGGGCGTGTTTCGATGGGTGCGGCGAGTGAAATGTGCGGAAAAAGCGGTTTTTTCCCCACATTTCCGACTTTGCAGGGCTGTCTGGGTAAAAAAATCTGGGGCGATGGGCGCAAATCACACCTGTGCGGATTCCCACGGGTGTCCTCTTTTCGAAAAGGCATGGGGTTCCCTGTTTTCCTCGGTGGCTTGGACACCCGAGGCCCATATCTGTAAGTTGCGCCGGTCGGCAGAATGGACAACAGACTTGGGGTTACTTGTGTTTTAGGCTTTCCCCTTGGCGGCCAGGTAGGTGCACCCACACATGTGAGGTACCGTTTTCATCGGGACACCTGTGGGAACACGGGACGGTAGGCCATGTGTTGTGGGGGGCGCGTTTCGATGGGTGCGGCGAGCGAAATGTGCGGAAAAAGCGTTTTTTTCCCCACATTTCCGACTTTGCAGGGCTGTCTGGGTAAAAAAATCTGGGGCGATGGGCGCAAATCACACCTCTGCGGATTCCCACGGGTGTCCTCTTTTCGAAAATGCATGGGGTTCCCTGTTTTCCTCGGTGGCTTGGACACCCGAGGCCCATATCTGTAAGTTGCGCCGGTCGGCAGAATGTCTGAGATTTCCCTCTGACAACAGACTTGGGGTTACTTGTGTTTTAGGCTTTCCCCTTGGCGGCCAGGTAGGTGCACCCACACATGTGAGGTACCGTTTTCATCGGGACACCTGTGGGAACGCGGGACGGTAGGCCACGTGTTGTGGGGGGCGTGTTTCGATGGGTGCGGCGAGTGAAATGTGCGGAAAAAGCGGTTTTTTCCCCACATTTCCGACTTTGCAGGGCTGTCTGGGTAAAAAAATCTGGGGCGATGGGCGCAAATCACACCTGTGCGGATTCCCACGGGTGTCCTCTTTTCGAAAAGGCATGGGGTTCCCTGTTTTCCTCGGTGGCTTGGACACCCGAGGCCCATATCTGTAAGTTGCGCCGGTCGGCAGAATGGACAACAGACTTGGGGTTACTTGTGTTTTAGGCTTTCCCCTTGGCGGCCAGGTAGGTGCACCCACACATGTGAGGTACCGTTTTCATCGGGACACCTGTGGGAACGCGGGACGGTAGGCCATGTGTTGTGGGGGGCGCGTTTCGATGGGTGCGGCGAGCGAAATGTGCGGAAAAAGCGTTTTTTTCCCCACATTTCCGACTTTGCAGGGCTGTCTGGGTAAAAAAATCTGGGGCGATGGGCGCAAATCACACCTCTGCGGATTCCCACGGGTGTCCTCTTTTCGAAAATGCATGGGGTTCCCTGTTTTCCTCGGTGGCTTGGACACCCGAGGCCCATATCTGTAAGTTGCGCCGGTCGGCAGAATGTCTGAGATTTCCCTCTGACAACAGACTTGGGGTTACTTGTGTTTTAGGCTTTCCCCTTGGCGGCCAGGTAGGTGCACCCACACATGTGAGGTACCGTTTTCATCGGGACACCTGTGGGAACGCGGGACGGTAGGCCACGTGTTGTGGGGGGCGTGTTTCGATGGGTGCGGCGAGTGAAATGTGCGGAAAAAGCGGTTTTTTCCCCACATTTCCGACTTTGCAGGGCTGTCTGGGTAAAAAAATCTGGGGCGATGGGCGCAAATCACACCTGTGCGGATTCCCACGGGTGTCCTCTTTTCGAAAAGGCATGGGGTTCCCTGTTTTCCTCGGTGGCTTGGACACCCGAGGCCCATATCTGTAAGTTGCGCCGGTCGGCAGAATGGACAACAGACTTGGGGTTACTTGTGTTTTAGGCTTTCCCCTTGGCGGCCAGGTAGGTGCACCCACACATGTGAGGTACCGTTTTCATCGGGACACCTGTGGGAACGCGGGACGGTAGGCCATGTGTTGTGGGGGGCGCGTTTCGATGGGTGCGGCGAGCGAAATGTGCGGAAAAAGCGTTTTTTTCCCCACATTTCCGACTTTGCAGGGCTGTCTGGGTAAAAAAATCTGGGGCGATGGGCGCAAATCACACCTCTGCAGATTCCCACGGGTGTCCTCTTTTCGAAAATGCATGGGGTTCCCTGTTTTCCTCGGTGGCTTGGACACCCGAGGCCCATATCTGTAAGTTGCGCCGGTCGGCAGAATGTCTGAGATTTCCCTCTGACAACAGACTTGGGGTTACTTGTGTTTTAGGCTTTCCCCTTGGCGGCCAGGTAGGTGCACCCACACATGTGAGGTACCGTTTTCATCGGGACACCTGTGGGAACGCGGGACGGTAGGCCACGTGTTGTGGGGGGCGTGTTTCGATGGGTGCGGCGAGTGAAATGTGCGGAAAAAGCGGTTTTTTCCCCACATTTCCGACTTTGCAGGGCTGTCTGGGTAAAAAAATCTGGGGCGATGGGCGCAAATCACACCTGTGCGGATTCCCACGGGTGTCCTCTTTTCGAAAAGGCATGGGGTTCCCTGTTTTCCTCGGTGGCTTGGACACCCGAGGCCCATATCTGTAAGTTGCGCCGGTCGGCAGAATGGACAACAGACTTGGGGTTACTTGTGTTTTAGGCTTTCCCCTTGGCGGCCAGGTAGGTGCACCCACACATGTGAGGTACCGTTTTCATCGGGACACCTGTGGGAACGCGGGACGGTAGGCCATGTGTTGTGGGGGGCGCGTTTCGATGGGTGCGGCGAGCGAAATGTGCGGAAAAAGCGTTTTTTTCCCCACATTTCCGACTTTGCAGGGCTGTCTGGGTAAAAAAATCTGGGGCGATGGCCGCAAATCACACCTCTGCGGATTCCCACGGGTGTCCTCTTTTCGAAAATGCATGGGGTTCCCTGTTTTCCTCGGTGGCTTGGACACCCGAGGCCCATATCTGTAAGTTGCGCCGGTCGGCAGAATGTCTGAGATTTCCCTCTGACAACAGACTTGGGGTTACTTGTGTTTTAGGCTTTCCCCTTGGCGGCCAGGTAGGTGCACCCACACATGTGAGGTACCGTTTTCATCGGGACACCTGTGGGAACGCGGGACGGTAGGCCACGTGTTGTGGGGGGCGTGTTTCGATGGGTGCGGCGAGTGAAATGTGCGGAAAAAGCGGTTTTTTCCCCACATTTCCGACTTTGCAGGGCTGTCTGGGTAAAAAAATCTGGGGCGATGGGCGCAAATCACACCTGTGCGGATTCCCACGGGTGTCCTCTTTTCGAAAAGGCATGGGGTTCCCTGTTTTCCTCGGTGGCTTGGACACCCGAGGCCCATATCTGTAAGTTGCGCCGGTCGGCAGAATGGACAACAGACTTGGGGTTACTTGTGTTTTAGGCTTTCCCCTTGGCGGCCAGGTAGGTGCACCCACACATGTGAGGTACCGTTTTCATCGGGACACCTGTGGGAACGCGGGACGGTAGGCCATGTGTTGTGGGGGGCGCGTTTCGATGGGTGCGGCGAGCGAAATGTGCGGAAAAAGTGTTTTTTTCCCCACATTTCCGACTTTGCAGGGCTGTCTGGGTAAAAAAATCTGGGGCGATGGGCGCAAATCACACCTCTGCGGATTCCCACGGGTGTCCTCTTTTCGAAAATGCATGGGGTTCCCTGTTTTCCTCGGTGGCTTGGACACCCGAGGCCCATATCTGTAAGTTGCGCCGGTCGGCAGAATGTCTGAGATTTCCCTCTGACAACAGACTTGGGGTTACTTGTGTTTTAGGCTTTCCCCTTGGCGGCCAGGTAGGTGCACCCACACATGTGAGGTACCGTTTTCATCGGGACACCTGTGGGAACGCGGGACGGTAGGCCACGTGTTGTGGGGGGCGTGTTTCGATGGGTGCGGCGAGTGAAATGTGCGGAAAAAGCGGTTTTTTCCCCACATTTCCGACTTTGCAGGGCTGTCTGGGTAAAAAAATCTGGGGCGATGGGCGCAAATCACACCTGTGCGGATTCCCACGGGTGTCCTCTTTTCGAAAAGGCATGGGGTTCCCTGTTTTCCTCGGTGGCTTGGACACCCGAGGCCCATATCTGTAAGTTGCGCCGGTCGGCAGAATGGACAACAGACTTGGGGTTACTTGTGTTTTAGGCTTTCCCCTTGGCGGCCAGGTAGGTGCACCCACACATGTGAGGTACCGTTTTCATCGGGACACCTGTGGGAACGCGGGACGGTAGGCCATGTGTTGTGGGGGGCGCGTTTCGATGGGTGCGGCGAGCGAAATGTGCGGAAAAAGCGTTTTTTTCCCCACATTTCCGACTTTGCAGGGCTGTCTGGGTAAAAAAATCTGGGGCGATGGGCGCAAATCACACCTCTGCGGATTCCCACGGGTGTCCTCTTTTCGAAAATGCATGGGGTTCCCTGTTTTCCTCGGTGGCTTGGACACCCGAGGCCCATATCTGTAAGTTGCGCCGGTCGGCAGAATGTCTGAGATTTCCCTCTGACAACAGACTTGGGGTTACTTGTGTTTTAGGCTTTCCCCTTGGCGGCCAGGTAGGTGCACCCACACATGTGAGGTACCGTTTTCATCGGGACACCTGTGGGAACGCGGGACGGTAGGCCACGTGTTGTGGGGGGCGTGTTTCGATGGGTGCGGCGAGTGAAATGTGCGGAAAAAGCGGTTTTTTCCCCACATTTCCGACTTTGCAGGGCTGTCTGGGTAAAAAAATCTGGGGCGATGGGCGCAAATCACACCTGTGCGGATTCCCACGGGTGTCCTCTTTTCGAAAAGGCATGGGGTTCCCTGTTTTCCTCGGTGGCTTGGACACCCGAGGCCCATATCTGTAAGTTGCGCCGGTCGGCAGAATGGACAACAGACTTGGGGTTACTTGTGTTTTAGGCTTTCCCCTTGGCGGCCAGGTAGGTGCACCCACACATGTGAGGTACCGTTTTCATCGGGACACCTGTGGGAACGCGGGACGGTAGGCCATGTGTTGTGGGGGGCGCGTTTCGATGGGTGCGGCGAGCGAAATGTGCGGAAAAAGCGTTTTTTTCCCCACATTTCCGACTTTGCAGGGCTGTCTGGGTAAAAAAATCTGGGGCGATGGGCGCAAATCACACCTCTGCGGATTCCCACGGGTGTCCTCTTTTCTAAAATGCATGGGGTTCCCTGTTTTCCTCGGTGGCTTGGACACCCGAGGCCCATATCTGTAAGTTGCGCCGGTCGGCAGAATGTCTGAGATTTCCCTCTGACAACAGACTTGGGGTTACTTGTGATTTAGGCTTTCCCCTTGGCGGCCAGGTAGGTGCACCCACACATGTGAGGTACCGTTTTCATCGGGACACCTGTGGGAACGCGGGACGGTAGGCCACGTGTTGTGGGGGGCGTGTTTCGATGGGTGCGGCGAGTGAAATGTGCGGAAAAAGCGGTTTTTTCCCCACATTTCCGACTTTGCAGGGCTGTCTGGGTAAAAAAATCTGGGGCGATGGGCGCAAATCACACCTGTGCGGATTCCCACGGGTGTCCTCTTTTCGAAAAGGCATGGGGTTCCCTGTTTTCCTCGGTGGCTTGGACACCCGAGGCCCATATCTGTAAGTTGCGCCGGTCGGCAGAATGGACAACAGACTTGGGGTTACTTGTGTTTTAGGCTTTCCCCTTGGCGGCCAGGTAGGTGCACCCACACATGTGAGGTACCGTTTTCATCGGGACACCTGTGGGAACGCGGGACGGTAGGCCATGTGTTGTGGGGGGCGCGTTTCGATGGGTGCGGCGAGCGAAATGTGCGGAAAAAGCATTTTTTTCCCCACATTTCCGACTTTGCAGGGCTGTCTGGGTAAAAAAATCTGGGGCGATGGGCGCAAATCACACCTCTGCGGATTCCCACGGGTGTCCTCTTTTCGAAAATGCATGGGGTTCCCTGTTTTCCTCGGTGGCTTGGACACCCGAGGCCCATATCTGTAAGTTGCGCCGGTCGGCAGAATGTCTGAGATTTCCCTCTGACAACAGACTTGGGGTTACTTGTGTTTTAGGCTTTCCCCTTGGCGGCCAGGTAGGTGCACCCACACATGTGAGGTACCGTTTTCATCGGGACACCTGTGGGAACGCGGGACGGTAGGCCACGTGTTGTGGGGGGCGTGTTTCGATGGGTGCGGCGAGTGAAATGTGCGGAAAAAGCGGTTTTTTCCCCACATTTCCGACTTTGCAGGGCTGTCTGGGTAAAAAAATCTGGGGCGATGGGCGCAAATCACACCTGTGCGGATTCCCACGGGTGTCCTCTTTTCGAAAAGGCATGGGGTTCCCTGTTTTCCTCGGTGGCTTGGACACCCGAGGCCCATATCTGTAAGTTGCGCCGGTCGGCAGAATGGACAACAGACTTGGGGTTACTTGTGTTTTAGGCTTTCCCCTTGGCGGCCAGGTAGGTGCACCCACACATGTGAGGTACCGTTTTCATCGGGACACCTGTGGGAACGCGGGACGGTAGGCCATGTGTTGTGGGGGGCGCGTTTCGATGGGTGCGGCGAGCGAAATGTGCGGAAAAAGCGTTTTTTTCCCCACATTTCCGACTTTGCAGGGCTGTCTGGGTAAAAAAATCTGGGGCGATGGGCGTAAATCACACCTCTGCGGATTCCCACGGGTGTCCTCTTTTCGAAAATGCATGGGGTTCCCTGTTTTCCTCGGTGGCTTGGACACCCGAGGCCCATATCTGTAAGTTGCGCCGGTCGGCAGAATGTCTGAGATTTCCCTCTGACAACAGACTTGGGGTTACTTGTGTTTTAGGCTTTCCCCTTGGCGGCCAGGTAGGTGCACCCACACATGTGAGGTACCGTTTTCATCGGGACACCTGTGGGAACGCGGGACGGTAGGCCACGTGTTGTGGGGGGCGTGTTTCGATGGGTGCGGCGAGTGAAATGTGCGGAAAAAGCGGTTTTTTCCCCACATTTCCGACTTTGCAGGGCTGTCTGGGTAAAAAAATCTGGGGCGATGGGCGCAAATCACACCTGTGCGGATTCCCACGGGTGTCCTCTTTTCGAAAAGGCATGGGGTTCCCTGTTTTCCTCGGTGGCTTGGACACCCGAGGCCCATATCTGTAAGTTGCGCCGGTCGGCAGAATGGACAACAGACTTGGGGTTACTTGTGTTTTAGGCTTTCCCCTTGGCGGCCAGGTAGGTGCACCCACACATGTGAGGTACCGTTTTCATCGGGACACCTGTGGGAACGCGGGACGGTAGGCCATGTGTTGTGGGGGGCGCGTTTCGATGGGTGCGGCGAGCGAAATGTGCGGAAAAAGCGTTTTTTTCCCCACATTTCCGACTTTGCAGGGCTGTCTGGGTAAAAAAATCTGGGGCGATGGGCGCAAATCACACCTCTGCGGATTCCCACGGGTGTCCTCTTTTCGAAAATGCATGGGGTTCCCTGTTTTCCTCGGTGGCTTGGACACCCGAGGCCCATATCTGTAAGTTGCGCCGGTCGGCAGAATGTCTGAGATTTCCCTCTGACAACAGACTTGGGGTTACTTGTGTTTTAGGCTTTCCCCTTGGCGGCCAGGTAGGTGCACCCACACATGTGAGGTACCGTTTTCATCGGGACACCTGTGGGAACGCGGGACGGTAGGCCACGTGTTGTGGGGGGCGTGTTTCGATGGGTGCGGCGAGTGAAATGTGCGGAAAAAGCGGTTTTTTCCCCACATTTCCGACTTTGCAGGGCTGTCTGGGTAAAAAAATCTGGGGCGATGGGCGCAAATCACACCTGTGCGGATTCCCACGGGTGTCCTCTTTTCGAAAAGGCATGGGGTTCCCTGTTTTCCTCGGTGGCTTGGACACCCGAGGCCCATATCTGTAAGTTGCGCCGGTCGGCAGAATGGACAACAGACTTGGGGTTACTTGTGTTTTAGGCTTTCCCCTTGGCGGCCAGGTAGGTGCACCCACACATGTGAGGTACCGTTTTCATCGGGACACCTGTGGGAACGCGGGACGGTAGGCCATGTGTTGTGGGGGGCGCGTTTCGATGGGTGCGGCGAGCGAAATGTGCGGAAAAAGCGTTTTTTTCCCCACATTTCCGACTTTGCAGGGCTGTCTGGGTAAAAAAATCTGGGGCGATGGGCGCAAATCACACCTCTGCGGATTCCCACGGGTGTCCTCTTTTCGAAAATGCATGGGGTTCCCTGTTTTCCTCGGTGGCTTGGACACCCGAGGCCCATATCTGTAAGTTGCGCCGGTCGGCAGAATGTCTGAGATTTCCCTCTGACAACAGACTTGGGGTTACTTGTGTTTTAGGCTTTCCCCTTGGCGGCCAGGTAGGTGCACCCACACATGTGAGGTACCGTTTTCATCGGGACACCTGTGGGAACGCGGGACGGTAGGCCACGTGTTGTGGGGGGCGTGTTTCGATGGGTGCGGCGAGTGAAATGTGCGGAAAAAGCGGTTTTTTCCCCACATTTCCGACTTTGCAGGGCTGTCTGGGTAAAAAAATCTGGGGCGATGGGCGTAAATCACACCTCTGCGGATTCCCACGGGTGTCCTCTTTTCGAAAATGCATGGGGTTCCCTGTTTTCCTCGGTGGCTTGGACACCCGAGGCCCATATCTGTAAGTTGCGCCGGTCGGCAGAATGTCTGAGATTTCCCTCTGACAACAGACTTGGGGTTACTTGTGTTTTAGGCTTTCCCCTTGGCGGCCAGGTAGGTGCACCCACACATGTGAGGTACCGTTTTCATCGGGACACCTGTGGGAACGCGGGACGGTAGGCCACGTGTTGTGGGGGGCGTGTTTCGATGGGTGCGGCGAGTGAAATGTGCGGAAAAAGCGGTTTTTTCCCCACATTTCCGACTTTGCAGGGCTGTCTGGGTAAAAAAATCTGGGGCGATGGGCGCAAATCACACCTGTGCGGATTCCCACGGGTGTCCTCTTTTCGAAAAGGCATGGGGTTCCCTGTTTTCCTCGGTGGCTTGGACACCCGAGGCCCATATCTGTAAGTTGCGCCGGTCGGCAGAATGGACAACAGACTTGGGGTTACTTGTGTTTTAGGCTTTCCCCTTGGCGGCCAGGTAGGTGCACCCACACATGTGAGGTACCGTTTTCATCGGGACACCTGTGGGAACGCGGGACGGTAGGCCATGTGTTGTGGGGGGCGCGTTTCGATGGGTGCGGCGAGCGAAATGTGCGGAAAAAGCGTTTTTTTCCCCACATTTCCGACTTTGCAGGGCTGTCTGGGTAAAAAAATCTGGGGCGATGGGCGCAAATCACACCTCTGCGGATTCCCACGGGTGTCCTCTTTTCGAAAATGCATGGGGTTCCCTGTTTTCCTCGGTGGCTTGGACACCCGAGGCCCATATCTGTAAGTTGCGCCGGTCGGCAGAATGTCTGAGATTTCCCTCTGACAACAGACTTGGGGTTACTTGTGTTTTAGGCTTTCCCCTTGGCGGCCAGGTAGGTGCACCCACACATGTGAGGTACCGTTTTCATCGGGACACCTGTGGGAACGCGGGACGGTAGGCCACGTGTTGTGGGGGGCGTGTTTCGATGGGTGCGGCGAGTGAAATGTGCGGAAAAAGCGGTTTTTTCCCCACATTTCCGACTTTGCAGGGCTGTCTGGGTAAAAAAATCTGGGGCGATGGGCGCAAATCACACCTGTGCGGATTCCCACGGGTGTCCTCTTTTCGAAAAGGCATGGGGTTCCCTGTTTTCCTCGGTGGCTTGGACACCCGAGGCCCATATCTGTAAGTTGCGCCGGTCGGCAGAATGGACAACAGACTTGGGGTTACTTGTGTTTTAGGCTTTCCCCTTGGCGGCCAGGTAGGTGCACCCACACATGTGAGGTACCGTTTTCATCGGGACACCTGTGGGAACGCGGGACGGTAGGCCATGTGTTGTGGGGGGCGCGTTTCGATGGGTGCGGCGAGCGAAATGTGCGGAAAAAGCGTTTTTTTCCCCACATTTCCGACTTTGCAGGGCTGTCTGGGTAAAAAAATCTGGGGCGATGGGCGCAAATCACACCTCTGCGGATTCCCACGGGTGTCCTCTTTTCGAAAATGCATGGGGTTCCCTGTTTTCCTCGGTGGCTTGGACACCCGAGGCCCATATCTGTAAGTTGCGCCGGTCGGCAGAATGTCTGAGATTTCCCTCTGACAACAGACTTGGGGTTACTTGTGTTTTAGGCTTTCCCCTTGGCGGCCAGGTAGGTGCACCCACACATGTGAGGTACCGTTTTCATTGGGACACCTGTGGGAACGCGGGACGGTAGGCCACGTGTTGTGGGGGGCGTGTTTCGATGGGTGCGGCGAGTGAAATGTGCGGAAAAAGCGGTTTTTTCCCCACATTTCCGACTTTGCAGGGCTGTCTGGGTAAAAAAATCTGGGGCGATGGGCGCAAATCACACCTGTGCGGATTCCCACGGGTGTCCTCTTTTCGAAAAGGCATGGGGTTCCCTGTTTTCCTCGGTGGCTTGGACACCCGAGGCCCATATCTGTAAGTTGCGCCGGTCGGCAGAATGGACAACAGACTTGGGGTTACTTGTGTTTTAGGCTTTCCCCTTGGCGGCCAGGTAGGTGCACCCACACATGTGAGGTACCGTTTTCATCGGGACACCTGTGGGAACGCGGGACGGTAGGCCATGTGTTGTGGGGGGCGCGTTTCGATGGGTGCGGCGAGCGAAATGTGCGGAAAAAGCGTTTTTTTCCCCACATTTCCGACTTTGCAGGGCTGTCTGGGTAAAAAAATCTGGGGCGATGGGCGCAAATCACACCTCTGCGGATTCCCACGGGTGTCCTCTTTTCGAAAATGCATGGGGTTCCCTGTTTTCCTCGGTGGCTTGGACACCCGAGGCCCATATCTGTAAGTTGCGCCGGTCGGCAGAATGTCTGAGATTTCCCTCTGACAACAGACTTGGGGTTACTTGTGTTTTAGGCTTTCCCCTTGGCGGCCAGGTAGGTGCACCCACACATGTGAGGTACCGTTTTCATCGGGACACCTGTGGGAACGCGGGACGGTAGGCCACGTGTTGTGGGGGGCGTGTTTCGATGGGTGCGGCGAGTGAAATGTGCGGAAAAAGCGGTTTTTTCCCCACATTTCCGACTTTGCAGGGCTGTCTGGGTAAAAAAATCTGGGGCGATGGGCGCAAATCACACCTGTGCGGATTCCCACGGGTGTCCTCTTTTCGAAAAGGCATGGGGTTCCCTGTTTTCCTCGGTGGCTTGGACACCCGAGGCCCATATCTGTAAGTTGCGCCGGTCGGCAGAATGGACAACAGACTTGGGGTTACTTGTGTTTTAGGCTTTCCCCTTGGCGGCCAGGTAGGTGCACCCACACATGTGAGGTACCGTTTTCATCGGGACACCTGTGGGAACGCGGGACGGTAGGCCATGTGTTGTGGGGGGCGCGTTTCGATGGGTGCGGCGAGCGAAATGTGCGGAAAAAGCGTTTTTTTCCCCACATTTCCGACTTTGCAGGGCTGTCTGGGTAAAAAAATCTGGGGCGATGGGCGCAAATCACACCTCTGCGGATTCCCACGGGTGTCCTCTTTTCGAAAATGCATGGGGTTCCCTGTTTTCCTCGGTGGCTTGGACACCCGAGGCCCATATCTGTAAGTTGCGCCGGTCGGCAGAATGTCTGAGATTTCCCTCTGACAACAGACTTGGGGTTACTTGTGTTTTAGGCTTTCCCCTTGGCGGCCAGGTAGGTGCACCCACACATGTGAGGTACCGTTTTCATCGGGACACCTGTGGGAACGCGGGACGGTAGGCCACGTGTTGTGGGGGGCGTGTTTCGATGGGTGCGGCGAGTGAAATGTGCGGAAAAAGCGGTTTTTTCCCCACATTTCCGACTTTGCAGGGCTGTCTGGGTAAAAAAATCTGGGGCGATGGGCGCAAATCACACCTGTGCGGATTCCCACGGGTGTCCTCTTTTCGAAAAGGCATGGGGTTCCCTGTTTTCCTCGGTGGCTTGGACACCCGAGGCCCATATCTGTAAGTTGCGCCGGTCGGCAGAATGGACAACAGACTTGGGGTTACTTGTGTTTTAGGCTTTCCCCTTGGCGGCCAGGTAGGTGCACCCACACATGTGAGGTACCGTTTTCATCGGGACACCTGTGGGAACACGGGACGGTAGGCCATGTGTTGTGGGGGGCGCGTTTCGATGGGTGCGGCGAGCGAAATGTGCGGAAAAAGCGTTTTTTTCCCCACATTTCCGACTTTGCAGGGCTGTCTGGGTAAAAAAATCTGGGGCGATGGGCGCAAATCACACCTCTGCGGATTCCCACGGGTGTCCTCTTTTCGAAAATGCATGGGGTTCCCTGTTTTCCTCGGTGGCTTGGACACCCGAGGCCCATATCTGTAAGTTGCGCCGGTCGGCAGAATGTCTGAGATTTCCCTCTGACAACAGACTTGGGGTTACTTGTGTTTTAGGCTTTCCCCTTGGCGGCCAGGTAGGTGCACCCACACATGTGAGGTACCGTTTTCATCGGGACACCTGTGGGAACGCGGGACGGTAGGCCACGTGTTGTGGGGGGCGTGTTTCGATGGGTGCGGCGAGTGAAATGTGCGGAAAAAGCGGTTTTTTCCCCACATTTCCGACTTTGCAGGGCTATCTGGGTAAAAAAATCTGGGGCGATGGGCGCAAATCACACCTGTGCGGATTCCCACGGGTGTCCTCTTTTCGAAAAGGCATGGGGTTCCCTGTTTTCCTCGGTGGCTTGGACACCCGAGGCCCATATCTGTAAGTTGCGCCGGTCGGCAGAATGGACAACAGACTTGGGGTTACTTGTGTTTTAGGCTTTCCCCTTGGCGGCCAGGTAGGTGCACCCACACATGTGAGGTACCGTTTTCATCGGGACACCAGTGGGAACGCGGGACGGTAGGCCATGTGTTGTGGGGGGCGCGTTTCGATGGGTGCGGCGAGCAAAATGTGCGGAAAAAGCGTTTTTTTCCCCACATTTCCGACTTTGCAGGGCTGTCTGGGTAAAAAAATCTGGGGCGATGGGCGCAAATCACACCTCTGCGGATTCCCACGGGTGTCCTCTTTTCGAAAATGCATGGGGTTCCCTGTTTTCCTCGGTGGCTTGGACACCCGAGGCCCATATCTGTAAGTTGCGCCGGTCGGCAGAATGTCTGAGATTTCCCTCTGACAACAGACTTGGGGTTACTTGTGTTTTAGGCTTTCCCCTTGGCGGCCAGGTAGGTGCACCCACACATGTGAGGTACCGTTTTCATCGGGACACCTGTGGGAACGCGGGACGGTAGGCCACGTGTTGTGGGGGGCGTGTTTCGATGGGTGCGGCGAGTGAAATGTGCGGAAAAAGTGGTTTTTTCCCCACATTTCCGACTTTGCAGGGCTGTCTGGGTAAAAAAATCTGGGGCGATGGGCGCAAATCACACCTGTGCGGATTCCCACGGGTGTCCTCTTTTCGAAAAGGCATGGGGTTCCCTGTTTTCCTCGGTGGCTTGGACACCCGAGGCCCATATCTGTAAGTTGCGCCGGTCGGCAGAATGGACAACAGACTTGGGGTTACTTGTGTTTTAGGCTTTCCCCTTGGCGGCCAGGTAGGTGCACCCACACATGTGAGGTACCGTTTTCATCGGGACACCTGTGGGAACGCGGGACGGTAGGCCATGTGTTGTGGGGGGCGCGTTTCGATGGGTGCGGCGAGCGAAATGTGCGGAAAAAGCGTTTTTTTCCCCACATTTCCGACTTTGCAGGGCTGTCTGGGTAAAAAAATCTGGGGCGATGGGCGCAAATCACACCTCTGCGGATTCCCACGGGTGTCCTCTTTTCGAAAATGCATGGGGTTCCCTGTTTTCCTCGGTGGCTTGGACACCCGAGGCCCATATCTGTAAGTTGCGCCGGTCGGCAGAATGTCTGAGATTTCCCTCTGACAACAGACTTGGGGTTACTTGTGTTTTAGGCTTTCCCCTTGGCGGCCAGGTAGGTGCACCCACACATGTGAGGTACCGTTTTCATCGGGACACCTGTGGGAACGCGGGACGGTAGGCCACGTGTTGTGGGGGGCGTGTTTCGATGGGTGCGGCGAGTGAAATGTGCGGAAAAAGCGGTTTTTTCCCCACATTTCCGACTTTGCAGGGCTGTCTGGGTAAAAAAATCTGGGGCGATGGGCGCAAATCACACCTGTGCGGATTCCCACGGGTGTCCTCTTTTCGAAAAGGCATGGGGTTCCCTGTTTTCCTCGGTGGCTTGGACACCCGAGGCCCATATCTGTAAGTTGCGCCGGTCGGCAGAATGGACAACAGACTTGGGGTTACTTGTGTTTTAGGCTTTCCCCTTGGCGGCCAGGTAGGTGCACCCACACATGTGAGGTACCGTTTTCATCGGGACACCTGTGGGAACGCGGGACGGTAGGCCATGTGTTGTGGGGGGCGCGTTTCGATGGGTGCGGCGAGCGAAATGTGCGGAAAAAGCGTTTTTTTCCCCACATTTCCGACTTTGCAGGGCTGTCTGGGTAAAAAAATCTGGGGCGATGGGCGCAAATCACACCTCTGCGGATTCCCACGGGTGTCCTCTTTTCGAAAATGCATGGGGTTCCCTGTTTTCCTCGGTGGCTTGGACACCCGAGGCCCATATCTGTAAGTTGCGCCGGTCGGCAGAATGTCTGAGATTTCCCTCTGACAACAGACTTGGGGTTACTTGTGTTTTAGGCTTTCCCCTTGGCGGCCAGGTAGGTGCACCCACACATGTGAGGTACCGTTTTCATCGGGACACCTGTGGGAACGCGGGACGGTAGGCCACGTGTTGTGGGGGGCGTGTTTCGATGGGTGCGGCGAGTGAAATGTGCGGAAAAAGCGGTTTTTTCCCCACATTTCCGACTTTGCAGGGCTGTCTGGGTAAAAAAATCTGGGGCGATGGGCGCAAATCACACCTGTGCGGATTCCCACGGGTGTCCTCTTTTCGAAAAGGCATGGGGTTCCCTGTTTTCCTCGGTGGCTTGGACACCCGAGGCCCATATCTGTAAGTTGCGCCGGTCGGCAGAATGGACAACAGACTTGGGGTTACTTGTGTTTTAGGCTTTCCCCTTGGCGGCCAGGTAGGTGCACCCACACATGTGAGGTACCGTTTTCATCGGGACACCTGTGGGAACGCGGGACGGTAGGCCATGTGTTGTGGGGGGCGCGTTTCGATGGGTGCGGCGAGCGAAATGTGCGGAAAAAGCGTTTTTTTCCCCACATTTCCGAATTTGCAAGGCTGTCTGGGTAAAAAAATCTGGGGCGATGGGCGCAAATCACACCTCTGCGGATTCCCACGGGTGTCCTCTTTTCGAAAATGCATGGGGTTCCCTGTTTTCCTCGGTGGCTTGGACACCCGAGGCCCATATCTGTAAGTTGCGCCGGTCGGCAGAATGTCTGAGATTTCCCTCTGACAACAGACTTGGGGTTACTTGTGTTTTAGGCTTTCCCCTTGGCGGCCAGGTAGGTGCACCCACACATGTGAGGTACCGTTTTCATCGGGACACCTGTGGGAACGCGGGACGGTAGGCCACGTGTTGTGGGGGGCGTGTTTCGATGGGTGCGGCGAGTGAAATGTGCGGAAAAAGCGGTTTTTTCCCCACATTTCCGACTTTGCAGGGCTGTCTGGGTAAAAAAATCTGGGGCGATGGGCGCAAATCACACCTGTGCGGATTCCCACGGGTGTCCTCTTTTCGAAAAGGCATGGGGTTCCCTGTTTTCCTCGGTGGCTTGGACACCCGAGGCCCATATCTGTAAGTTGCGCCGGTCGGCAGAATGGACAACAGACTTGGGGTTACTTGTGTTTTAGGCTTTCCCCTTGGCGGCCAGGTAGGTGCACCCACACATGTGACAGACCGTTTTCATCGGGACACCTGTGGGAACGCGGGACGGTAGGCCATGTGTTGTGGGGGGCGCGTTTCGATGGGTGCGGCGAGCGAAATGTGCGGAAAAAGCGTTTTTTTCCCCACATTTCCGACTTTGCAGGGCTGTCTGGGTAAAAAAATCTGGGGCGATGGGCGCAAATCACACCTCTGCGGATTCCCACGGGTGTCCTCTTTTCGAAAATGCATGGGGTTCCCTGTTTTCCTCGGTGGCTTGGACACCCGAGGCCCATATCTGTAAGTTGCGCCGGTCGGCAGAATGTCTGAGATTTCCCTCTGACAACAGACTTGGGGTTACTTGTGTTTTAGGCTTTCCCCTTGGCGGCCAGGTAGGTGCACCCACACATGTGAGGTACCGTTTTCATCGGGACACCTGTGGGAACGCGGGACGGTAGGCCACGTGTTGTGGGGGGCGTGTTTCGATGGGTGCGGCGAGTGAAATGTGCGGAAAAAGCGGTTTTTTCCCCACATTTCCGACTTTGCAGGGCTGTCTGGGTAAAAAAATCTGGGGCGATGGGCGCAAATCACACCTGTGCGGATTCCCACGGGTGTCCTCTTTTCGAAAAGGCATGGGGTTCCCTGTTTTCCTCGGTGGCTTGGACACCCGAGGCCCATATCTGTAAGTTGCGCCGGTCGGCAGAATGGACAACAGACTTGGGGTTACTTGTGTTTTAGGCTTTCCCCTTGGCGGCCAGGTAGGTGCACCCACACATGTGAGGTACCGTTTTCATCGGGACACCTGTGGGAACGCGGGACGGTAGGCCATGTGTTGTGGGGGGCGCGTTTCGATGGGTGCGGCGAGCGAAATGTGCGGAAAAAGCGTTTTTTTCCCCACATTTCCGACTTTGCAGGGCTGTCTGGGTAAAAAAATCTGGGGCGATGGGCGCAAATCACACCTCTGCGGATTCCCACGGGTGTCCTCTTTTCGAAAATGCATGGGGTTCCCTGTTTTCCTCGGTGGCTTGGACACCCGAGGCCCATATCTGTAAGTTGCGCCGGTCGGCAGAATGTCTGAGATTTCCCTCTGACAACAGACTTGGGGTTACTTGTGTTTTAGGCTTTCCCCTTGGCGGCCAGGTAGGTGCACCCACACATGTGAGGTACCGTTTTCATCGGGACACCTGTGGGAACGCGGGACGGTAGGCCACGTGTTGTGGGGGGCGTGTTTCGATGGGTGCGGCGAGTGAAATGTGCGGAAAAAGCGGTTTTTTCCCCACATTTCCGACTTTGCAGGGCTGTCTGGGTAAAAAAATCTGGGGCGATGGGCGCAAATCACACCTGTGCGGATTCCCACGGGTGTCCTCTTTTCGAAAAGGCATGGGGTTCCCTGTTTTCCTCGGTGGCTTGGACACCCGAGGCCCATATCTGTAAGTTGCGCCGGTCGGCAGAATGGACAACAGACTTGGGGTTACTTGTGTTTTAGGCTTTCCCCTTGGCGGCCAGGTAGGTGCACCCACACATGTGAGGTACCGTTTTCATCGGGACACCTGTGGGAACGCGGGACGGTAGGCCATGTGTTGTGGGGGGCGCGTTTCGATGGGTGCGGCGAGCGAAATGTGCGGAAAAAGCGTTTTTTTCCCCACATTTCCGACTTTGCAGGGCTGTCTGGGTAAAAAAATCTGGGGCGATGGGCGCAAATCACACCTCTGCGGATTCCCACGGGTGTCCTCTTTTCGAAAATGCATGGGGTTCCCTGTTTTCCTCGGTGGCTTGGACACCCGAGGCCCATATCTGTAAGTTGCGCCGGTCGGCAGAATGTCTGAGATTTCCCTCTGACAACAGACTTGGGGTTACTTGTGTTTTAGGCTTTCCCCTTGGCGGCCAGGTAGGTGCACCCACACATGTGAGGTACCGTTTTCATCGGGACACCTGTGGGAACGCGGGACGGTAGGCCACGTGTTGTGGGGGGCGTGTTTCGATGGGTGCGGCGAGTGAAATGTGCGGAAAAAGCGGTTTTTTCCCCACATTTCCGACTTTGCAGGGCTGTCTGGGTAAAAAAATCTGGGGCGATGGGCGCAAATCACACCTGTGCGGATTCCCACGGGTGTCCTCTTTTCGAAAAGGCATGGGGTTCCCTGTTTTCCTCGGTGGCTTGGACACCCGAGGCCCATATCTGTAAGTTGCGCCGGTCGGCAGAATGGACAACAGACTTGGGGTTACTTGTGTTTTAGGCTTTCCCCTTGGCGGCCAGGTAGGTGCACCCACACATGTGAGGTACCGTTTTCATCGGGACACGTGTGGGAACGCGGGACGGTAGGCCATGTGTTGTGGGGGGCGCGTTTCGATGGGTGCGGCGAGCGAAATGTGCGGAAAAAGCGTTTTTTTCCCCACATTTCCGACTTTGCAGGGCTGTCTGGGTAAAAAAATCTGGGGCGATGGGCGCAAATCACACCTCTGCGGATTCCCACGGGTGTCCTCTTTTCGAAAATGCATGGGGTTCCCTGTTTTCCTCGGTGGCTTGGACACCCGAGGCCCATATCTGTAAGTTGCGCCGGTCGGCAGAATGTCTGAGATTTCCCTCTGACAACAGACTTGGGGTTACTTGTGTTTTAGGCTTTCCCCTTGGCGGCCAGGTAGGTGCACCCACACATGTGAGGTACCGTTTTCATCGGGACACCTGTGGGAACGCGGGACGGTAGGCCACGTGTTGTGGGGGGCGTGTTTCGATGGGTGCGGCGAGTGAAATGTGCGGAAAAAGCGGTTTTTTCCCCACATTTCCGACTTTGCAGGGCTGTCTGGGTAAAAAAATCTGGGGCGATGGGCGCAAATCACACCTGTGCGGATTCCCACGGGTGTCCTCTTTTCGAAAAGGCATGGGGTTCCCTGTTTTCCTCGGTGGCTTGGACACCCGAGGCCCATATCTGTAAGTTGCGCCGGTCGGCAGAATGGACAACAGACTTGGGGTTACTTGTGTTTTAGGCTTTCCCCTTGGCGGCCAGGTAGGTGCACCCACACATGTGAGGTACCGTTTTCATCGGGACACCTGTGGGAACGCGGGACGGTAGGCCATGTGTTGTGGGGGGCGCGTTTCGATGGGTGCGGCGAGCGAAATGTGCGGAAAAAGCGTTTTTTTCCCCACATTTCCGACTTTGCAGGGCTGTCTGGGTAAAAAAATCTGGGGCGATGGGCGCAAATCACACCTCTGCGGATTCCCACGGGTGTCCTCTTTTCGAAAATGCATGGGGTTCCCTGTTTTCCTCGGTGGCTTGGACACCCGAGGCCCATATCTGTAAGTTGCGCCGGTCGGCAGAATGTCTGAGATTTCCCTCTGACAACAGACTTGGGGTTACTTGTGTTTTAGGCTTTCCCCTTGGCGGCCAGGTAGGTGCACCCACACATGTGAGGTACCGTTTTCATCGGGACACCTGTGGGAACGCGGGACGGTAGGCCACGTGTTGTGGGGGGCGTGTTTCGATGGGTGCGGCGAGTGAAATGTGCGGAAAAAGCGGTTTTTTCCCCACATTTCCGACTTTGCAGGGCTGTCTGGGTAAAAAAATCTGGGGCGATGGGCGCAAATCACACCTGTGCGGATTCCCACGGGTGTCCTCTTTTCGAAAAGGCATGGGGTTCCCTGTTTTCCTCGGTGGCTTGGACACCCGAGGCCCATATCTGTAAGTTGCGCCGGTCGGCAGAATGGACAACAGACTTGGGGTTACTTGTGTTTTAGGCTTTCCCCTTGGCGGCCAGGTAGGTGCACCCACACATGTGAGGTACCGTTTTCATCGGGACACCTGTGGGAACGCGGGACGGTAGGCCATGTGTTGTGGGGGGCGCGTTTCGATGGGTGCGGCGAGCGAAATGTGCGGAAAAAGCGTTTTTTTCCCCACATTTCCGACTTTGCAGGGCTGTCTGGGTAAAAAAATCTGGGGCGATGGGCGCAAATCACACCTCTGCGGATTCCCACGGGTGTCCTCTTTTCGAAAATGCATGGGGTTCCCTGTTTTCCTCGGTGGCTTGGACACCCGAGGCCCATATCTGTAAGTTGCGCCGGTCGGCAGAATGTCTGAGATTTCCCTCTGACAACAGACTTGGGGTTACTTGTGTTTTAGGCTTTCCCCTTGGCGGCCAGGTAGGTGCACCCACACATGTGAGGTACCGTTTTCATCGGGACACCTGTGGGAACGCGGGACGGTAGGCCACGTGTTGTGGGGGGCGTGTTTCGATGGGTGCGGCGAGTGAAATGTGCGGAAAAAGCGGTTTTTTCCCCACATTTCCGACTTTGCAGGGCTGTCTGGGTAAAAAAATCTGGGGCGATGGGCGCAAATCACACCTGTGCGGATTCCCACGGGTGTCCTCTTTTCGAAAAGGCATGGGGTTCCCTGTTTTCCTCGGTGGCTTGGACACCCGAGGCCCATATCTGTAAGTTGCGCCGGTCGGCAGAATGGACAACAGACTTGGGGTTACTTGTGTTTTAGGCTTTCCCCTTGGCGGCCAGGTAGGTGCACCCACACATGTGAGGTACCGTTTTCATCGGGACACCTGTGGGAACGCGGGACGGTAGGCCATGTGTTGTGGGGGGCGCGTTTCGATGGGTGCGGCGAGCGAAATGTGCGGAAAAAGCGTTTTTTTCCCCACATTTCCGACTTTGCAGGGCTGTCTGGGTAAAAAAATCTGGGGCGATGGGCGCAAATCACACCTCTGCGGATTCCCACGGGTGTCCTCTTTTCGAAAATGCATGGGGTTCCCTGTTTTCCTCGGTGGCTTGGACACCCGAGGCCCATATCTGTAAGTTGCGCCGGTCGGCAGAATGTCTGAGATTTCCCTCTGACAACAGACTTGGGGTTACTTGTGTTTTAGGCTTTCCCCTTGGCGGCCAGGTAGGTGCACCCACACATGTGAGGTACCGTTTTCATCGGGACACCTGTGGGAACGCGGGACGGTAGGCCACGTGTTGTGGGGGGCGTGTTTCGATGGGTGCGGCGAGTGAAATGTGCGGAAAAAGCGGTTTTTTCCCCACATTTCCGACTTTGCAGGGCTGTCTGGGTAAAAAAATCTGGGGCGATGGGCGCAAATCACACCTGTGCGGATTCCCACGGGTGTCCTCTTTTCGAAAAGGCATGGGGTTCCCTGTTTTCCTCGGTGGCTTGGACTCCCGAGGCCCATATCTGTAAGTTGCGCCGGTCGGCAGAATGGACAACAGACTTGGGGTTACTTGTGTTTTAGGCTTTCCCCTTGGCGGCCAGGTAGGTGCACCCACACATGTGAGGTACCGTTTTCATCGGGACACCTGTGGGAACGCGGGACGGTAGGCCATGTGTTGTGGGGGGCGCGTTTCGATGGGTGCGGCGAGCGAAATGTGCGGAAAAAGCGTTTTTTTCCCCACATTTCCGACTTTGCAGGGCTGTCTGGGTAAAAAAATCTGGGGCGATGGCCGCAAATCACACCTCTGCGGATTCCCACGGGTGTCCTCTTTTCGAAAATGCATGGGGTTCCCTGTTTTCCTCGGTGGCTTGGACACCCGAGGCCCATATCTGTAAGTTGCGCCGGTCGGCAGAATGTCTGAGATTTCCCTCTGACAACAGACTTGGGGTTACTTGTGTTTTAGGCTTTCCCCTTGGCGGCCAGGTAGGTGCACCCACACATGTGAGGTACCGTTTTCATCGGGACACCTGTGGGAACGCGGGACGGTAGGCCACGTGTTGTGGGGGGCGTGTTTCGATGGGTGCGGCGAGTGAAATGTGCGGAAAAAGCGGTTTTTTCCCCACATTTCCGACTTTGCAGGGCTGTCTGGGTAAAAAAATCTGGGGCGATGGGCGCAAATCACACCTGTGCGGATTCCCACGGGTGTCCTCTTTTCGAAAAGGCATGGGGTTCCCTGTTTTCCTCGGTGGCTTGGACACCCGAGGCCCATATCTGTAAGTTGCGCCGGTCGGCAGAATGGACAACAGACTTGGGGTTACTTGTGTTTTAGGCTTTCCCCTTGGCGGCCAGGTAGGTGCACCCACACATGTGAGGTACCGTTTTCATCGGGACACCTGTGGGAACGCGGGACGGTAGGCCATGTGTTGTGGGGGGCGCGTTTCGATGGATGCGGCGAGCGAAATGTGCGGAAAAAGCGTTTTTTTCCCCACATTTCCGACTTTGCAGGGCTGTCTGGGTAAAAAAATCTGGGGCGATGGGCGCAAATCACACCTCTGCGGATTCCCACGGGTGTCCTCTTTTCGAAAATGCATGGGGTTCCCTGTTTTCCTCGGTGGCTTGGACACCCGAGGCCCATATCTGTAAGTTGCGCCGGTCGGCAGAATGTCTGAGATTTCCCTCTGACAACAGACTTGGGGTTACTTGTGTTTTAGGCTTTCCCCTTGGCGGCCAGGTAGGTGCACCCACACATGTGAGGTACCGTTTTCATCGGGACACCTGTGGGAACGCGGGACGGTAGGCCACGTGTTGTGGGGGGCGTGTTTCGATGGGTGCGGCGAGTGAAATGTGCGGAAAAAGCGGTTTTTTCCCCACATTTCCGACTTTGCAGGGCTGTCTGGGTAAAAAAATCTGGGGCGATGGGCGCAAATCACACCTGTGCGGATTCCCACGGGTGTCCTCTTTTCGAAAAGGCATGGGGTTCCCTGTTTTCCTCGGTGGCTTGGACACCCGAGGCCCATATCTGTAAGTTGCGCCGGTCGGCAGAATGGACAACAGACTTGGGGTTACTTGTGTTTTAGGCTTTCCCCTTGGCGGCCAGGTAGGTGCACCCACACATGTGAGGTACCGTTTTCATCGGGACACCTGTGGGAACGCGGGACGGTAGGCCATGTGTTGTGGGGGGCGTGTTTCGATGGGTGCGTCGAGTGAAATGTGCAGAAAAAGCGTTTTTTTCCCCACATTTCGGACTTTGCAGGGGTGTCTGGGTAATAAATTCTGGGGCAATTTGGGCATATCATACCTCTGCGGATTCCCACGGGTGTCCTCTTTTCGGAAATGCATGGGGTTCCCTGTTTTCCTCGGTGGCTTGGACACCCGAGGCCCATATCTGTACATTGTGCCGGTCGGCAGAATGTCTGAGTTTTCCCTCTGAAAACAGACTTGGGGTTACTTGTGTTTTAGGCTTTCCCCTTGGCGGCCAGGTAGGTGCACCCACACATGTGAGGTACCGTTTTCATCGGGACACCTGTGGGAACGCGGGACCGTAGGCCATGTGTTGTGGGGGGCGTGTTTCGATGGGTGAGTCGAGCGAAATGTGAGGAAAATGCGTATTTTTTCCCACATTTCGGACTTTGCGGGGGTGTCTGGGTAATAAATTCTGGGGCGATTTGGGCATATCATACCTCTGCGGATTCCCACGGGTGTCCTCTTTCCGGAAATGCATGGGGTTCCCTGTTTTCCTTGGTGGCTTGGACACCCGAGGCCCATATCTGTATGATGTGAGAGTGTGACATTTCCGGTGTGAAAACAGACTTGGGGTTACTTGTGTTTTAGGCTTTCCCCTTGGCGGCCAGGTAGGTGCACCCACACATGTGAGGTACCGTTTTCATCGGGACACCTGTGGGAACGCGTGACGGTAGGCCATGTGTTGTGGGGGGCGTGTTTCGATGGGTGCGTCGAGCGAAATGTGCGGAAAAAGCGTTTTTTTCCCCACATTTCGGACTTTGCAGGGGTGTCTGGGTAATAAATTCTGGGGCAATTTGGGCATATCATACCTCTGCGGATTCCCACGGGTGTCCTCTTTTCGGAAATGCATGGGTTTCCCTGTTTTCCTCGGTGGCTTGGACACCCGAGGCCCATATCTGTACATTGTGCCGGTCGGCAGAATGTCTGAGTTTTCCCTCTGAAAACAGACTTGGGGTTACTTGTGTTTTAGGCTTTCCCCTTGGCGGCCAGGTAGATGCACCCACACATGTGAGGTACCGTTTTCATCGGGACACCTGTGGGAACGCGGGACGGTAGGCCATGTGTTGTGGGGGGCGTGTTTCGATGGGTGAGTCGAGCGAAATTTGAGGAAAATGCATATTTTTTCCCACATTTCGGACTTTGCGGGGGTGTCTGGGTAATAAATTCTGGGGCGATTTGGGCATATCATACCTCTGCGGATTCCCACGGATGTCCTCTTTCCGGAAATGCATGGGGTTCCCTGTTTTCCTTGGTGGCTTGGACACCCGAGGCCCATATCTGTATGATGTGAGAGTGTGACATTTCCGGTGTGAAAACAGACTTGGGGTTACTTGTGTTTTAGGCTTTCCCCTTGGCGGCCAGGTAGGTGCACCCACACATGTGAGGTACCGTTTTCATCGGGACACCTGTGGGAACGCAGGACGGTAGGCCATGTGTTGTTGGGGGCGTGTTTCGATGGGTGCATCGAGCGAAATGTGCAGAAAAAGCGTTTTTTTCACCACATTTCGGACTTTGCAGGGGTGTCTGGGTAAAAAATTCTGGGGCAATTTGGGCATATCATACCTCTGCGGATTCCCACGGGTGTCCTCTTTTCGGAAATGCATGGGGTTCCCTGTTTTCCTCGGTGCCTTGGACACCCGAGGCCCATATCTGTACATTGTGCCGGTCGGCAGAATGTCTGAGTTTTCCCTCTGAAAACAGACTTGGAGTTACTTGTGTTTTAGGCTTTCCCCTTGGCGGCCAGGTAGGTGCACCCACACATGTGAGGTACCGTTTTCATCGGGACACCTGTGGGAACGCGGGACGGTAGGCCATGTGTTGTTGGGGGCGTGTTTCGATGGGTGAGTCGAGCGAAATGTGAGGAAAATGCGTATTTTTTCCCACATTTCGGACTTTGCGGGGGTGTCTGGGTAATAAATTCTGGGGCGATTTGGGCATATCATACCTCTGCGGTTTCCCACGGGTGTCCTCTTTCCGGAAATGCATGGGGTTCCCTGTTTTCCTTGGTGGCTTGGACACCCGAGGCCCATATCTGTATGATGTGAGAGTGTGACATTTCCGGTGTGAAAACAGACTTGGGGTTACTTGTGTTTTAGGCTTTCCCCTTGGCGGCCAGGTAGGTGCACCCACACATGTGAGGTACCGTTTTCATCGGGACACCTGTGGGAACGCGTGACGGTAGGCCATGTGTTGTTGGGGGCGTGTTTCGATGGGTGCGTCGAGCGAAATGTGCGGAAAAAGCGTTTTTTTCCCCACATTTCGGACTTTGCAGGGGTGTCTGGGTAATAAATTCTGGGGCAATTTGGGCATATCATACCTCTGCGGATTCCCACGGGTGTCCTCTTTTCGGAAATGCATGGGGTTCCCTGTTTTCCTCGGTGGCTTGGACACCCGAGGCCCATATCTGTACATTGTGCCGGTCGGCAGAATGTCTGAGTTTTCCCTCTGAAAACAGACTTGGAGTTACTTGTGTTTTAGGCTTTCCCCTTGGCGGCCAGGTAGGTGCACCCACACATGTGAGGTACCGTTTTCATCGGGACACCTGTGGGAACGCGGGACGGTAGGCCATGTGTTGTTGGGGGCGTGTTTCGATGGGTGAGTCGAGCGAAATGTGAGGAAAAAGCGTATTTTTTCCCACATTTCGGACTTTGCGGGGGTGTCTGGGTAATAAATTCTGGGGCGATTTGGGCATATCATACCTCTGCGGATTCCCACAGGTTTCCTCTTTCCGGAAATGCATGGGGTTCCCTGTTTTCCTTGGTGGCTTGGACACCCGAGGCCCATATCTGTATGATGTGAGAGTGTGACATTTCCGGTGTGAAAACAGACTTGGGGTTACTTGTGTTTTAGGCTTTCCCCTTGGCGGCCAGGTAGGTGCACCCACACATGTGAGGTACCGTTTTCATCGGGACACCTGTGGGAACGCGTGACGGTAGGCCATGTGTTGTTGGGGGCGTGTTTCGATGGGTGCGTCGAGCGAAATGTGCAGAAAAAGCGTTTTTTTCCCCACATTTCGGACTTTGCAGGGGTGTCTGGGTAATAAATTCTGGGGCAATTTGGGCATATCATACCTCTGCGGATTCCCACGGGTGTCCTCTTTTCGGAAATGCATGGGGTTCCCTGTTTTCCTCGGTGGCTTGGACACCCGAGGCCCATATCTGTACATTGTGCCGGTCGGCAGAATGTCTGAGTTTTCCCTCTGAAAACAGACTTGGGGTTACTTGTGTTTTAGGCTTTCCCCTTGGCGGCCAGGTAGGTGCACCCACACATGTGAGGTACCGTTTTCATCGGGACACCTGTGGGAACGCGGGACGGTAGGCCATGTGTTGTTGGGGGCGTGTTTCGATGGGTGAGTCGAGCGAAATGTGAGGAAAATGCGTATTTTTTCCCACATTTCGGACTTTGCGGGGGTGTCTGGGTAATAAATTCTGGGGCGATTTGGGCATATCATACCTCTGCGGATTCCCACGGGTGTCCTCTTTCCGGAAATGCATGGGGTTCCCTGTTTTCCTTGGTGGCTTGGACACCCGAGGCCCATATCTGTATGATGTGAGAGTGTGACATTTCCGGTGTGAAAACAGACTTGGGGTTACTTGTGTTTTAGGCTTTCCCCTTGGCGGCCAGGTAGGTGCACCCACACATGTGAGGTACCGTTTTCATCGGGACACCTGTGGGAACGCGTGACGGTAGGCCATGTGTTGTGGGGGGCGTGTTTCGATGGGTGCGTCGAGCGAAATGTGCAGAAAAAGCGTTTTTTTCCCCACATTTCGGACTTTGCAGGGGTGTCTGGGTAATAAATTCTGGGGCAATTTGGGCATATCATACCTCTGCGGATTCCCACGGGTGTCCTCTTTTCGGAAATGCATGGGGTTCCCTGTTTTCCTCGGTGGCTTGGACACCCGAGGCCCATATCTGTACCTTGTGCCGGTCGGCAGAATGTCTGAGTTTTCCCTCTGAAAACAGACTTGGGGTTACTTGTGTTTTAGGCTTTCCCCTTGGCGGCCAGGTAGGTGCACCCACACATGTGAGGTACCATTTTCATCGGGACACCTGTGGGAACGCGGGACGGTAGGCCATGTGTTGTTGGGGGCGTGTTTCGATGGGTGAGTCGAGCGAAATGTGAGGAAAATGCGTATTTTTTCCCACATTTCGGACTTTGCGGGGGTGTCTGGGTAATAAATTCTGGGGCGATTTGGGCATATCATACCTCTGCGGATTCCCACGGGTGTCCTCTTTCCGGAAATGCATGGGGTTCCCTGTTTTCCTTGGTGGCTTGGACACCCGAGGCCCATATCTGTATGATGTGAGAGTGTGACATTTCCGGTGTGAAAACAGACTTGGGGTTACTTGTGTTTTAGGCTTTCCCCTTGGCGGCCAGGTAGGTGCACCCACACATGTGAGGTACCGTTTTCATCGGGACACCTGTGGGAACGCGTGACGGTAGGCCATGTGTTGTGGGGGGCGTGTTTCGATGGGTGCGTCGAGCGAAATGTGCGGAAAAAGCGTTTTTTTCCCCACATTTCGGACTTTGCAGGGGTGTCTGGGTAATAAATTCTGGGGCAATTTGGGCATATCATACCTCTGCGGATTCCCACGGGTGTCCTCTTTTCGGAAATGCATGGGGTTCCCTGTTTTCCTCGGTGGCTTGGACACCCGAGGCCCATATCTGTACCTTGTGCCGGTCGGCAGAATGTCTGAGTTTTCCCTCTGAAAACAGACTTGGGGTTACTTGTGTTTTAGGCTTTCCCCTTGGCGGCCAGGTAGGTGCACCCACACATGTGAGGTACCGTTTTCATCGGGACACCTGTGGGAACGCGGGACGGTAGGCCATGTGTTGTTGGGGGCGTGTTTCGATGGGTGAGTCGAGCGAAATGTGAGGAAAATGCGTATTTTTTCCCACATTTCGGACTTTGCGGGGGTGTCTGGGTAATAAATTCTGGGGCGATTTGGGCATATCATACCTCTGCGGATTCCCACGGGTGTCCTCTTTCCGGAAATGCATGGGGTTCCCTGTTTTCCTTGGTGGCTTGGACACCCGAGGCCCATATCTGTATGATGTGAGAGTGTGACATTTCCGGTGTGAAAACAGACTTGGGGTTACTTGTGTTTTAGGCTTTCCCCTTGGCGGCCAGGTAGGTGCACCCACACATGTGAGGTACCGTTTTCATCGGGACACCTGTGGGAACGCGTGACGGTAGGCCATGTGTTGTGGGGGGCGTGTTTCGATGGGTGCGTCGAGCGAAATGTGCGGAAAAAGCGTTTTTTTCCCCACATTTCGGACTTTGCAGGGGTGTCTGGGTAATAAATTCTGGGGCAATTTGGGCATATCATACCTCTGCGGATTCCCACGGGTGTCCTCTTTTCGGAAATGCATGGGGTTCCCTGTTTTCCTCGGTGGCTTGGACACCCGAGGCCCATATCTGTACCTTGTGCCGGTCGGCAGAATGTCTGAGTTTTCCCTCTGAAAACAGACTTGGGGTTACTTGTGTTTTAGGCTTTCCCCTTGGCGGCCAGGTAGGTGCACCCACACATGTGAGGTACCGTTTTCATCGGGACACCTGTGGGAACGCGGGACGGTAGGCCATGTGTTGTTGGGGGCGTGTTTCGATGGGTGAGTCGAGCGAAATGTGAGGAAAATGCGTATTTTTTCCCACATTTCGGACTTTGCGGGGGTGTCTGGGTAATAAATTCTGGGGCGATTTGGGCATATCATACCTCTGCGGATTCCCACGGGTGTCCTCTTTCCGGAAATGCATGGGGTTCCCTGTTTTCCTTGGTGGCTTGGACACCCGAGGCCCATATCTGTATGATGTGAGAGTGTGACATTTCCGGTGTGAAAACAGACTTGGGGTTACTTGTGTTTTAGGCTTTCCCCTTGGCGGCCAGGTAGGTGCACCCACACATGTGAGGTACCGTTTTCATCGGGACACCTGTGGGAACGCGGGACGGTAGGCCATGTGTTGTTGGGGGCGTGTTTCGATGGGTGCGTCGAGCGAAATGTACGGAAAAAGCGTTTTTTTCCCCACATTTCCGACTTTGCAGGGGTGTCTGGGTAATAAATTCTGGGGCAATTTGGGCATATCATACCTCTGCGGATTCCCACGGGTGTCCTCTTTTCGGAAATGCATGGGGTTCCCTGTTTTCCTCGGTGGCTTGGACACCCGAGGCCCATATCTGTATGATGGGAGAGTGTGACATTTCCGGTGTGAAAACAGACTTGGGGTTACTTGTGTTTTGGGCTTTCCCCTTGGCGGCCAGGTAGGTGCACCCACACATGTGAGGTACCGTTTTCATCGGGACACCTGTGGGAACGCGGGACGGTAGGCCATGTGTTGTGTTTGTGTGGTTTTCATAACGTTTTGACCCATTTGCTGGAGCCCTTTGTCTCACAACCCTTTCTTTTCCCAAATGTGACCTACATTTAGTCGCTGCTTTAGCCACCATACACTTTTGTAACCTGCACAAGTCACCTACCCTTGAAAAGGTCTGCCTGTGCTCTTTCAAAAAATGTATGGCTGCCGTTCCTCACCACATTGGTTTTCCCAATTTACACATGCTAAGTGCGTCTGGTCAGACCGTGAGCGTAAAACTCCTGTGTACCATGGCTCAGTGTTTGGCTTGTGGTATTGCTTGTTTTGTACAAACACTACAAAAATGGTATGCTCTCCTAACTGCAAGAGTCGGGGGAATGTAGCGGAGCATTGCTTTTCTCAAAATTCATAGAAGCCATTGCCGTACCAAGCCAACCATGTCCAACACATACCTTTTTTTTCAGTCATTTTCCCGCTTTTCCCCCATTCGATGGCAGTTTCCCCTACCTAGTTGTTGCCTGACCTATACAAATCACCCCTTCCTAAACTTGGAATTTTGTCTACTTTTCAGAAATATATGCCTTTCTGTCCTCCAATTTGGCTTTCCTGCCCTTTTCTTCCATTCCGTCCATGCATGTCCAATTGGCAAAAATGGCAAAAATCGCCTACCTCTCACAAAACGGTTGATATCCCCATCAAAATAATTTTTTTCCATTTCCACTCAACCTGTTCCTGAAAGCCAACACATTGGGGAACTCAGCACAGCAAACCATTTGTTCCTAGCTTTTACAAGGAAAAAACCACTGGCTTCTTTGTGCATCATTTTATTGGCATTTTTTGAAAAAACCCAAAATTTTCGCACATTTTCCTTATTTTCTCTCACCCCCCTACAGCAACCTGGGATTCCTGGGTGGCGTTACGACCGCCTACATGTGGGAAGAAAAGGAGCCAAATTTGGCCGAGATATCTCATGTAACAAAAAAGTTACAAGCCATTGAATGGCCACATACCAAAATCACCAAAAAAGGCTCTGGCACTGGGGAGAAATACCCATGGCACTTAAAGGGTTAAAGTGACTAAATAAAGTTCATGGCAACTTTATCTTTTATGGGGTACAGTAGTCAGCCCCAGAAAATTGAGTCAGTCGGAAGTCTCAGTGACAACCCTGTCTCACTGCACTGAAGGTGCTGTGTAACACACATGAAAAATATGATGCCATGGAGTAGGTGAGGCTCCATTGCCCAACATCACACAAAAAGTAGAAATACACACAGCAAAACACATGTAAGAATGGGAAAAAGGCTCACACTCTTACCAGGTGAAAAAAAAGAAACCATCGAAACCCAGCAAAGCTGCTGAGGGACTCATTAGGTAAGGGAAATCAGTCATTTACGAGAATTCTCCCTACCAAAGGGTCTCATTGTTATGTGTCCTTGAATATGCTGCACTAAGAATTTGAAGGACTAATTGTGTAAAAAATCTGCAAAGAAATGATCAGATTCACTATATTAAAAGCTTACGTCGGAAAGTTAAGTTTCTATCTCAGAAAACTGTGTTTTGAAGCGGTTGGTCCTCTGCTACATTTGAAGAATGGATTTGCAAAATGCAATGTAAGCAAAATTTTAAATAATATTTATTGAAGTGTGGATTGAAAGTGTGCTGTGTGCCATATGATGAATGTTCTGATGGATGAATGTTCAATTTGACGCAAAGAATAGACATCGTACATGTTAATTGTAACTTAAATTTATAGCCAAAATAAGAATGTACTGTGTGTATTTAACTATAAAGTGGTTACTGAAATATGCTTTTGCATTCTCGATTTTACATAGTTATATAATCCCGATGTGCGTGTGTCATGGGTACAGTCTACCGGCCCGCGGCTTCTTCAACAGTATTTGGACAATAATTATCAACAATGGATCAGTGATAACGATCATCTGGGACGATCGCCAGACTACAATCTGTCCTTTCGTTGTTGCAGTAACAAGGAGCAACATGGGGGCCTATAGGTTCTAGAAACGTGTGGATGTGAAAGTGTTGTATTTATTTCAATTTTAAAGCACTAATTTCTCCTCTGTAATGGAGAGACATGTGCGTAGATTACTCGTCAGTCAAGGAAGATAGTTTTTGGTGAAGAATGCAAAGACTTGCATTAATTTATCGATGTTTGGGATTAGCATTAGAAGATCACCGTTAACAGTTAAACTAAAAATGAGAATCGTTAAAAGTTCGGTAGCTATGAACTCTGTTTCGTGGACTTAATTAAATGTTTTCACTGTTGTGTCAAAATGAAAAGTACTTGTTACGGTCCTGACTATTTCTGTTTTCTTCAAAATAAAATGTTTTTATCATTTTTGTCAAAAGAAACAAAAGTTTTGCATTTGTTGTGGATCTGTGTGTTTAAGATCCTTGTGCTGCGTTAGACAACCTTATGGCAAGGTACGTTTGGTTACGCTGCCCACTAACATCATTGAAAGAGGTGGAGCTTATCCTGAGCATTGAGTGATGTTATAGTTAGGGGCGGGAAAACATAATCAGTGCTGCAAGGTCCTTTGAAGTTAGGGTGATAGGTTCTTATTGAGTCTATCTACTTTATTGAGAAATGTAAAGTAGATGGAGTCTATAAGATTATTTGTTTTAGTTCTATTTTTAACTGTGAAAGGTGGTTCCTAAAGGTACCTTTTTTGTTGTTTTTTGATTCTTTTCTTTTGCAGGAGAGATCAGAAAGTATGGTGGAGATGGAAATGAGGGAAGAGCCACCAGCCGCAAATATGGAGAGGCAGGTGGACAGGGGCAGATATTGCACGTGTGTCACATCTAAGGTAGGTGGCAGTGTTTCTCATGCACTTTGATTACAGCTTCAAAAGCACTTCAACATTGCTCCCCGCTGCCTAATGGGGTGTTGCAGTATATACACAGTACTGTTGTCTTCAAAATATATGAATCAACAGCCTCTGTTATTGCTTGCAAGGTAACTGGTGGAATTCTGTGTCCCATTGAAGTAGCCTGTGCAGTTACAGTATTTGTTGAGGAAGATGAGGTGTAGGAAGACAGTCTACTACTTCCTGAGAAAGGAACAACCTTTCTGAGAGAATTACTGTGGTTGGATTGTGTGTGGCAGCGCATGTAGGTGGTCCCGTAGGAGTACTGTCCAGGTAGTCCACGACTGAGTACAACGTGGCACTCAGTGCATTTCACTTTGGTAGCTTCAGTCTTTGGTGCATTCCCAACAGTGGTAAAGAACTGCCACTCCCATGATTCTCTCTTGGTGCTAGAGGTAGGCACTTCCTCTACCTGATCTTCTTGGTCCTCTACATTGACTTTTGAAGTACTGTGCTTTTTTGTTGTGTAGGTCCTATTGGTGGTGCTGCCTCTTGGGGAGGAGGGATGGCAATAGCTGATGCCATTTCTAAGATAAATAGCAGTTTTGCCAATATCCTCCTAAGTATGTGCTTTGTGCTAGATTGTTAATGGATAATGGGTAAGAATAGATGTAGGAGCTGTGCAAGGGTAAATGTTGATCTTCATAGTTCCTGATTAGGAGAAAATGCAGTTCCAACCTATTTGTGAAGCACGGATCTGTTCGTGCAGTGTGGAAAGATTTGCAGACACGTCATCATACCACGGGTGTGTGGTCACGTGACACTGACTGAAAAGTATGCAATGATGTCACACGTTTGCGAACATCGACAAACACAAAACCAGTGGAAAAAGTTGCAAACAAAGTGTAGAAGTGTTAAAAATCATGCTGGGAGGTGGGGAAGGACAAAGACTGATATGTTTGGGATATTTCTTCTCTGTGAAAGATAGTGAGCTAAAGACTCTGGGTAAGACTCTTGTAACCAGGACTCATGTCTGGCAGAGAGTCTCCCAGGACCCCCCCTTGTTATCTGGGAGGTGGGGAATGGCAGAGTTTTAAGGTGAAACTGTGTACATTGGACAACAATGTTGTTATATTGGGGTAAATATGATATTAGTAAGTTGTAGGAAATTAAGGGTGCACTGGTAAAAACCTATGAAATACACTGAAAAAACGTTAAAGAGACATTATGGTTAAGCTGCACTAATAAAAACCTATGACATTAAATGAAACAAAGTTGTCTAAGGGACGTTATGGTAAAGCTGTATCCACTGGTAAAAGCCAAAATCTATGGTTGGTAACCGGTTAGTGCTTATGGATGCAGGTTGTGACCACTAGCTGAAGGCCATGACTAGTACCTATTCATGTGTTAAAATTATATTTGGCCATGCACACTGACCATGGCTGAAGGCCAAGTTACTGTTGTAATGTAATTACTGATGTAATCAGTGATGTGATCTGTGATGTCATCATTGTGATCATAGTCTGCTTAACCGGACGTGCAAAGTTAAGGTGGCTTTAACTGAATTTCCAGGGTTTTGTTGCATTAAGTTCTCACCTTAACATCCCTGCAACAAAAGTTTTTTCCTTGAATTTCAAAGGTTTTGTTACAATGTATTGCTCACCTTAACATCACTGCAACAAAAGGTTTTTCCTTGAATTTCAAAGGTTTTGTTACAAAGTATTGATCACCTTAACGTCCTTGCAACTAAAAATGTTCCTTGAATTTCAAGGGTTTTGTTATTCCATAGATTTTTAAATGCTTCCAGATCACTAGCCATGGCCTTCGGATTGCAGGCTTTGAGAACTCGCAATGTTTTTAGGCAATGCGCAGTGAGATTACTATTTGCCATTAACTTTGGTTAAGCAGCATTCTCCAAGTGGTACACTCCTTTTCGGGGCCATCATATTTGGGTGGGTCAACTTAGCCCGCCCATTCCATCGTAGCACCCATTGCGGCACGCCCTTTTCAGCACAAAAGCCATCTTTGTGTGAGGGATGTTTGGGCGTTGCAGCCACGTCTAAATGCCCTCATGCTAAATAAGATCACAGGACTGCACTGCAACAAACCTTGCAACCTCCACTTGCGTTGCTTTTCTTTTTTTTTTTTAAAACACTTTAATTAAGCAAACAGGCAGTGAAAGATTAAAGAATATCCAGGCTTACTACCGCATAATAGAAATACGCCAGTCACAAAGTCAAAGTTACAATTGTACTTTATTTAACAAACAGCTGTTTGGTCTCAACACCCCACACTGTGTGCAAGCAGACACCGTGAGATGAGAGAGTGCTGAACATTCCACACATGCACATATTTATACAAATTCTTCACAGCCTTGGACACATCGTCCAGCCTCTCTTCATGTAATACATAACTGAGGGTTTGTGACCTAGCTACATAACTAATTCATGCTTAAACATCTTTGCATAGTCTGCTGTTTTCCATTCAACAACAATTCACATGTTTTCCAAATACAAGACACAAAGGTAACATTCCTCATTTTACTCGCTTATATTTGTCTACCATTTGTTCTTGAGCTTAAAGTCAGTTCCAAGGAGAGTAAACTAGGATTTCTGCAGAAGAGCATGTTCAGCCATTCATTATTTTACTTTGCTGTTTGAATGGAGAAGGCACTGTTGGGACAGATAGTATCTAAATTACTGATTAGTACAGCTTTTGTTTAGCTCCAAGGTTCTTCAGTTTAGGATAAACAATCCACCTTAGCAGCTTCAACATTCTTATCTATGCTAACATCATAAAGCAGCACAATGTTCATTTTGCTCTCTTGAAGCCGAAAACACAAATTCTGAACATGGAACAGAAAGCAGGAGGCGATCAAAATGGTGGACAACTCGAAATGGCAGCGTAGTCAGCCTGTTTCAGGTTCATTCAATGCGGTATTACAGTGCGATGCGAATGCGCTTAGGCCAATATTTACTATCAGGCGGTATTATGTCAAATATATTTTCACAAACCCTCCTTTTGGCCTGAGCCAAGAGCATTACTCAAACATTAGCATCACCCGAAAACCACGTATCATCATTAGAACCTCCTGATTCGCTATCTTCATAAACATTGATCACCATTAATTCCTTTATGGTGATATCCTGAATTATCAAGGCATTAGTAGTTTTTCCTGGCATATGTATCTTAAATTCTAGTTCACCAACCGCTTGTGCACAACTACCCCCTATCATGGAACAAATGACAGGAAGACACTGTATTCAACAACAACAAAACAGTACAATGCCAAGAATCACCATCAAAACTGCAAATATTTTCCAGCCCCAAGTTCGTAACAGGTCCCAGAACCATGTGCCGATATTCCAGTTTCCCTTTGGAACGTGTACTTCAGTACTCAAGGTGTGCAATTTATTTATTGCCTCAAATATGGTGGGGGATGAATTGGGTACAAAAATGCAACACGCGGATCCCACTATTTTGCACACTCCACAACGCTCAGCTAGAATGATGTCTAGCACCATCCTATTTTGGAGAGCCACTAATCTAATAGCCTTTGGCTCTAGTGTCATGGATGTCGGTAGTTTCATTGATGGTTTTCTCTAAAACCCTCACCAATTTCCTAATATCTTGGGAGTTTATTATCTGTCCCCAAAAAGGTACAACGGATTTAGCAACATCACCAAGAATCTGTGAGGGAGTGTCACCATCCTCATCCCGCCTGGGACGAGTTCTAGAAACATCGGCAGTGGTGGCGACATATAAACCTGGTAAAAGTATCCTTAAATAACAAGTACCCTTCCAGTCTCTTGGCAAACATGGATATGCTTCATTACCACAAACAAAATAAACGGGATCCCCTACGTACAGAGGTCTCACTGGTTAGTACAGCAGTATTCACACATCCCTCAAATGTACCCATTGGCTGGGAACCCTCTCTTTGTATACAAAATGGAACAGAGTGTGGACTATGGTTAATGGTATAGGAAGGAGGCATGGCATCCCTATTAGCGTTGGGAGACATTTTAAAGATAATCATGGATTGGTATGGTCTGGAAAGTCTATCAGAAGGCCTAGTAGAAACAACATTTAGCTTGCTTCTATTTGCGAACAAGGAACACCCAAGACGTGCCAAAACCAGCCTTTCAAACTCATTGAGATTTGTACCATCAAAATTTCCAGTGACACTATCATTCCATCTGCCAAAGAATAATGCCCTTATTGAAGCGTAACAAGCTGTAGTTAGAGGGAGTGGATGTATATACCAACCCAACCCCTTTTCTCCATGTTGTGGCAGATGTGAGCAGACCCAACGATTGTTCTTATTTAGAATGGCATGGGTGGCGTTCATAATCATTAAGAGGGTGTTGTTTTGATAGCCCCTCTATGTCTGAGGTCTTGTTGGTGATAATTCTCCAGAATGGCTAATTTCCCTTACCTACTGAGTCCCTCAGCAGCTTTGCTGGATTTCTAGGATTTTTTTTTCACCTGGTAAGAGTGTGAGGCTTTTTCACAGTCTTACATGTGTTTTGCTGAGTGTGTTTTTACAATTTCTGTGATCTTGGGCTGAGGAGCCTCACCTACTCCTCATGCATCATCTTTTTACTGTGTGTTACACAGCACCTTCAGTGCAGTAACACAGGGTTGTCTTTTAGACTTCCCTCCTGTGACTCCATTTTCTGGGACTGACTACTGTCCCCCAGAAAAGATAAAGTTGCCATTAACTTTACTTAGTCTCTTTAACCACAGACCCAGTACACCCCATCTTGCATGGGGTATTAGAAACGGTAAATATTGATCCCTTTTTGTCTGTTTCTTTTGGAGCATTGCTTCGCTCCCTTTTCACCAAGACTTGGCTGGTGGCAGTGGTAGCTACCCTATTTTTCATACTGCGGTTATCTTAAAATAACCATGGTATTGGTTTAGGCTATTTTCTTAGCCTCAAACATAAATCCGCTTGACCAAATTTATTTAATTTTGGTTCTGGCTGGGTTTATTTCCCATTTCTTTTTGAAAATGTCTTTCTCATGTTTTACTCTGCGCGCCAAACCAGGTTTGGTTCCTTTGTTCCCCGTCTTTTTGCGGGCTTCTGCACAGAAGCCTTCCTTAAAGTGCCTGAAAGTCTGGGTAGGCAGGATGTGAGGGAGGGGCTTAGGACCGCTGCCATGGGTTCCCTTGGTAACCCTAATCACACTCCTGTCTGATTGGCTGGGTTGCCAGGACAGCACCCTGCTGTGCGATTGACACCCAGGCTGTGTGAATGGGGGAAAACTGCATAAAAAGTAGGTCTCTGGGACTGGAAAGGCAGAGTCGCCACTGGAACGAAAGAACCGACGAGGAGCTGACAGAAGAGGACCCCTACCACGACTGAACTGCCTGGTGAAGCCCTGCTGCAGGTCCGAATGTTCAGAATCCAACGACAGAGAGGATCCTCCAGGAATCTTCTTCACTTGAGCTGGGGGGACCGACCAGTTTGCCCAAACTTCAAGCCAGGACCCCTCCTCTGGTCGAATTTGCTGTACAGAGCTACAGTGGGCCGAATAGCCAGTAAGGTCGGACCCTGCTTGGGTTTTAAGGAACACACCTTTTATTCGTCGTTTTGCTCTGCTGCTGGTTTGTTCCCTGGGTAGTGCAGGACTCCCCGTCTTCCTACTTCTTTTCAGTCGACAGTCGCTTCAGTAACTGTGAGCCTGCAGGAACTACCAGGAATGTCCGCCTCAGCTACAGCTCACTCTCCATTTTAAGGTACTGTGCATATCCGGTTGTTGGCTTCATTCAGCCGCGGTGAAAGTGTGTGAAATATTTCTCCAGTCTGAGGGCTTGTCCTTCTCTTCTCTTCTCTTTGAACTAACTTTTCTGCCGACCAACTTCGTCCGGAACTCGTGGCACAAACTTTACCGCAAACTACCCTGGACCGTGTGCACTTGAGCAAAAGACTTTTGTCCTAGTAACTTTGGCCCTAAGACATTTTTACCTGATCTATCACTGTAGTTCCTCCTGCTCAACTGCCCTTAGTACTTATCTGTTGGTGTGGTTCAATTTCTATTAACTTTGTCTATCCCTCCCTTTTAAATTGCTGTAGTGCCATTTTGCTCCCACTTCATTTTGTGAGCGTAACTTATTGGGAGTGGTGTGGTGTATTAAGAGTGTGATTTTTAAACTGCTTTTCTTTAGTGAAATGTTATACAACTGATGTGTAAATAAATGTATATTCTTTTACTCAGAAACCTTGAGTCAGTGTTTGTTTGAATCATAGTAATTGCTGTCCTTTGTGTAACTATTTGATACTGCTCACTTACTCTTGAGATTAGTCCGGTTGCTCAGCCATCGCTACCACTTTTACTGTGTAGTACAGGCTTGTACCAAAGGTGAATTTGTACTGTCACTTGTAGTCTTAATTGTGTGTGGTGTTCCCAAAGGCTACTGCATATAATTCTGCCTAACACTTGTGTGTGGTGTTCCCAAAGGCTACTGCATATAATTCTGCCTAACACTGGTGTACAGCGGTGAGGATAAAGTATTGTAATTACACTTACAGTGCTGCTATTACCTTGGATTAACTAACCACAAGGCTAACATCACTAAAAATCAATATTAATCATGTCTGATATGGAAAGCTACAGTCAGGAGACGCTCCTTAGTTACACTGTGGAGTATCTGAAAACTCTGTGGAGAGCTCGGAATCTCTCTGGCAAAGGCAAAAAGTCTGAATTGATGTAAATGTTGTTAAAGAACCAAAGTCTGGGGAGAGGGTCTGAAATACCTGACTCACCAGCAAATGTGGAAAGTATTGAGGATGATAATGTGTCTGTTATTGATGAGTTGGAAGAGGCAGATATGTCTCCTAATGTAGGCCTCACTGCTCCCTTGCTTGCTCAGCAACATCAACACTTGTCCACTGGGACCCTCACAGGTCCTAAACTCAGTCCTGAATTCATTGCTCTAGAGAAAATGAGGCTTGAATTGGAATTCAAACGTTAAAATGCTCAAACTGAACAAAAGCATCAAGAACTTAAGCTCAGAGAAGTGGAGTTGAATCATGAACTAGAAATGAAAAGGTTATCTCTTGAAAATGCCTCTCTCCCAGAGTCTTCTTGGTCTTCCAGTCCTAAGAGACCCTGTATGCCTAAAGAAATTGTGGGTTTGTATGAGGTTAAGCTTGATATTGTGGATTGGTTGGCAATATTTGAATATAACCATGATATTCAAGGTCTTACAGGGAATCAATTGATTCCCTGGCTCTTCTCTAGGCTACCCACTGTTGCATCTGATGTTGTGATGAGTTGGGGGAGGAGGATAGGATGGATTATGAGTGTGTGAAGCTAGCTTTAATTGCTAGATTTGGGAATACCCCTTCCCAGTACCTTAAGAGGTTTAGGACCCTCAAAAGCATGATGGTACCTCTTGGGCTACCTGGGTATGTGAATGTTTGAAAAACTTAGATGGTTGGGTTAAGGGTTACAGAGTGTACACTTATGAAGGTATGAGAAATCTTGTTATGTTGGAGTCAATTTATGATGCCTGCTCCCCTGAGCTCAGACAACACTTGGCTGATTCTAAGGAGATGGATCCAAAGAAGTTAGCTAAGGCTGCTGACTTGTGGGTTGCCAACAGGGCTACTCCCACAGATTCTGGGGCTACTCAGAAGAAGGATGAGGGAAAGCAGCCAAAGAAAGATAACAAGGAGAATTCTAATACCTCCAATCCAAAAGAGGGCCACAAACAACAACATAAGGGTAAACCAAATCAGGCTAGTGCATCATCTGGACCCAAACCAGATGGAGGTCAGAACAAACCCCCATTCATCAAGACATTTGGGAAATGTTATGTTTGTGGGTCAACTGACCATGTGAAAGGGGATCCCAGATGCAATGGTAAACCTTCAGGGGTCCACACTGTCTCCTTAGCCTTCTCCCCCGAGGAAGAAGTACTTATGGCAAGTGGAAACTTTCACCTACTGGCTGATGAACCCATGAGAGTCTCAGCTAGTGTTTCTTTAGTATCCCTGGGCTTGTGGGAACAACAGAATTTAGATGTCTATAATTCCATCCCAGATAATACTAAAGAGTATTATAAAGATAGTGTTCTTGTGAATGGCCATGAGACCCCTGCCATCAGAGACACTAGAGCCAGCATAACTGTGGTGGATGAATAATTTTTCAAGGTGGAGGATGTTGCTAAGGCACCCAAACGCCTCACCAAGTTAGCTGGAGGCCCTGTGCAAATGCTTCCCCAGTTACCAGCTCTCGTCCAGTGTAATAATATGACTGGCACAATACCTGTTAGTGTGCAGAGTGAAGTGACTGGGAGATTCCTGTTGGGTAATGACCTGACAACTCTTGGAGTTGTGTCAAGCACCCCCACGCCTCCCAGTAAGAGGAGACAGGAGCTCACTAGGCCTGCCAGGGAGAGAACCTTGAGAGGCTCTCCAGAAGAGTTGATAGAGGAAACTATCACTCCCACTCCACAGGAGTTGCTCTTTGCTATTTCTAAGAAAACAGAGGCAAAGGGGAAACCCAAGACCTCCAGGAAAAAGTCAGACAGCACCCCTGTGCTACCAACAAGGACATCCCCAAGATTGTCCAAAGTCACACCTGTGACTCCTCCACCTGCTTAGGCAGAGTGTGAGGTGCAACCTTGTGTGGTTAAGCCAGTTTCTGAAGAATCCGATCTGGAAGAAGACATTGGCCCTCATTACGACCCTGGCGGAGGTCCATGGTGCAATTTGCACCATGGACCATGGCGCAGAGCTGCCAACTCCGCCATGGGGGTTGGCGCACTTACCACCCCATTTCGACCTTGGCGGGGCGGTAAGTCCCCAATCCCCATTTACCCTTCCCCATTCCCATTTTTGCCCCATAGGGTATAATGGGAGTGGGGAAGGCGTTAATTACGCCACCGTAGATTACGGTGGCGTAATTAACAAGAGGTCCCGTAGCGCCATGGATTTTTCCGCCCGGAAAATCCGGGCGTAAAAATCACCATGGCGCTACGGAAAGTCGTAATCTGGCGGAGAGGTACGCCATGCATTACGCTGGCGTAAACCCCTCTCCGCCAGGGTCGTAATGAGGGCCACTGTCTTAGTTGGAGATATTGAGCCTGTTGACCATCCTGAGCTGCAGTCTTTACTGGCAGAAGGTGGACACAACAGGGCAGACTTCAGCAGAGGACAGAGAGAGTGTCCTACTCTTGAAGGACTTCGACAACAGGCTGCTAACCAACTTGATGGCCAAGAAGTTGGAAAGCACAGGTTAAGCTGGGAAGATGGCCTCTCCTACAGTGAACCAACTGAGTCTATCCCTGTGGACTGCAAAATAATTGTAGTGCCCCTTACCAAAAGACTCCAGTTACTACAGTAAGCCCACGAGATACCAAGGAAATGCTCTCTCTCTACTTCTACTGGCCTAAGATGGGTGCAGAAGTTGACAAATTATGTAGGAGCTGTCACACTTGACAAACCTCTGGCAAGAGTGGAGCCAAGAATGTGGCACCCCTGGTGCCTCTCCCAGTGGTGGGAGTTCCTTTTGAGAGGGTGGGCATTGACATTGTCGGTCCCCTTGACCCTCCTACATCTTCAGGGAACAGGTTTATCCTGATTGTAGTAGACCATGCTACAAGATACCCAAAAGCTATACCTATGAGAACTGTTACGGTTAGGCTGTGGCTAAGGCTCTACTTGGTATTTTTACCAGAGTAGGGTTTTGTAAGGAAGTGATATCCGACAGGGGATCCAACTTTATGTCCCACTACATGCAAGCCATGTGGAAAAACTGTGGTGTCACTTACAAGTTCTCTACAGCCTACCATCCACAGACAAATGTACTGGTAGAGAGGTTTAATCGTACTATGAAGAGCATGATAGGTGCTTTAGAAGAACCCCTTAAAAGAAAGTGGGACCTTATACTGCCATGCCTTCTCTTTGCATATAGAGAAGTCCCTCAGGAGGGAGTTGGTTACAGTCCCTTTGAACTTCTCTATGGCCATCCAGTCAGAGGTCCATTGGCGCTGATTAAGGAGGGGTTGGAGAGTGCTCCTTCAGCCAGGCCAGTCAGAGTGACTGACTATGTGATAGGTCCCCGGAAGAGAATGTCACACATGATGGCAGAAACAAGTGATAACTTAAAAGCAGGTCAGGTTCTGGTCAAACATTGGCATGACCAGAAGGCCAACATGGTTGAGTTCACTCAAGACCAGCTTGTTTTAGTTATGGTGCCAACAAGGCAGAGGGCCATGCAGGACAAATAGATAGGACCCTTCAAGGTTGTGGCAAACTTGGAGGGGTGAACTATTTGGTGGATTTAGGCAGACCTAAGGAGGCTCCCAGAGTCTTTCACACCAACCGTTTGAAGGCATATGTCTCGAGACCAGAAGTAGGAGCTTTGCTTCTAGCTTCTGCTCAAGAGGAGGAGGAGGAGGAGAGTGAACCTCTACCTGAGCTCCTCAGAGGCCAAACTTTGGATGAGAAAATAGAAGGAGTTAATCTCTCTTCTCAGCTGAGTTCTGAACAACAGGAGGAGTGCAAAGTTCTGTTGAATCAGTTTGCCTCCCTGTTTTCACTATCACTAGGCTTGACCCCTTGGGGCCAGCATGATATTCTCACTGGTGACTGTTTACCTGTGAAAATCAGAGGTTACAGAATGTCAGAACATGTGTGATCCCACATCAAAGGAGAGGCCAACAAGATGCTTGATCTCGGGGCTATAGAGCCCTCTACAAGTCCATGGTCTAGTCCAGTTGTTCTAGTAGCAAAGGCAGGATCCAAGGAGTTGAGCTTCTGTGTGGACTATTGATCTCTAAATGTAGTCACTAAGACTGATGCCCATTCTTTGCCAAGGTGAGATGAACTGGTGGATGGACTTGGTTCAGCCAAGTACCTCAGTAAATTTGATCTAACCTCAGGCTATTGGCAAATAGCTCTGACAGACCATGACTAGGAGAAAACTGCATTTTCAACCCCAGCAGGCCTCTACCAATTCAAGGTTATGCCTTTTGGACTAAAGAATGCACCTGCTACATTCCAAAGGATGGTCAATCAAGTTCTGAATGGGATGGAGGACTTCTGCATGGCATACTTGGATGCCATTGCAGTGTTCAGCCCTACATGGAAAGAACATATTGATCACCTCGGATATGTTTTTCAGGCTCTTGAGCAGGCCCATCTGACCATAAAGGCCAGCAAATGTCAAATTGCTCAGAGCAAAGTGGTCTACCTTGGTCATGAGGTAGGAGCAGGTGAAATAAGGCCATTGCCCAGCAAAGTACAAGCTGTGCAAGACTGGGCCACCCCTACTACTCAAACCCAAGTGAGAGCTTTCCTAGGTCTCACTGGGTATTACAGGAATTTCATAGAGAACTAGGGGACCATAGCTTCTCCCTTGAATGTGATCTCCTCTCGTAAATTCCCTAGAATGGTTAGATGAAATGAGGAGTGCACTCAAGCCTTTGAAAACCTGAAGAAAGCCCTTTGTGAAGCTCCTGATTATCACCAACCCGTCATTGTGCAGACAGATGCATCCAAAACAGGTATCGGTGCAGTCCTTAGTCAACTGGATAAGAAAGGTAGGGAGTACCCTGTTAGGCAGAATTATATGCAGTACCCTTTGGGAACACCACACACAATTAAGACTACAAGTGACAGTACAAATTCACCTTTGGTACAAGCCTGTACTACACAGTTAAAGTGGTGGCAGTGGCTGAGCAGCCAGACTTATCTCAAGAGTAAGTGAGCAGTATCAAATAGTTACACAAAGGACAGCAATTACTATGATTCAAACAAACACTGACTCAAGGTTTTCAAGTAAAAGAATATACATTTACTTTACATTTCACTATTCTTAGCAGTTTAAAAATCACACTCCTAATACACCACACAACTCCCAATAAGTTCCAGACAAATTAAGCTCACAAAATGAAGTGGGAGCAAAATGGCACTCCAGCAATTTAAAAGGGAGGGAAAGACAAAGTTAATAAAAATTGAACCACACCGACAGGCAAGTACTCAGGGCAGTTGAGCAAGAGAAGCTACAATGATAGAATCGGGTAGAAAAGGCTTAGCGCCAAAGTCAATAGGACAAAAGTCTTTTGCTATTATTCACCATTTCTTTTTGAAAATGTCTTTCTCGTGTTTTACTCTGTGCGCCAAACCAGGTTTGGTTCCTTTGTTCGCCGTCTTTTCACGGGCTTCTGCACAGAAGCCCTCCTTAAGGCGCCTGAAAGTCTGGGTAGGCAGGATGTGAGGGAGGGGTCTTAGGACCCCTGCCATGGGTTTCCTTGGTAACCCAACTCGCACGCCTGTTTGATTGGCTGGGTGACTGTCCTTGCCAGGACAGCCATCCTGCTGTGTGATTGACAGCCAGGCTGTGTGAATGGGGAAAAAATGCATAAAAAGCAGGTCTCTGAGACTGGAAAGGCAGAGTCACCACTGGAACAAAAGAACAGAGGAGGAGCTGACAGAAGAGGAACCCTACCACAACTGAATCGCCCGGTGAAGCCCTGCTGCAGGTCCGAATCTTCAGAATCCGACGACAGAGAAGATCCTCCAGGAATCTTCTTCTCTTGAGCTTCTGGGACCAACGAGTTCACCCAAACTTCAATCCAGGACCCGTCCTCTGGTCGAATTCACTGTACATAGCTACAGTGGGCTGGATAGCCAGGAAGGTCAGACCCTGCTTGGGTTTTAAGGAGCGCACCTTTTATTTGTTGTTTTGCTCTGCTGCTGGTTTCTTCTCTGGGTAGTGCAGGACCCTCCAGTCATTCTACTTCTTGTCAGTCCAACAGTCGCTTCAGGAACCGTGAGCCTGCAGGAACTACCAGGAACGTCCGCCTCAGCTACAGCTCCCTCTCCGTTTTAAGGTACTGTGCAAATCGGTTGTTCGTTTCGTTCAGCCGCGGTGAAAGTGTGTGAAATCTTTCTCCAATCTGAGGGCTTGTCCTTCTCTTCTCTTTGAACTAACTTTTCTGCTGACCAACTTTGTCCGAAACTCGTGGCACAAACTTACCGCCAACTACCCTGAACTGTGTGATCTTGAGTAAAAGACTTTTGTCCTAGTGACTTTGGCCCTAAGCCTTTTTTACCTGATTCTATCACTGTAGCTCCTCTTACTCATTTGCCCTGAGTACTTACCTGTTGGCGTGGTTCAATTTCTATTAACTTTGTCTTTCTATCCCTTTTAAATTGCTGTAGTGCCATTTTGCTCCCACTTCATTTTGTGAGCTTAACTTGTCTGGAAACTATTGGGAGTGGTGTGGTGTATTAAGAGTGTGATTTTTAAACTGCTTTACTTTAGTGAAATGTTATACAACTGATGTGTAAATAAATGTATATTTTTTTACTCAGAAACCTTGAGTCAGTGTTGTTTGAATCATAGTAATTGCTGTCCTTCGTGTAACTATTTGATACTGCTCACTTACTCTTGAGATTAGTCTGGCTGCTCAGCCATCGTTACCACTTTTACTGTGTAGTACAGGCTTGTATCAAAGGTGAATTTGTACTGTCACTTGTAGTCTTAATTGTGTGTGGTGTTCCCAAAGGGTACTGCATATAATTCTGCCTAACAGGTCTTAAGGACAAAGAGTATGCAAATGCACATAGGGTGGAGACACTTTGGAGACACTTGCAGATGGCAATAGAGTATCAAGTGGATGCACACTCTCTAAATGCCATAAAACAGGTATCAATGTGATTGCAATACAAGCTGTTATCGTGATCAGTATCCATTTGGTCCTAGGGGACCATGGCCCTTGTTAGACAGGCCCATTATCAGAAAAACGGTCAGTATTCTCATTAGTACGAGTGACGCCAAACACAGGCATAGTTTCTCAGTGTCCGTTAAGAAGCCTTACTGTTAGGCTTTTTTAGTTCATCCGTAGGTGGCACTTGACCACGTGGCCAATCTTGCTTGAAGTAGCTTTTCCAGTCCCTGCCCCTTATCACAGCAGAGGAATGACGAGGGACTGGCTCAACGTTGGTTTCTTGTGGGTGCAGAATCCTAGCTGCACTTTCCTATTCTATTACTTTAATGTAATGTCAAGCCCTAAATCTAAATCCTGTTTCGTGGTTGCAGATTGTACCTTGAAACTCCAGGTACAGAATGATCAATAAACAGAGCGTTGTCGTTTCCTGAAGAAGATGAAGAAACAAGATCGGTCGATGGTGAAGAAGGCAATGAAGAAGAAGCAGCAGTCTCCCCAGGCCCCACGGGCTCAGGAAGTGAATTTGTAACACACTCGTTGTCGATAAAAGCAGGCCCATTCTGAGAATCAGGATCATCAATTTCCTTCTCCTCCCCTTGTTAGGCAGAAACCTGTGCAGTTCCCTCTGGGACCACTGCAAAAGATTTAGGACTACAGGTGTTTGGCAGTAAACCCACTTGGTAGCAGTCTGTACCACACAGATTCCCTTGGTAGCTGTGGCTGAGCAGTCAGACTTCCCTCAAGAAGAGTTAGGCAGTATACAGGGTATTCACAATAGGTCAAGAGAACACAATAGAACAAGTAAACACTGACCAGGGCTTGGTGTAAAAGAGATATAATTATTTATTTAAAACCACATCTAGAAAAACACACAGGCACAAATAGTAAGCAATTCAAAAACAGGGTCAATAAAAGATATACACTCCCTTAAAAGAATATTAGACAAGTCTTAAGTAAAGCCCCACTTATTTTCAGACAGCGGTGAGCGCTTAACGTAGATGGCACTCTAACAATTTGTTTTAAAAAGGGAGAGAAAAGCAGAGAATAAATTGAAACAGATCCCAACACTTTTTCACGAACACAACAAGAGAGGAAGGCAAAGTAACACCGTGAATTCAGAGTCAGTAGGCCGGATCCGCTTTAAGAGGATCAAAACGAAATGTGTCCAAGGTCACACGGTTGCAGTGAAAAAAAGTCTTGTAACGGTTCAAAAAGGAGTTGGACCAAAGAAAGGGACCAGTTAGAGGGTCAAGGCGGCCAGCCCAGTCCAGAAGGTTAAGGAGTTATTATTACCTTGTAGCAATCTTTAGAAAGGGAGGCCTGGTGGACACGGTACCTTAAAGTGGTGAGAACACTCCAGCGGGGGCAGTTGTTCCTGGCAGCGGATGCACGTCGGTGCTTCGTCCGGGGGAAGAGAGGATCTCGTCGGGGAGGAAGACAGGAGTCCGTTGCACTGCCAAGGAAGAAACCAGCCACGGAGTTGCTCAGGTACAAGGAGCGGTCCGTTGATTCACGGTCCAGTGGTAAGTGGCTATCCGGCTGCCGGGGTGCTTGGCACGGGCAGTTCGACCACAAACAGGTATGGGGTGCGAAGAAAAGAAGGTAAACTGGTTGTGCCCACCAGTCAGGGGAAGAAGCCTCTCCAGCCGGGAGATCTTCTCTGTCATCGGGAAGTGGTGAGTCGGTTCCGCAGGGCTCCACCGGTGGTGTCGTCGTGGTAGGTCGGCTCAGCTTCTCCCTCGTCGGATTCTCAGGTCCTGTGGCGACTTCTGAAGTTCCAGTCCCCAAAGCCCTGCTTTTATGCAGCATACCCCCATTCACTCAGCCTAGCTGTCAATCAAACATGCTAGGTGGTGAGTCGGCCGGCTCACCACTTGGGCCAATCACACAAGAGTGCGACTTGAGTTACCAAGGTAACTCAGTACAGGGTGCCTAAACCCCCTCCCACACCACCTGTCGTACCCAGACAGAGTGGCACCACTTTTGGAGGCTTCTGTGGAGAAGCCCGCCAAAAAGTGTAACAAAGGGCTTGACTTGGGTTGGAGTCACAGAAGAGAACACAAACGCCATTTTAGAATTGAGTCCTGGCAAAAAATACCAACCGGCAAATTAATATTAATTTAATAAACTGGCGGTATGTTCGAGGCTATGAGAATTAAATAATTAAAGTTGGTAGCCTCAAACAATGGGAAAATCCCATAGGGATATATTTGCGGTTGAATATAAAAAGTAGTATCCACTGCCACCAGCCAAAACTCGATCAGGGGGGACGGAGACGTGCCCCCTCGACTAACAGACCCCGGGGCAATCGAATTGCCCCGACCAGTACGTCCACAATATGATGATTTGTACTGGTTTCTGTTAATAATTTGGGACTAGTAAAGCCAATGGTGACTTTACATGCCCTGGGAGACAGTAGTCAGTCCCAGGGTATGGAGTCTATGGTGGGGTGTCACTATGACACCCCTGTGTTACTGCACGGAGGGTGCTGTGTAACACACATAGTAAAAACACATGAGCCCCTATGGGGTAAAGGACCCCATAGCCCATAAAACACATTAACAGTCAAAGGAACACCATAAAACATGTCCAAGAGTGGGAGAAAAAGAGCCTCACTCTTAGCAGGAGAAAAAAACAAACTCCAGAAATCCAGCAAAGCTGCTGGGGGACTCACTAGGGTAGGAAATTCAGCCTAAAGAGAGAATTCTCCCTAACACTCGCCCCCCCAGACTAAGGGACAGGAGGATTTAATCCACTCCTGGATAAATCTCATACCTCTAGTCGATGACATACATCCTAGAGAGAACATGAACATTTTGGTGGTGCCACCCTGACCTGTGCTCAAAGGTGAAATCAAACCCTTGCAGGCAGATTGACCATCTCAATAGTTTTGGGTTTTCCCCTTTCATTTGCATTAACCATCTCAAGGGTTGGTGGTCAGTCTGAATGACAAAAGTAGAACCATACAAGTATGGCCTAAACTTCTTCAGAGCCTACACAATAGCAAAACACTCTCGTTCAATGGTTGCCCACCTTGTTTCAGGATCCTTCCGTTTTCTACTGATGAAGCAAATGGGGTGCTCCCTACCTTTCCCATCCAGTTGACTGAGGACTGCACCTATTCCTACATTTTAAGCATCTGTTTGCACAATGAAAGTTTGGTGGTAGTCAGGAGCTCTGAGTACTGGGGCTTGGCAAAGAGCCTTTTTCAGGGTTTCAAAGGCCTGATTGCATTCCTCATTCCACCTAACCTTTTTAGGGAATTTGGGAGAGGAGATGACATTCAGTGGAGAAGCTATGGACCCATAGTTCTCAATGAAATTCCTGTAATACCCAGTGAGACCTAAGAAGGCTCTCACCTGGGTCTGAGTAGTAGGTGTTGTCCAATTTTGCACAGCTTCAATCTTACTGGGCAAAGGCCTTATTTCTCCACCTCCTACCTCATGTCCAAGGTAGACCACTTTACTCTGTCCAATCTAGCATTTACTTGCCTTTATGGTCAGTTTGGCCTTTCCAAGAGCCTGCAAAACATATCTCAGGTGGTCCACATGTTCTTCCCAGGAATTGCTGAACACTGCTATGTCATCCAAGTATGCCATGCAGAAGTCCTCCATCCCATTCAGAACCTGGTTTACCATCCTTTGAAATGTAGCAGGTGCATTTTTCAATCCAAAAGGCATAACCTTAAACTGGTATAAGCCAGCTGGGGTAGAAAATGCAGTTTTCTCCTTGGCATGGTCTGTCAGGGCTATTTGCCAATAGCCTGACGTCAAGTCAAATGTGCTGAGGAACTTTGCTGCACCAAGTCTATCCACCAACTCATTTGTCCTCGGCAAAGGGTGGGCATCAGTCTTAGTGACTGCATTAAGAGCTCTGTAATCCACACAGACTCTAAGTTCTTTAGATCCTGCCTTTGGTACTAACACAACTGGGCTAGACCATGGACTAGTAGAGGGCTCTATTACCCCGAGATCAAGCATCTTGTTGACCTCACCTTTGATGTGGGTTCTTACATTTTCTGACATTCAATATCCTCTGCTTTTGACTGGCAGACAGTCACCAGTGAGTATGTCATGCTGTCCCCAAGGGGTCAAGCCTGGTGAAAGTGAGAACAGAGAGGCAAACTGATTTATCATAGACTTGCACTCTTCCTGTTGCTCAGGTGTCAGATTTGAAGAGAGATTTACTCCTTCAATCTTTTCGTCTAAAGGTAAGCCTCTGAGGAGATCAGGAAGAGCTTCACTCTCTTCTTCTTCCTCTGATGATGCTAGAAGCAAAGCTCCTACATCATGTCTGGAGACATACGCTTTTAGTCTGTTGGTGTGGAAGACTGTTGGAGCCTCCTTGGGGTTGCCCAAGTCCACCAGATAGTTGACCTCTCCAAGGTTACCCACAACTTTGAAGGGTCCCATCCATTTGTCTTGCAAGGCCCTCTGCCTTGTTGGAATCATAACGAGAACTAGATGGTCCTGAGTAAATTCAACCATGTTAGCCTTTTGGTCATGCCAGTGCTTGACCAATGCTTGTCCAGCTTTCAAGTTATCACTTGCTTCTGCCATCATTGTGACATTCTCCTTTGGAGACCTATCACGTAGTCAGTCACTGTGACTGGCTTGGGGGAAGGAGCACTCTCCAACCCCTCCTTGATCAGGGCCAATGGACCTCTGACCGGATGACCATAAAGAAGTTCAAAGGGAGAATAACCTACTCCCTCCTGAGGGACTTCTCCATAAGCAAAGAGGAGGCATGGCAGTAGAAGGTCCCACTTTCTTTTAAGGGGGTCCTCTAAAGCACCTATCATGCTCTTCATGGTTCTGTTGAACCTTTCAACCAGCCCATTTGTGTGAGGGTGGTATGCGGTTGAGAACTTGTAAGTAACTCCGCAGGTTTTCCACATGGCTTTCATGTAGTGGGACATAAAATTTGACCCCCTGTCAGAGATTACTTCCTTAGGAAACCCAACCCTGGTAAAAATACCAAGGAGGGCCTTAGCCATAGCTGGGGCTGTAACAGTCCTCATAGGAATTGCCTCAGGGTACCTAGTAGCATGGTCTACTACAACAAGTATAAACCCGTTGCCTGAGGAGGTTGGAGGATCAAGGGGACCAACAATGTCAATCCCTACTCTCTCAAATGGGACTCCCACAACTGGGAGAGGCACTAAAGGTGCCACATTCTTGGAGCCAACCTTACCAGAAGTCTGGAAGGTGTGGCAGCTCCTGCAGTATTTATCTACTTCAGCCCCCATCTTTGGCCAATAAAAGTAGAGTGAGAGCCTTTCCTTAGACTTCTTGAAACTCAAGTGACCAGCCAAAGGAATCTCATGGGCTAACTGCAAGAACTGTGGTCTGTTCTCTTGGGGTACTACAAGTCATGTGTTGTCCCCAGGGGCAAACTCGGTTGGTTCACTGTAGAAGAGGCCATCTTCCCAGTGTAACCTATATTTCCCAGGCTCTTGCCCTTCAGCCTGAGCATCTGCCTGGTGGCGAAGACCTTCCAGAGTTGGACCTTCTCTCTGTCCCTTACTGTAGTCTGCCCTGTTGGGCCCACCTTCTGCCAGTAAAGACTGCAGCTCAGGATGGTCAACAGGATCCAGATCTCCAATGAGTTCCTGGCCTTCCACTAGCTCTTCCTCAAAGTCTAGTTCAACCACACAGGGTTGTACCTCCCTCTCAGCCTCAGCTGGAGGGGGAGTTACTGGTGTAACTTTGGACAAACTAGGGGAAGTCCTTGTTGGCTGCACTGGAGTGCTGACTGCTGGTTTCTTGTTAAAAGTCTTAGGTTTCCCCTTTGCTTCTTGTTGCTTAGAGACAGCAGCTGACATCTCCAGTGGAGCAGGAGTGATCTCTTTCTTCATCATCTCCTTGGGAGTACCTCTCATGGTTCTCTCCCTTGCAGGTCTGGTGAGCTCCTGTAACCTTTTACTAGGAGGTCTGGGGGTATGTGACACTACTCCAAGAGTTGTCAAGTCATTACCCAGCAGAACCCTTCCTGGCACCTCACTTTGTATGCTGACAGGTATCTTCACAGTCATGTCATTACACTGGATGAGAACTGGTAATTGGGGAAGCATCTGCATAGGCCCTCCAGCTAACTTGGTGAGGCGTTTGGGTGCCTTAGCAACATCCTCAGCCTGAAAAAACGATTTGTCCACCACAGTTATGCTGGCCCCAGTGTCCCTAATGGCAGGAGTCTCCTGACCATTCACCTGGACACTGTCCTTATAATACTCTTTAGTATTATCTAGGATAGAATTATAGACATATAAGTTCTGTTGTTCCCACAAACCCAGAGACACTAAAGAAACACTGGCTGAGACTCCAATGGGTTCATCAGCCAGTAATAGAAAGTCTCCATTTGCCATTTGTACTTCCTCCTCTGGAGCGAAGGCTAAGGAGACAACCTGGACCCCTGAAGGTTTACCCTTACATCTGGGATCTCCTTTCACATGGTCAGTAGAGCCACAAACAAAGCATTTGCCAAATGCTTTCTGGAATGGTGGCTTGTTCTGACCTCCTTCTGGTTTGGCAACAGGAGGTACACTAGCCTGATTTGGTTTCCCTGGTGGCTTACCCTTTTGGTTCTGTTTGGGGCCTTCTTTGGAATTGGAATTATTAGAATTCTCTTTGGAGTCCTTTTTTGGCTGTTCTGCCTCATCCTTTTTCTGAGTAGCCCCAGAATCCTTGTGAGTGGCCCTGTTGGCAACCCACAAGTCAGCAGCCTTAGCTAACCTCCTGGAATCTAATTCCTTTGAATCAGGCAAGTGCTGTCTGAGCTCAGGAGAGCAGGCATCATAAATTGACTCCAACATTACAAGATTCGTCATTCCTTCATAAGTGTTAACTCCGTAACCCTTAATCCATCCCTCTAAGTTTTTCAAACTTTCACTCACCCAGGTAGCCCAAGGGGTACCATCATGCTTTTTGAGGGTCCTAAACCTCTTAGGGTACTGGGAAGGGGTCTTCCCAAATCTAGCTATCAAAGCTAGTTTCACACATTCATAATCCTTCTTATCCACCTCCCCCAACTCCATTACCACATCAGTTGCAACAGGGGGAAGCCTAGAGAACAACCAGGGAAGTAACTCATTCCCTGTGATGTCCTGGAGCCCATGATTATACTCAAACATTTTTGACTAATCCAACACATCCAACTTAGGTTCATACATACCCACTAATTCTTTAGGCATCCGGGGTCCTTTGGGACTGGAACTCCTAGAAGAACCAGAGGAGAGAGAAGCATTTTCCACAGACAACTTTTTCATTTCTAGTTCATGATTAAGCTCTATTTCTCTGAGTCTTAACTCAGCTTGCTTCTGCTCAGCCTGGGCATTCATTCTTCTGAACTCTAGCTCTTGGTTTCTTTCAGATTGAGCAATAAAACGTTTGTACTCTAATTCAAGCTTCATTTTTTCAAGTTCAAAATAAGTAGGGTTACATGTAGGACCTGGTATAGGCCCAGAAGGGACAGTAGGTAAGGCAGACAGAGGCTCAGAGTGGCTAACTTCATTAGGTTCACTTTCCTCTTCTGACTCATTATCAAGACTTTGATTCAGATCAATACCATCACTGTTTTCTACATTTGCTGGGGGGTAGATTCCTCTGTACCACCCAGACTTTGGTTTTCTAACAATCTTTCTATAAGTTCCATTTTCTTGCCCTTCTCAGAGAGATTTGTATGTCTACACAATACCTTTAAGCAATCAGCAGTTTTGGGAGACAATGATTCTAGGGTATAACTCTCCATAGCAGACATAGTTAGAAAATCAGCTTTTTAGTGCTAAGCTCTGTGGTTAGTTGTCCTAAAGTGTTCAACAAGCACTCTAAAGTGTATACTCAATACAAATCCCACCGCTGTACACCAGTGTTAGGCAGAAACCTGTGCAGTTCCCTCTGGGACCACTGGAAAAGATTTAGGGCTACAGGTGTTTGGCAGTAAACCCACTTGGTAGCAGTCTGTACCACACAGATTCACTTGGTAGCTGTGGCTGAGCAGTCAGACTTCCCTCAAGAAGAGTTAGGCAGTGTACAGGGTATTCACAATAGGTCAAGAGAACACAATAGAACAAGTAAACACTGACCAGGGCATGGTGTAAAAGAGATATAATTATTTATTTAAAACCACATCTAGAAAAACACACAGGCACTAATAGTAAGCAATTCAAAAACATGGTCACTAAAAGATATAGGCCCTCATTACGACCCTGGCGGAATTCGGAAAACGATGGCGGAAATGCAATACCGCCATCGAATAGCGCTCGGTGCGACTATGACCCGTCACCGCAAAGTACGAAGCCATTAGCGACACCGTAGTGAACGCCAACGCTAACTGCACCAAGCACGCGCGCGCCATGCCAAACCGTAAACACCACCATGGCGCAAGGGTACGCTAATTCCGACCCTAGCGGACATGTACCTAACGCCATCAAGCATGGCGGAATGTACCATTCCGCCATGGTGAGAAGTACGGCATCGCGAATCAACCGTAAACGGCCCCACTGAGTGCCTGTACACCGCTCCCTGCCCACAAAGTACAACTCCCCGTAGGTGCAATGAAGTCACAATGCAACCAGTGAAATGTACAAGTCACCCATGCATGCCAACGAACAAAAGAAACACAAGAGGGGCCAATGGGAGCTGCAGGGCACAGATGGCACGAATACAGAAGCCAATCCAATGGACATGACCACAGTCCCCCCCCCGAAACGCACGCAAACACAGGCACCTGTGACCAGCAATATTCCGAAAATCACATCATTCCACCAGTCCACCTGGCTGACCGGCATCTGTTACACAAAACCCAATCCCCCGCCCCTGAGCATGACAACATTCAAACAGCCATATTGGCAGCCCCCATCCCTGACCTCACTGGGCTTCGTAGGCAAACGCGCCCAGTACAGTACCACGCAACTAAACTCCGAAGCTGGAACCCAATGCAGATCTCCTCACAATACATCGCTCCCCAAATAGGAATATGCCACATCACTTCCAAAGAAGAACGCTACACGGGCCAAATCAGAATAGAAATTTAATGCACAACAAAATCACCAAGCCCATACAGCCATTAGGCCATGAACTCCAAAACACATTTCACCATTGTGGGCTGCATCCGCAAGAAATGACCAGCCACTACTTGTGTGACGCCCTGTTCCATCATGGTACACAGAGCCACATTCACGTACGAAAAGGCAACATGGAAGCGCACAGAACCGCAGGGCCGTCCCAATGGGGAGGCACTAGTCCAGCTGAAAGGCCGAAATGTTGCTCCGAGCCACCAGTACTGCGTAAGGGCATGTGGCCCATTGGCGATCGTCCCATAAGATCGTAATGCTGCTCCACTGATTAACACGAAGCAGCAGGTGTCGGGAGTAAAAGCCATCTGCAGGAGTGGCATACAGATGGCAGTGGCAAAAGGGGAGGAGATACCTGTCAACCAAAAGAAAAGAAAAAGAATAGAATGGCCATCAGAACTACATTCGAACAACTCACTTCAATGATCACACTAAATCCACAGCCATATGCATGCTAGCCCACTCCAAAGGATCATCACCACCCAAAAACCACTAGCGACTCATAACTATCTATATCGAGGTGTAAACACCATCACAAACGAGTGTACCTGTGCATGCGTCTGTCAAAACAGAATCCATCAGATGGGATTGGTAACGTGCATGGACACAAGTGTCTGAGGGCGCGTCGAGACAGGGAGGGCTCAACAAGGCCAGATAGACGATGGTCCCACTATGGCAGCCCTGCATCACATAGCGCAGGGGAGGCGGATAGATTCCAAGAAGCCCTGTACATGGCAAACTCTGTATCAAATCACCTGCCCATGCATCCATTCATCATTCCCTCATCCCGGGATTAAAACGCCTGAATATTTACTCACATGACATTAGAAATATCCATTGAGTCTGTGCGTTATGCAGCCTGCAAAATCCACAGTGCCCCAGCCCGGAATTCCAGTGTAGTGAAGTAACATGTATTTGGGAACGTCCGGCCTCATCGCCCACGTCGCTATTGCGCATCCCAAACCATTCATATCAATCATTGCATCCTCGCCATGGCCCCTGTCTCAAGGACATTGAACAATAGAACGTTATATTTGCAGTCAGACCTGTGGGCATTTCCTCGCCGCTAGCTGAAAACCGAAAGCGTCGCCCTTCGAATTCCTCATTTGCAACATCACGTCGAAGAGGCATCTGTGGCCGTTTGAAATCACTAATTAATCCATCTAGTGCGGCTGTGTGTGAAAATGGCAACTGCCTTCACCCACAAATGGGACGCCCCGCCCGTCGTTGCAACTCGGTACAGTGATGCATGAGGGCCCACTGTTACTCGAGTACTACGTACCACTGACCCTTCACAAGTCTGTTCGCGACTGCACAGATAGTATGTGAAACAATGGGACCACAGCAGAATGAACATATCAACCAATGTTACACGGCCATCGGGTACAAATACACGATTGCAATAGCAAGATGCCATTCCTCGAATTGCAGCGTTGTGTGCGGGACGTGCTCGGCCAAAGGGGAGAGCAGTTTGCACAGGTGGAATGAATCACCACAGGTGGAGGCCATACAGCCTGAAAACACATAAATTGCACACCCAGTCTCCTCCTACAACCACACCCACTCCGAAATGCTACCGGCAGGACTCGCGATGTTGGCCCTGGGGGACCTGATAGCACTGCAAGTACTCCAACTCCAAGAAGAAGACGAACACCAACTACAACCGGCCGCACGGAGGAGACGCAGGAGGAGGAGGAGGGCAAGGCAGGGCCAGCAAGGGCCGCCAGCACAGCCACTACCACCACGCAGGCAGCCCGCAATCCCACGCCTCCGAGCACATCCGTTCAACCTCACTGATGAGCAGATCCACACCCTCTACCGTCTGGACCGGGACACCATAGCCGCCATTGTGGACATGACACAGGCTGACCTTGTCAGCATGATAGATAGCCCAACCGCCATCACACCCCTACTGAAGGTGGTGTCTGTACTCCACTTCCTGGCCACAGGCACCTGCCAGCACACAGTCGGACAGTTGCATGGCATTTCTCAGCCACTGTTCTCACGGACACTATTGCAAGTGCTCGATGCCCTCCTGCAGCACGCAGACGACTACATCTCTCTACCACGCTTGGAGCAGGAAATAACCAACACAAAAGTGGGATTCCATGCACTTGCCGGCATACTGGGTTGCATTGGTGCCATCGACTGCACCCATGTGGAATTGGTCGTCCCACATGCCATGGAGGCCCAGTACCACAACCGAAAACAATTTCATTCCCTGAATGTACAAATGGTGTGTGACTCCAACAGGATCATTACACATTGTTGTGCCCGATTCCCTGGATCAACCCATGATTCTATGGTCTTGAGGAACTCTACAATACCACGCTACATGGAGCGACACGCAGGGAACAGATCCTGGCTACTCGGTGAGTCTCATTACATGCATGATAATGTGGGGTATGTGATTCGGCAATGACCTGGCAGGAAGGGGGGGGGGGGGTGTGCGTACGTAGCAATGGCATTCCACATCATACGTTTATCGTCCACATACAGGTGATGCTGGATATCCACTGAAGAGATGGCTCCTCACACCAGTCCGGAACCCACGGGACCAGCATGAGGAGGACTACAACCATGCCCACTCACGTACCCGTGTAGTCATTGAACAGGCATTCGGCCTACTGAAGGGTCGTTTCCGCTGCCTCAGCAGGTCTGGCGGGGCACTCCTGTACCGCCATGAGAAGGTTGCAAAGATGGTGATGGCATGTGTCATGCTCCACAACATGTGCGTACGTAGAAATGTGCCCATGCCCCCTGACGCAGAACTGCAAGCACCTGATGATGGTCATGATGAGGGTGGGGATGTGGCAGCACCTCAAGGAGTCTGCGAGGCACCGGAGGGCCGTGACATTCGTCAGCATCTCATTGATGCATGCTTCTAGCACTCACGCCTGGTGGCTGATACATGGACACGGGACTCGTGGCACTGTGTGTGTCTGGGACAAGCACAATATGGACTGTACGCCTATGATGGCCTAGTACACAAAGATCAATGTCCACACATCTCATTGGTTGATCGTGCACTGTTTATGGCATATGTGATATCATGTTGAACACCCTATCGGCCCGCCACCCAAGTGAGCCCAACACACCCCCTCCACCCTCCTACCTCCCCCCCGAACACCAGTGTCCAAAGATGCTCATTGTCAGTGGGCAGTCGCTATTGCAAGCCCCCTCTGCGGGTATCAGGGGCACCCCTGCCTGTGGAGCGCAGGTTCCTCCCAGATCTACGTTGGGGGCTGCCCTGGACGGAACTTGCAACGGATGATGTCTCTGCCTGCTCACGTCCATGCATGTCCCTAAGGGTTTGCGAGAGCTCAGTGAGCACACGGCGCACTGCGGCAAGTTCGGCACATACGTCTTTGGACGTCGCATGCAGTTCCCCCCTCAGGCTCTCGGTGCTTCTCTCCATTTGTGCCCTTAGTGTCTCTGTACCTCTCTCCATTTCTGCCCTAAGTGTCTCAGTTGATGTTTCTATGTCTGCCTTAGTGCCCCCACATTCATCGGCATGGTCCTTGAGGAGCGTGGCCAGTTGCTGCTGTTGCACGATTAACTGGTCGAGGGACTGTTGCCTCTGCTGGGCCATGGCCATTTGCGGGGGTGTCACAGAGGGGCTGTTGACCTCATGTTGCCCTGCCACAGGGCTTGTGGGGGATGGCCAGTCGTCGTCTTGTGGGTGCCCCTGCGTGGTATCCTCATGTTGTACGGGATGGGACAGACAGGGGGATTGGGACAGGTCATGGATGGATCTGACTTCGACATCCCCGTCTTCTGTGTCGGAGCATGCTGCCATCAATGGGGTGTCACCTATGGTGCTGCTGCCACCAGAGGCAGTGCCTTCTGTGGCATCCGTTGGGGGGACCTGTGGTGGTGGTGTTGTGGGCATGCTGGCTGCTGGGGTGCCTGTTGATGTTCCCTCCTCTGTGCTGCCACCTGATTTGTGCTGCTGCCGTGTCTTGATGCGTGCAGCTGAGGTGGAGGGTCTTTGGCCGTTGGTCTTGGCCCTCTTTGCAGGTGTGCTGGTAGGGGTGTCCTGATGCTCGTCGTTTGGATCGGTCCCTGTGGTGGAGTAAAGGAGGGCGAGGGTTATTGATGGGTCTGTGGGAATTGGAATGGCATTGTATCACATGCATTGGGGTGGTACCTGAGGGTGATTTGGGTCGGGGCCTTGGAGGTGCTTTCATTTGTGTGTGGAGTGAGGGTGCAGTTGTTTGGCAGCCTGCAGTTAGGGTGTGCCTGCTGCACGTGTAGTGCGTGTTTTAGGGGTTTTTAATTAATTATGTATTTATTGTGGGTTTTAACGTGCGCTATCAGGCCGATGTGTGTGGACGTTCTCCTGGACATGTGTTTCTGTTGCACTATGTGGACACATGGTACTTCACATGGATGGACTTTGTGGATTTGGCATTGTTTTATCTGGCCCACCTATCTGAATCTTCGGATGTCTGCACTCCTTTCTCCATCCCTCCGACTCCCTCTATGCTCTCCATTCCGATGGTGGAGGCACAGATTTCTTCCCAGGGGGTCAACTTGATGGGTGATTCAGGACCTCCCCCGGTGGCTGTGGCAATGTTGCGGTTGGCAGAGAGTATGCTGCGGACGCGTATCCGCAGGTCGTCCCATCGCTTTCGGCATTGCTGTGGGTTGCGGGGTGCGGTCCCCACCGCACTTACCCGCTGTGCCACCAGAGCCCATATGGCCTTCTTGTTTGCAAGTGCCGTCCTGGTCATTTGCGTGGAGAAGACGACGGCTGCATTCTCCTGGAGGGTCTCTGTTAGCACGGTGAGTTCCTCACGGGAGAAGTGGACCTGCCGCTTGCGGTCGCACGCTTTCTTCGCTACTTTTCCCATTTTTCTTGGTTTCGCTAGGGTGGATGACGGGTTGGGGTGTGTCTCAGGGTAGTGTTTTTGGTGGTTGTGTGGTTTTAGTGGTTTTATAGGTGTACGGCGGGATGTTTCCCGTTCCGGGCCCATGTTTTTACTTCCGTTTCCGTATATTTACGGTCACCGTACTTTCCGGTAGGCGCACACTGCGGTGTCCGCTGTGATGGGTGGCGGTATTGCACCTAGGGCGCCGTACGGCGGCGGTGTGGGCCGTTTTGGGGTCATTTCCGCCATCGCGGACTTTGCACTTCCGCCATGCCGTGGTGCTCGTGCCCGATGGGTCGGAATGGGCCGCACTTTGCTCCTTCGTGCAAAGGCGGAAACGCTATTTACGCTGTGGCGGTCCGGTCAGGCACTTTCCGCCAGGGTCGTAATGAGGGCCATACACTCCCTTAAAAGAATATCAGACAAGTCTTAAGTAAAGCGCCACTTATTCTCAGACAGCGGTGAGCGCTTAACTTAGATGGCAGTCTAATAATTTGTTTTAAAAAGGGAGAGAAAAGCAGAGAATAAATTGAAACAGATCCCAACACTTTTTCACAAACACAACAAGAGAGGAAGGCAAAGTAAGACCATGAATTCAGAGTCAGTAGGCCTGATCCGCTTTAAGAGGATCAAAACGAAATGTGTCCAAGGTCACACGGTTGCAGTGCACAAAAGTCTTGTAACGGTACAAAAAGGAGTTGGACCAAAGAAAGGGACCAGTTAGAGGGTCAAGGCGGCCAGCCAAGTCCAGAATGTTAAGGGGTTATTATTACCTTGTAGCAATCTTTAGAAACGGAGGCCTGGCGGACACAGTACCTTAAAGTGGTGAGAACACTCCAGCGGGGCAGTTGTTCCTGGCAGTGGATGCAAGTCGGGGCTTAGTCCGGGGGAAGAGAGGATCTCGTCGGGGAGGAAGACAGGAGTCTGTTGCACTGCCAGGGAAGAAACCAGCCGCAGAGTTTCTCAGGTACAAGGAGCGGTCTGTTGATTCGCGGTCCAGTGGTAAGTGGCTATCTGGCTGCCGGGGTGCTTGGCACGGGCAGTTTGACCACAAACCGGTCTCAGGTGTGAAGAGAAGAAGGTAAACTGGTTGTGCCCACAAGTCAGGGGAAGAAGCCTCTCCAGCTGGGAGATCTTCTCTGTCGTTGGGAAGTGGTGAGTCGGTTCCACAGGGTTCCACCGGTGGTGTCGTCGTGGTAGGTCGGCTCAGCTTCTCCCTCTCGGATTCTCAGGTCCTGTGGCGACTTCTGAAGTTCCAGTCCCCAAAGCCCTGCTTTTATGCAGCATAGCCCCATTCACTCAGCCTAGCTGTCAATCAAACATGCTAGGTGGTGACCAGCCGGCTCACCACTTGGGCCAATCACACAAGAGTGCGACTTGAGTTACCAAGGTAACTCAGTCCAGGGTGCCTAAACCCCCTCCCACACCCCCTGTGGTGCCCAGACAGAGTGGCACCACTTTTGGAGGCTTCTGTGGAGAAGCCCGCCAAAAGGTGGAACAAAGGGCTCGACTTGGGTTGGAGTCACAGAAGAGAACACAAACGCCATTTTAGAATCGAGTCCTGGCAAAAAATACCAACTGGCTAATTAATATTAATTAAATAAACCCGCGGTATGTTCGAGGCTATGAGAATTAAATAATTAAAGTTGGTAGCCTCGAACAATGGGAAAATCCCATAGGGATATATTTGCGGTTGAATATAAAAAGTAGTTTCCACTGCCACCAGCCAAACCTCGATCAGGGGGGACGGAGACGTGCCCCCTCGAACAACAGACCCCGGGGCAATCGAATTGCCCCAACCAGTACGTCCACAAAATGATGGTTTGTACTGGTTTCTGTTCATAATTTGGGACTAGGAAAGCCAATGGTGATTTTACATGCCCTGGGAGAAAGTAGTCAGTCCCAGGGTATGGAGTCTATGGTGGGGTGTCACTATGACACCCCTGTGTTACTGCACGGAGGGTGCTGTGTAACACACATAGTAAAAACACATGAGACCTATGGGGTAAAGGACCCCATAGCCCATAAAACACATTAACAGTCAAAGGAACACCATAAATCATGTCCAAGAGTGGGAGAAAAAGAGCCTCACTCTTGGCAGGAGAAAAAAACAAACTCCAGAAATCCAGCAAAGCTGCTGGGGGACTCACTAGGTTAGGAAATTCAGCCTAAAGAGAGAATTCTCCCTAAAACCCCTTTGTCGTAGGGCAGAGGTAAAGAAATCCTCTTCACATGTGTCGCATGGATCCAGTGTCTTTTGCCAGTCATTCGTACAGCAGTATGCATGGCCAAAAGAATCTGGTGGGGCCCCTTCCAACGAGGTGCAAGGCACGTGCACCTCTCGAAATTCTTCAACAGGACCCAATCACCAGGTCGAAGTTGATGTCCTGGAGCCTCGCACTTTACAGGGAGGGCTGCTCGTATCTGTTGGTGAATCAAACGCAAGTTTTGAGTCAACTGATCACAATAATCAGACAAAAGTGGATATTTAATGTCCTTCAATTGTTTCCGTCTCAGTGCATTCCATACATTGGCTGGTCTCCCCATGACAATCTCATACGGGGAGAGCCCTGTTGTTGACTGTGCGGTCATCCACATCGATAGTAAGGCTATTGGCAAAGCGTCAGGTCGTTTCAGATTGCTGTGTGCACACACCTTGGCAATCTTATTCTTCAAAATACCATTTTGGCGTTCCACCAGGCCAGCACTCTGAGCATGTCTGGCCGAATGGAAATGTTTATCAATCTGTAATCCCGCACATACTTGCAGGATGACAGCAGGGATAAAAAGTGTGGCCATTGTCTGACTAAATTATTCTCGGCAAGCCAAACCTGGGAAAATATTCTTAAGCATGGTCTTTGCCGTTGACATTGCTGTGGCGTTTTTCAGTGGGAAAGCCTCAACCCATTTGCTAAAAGCACATATCTCTACCAATACATATTTGTAGTTCTGGCAACGTTCCATTTCAATGAAATCAAAATGCATCACTTTGAATGGCATGGAGGGAGGATCAAAACTGCCCTTCAGTGTCAGTTTTCCCTTCCCAATGTTATGTTGTGAAAATGTCATACAACTCTGAACCAAACGTTCAGGTGTTTTCTGGATATTAGCATTATGCCAGACGGGATCTAACTGTTGACAAATCTTTTTAACACACATGTGTGTTTGACCATGAGCCATGGTGACTATAGCAGTGACATAGGTGTTGGGCAGCATCCATCTTTGTTTTGCATTATCTACCCAACAACCCTCATCATCTAGACCCGCTGGACCCTCAGCCCACTGTTTGATTTCTTCTGGAGTAGCTTCAGCCTGAAGCTCTTTTACACTGATAATCCCTTGTTCCATTATGCAAGTATCAGTAACCCATCTTGCTGAATCAAGCACATACATTTTTGAGTGTAGATCAGTAGCAGTCTGTTTGGCTATTCTGTCAGCAAAAGCGTTTCCTTTTCCTACATCGTCCGACACTTTCTGGTGTGCGGTGCACTTCATTATTGCTAGTTGTGTAGGAGGCACAAGTGCTGACAGCAACCGGACTATCAGAGTGCCATGTTGAATTTTTGTTCCATGTAATGTCAAGAATCCCCGCTCAGCCCATAGTCGACTAGAATTATGAACCAACCCAAATGCATACTGGCTATCTGTATATATGTTTACACTAAGTCATTCAGAAATGTCACAAGCTCTAGGTAATGCTATAATCTCTGCAGCTTGTGCAGAATTATGCGGAATTCGTTTGCTCTCTACAACAGTGTTTAATGTGGTCATTGCAAAAGCAGTGGTGGATGTACCATCCAGTAGTTTAAAACAGGAGCCATCACAAAATAGCTCCCTTTGTGGATTCTTTAAGGGTGTATCAGTCAAATCAATTCTGCCCTTGGTTTCTTGTTCTGTAACATAAAGGCAATCATGTGACATCTTGTCACTGCAGTCTGTCTCTTGTGGAGAAGGCAATAGTTCAGCCGGATTCAATTAACAACATCTCTTAATTTGGATATGCAGAGCAAATAGAATCAGCTCGTTTCTTGTTAGTCGAGCTGATGTGAGATGTTGAGTCTGCGTTCTGTTTAATGAAACATATACAGAGTGCGGGGCCATCCCGGATAAAGAGTGACCTAAAACCATACCCTCACTTTGTTTTATGGATGTAGCAGCAGCAGCTACAGCTCTCAAACATCTTGGCAAAGCGCATGCAACAGGGTCTAACGTGGAGGAAAAATTGCTGCAAAGCCTATTCTTGCCCCCATGTTCCTGTGTCAAAACAGCCAAAGCACATCCATCACATTCATTTTTTTTCTTTCTTTTTTTTTGAAACTTTATTTTTGGATTTTTTTCTTTTACAAACAAGTAGTAACAGGGTTAAACAAGGAAAAGAAATTGCATCACAAAAACGGACCCCTCTATTGCAGTATATACGTAGTTCGTAACACCAATTGTCAATACCCCGTGATGGACTGACGTAGTAGACGTGGACTCTGTGAGGACTCACTGTCGACTGACGCTGCACACCCTGGCTCAGATCGCTTTGTTCATTCAGCCTGAGTTAGCAAGTAGTTCACGTATGGGCTTCAGATATCTGGCGGGTGAGCATGGAGGGGAAGTGTTTTGATGAAGTCTATTTCAACATCATGACAGTGTGTTACGTCTTGCAGCCATTTCTTCCGCGACAGGGGTGGGCCTCTGCCCCAGGACATAGCCACTCGGCGTCTTGACAGCACCAGTAGAAGGTTTGTTAGTTTCCTCGTCGCTGAGGGCAGGTTGCGGGTGCATCCTAGCATGGTCACCGTGGGGCACCTTTGTATCTGTTTGTCGACGATTGTCGAGATGGTGGTCAAAACATTGTCCCAATATCGCCTAACGGGCAGGCACTCCCAAACCAGATGAAGGAAGGCAGCTGGGGTGAGGCTGCATCTTTTGCAAGCCGGGGATATGGAGCTGTGGGGGTTGTGAAGTTTGCTCAGAGTGAGGTATGTCTGGTGAAGGAAATGGAAGTGGATCAGCTTGAATCTTGAGTTAAGGGCTACTTTTTGCATTTGCTTTGGTATGTAGCACCAGTCAGCGTCGTTGATAGTGTCTGATAGGGTTTTCTCCCATCTCGTTTTAGAGGTCAGCGGTTGTTGTGCAGCGGTGAGTAGCTCCTTGTAGATGGTCGATACCAGCTTGCCCTCTCCTTGTGCCATTATCATTTTGTGTAGTATCTTCCATGTGGCTGGCTGTGCGGGGAATGTGGAGAGCTGCTTGCTGAACGTGTGTTTGAGTCGGAAGTACACAAATACATCTAGGGAAGTGACAATGCTGCATTCTCGGACCTGTTGAAGGGAGATGAATTTGTCTTCGATGACCCAGTCATCAACGGTGGTGATTTGTAGTTTATCAACAAGCTAGAGGTACACCCTTTCTGTGGTAATCAGCACTCCTGGTATCCACTTTGCTGGGAGAAGGGGTGAATACCTGTTCGTAACTCCATATTCACATGCCATTCTCCTCCAGATTTCATATGTGATCAACATTATGTTTAAGGTGTTTGCCGATACTGTAAGTTCTCCAACGATTACTGCTCTCAAGGGGTTAGGGGTGGCGAGGGCTCTTTCGATCTGAACGTGCGGCCGGACAAACTGGGTTGTGTACCAGTGGCTCAAGAACTGGACTTGGGCTGCCCAATAGCAGCGTTCCATATCGGGGAGAGCGAGGCCGCCCTTCGTCGTGGGCTGAATGAGGCTGGTGAACGCCACTCTCGCCGGTTTGCCTGCCCAGATCAGGTCCAGGATAAGGCTAGGTAACTGGTGGAAGAACTCCCGTGGAAGTACTAGTGATATGTTCGTGAATAAATACAGTAGTTTAGGGAGTACGATTATTTTAACAATCGAGGCCCGTCCCTAGAGCAGTAAGGGTAGGTGCATCCATTGTGTTATCTCAGTGAGCAGTGCCATGGTTCTGCCATAATTGTCACGGAAAATGTTGTTGCGGTCTCTGGACATCATAATCCCAAGGTATCGGACACCGGTCGATTCCCACCAAAACTGATAGTCATCTGCGAATTCCACTGTGCTAGGTGTCAGCGGGAAGATTATCGATTTGGTGTTGTGGATTTTTAGCCCTGAGAAGGCGCCAAATTTGAGAACGTCCCTCATCACTGGGTTCAGGTTAGCCTGTGGGTAGCTGGGCAGGAGGACCACGTCGTTGGCGTAGAGGGAAAGGATCAATTTGTGTGGACCGATGGAGAGGCCTTTGTCTATGAATTTGGATCTTAACTTGGTGGCCAGGGGTTCCAGGGCCAAGGCGAATAGTAGTGCTGACAGAGGGTAGCCTTGTCTGGTGCCTCTTTTTAATTCGATGGGTTCGGATTTTGTGGGTCCAGGTGTAATGAATGTCTGAGGGTGTTTATATAGTAACAAGACTAGTTCAAGGAAGTGGGACCCCAATCCCATTTTACAAAGTACAGCAAAACGGTATGGCCACTCGACATAATCAAATGCCTTCTCAGCCTCTAGAAGGACAGCTATGGCTTGCATTGAGGGATCTAGCGCTTCCATGACCCCGAACATCCGACGGATACCAAAGGTGGTATTCCTTCCAGGCACAAAGACGGCTTGGTCAGCTAGTACGAGGGCTGGCATCAGCAGGAGGAGCCTGTTGGTCAGGATCTTGGCAAGGATTTTATAGTCCAAGTTTATTAGCGAGATCGGTCTGTACGAGGCACACTCGTCGGGTGGCTTTCCGGCCTTGTGCAGTAGGATGAGGTTGGCTTCTCGTATCGTGGGAGGCAGGAGTCCGGTCGACACGGCTTCTTCAAATACAGCTAATAGAAGTGGTGCTAGCATGGGTCCCAGTGCTTAATAGAATTCTCCGGTAAGGCCATCTGAGCCTGGTGCTTTAGAACTTGGCAGTTTTTTTATGACCTCAAGAATTTCTTTGCATGTGATTGGTTTGTCGAGGTGTTCTCTCATTTCGTTGGATAGCCAGTACAGCTCAGTATCTTCTAAATATTTGTTTAGCGCTTCTGTAGAGCTTGTGGGGTGGGAGCTATAGAGCTCTTGATAGAAGTCACGGAAAGTGGCCACTATTTCCTTTTCGGTGTACACGAGTGTGTCTTGCTGATCGCGGACGCATTCTATCGTCGGCGGTTTCTTATCTGCTGCTAGCATTTTGGCAAGAAGTGTGCCGGGTTTTCGCCCATCGCCGTATTGGCGTGATTGGTGGTTTCTCGCTAGGTAGCGGCTCTGTCGGTCTGCAGTGCTCCTGAAATCATTCAGTTTGGACCGGATACGGCCTGATCCATCACATTCATGCACATACAAAACAAAGCCCTTTTCGTAATTTGGTGTGCCCAAAACTGGTGCTGAACACAACGCAGCTTTTTTTAGGCAGATCAAAAGCATTCTGGCAATCCATGTTCCACGGTAAAGGCAAAGAAATGTACTTCTTTGTCAGTGCCAACATAGGTTTTATCAACAATGAAAAATACGGAATCCACTGTCTACAATATGAAGCCATGCCAATTAAAGCTCTGACCTCCTTCTGTGTATTTGGAACAGACATATCAGAGATGCTTTGTATCCGTTCAGGTGTCAGCCTTTTTCCCTCCTTCAACAGGAGATAGCCCAGATAGGTGACCTCCTGTCGAAAATACTGGAATTTCTTCAACGAAGCCTTATGCCCATGCACTGCTAAATGAATGAGTAGCAACACGGTGTCCTCTTTGCAAGCATCTTCAGAATCCGCAGCTAGAAGCAGATCATCTACATATTGCAACAACATGCACGTGAAAGGCAACTCAAGCATATCAAGCTGTTCTTTCAACGCTCTACTGTAGATACTTGGACTCTCAGTGTACCCATGCGGCACACGAGTGAATGTGAACGAGTGTCCCCCTAGGGTGAATGCAAACAAATATCTGTTTCAACATGCACAGGAATACTAAAGAAAGCCTTTTTCAAATCCATGACACTAAAATGTTTAGCCATGGCTGGAATCATAGTCAGAATTGTGGTGACATCGGGCACAATCGGAAAAACTGTGGAGCAATCACCTTATTAATTGCACATAAATCAATAATAAAACAAAAAGGAATCACATTATCCCCTTTCTTGTAAACAGGTAAAATCGGGCTATTACACACACTCCCCGCAATTTCTTCAATCACATCTCGGTGTAACAAATCAGAGACAATGCTCTTCCAGGCCTGTTTATCTTCGACCGAAATCTTATACTGTGGGACAGCAGCAATTTAACACCTGGATTCAAAACAATTTTAACTGGGTCAACCTGTAAAATTTCAACGTCATTGTCATTAACTGCCCATAATCATGTGGGAACCTTATTTAATTCATTTGGTAAAGGCATAGACAAAAATTGTGAAACAGAAGTTTGTTGGGGCGAAATCGTCAGATAAACTCCATCCGGAGAACAATGAATTACAGCAAATTCAATCCCAACACATTTTTGCCACAATTTGTCATCAATAGAAATGGACAAGAATCAGTGAATGGTCCCAGTGAAATTGGTACTGGCCTAGAGACCGGACTAACCACTGACATACCAGAGAACCCTTTTGAAATGTTGCTTTGCCCTGACAGTGGAATATCTGGAACCCGTGAATGATCAATAAAACACTTCTGTGCTCCTGCGTCTATCAAAAAGAGATGCTCCCTATTCCCCACCTTCATTTCAATGCAGGGCCCCTTCTGATCGATGGGAACAGGTATCGGTTCCAGACCCTGCTTCAGGCTGTCCTATCGGAACAGTATGTCATCAGATGTAAAATCATCAGAAAAATAACATTCGAAGGATTCTCAAAAATATTCCCACTGTTGGGTGGGGGGTGCTGTTATGCAACAAGATGGCCGCTTGAGTATCGAGCTCCTCTCCGGCATGAATCCTAATTGATTTATACCCTGCTTCCAGAGTGCCTAGAACTTCAAAAACCACCCACGCTGTCCCCAGAGATCATACTCAACTCACAGGCGAAACACCGATCGAAAACGGACATTCTAAGCCTAGAAACTGAAGCAGGCCCTGAGGCTACGGACCCGAGCTGCACCATGGCTCCATAAGAATCCAAGAGAGAGCCGCTGCTCCTTGTCACACCCGGGCCTTGCGGTGGGCGGAACAGTGCTGGCGGACGGCGGACACGGAACGTTGCAGCACCCATACCCTGAGACATCCTGCATTCCGACCTGCATCGGGCGACCCACTGCATACACCTCCCTGCTTGCTGTGAGCGGATCGGAACGTTCCCCCTACTCCCCTGCCCTTGCGACCCCAGAGCCGGGACATACCTGCTCTCCCCCAGAACTTCGCTCCTCGAGTGCCGCGTAGGCTGCGCTAATGGTGACTGGAACGATGGCGGGGCCTCACGATACGGAGAAAGGAGTGGCCAGCGCCGGTGCGTTGGCCTGAAGAGACTGGGACATGCCACCTCCTTCTCCCTCTCAATTGGGCCGGAGACCAACACGATCAACTGTCAACTGTACAACTAGGCACGATACATCGACTGGGACCCTGCTGCGTGCCGAAACATACCTCTGGTGAAGGTCCGGCAGCCCGGGTCGGGCGTCCCTGGTAGTGCTCCTTAGCCAGTGGAGAGGAAGGTATGGAGGAGAGGGGGGGCACAACAACAAAGTGCGAAGTGGATCGCGGGGGCCTATACCGGGAAAATGGCGCTTCTCAAAAATACGCCGCACCCGACTTAAACGTTGGGAGCTGGAAGGGGTGGAACAACCCCCCCTTGGGGCCAGTTGCACACAATAATAGTGGATAATATCCCACGGGCACATTGGAGGCCACAACAGAACCCCTGCTACCATCCCCCTGGGGTGCCCGACCACACAATCTTAACTACTGACCTGGAAATAGCGCTCCAGACTGAGGACTGACCTCCACCCTGACACCAGTACAATACCCCACAGTAGAACGCACAAAAATATACTCCTACCCAGGAACAACGCAGAGCTGGAACCCATATAAACGTGGGAAGACACAATCCATTCAGCATATTCCCATGTGGCCCAAGTCAGGCGTATCCTGATACAGACACAGGCAGGCACGGCTGACGCCCACTGAGGTGCTCCGTGCCTCCCCTCGGCTGGCTCTGAGCCTGCTGCCATCCAACCACACCGTGAAAATCTGTGCAACCCAGCTCGGAAGAACATTGGCCCGTGTAGGCCACCGAACACACTATTGCAGGATAACTGGCATTGCAGACACACCTAGACCCCTGCAGGCTCCACAACCCTCCCGAGCCATCTTCTACTACATCTTATCATACGGCCTTATCATATTAACTGGCACAGGCTGGTTCAACGTTTGAACAATGCCTGGAAAAAACGTGGGCAAAAGCAGAAAGACAGGACCCATGGACTCCTTTAAGAGCTCACAGTCGCCTCCCGACAGTCCGGTCCCACAACTCCCTGCCTCATCCTCGGCGACGGAAGATATGAAATTTGACCACCTATTAACTACGGTACAAAATGGGTTGCTGGCTATCAATGTCAAGCTCGACGACATTGTTTCCACAATAGGCTCTCTCAAAACCTGACTGGACAAAGAAAGTGCCAGAATTACAGAGACTGAAAATAGAACTGTCGCGAATGAGGACTCGACTCGGCAAAACACCCAAGACATATCACTCCTAAGAGTGGAAATAAATAAACTCCGAGACAAGTGTGACGATTTGGAATCTCGTTCTAGACGGAACAACATCCGAATAGTCGGCCTTTCGGAGACCTTCTGCAAAGGTCCAATGGAATCCCGAATCGAAGACCTTTTGAAATCCCTCCTCGGGGAAGATGCATTCTCACCTCAGTTCCGGGTTGAGCAGGCACATCGCTCTCTCGCTCCACTGCCCAGGCCAGGGGCCCCTCCCCGTACAGTTATAGCCAAACTGCTGAATAACAGGGATAGGGACGTCGTCCTTAAACTGGCAAGAGAGAAGGGACCACTGAGGTTCGGCAATGACAACATCCACATGTATCCAGACTTCTCTGCAGGAGTCCAAAGTCAAAGACGATCCTACGAAACCATCAAGCGCCAGCTGCGATTGAGACAGGTCCCTTACGCCCTTCTTTTTCCGGCAATGCTTCGTATACAACACGGTGGAAGAGTGCACTTTTTTGTATCTCCTACAGTGGCGCTGGCCTATATGGAAGCCTCAATACCCCTCCCGCCTGGGAAACAGGAACTCGACCAGAACAATCTGCAGCAGCCAGTATAGGCCTGAATCACAAGTCCTAAGGACCAACCACAGTCATAATTGGCCCCTCTTGGCCACCGGAAATGTTGGAAGCAAGGCGGAGTAGGGAAGCACCCCTGCTCCCCATCCTTGAATACTGCCGGATGAGATGCGCTCGACTACGAAGCAGGGTTGCCGCACTCGTCCCCTTCTTTGGGAATATCCACAAGTTAGTAAAAAGTGATCATCATCAAGTTGGGTACGATGTTGTGGGAGGGGGTGGGTACAGGTAACACGGGACGGTTCTATTGTTCGAGAACAATGTTAACGCCTCAGTAGGCCCCAGTTGGGCATCAGGCACAAAGTTCAGTTGGTTTATTCTCCGTTAAAATTGCACTCACTGTTCCACTCGCTGTCCTCCTCTATGAGAAAACCCACCCTCCCAAGCTTTATCATGATGCACGGAAATGGCGCAAAAAACAAGAACATTCATGGGGCTAAAACTGAAAATGCTTACCTGGAACATTCATGGGTTAAACAATAGGGCAAAAGCCAGCAAAGTAGGGGCATTCATCAACAGGCATCACCCACACATTGCTATGCTCCAAGAGACTCATGCATTAAAATGGACCAGTGAGAGTATCTTGCGGCAATGGGGCAACAATAGGTATTACACGGAATATTCCTCCCAAAACAGAGGTGTCATCACGTTAATACACCCCTCACTGGGGTTCTCCACCGAGAAAAGTAAAATCTACCCACAAGGTAGATATGTCGTGATCTGGGGCACTGTGGCAGGTAAAAAACTTATATTGGTCAACACATATGATCCACACCTAGATGACCCAGAGTTCTACATACATCTCCTTGAAGAAATTGGCCCGACTGCGAATGTTTAGGTCTTGTGGGGAGGGGACCTCAACACTATCCTTGATACTACACTGGACAGGTCCTCAAGTAAACCTAGAACTCTTACTAAAGCGGCCAACGTTATACGCCAAGCTCAAGAGGAACTAACCCTGACCGATGCCTGGAGAGGGATCCATCCAACAGATAGAAAATACACCTTTTACTCCTCAGTTCACGATACTGAATCCAGAATAGATTACTGGCTCATCTCGTCCCCCCTGATCATCTCTATCGAGTGTTGCGAAATCCTCCCTCGCACACTCTCGGACCATTCCCCGGTCATTCTCGAAAACCTGTTTGTCTGCAGTCCAACAGATTCACATCATTGGCCCATCTTGTTAGTTTGAGCTGTAAACAAGTTGCAAAGATTTTGCCAATTCTGTCCAGGAGGGCAATCGGGCGATAATTTGAGGGGTCGTCCCGACTGCTCTTCTTAAACACCGGTACCACAACCGCTGTTCGCCATTACTCAGGAACATCTTTCACTGTCGCAATCAGTTCAAATAGGTAGGCAATGAAGCAGGACCAATTTTCTTTTTTTTCCTTTAGCATGATGTTTGTTTTGCCATCAGGCCCTGATGCTCTTGAATTTTTTAGATGTTGAATTATGGCAGCGATATCTTCTGTGTTCTCCAACACGTCCCAAGATTCACTACATGCCGCTGACTGAATGGATGGGCCCGATGGTCTGGATCCGAATACTTTGGAAAAGTGATCTTCCCATTTTGTTCTCGGAATTCCATTTGCCTGCATTGAGTCTTGATTTAAGGTACCTTGGTTTAGGATCTTCCAAGTTTCTCAAGAGTTATGATTCAAGATCAGCTTTAACATCTGTTCTCCTCTTCCAAAGGCATGGGGACTGAGGTGAACCTGCTAATTAAATCTGCTAAAATTGGAGACGCTAAAGAAAAAGTCAAAGCATTTTCTAGCATTTTTTGACATGGGTCAAGCCTTTGACTCAATAAACCAAGCCAAATTATGGGGAAAGCTGGATAAGTGGAAATGTCCATCATCATTATTACAGCCAGTGATAGCCCTACACTCAAATACCACAATGCGAGTTTGCATGAATGCACTGGGTGAGTTATCAAATAAAATATCGACAAACAGAGGTGTGAAAAAGGGCTGCCCATTGGCAGCGTTACTGTTTAAACTATACATCTCCGACATTTCAACAGCACTTAACGATGTCTTATGTTTTCCGCCAAAGGTGAATGGACAACACCTGAGTTGGGAAATCTACGCTGACGACTTTGTGTTAGTGGACCTAACACAAATTGGTCTACAAAGGCTCCTGGTTAGATTTCAAGCGTATTGTGATGACAATGATCTAACAATAAAGGAAAAAAAAACAAAGATTCTGACCATTGGCAAGGTGCTAACCAAGAAAGATCGTTCATTCAAGTGGTCCATTGGTCACGAGAATATAGGAACTGTTTCCTCAATTCGATACTTAGGAATTCTCTTTAACAACTCAATAAGAGAAGTAGATTGGTTGCTTGATCTAAAAAATCGGATGGACGGCCTTTGTCTACAGGGAGCCCGCATACATGCGGAGTATGGCAAATTTACATCAATACCAGTATTGACATTCTATAAACAGAAAGTCGTCCCAGTGATAACCTTTGGCGCTGAAGCAGGTTGGAACCTAAGTTCGCTTTGCTGGGACACCCTTGAGGGGAGGTTTTGGAGACGAGTCCTCAAGCTCCCGTTATATGTCTCCATAAAAGCCATTAGACATGAATTCGGTCTTGATTCCTTATATGCTACGGTGCTATGGAGATCAATTTCAACTGTCAGGAAAATACATCTGAATGATCCTGCGCCTGCCTATAGAATCTTGTCAGCAACTACGCAACAACCGCATGAAGGTCTGCTAAGCAGTTGGGTCAACAAAATTAAAACAATTGTCGATGCCGCTGATATCAAGTGGGAAATGGTAATGGCTACACCACAAGTATAGCAAAAAAAAAACTACGCCAGTGGAGTTGGATACAGAACGCAGCAAATAAAATATCTAAAGCAATTTCCATCCAGATACCATCGTAATAAATTCTTGAGACTACGCTTAAATGCCTACCACATAAAAGATGTACTTTGGACCAGACATGACATTAATACAACGGACAATATCTGTAGATTCTGTCTGACCACCGAAGAGACCCTGAAACATCTAATAACTGAATGTGAGGAACTAGTAAGTGAGAGATCTTTGCTTTTAGGCAAATATGCTCCTCTCAACGGTAACTCTGTGGAATGGTGGTTCAAGATGCTATTAAGCAATAATGTCCAGCTAACGTGTGCAGTGATTAATTTTCTGGATAAAATTCTTCCCAATGATGAAACAATGTGAAAAGTTGCCGAAATTGGAAGGAAATGTGGCTGGTTAGGCTTCTGCCGTAGTTTCTTGAATGTTTTTTTTGCAGATCTTATTGCTGTGTTCTGGCTTGTGTTCTGTGTTTTGTAATAAAAAGTTTTGTAATAAAAAGTTTGAATAAACTAAAGAATTACAATAAAAAAATAAAAAATAAAAAAATGTTTTCAATGCACCATGTCCTGACACACAGTTAACAATTGATTCAGCTTCGTACCACAAACTCCACACCATAATACCTCCAATTTTTGAAAGCCAAGATTATGTGAGATATGAAGCTGGTTTGCAAACAACTCCAACCAATAAAGTCCGGACTCTCCGATAATCCAAACACTTTCCTTGCTAAGTTCAATGCTTTTAGCAATGCCAAAAAGAAAGAAAGCACTTGCTGCCCTATTTTATCAAGTTCAACTGCTCTTCCACAAAAGAATGACTGATTGGCAGAGTACTAGGTCGTCCATGGACATCTGCAGCCACGGCTGTCCTCTTTCCCTGCATGGCATGTAGATAAATACCTCTATGGTACATGTGATCCATCTAGACATCGGACTAGGGACACAGATCATCCAATCTTTTCTTTTTACCATTATTTCTGTAGCCCACTCTCATTGGCTACATTCAATCAGTCGCAGAGCCATCCACCTATCACATCCAGAAACTCTCCATCCGACCTTCTCACCTCAGCAGTTCAGAGGTATTTTTAACTATGAGAGTGCATTTGTGTTAGATTCAGTGCCTGCTCCATCACAAGCTACTTTGCAAACCTTTAGAGATTCCTACTTCCGGGATCTACAGCCATCAGCATCTAAGAAGCCAACCCACAGGTATGCGTTAATTTTAAAAAGTAAATGTGTGCTAAAACAACATAATAGATAAATGTACATACATTATATAGGACAAATATAGTTTTTTACTGTATCAACAATCTTTTCCCATCTATAAAATCTAAATGCAAAACAGCACTTTCTAAAAACTACAACTAAAATAAAGCCAGTGTGTCATCAATTTCTAGCCCTGCTTTTAAAAGGTCATACTACAACATAATATGCCACCTTGCTTATAATGTGACTCCAACACCCAAAACTATACATAAACAGTCTTATATTATGCACTTCTTTACATTTTACAAACTATGATGGCATCATGAATGAGACACAGACAACAAGATAGAAGTGTAATGTATACACTTATATTAACGAAAAAAAGAGGTTGGGAAAATGCCTAGCTTGCCCTAAGCTAAGGTGGGATTTCCCTACCTAAATGAAACTAATATTAGTCACTGGCAGGAAGTCTGAAGCAAATGTCTGTCTGTGTCCAAGCCCTATACTTGCCATCACATCTAACTGAATACAATGTGTTCGGATGCCAGCATCAAATGATAAGTGTTCCAAACAATAGTTGAGAGCTTCTTCAGCTCTTAAGTGGAAAAGGGTTTTCCCTTCCCCATGATTCAAATAGTTCACTTTACACGAAGTGGTTCCTTGCCCCTAGATTTCAAGTTTTCTAATGTTTAAAAACAACAAAATTTCTTGAGGTATTTCAGGTTCCAACATAACACAGTTCCTTGGGATAGGTTCCAACAAAACACAGTTCCTTGGGATACTTCCCCAGCTCTTTGAGTTTGGTTACTTGTCACCAATTTCAAAATCAGCTAATCGATCTCTGTTAACACAAGCTTTCTTTATTTAATCACAGTAGGGCTTTTCCTTAGATGGGTGTATTTTGGCTAGGCGCAGTTGTTGGACCACACGGTCCACTCATCATAGGTCATGCAACCGACACACGTTACTGGGTTCGGTTTCATAGGTTTTGTGCCAGAGTTTTAGCTTCACAAAGAGGCTTGACTCAGTTTCCTTTCAACTGCCTTTGAAGCTTTATTATAACAGGTTTTGTTAACATTCAGTCTATCAGTAGCTTTCGCTTGCAAAACCAACAAAGGCTTCCTAGTAGACTCTCCTGCTAGGAAAAATGGTTGCTGTTACAGTTCAGGTTTCACAATCCATCATAAGCCTCCCAGTACACTCTCCTGCTACAACACGCAATCTCTTGCATACTAGCTTTGCTACTAATTTAGTTCTCATGCTTAATTATTGCTTGTCTCTTGGCAATGCTTTATCATTGAACTTTTAACAATGTTAGCTTACATCTTATTAATGCCAGTTTATGGCAATGGAGGATAGCACAGGGTCAACATGCTGGCCTTGGACGCAAGACCACGCAGAGCAACAGAGGTTCGAATCCCGGATCAGTGCTTAGGAACCAAACTCATGTACGGTATTAGGCGTGTTATAAAAAACAATAAAATAAATAAATTTGACTCTTGGCAATGCGTGTTTGCCATTTTCTTTTCCCTTATATTGAAATCATGCATTCAAGATCAACTGTCTCTTGATTTCCATTCATTGTATTCCTATATTCAATTCAGATATTCAAAACCAAATGTCTCTTGATTGCCATTCACATTTTCCTATTATTTCATTTAGCAACGGAACAAGTAACCCTGTTCTTGCAAACTAAAACCACAGTAAGCACTAACTAACAAAATTGTCATTCCTACATCAAAAAAGAAAAATAAACAAGTACCTCCTAAAACGAATTCAACAGAAAATGAACCCTATCAAACAAAACAGACATGGAAACCATATCTTTCAATGTTCATTTAGTCCCAATAAAACAAAAAAAAGCTCCATTGTAGAGTGCTCAGCAATCTCAGAAAATAATATGAAAGTCATGTTCCTCATTTGTAAATTACCAAAGCACCTTCAAACTTTAAAAAACGATCTATATTAGTTTTAAACAGAATGAAACCATTAGCAAAATTGATTAAAGAACTAGAAACAAAACTTCAAAACATGCACCATTTCAACATAGATAGCTTTTGCAACTACTTTGCATGTGAATGGTGTCACATCAGTAGCATGGATGATACTACTATGAAGAAGCATACAGCCAACAGCAAACAAATCCAATTGCCACATACGAAAGAGGCTATGAAATAGTAGCAGAAACTATTTTGACAAAAGAAACAAATTGAAAAAACTTCCCAAACAAATGTTCAACCAAATTGTGTCATGGCCAGACAGTTCTTACAGTCTACAAAGGGTGATGCAGCTCAATATGCAATGTGCGCTAACAGTAGTTCAAATGTTTACAACACTTTCTAAATCAATTTGCTAAAAATTAAAGACAAAAGTAGAATGAAAGTTCTACAAAACATGGACTCCTATCCAGTGAGCATCTTAACCAGACTCCAATGACATTTTTTTGCCTGCATTTTAGGGAGCATCTTGTAAAAGCATCTTTCATCACATAAAAATGTTAGAGAGACACCATTCTACAATATGCCTCCTTGTGCATAAATTATACAGTGCTAAAAGTCATGACCTAGAATTATAAACATCCAATGACTGCCTCCTAATTAGAACAGCAAAACACATAAAAAGTAAATATTTTGGATCTGAAGTAGAAGTACAAAATGCAACGAACTGAGAAAGTACCGACCAACAATGTTTAACCACTGCCCTTCTTTCAAACACATACAAAAACTAAATTGCAAAGTTTCAAACCCCCTCTGCTGAATTTCCAGACACAGTTTGGGTCTGTTGTGGTAGAATTTTCAACAGGCAAACTACAATAATGCACAATTCAAAAGAGTGTGGGAGCCCCTCCATTGAGAATGAACATGGGTCAAATTACCTGTTCTTTGGATTTGTTTTCACTCAGTATGGGTTATAACCACACTTTAGCTCACTGCACCCTTCACAGATGAAAAATACCCATTTACTTATCAGTCTGGTCCCACCCACAAGGTCAGTCCAGCACTGAAACGCTAAGCAGTTCTCCTCTGAAAATGAGTACCATCGGTAACCCCAGACACATGTTTCGGCCTTGTTGGGGCCTCCTCAGTGGGGTGAAGCTAAGCCCCTCTAAGGTACAGTGGACAAGGGGTCCACATATTACACAATTCACTACAGTTTGGGTGCCCCTCCTCTGAGAATGAACATGGTTCAAATATCCTCTTCTATGGAAATTCTTCCACTCAGAGAGGCTCAGCTTCACCAGATATGCAAATGGGTATTTCTCCTCTTTGAAGAAGAAGTGAGCTAAAACATAGTTGTAGACCCTCCTGTGTGGAATAATTTCCATAGAACAGGTTATTTGAACTATGTGTGTTCTCAGTAGAGAGGCTCAGACACACTTGTTGAAAAATTACACACACAGTTCATATGTTATACAAATTTGAAGACAATGAGGAATCACAATGGTTCCAGTTAGTTGTGTATCTAATACCGGAGAATAAATAAAATATACCAGCCTCCTTAACACTTTTTATATATACTGCAATAATAAGCTAGGCGATAACCAAATTCCATCAAGATCAATAATTGAAATATTTTCATTTACAAATTCTCTCCAACAAATACATTGTTGTGAGAGTATCACAATTAGAAATGTACACGCATTCCAAGCTTAATATATGACTACACCCCAAAACTGCCGAATTTCCTGTGTCAGAATTAGTTAAAGGTGTGGTTGCCAAGGTAGTATATTTACCATTGGACCTCAAAGAAAAAGTAGAAACCCTAGGAATAGAATGACCAGCATTTCAATTTTAAATTGTTCTAGTTAATGGTGGTCCAACAAAAGCACACACAAAATGGCAACAAGTAGTTCACTTAAACAAAGTTCAATAAACCCTAGAGCAGTGGTCTTCAAACCTTTTTGGCCTGGCCCCCCCTGAGTAAAATTTGGGCAGGCCGGGCCCCCCCAAAAATGCCAAATGGACAGTATGTACAAATGGCTATGAACAATTGCATGCCGTCACTGCACCGTACTCCCAGTATAGTCCCTGGGCTCTCCCACCTGCTCCCATCAGTTGATGGGCTCCCTCATCCCACTCCTACCCAATCCCTGGGCTCTCCCCACCCCATCACAGGCCCTGGGCTCTCCCCACCCTGCTCCCACCACTATCTCAGTGCTCCTGCCCATCCTGCTCCCACCACAGTCCCTGGGTGCCTCCCACCCCATTCCCAACACAGTCCGAGGACCAGTGGGAGCTGGTGAATTTTTTAAGTGGTGGGGCATAAATATTTCCCACAAAAATGCCATAGCGACTGAGCCGGAACAAATCAAGGCAGGTTCGGGGGGTTTTCCCCTTGTGAATTTTTTTTAAATAATGGGTTAAAATGTTGCATTTTAGAGCATACTTTAAAAAGAAAATGGGTAAAAAGCCAAACAGTTTGCAATTGGCGCTGGGGGCGAAGGGGGGAAGCATGTTATTTTTGACTGGACATCTATGATAGACATCCAGTCAAAAAATGACCATCCTTATCCCGTGAGCTCCACAGCACCTCAGAAGGAGAGCTGATTTTGGCTGGTGGGTAGGGGATTGTGCAACAAAGGTATTCTTTAAATGCCTTTGTTGTACAACCCTGCTTTCCCCCTCTGCCCCCCACTCGCCAAAATCAGCTCAACGAACCAAAATAAACACACACACATTCACACAGCAATCACTCTATCATTCATACAAGCACCCATCACCATACACAAGCATCCATACACATATTTAAATAAAAATAAATGAACACAAACTTACCTTCTGCAGGGGCCGGCGTGTGGGTGCTGAAATGCCCCGCTCCAGGTTGCTCTGTTCGTATGTGTGAGGAGGCGCAGGAACTCCCCCTTGCACATACAGACATGCAGTGCCCCAGCCAGAATTTCCAATGAGAAATGCAAGGCTGGCGAAGCAAAACGCCCCTAGCCTTGCATGGCTCAGTGAGCATGTGCCGCTGGGGAACTGAACTGTCAAAAGGGAAACAGTGTTTCCCTTTGACAGTTCAGCCAGCCCAGGAGCACTCCCTCTGCTGCAAAAAGCAGCAGAGGGAGTGCTTAGTGTTTCACTGGGCTGGCCGCTCGGCTCCTCCCTAATGGGTGAAGGGGCCACTGGTTGGACACCCCCTTGCCCATTATGGATGAGCCGCCAGGCTCGGACTGGGCCAGTTTGACGAGTTACTTCACTATGCAGCTAGTAGTTTTAGCCATTGTTGCTTAATAAATATTCTTTAAATATCACAATTTGCTTAGATTTTAACAAAAAACACCCCCTTGGGTACTATTCAAACAGTCTGTGTATTTATTTAAAGGAATGAATATCCATTTGCAACTGTGGGCCACTTTTTAATTTTGGTGCCTGAGACAGTGTTATGGTCCAGTCCGACCATGTGAGCCTCCCCAGCCCATTTCCTTCAATCTAAAAAAAAAAAAAGTTTTTTTTCTTTTTTTTAACATTTCGTACTGGGCTCGCGCGCCCCACAGTTTGAAGACCTCTGCACTAGAGTATCTAAACAGAACAATGAATACTACAGATATATAATCAAGAACACAATGAAAAAGAGACAACAGAAATATATGAAGATACACCAAAAACGAGTCAATTTGAGCATGTTGATCTTAGCAATATGGATGGCATTCTTGACTTATACACAGTCCACCCATTGTATTCCAGAGACACCATGGAAGATGCATTAGAGATACCAAATATGTCAAGCTATAGGGTCCCAAAGTGCATATGGGAATTATTTTTAGAACCCCGCTGTTTTCCATTATTCTTTCCTACAGCATAAGGAGGAAGTGGTGATGAAAGATCAATAACAATCAGTGCATCTGAATATCATTCTCTCAGAATGGATTCTGACGATCCAAGATAGCATCAAAATATTGAATATATTTTCTATTTTTCGTTTGAAAGGGAACTAACTAACCAATGCTATGGAGCTGCACACACACTCAAAACTGAAACCCACTTACAAACATGTCAATTAGTGATCTTATTCAAAAGATGAGGGACATAAATGAAGTGATGTAGACAAGAATTTCAAATCTCTTTCCAAATATGTATGGCACAAAAGAATACTGGTTCTGACATCACACTGACGGTTGCTGTGTGTTAAGCAAACTCGGTCCCCCACATTGACCGTTGCACTCAGTTGTACGGAAATGCATGGGATGACTTATATGACTTCCTATGAATTGCAAATCAAAATAAAGAAGACATTAAAAGTACAGGAAAACGATGTGCTCTAGATCCTACAAGTGTTTCAAGATATTTCCATCATCATCACATTGCCATGTTGCACTTCATCTGCAATAAAAAAAATGCCTTCCATTTGGAGAAGTACAACACTTCTTTTGGAGAAAAAAAAACAATCTAGAGGAGCACCACATATTCACGTGCTCTTGTGGACAAACATTGCTCCCAAATTTGGCCATGACAGTGATAACACTGTGTTACATTTTATTGAAGAGTGCATTAACTGTGACATCCCTACAGAAGATATAAATAATGACCTATGTACACACATATTACGTTTACAATTGCATAAGTGTGGCAAATACAGCAGATGTTGATACAGAAACTAAGGGAAGGTCCCAAATGTCAAGTAAATCATTTCATGTCTTCTGTTAGACACAGTGTAAAAGGAAAATCTGCCAACAATCTATATAGCATTAAAAGAGATGAAGCATCCAAGTGCATCAATGATTAGAATCCTATTATCATACATTTGTGGATGCTAAAATATAGACATTCCACACATTACTGACAATTCAACTGAAGTTGCTAGATTTGTGTCACCCACACTAAAGCTGAGAAAACAAGCTAAAAGACCTTTCAGATGAAATATCATCTAATAAAAGCCGTTCACAAACATTGTATACCTTTTGTATGAAAATGTTGTCATATAGAAAATGAGGGTCATACAAAGCTTCAGATTGTTTGATAGGTACAGCCGATTACAGGACATCTGAAACCATTCTCTGGTTTCTACCTTCATCCAGCTTTATTGCGAAAAGGAGTACTGAAATACTACCAAGACATCAATATAGCTACAGAAAATCCTAACAACCAAGACATCTTAAGAAATAATCTGATTGACACCTACTACTGCTTTGGAAAACATGTGTTTGTATGAGATAGCACAACACAATACATACACAAACAATGTCAGGCCAAATGAGCCAAGTGGCTCATATTCAGTATTAGATTTTGAAGGAAGTCTAGTAAGACTTTCAAAACCCATTCTAATTAAGCTTATACAATTATCCTTAAAATCTACAGACCATAGAGAATTGTATTTCATGGCCCTGCTGTGACTATTCAAACCTAGGAGTAAATATGAAGACATGTTAGGGGCCTGTGAAGCTGCATTCAAAGCAAGTGAAAGCAGCATAAGAAATGACATTTTAAATGATACAACAAAATGTTAGATAATGAACACCAAGAAGAAGAAGAAACAGAAAGAGAACACGACAAAGAGACTCTTGAAGCGAGTCAACCAGCTCTTACAGTTAGACAAGAACCACTTGGAGAACCACTCATTCAAAACAAAGTAGCAATGAATGCAGTAGAAAACATCATGCATCAATGCAAACAATCTGAATAGGATTTACCATTCCCATTTCGCAGTTAAATGATAAACAACTCACCACTTACCTAGAAGCCACTTGAACTTGAACATGGATTAAAACAAGCAAAACAAGTTTAGTTTAGTTTATTGTTTTGTATAGCGCTGCCTGGACCTGGGGCATCTGGGCGTTTGGCATGGTTACACGGTTACAGAAGATATATACATATATAGAGATTGTGGTACAGGATAATATATACATATACATAGTTATTTTGGTACAGTATATACAAGGTATGTACAGACAGTTGTGGACCGAAAATAGTCTGGGAATGTTAGATATATACATAGATATTTGAGCAGTAAGGTATTTACAGGTTGTGGTGGCTATGTATGTCTATAAATATATGTGCAAGTGTTGCAAATAAGTGATAGGTGTCGGCTTAGGCTTCTTTGGTGAGTAGCCAGGTTTTGGAATTTTGTCTGAATCGGTGGAAGGATGGTTCGGTTCTGAGAGTAAGTGGTAGGGAGTTCCAGAGTTTGGAGGCAAGCACAGGGAAGCTTGTGCCACCTGCTCTTTGGAGCTTGTGTCTGGGGACATTTAAACAGTGGGTTTGAGCTGATCTGGTTGACCGAGTTGGAATATTGAGAGTGAAGGTGTCTGCGAGGTATCTGGGGGCTTGGTTGGACAGGCACTTGTGTGTGAGGGAGAGTGTTTTGTACTCGATTCTTTGGGGTACAGATAGCCATTGGGTGGATCGTCTCAAATCAGAGATGTGTCCTGATTTTGGTATATTCAGGGCTGCTCTTAGAGCATTGTTTTGAACTACTTGTAGCTTGTTGTTCTTTTGGCTAGTGCCCAGATAGAGTGCATTACAGTAGTCGACATTTGAGAGTACTAGTGCTCTGGCTAAGGTTGTGCAATTGAAGGGTGAGAGGTAAGGTCTGCAGGCGTTGATAAGCTTGCATGTGTAGGCGGTAAAGGATGAAATGGCATTGATTTGTCTGGTCAGGGTGAGGGCAGAGTCAAGGTATATCCCTAAGGTTTTGATGTGGTTGGATACAGAGATGTTGTTACCGTCAATGGTGAATGTTTGGTAAAGTTTGTCAAGGTTGTTGAGTCTGGATTAGGAACCTAGGAGAAGCAGCTCTGTCTTGTCGTCGTTGAGGCAAAGTCCATGCTTGGCCATCCATTCTTGGATGATGGAGTAAATGTCGTTGAGGACTTTGTTGTCAGTGGAATAGTCACCTGTTAGTGGGATGAGTATTTGAGTCTTAGCTGCGTAATTTGTGTAGATGACACCCAAATGGTCCAGAATGTCGAATAGGGGTTTGGTAAACACATTGTATAATGTGGGCGAGACGCAGGAACCCTGTGGGACGCCGCAGGTAACGGGGGCTGGTTGGGCGGCGGTGGGTGCGAAGACCCTCATGGATCTGTTATTCAAGAAGGGTTGAATCCAGGCGTTGGCTTTGTCGGAAAAGTTAGCTGCAGATGCTAGGTGTTTGCATAGAATGTCGTGGTTAACCAAGTCGAAAGCGGCCGAAAAAGTCAAGAAAGAGTAGAAGGGCCAGTTTGCCATTGTCTTTTAGGTTGTACATTTGTGTCTTAAGGTCAATCAAGGTGGTCTCTGTGCCATGTTTAGGGCAGAAGCCCGATTGTCTTAGTCCAAGTAGGTTATTTTTCTCTAGGTGGTTCTGGATCTGCAGGTAAGCTGCTCTATACAGAATTTTTAAAAGGAAAGGCACTGTAGTGATGGGTCTGTAGTTGGTAGGGATGTTGGGGTCCAGAGAAGGTTTCTTGAGCAGGGGAAAGACCCAGGAGTCCTTAAGGTTGTCGGGTACTATGCTCGATGTGAATGACGAGTTTATGAGTGAGGTGATGAAAGGAGCTAGATGTTTGGCCGCGTCTCTGATTACTGGGGCCGGGCAGGTGCTGTCTTGGCATTTGGATGGTTTCAGGGTGGACATTATGTCTTCGACCTCTTTGGTCGTGATGGTTGAAAATTCGAATAAGGTATTGTCATTTGGGGTACAGATAGCCATTGGGTGGATCGTCTCAAATCAGAGATGTGTTCTGATTTTGTTATATTCAGGGCTGCTCTTAGAGCATTGTTTTGAACTACTTGTAGCACAAAACGTGCTATTGTAATAATTACAAAACTCTGCTCTGTATGTAAGTGGTCAATTTGGTTCTGGGGTACTTACATTTTTGGACAAGAGAACAAATAACTGTACAACTGTTGTACCAGCCCCTACAGATCTCGCTGCTTACAACATAGGAGGTGTTATTGCTCATCCCAGTTGAGTACCAAAACAAATTAGAATATTACAAATTGTCTCCAAATGCATTGAAGCACACAGAATTTTCTGACAAGTGAAAGTCCTTCTAATTGTTACTCACCGATAGGTGAATGCCCAAAACCGAGTTCCGTATACTGAAGTGGGAACTTGATTGTAGAGCTCGGGTTGGAGCCTTCTACCCGAGCCTCCTCTCTGTGAGGGAAGAAACTCTTTTCAATGATATGGCCCTCCACTGGTTAAACAGTAAAGAGGGTCCTGATCACTTAAAAGAGTGGGGAGAACACACCGCCAAGTAACTGGCTGCAAAGAAAGATAGAAATCATGAGCCACAGATAATGAGCGTGTACATATGTCCCCAAAGAATCACAAAGTATACCTGTTGTTCCCTACCCAGAATGGCTACAGGAGACACCGACCGTCCTCCTGTCAGTAATTAAACAGAACAAGAAAAGTAAGTTGCCACTACTACTTGGGAACCAGATTGCAATATAAATAATTCGTTGTATCTTACCACGAGGAGTACTGGGTTCTTTGTAAAGGAAACAACGGCAAGTATAAAATTTAAAAAAAGGAAGGTTAGTAAGGTTTCTACTCACGGACGGCATGAGGAGCGCTCTAGTTCCGGGATGGTGAAAACTCAGCGTAGAGTTCAATATGCACACAGGAGAAACAAAGAAGTTCCAGTACTTGGATTAGGTGGAGGTAGCGGTGATTCCAGTAGTAAGAAACCTGCGAAACACGGGGGAGAGTGGATAGGTCAACACAGGAGATGCAGTCTTATTGAAGTGGTGGAAAAGGACAAGACTCACCGAGTCAGCAGCAAGTAACTGCGCGGCGCAGGGGACGAAGGCAGCGCTGTATTGGTCTTCACACAGGTAAGGGTCCTGGTACACGGGCGGACGGGTTCTGATCAAAACGAAGGCAAGAGCAGTCCGAATGAGGTGCCAGGAGTCCTGATACACGGGCGGGCAGAGTTTCAAGCAAAACAAAGGCAGGAGCAGCCCGAATGACAAGCCAAGAGTCCTGATACACGGGAGAGCAGAGTTCCGAACAACAACAGGCAGTCTGGAGAACTGGAATTAGGTACCCAAACGAAGACGAAACTTCAGGTAGCAACTTCAATTAGAAGCAGCGAAGAAATACTCATAGCTGCTTATATGGGAAACGTAACTGAGGAGCGTACGGCCACGCTTGGAGAAGGTCATGTGACAACCAGCCAGGCAGCATGGGAATAGTAATCCTTTTACAACTTATGCTGCCTGAGTCTCTCCTGTAGTTTCCATCGGGCTAAAAACGGTGCTACAAAGCGCCGTACACCACAAGGCAAGGTGACGGTCTTACGCCGCGCAGCAAGGTATTTTTGCACATGCCCCGTGCGCGGCATGGAGGAGTCCTGCAAGCGCCTGCGAGCGCTGCGAAGTGTGACAGCATCCACCCCCAAAGGAGGCACCACCCCCATGCGGGCATGGAAACGACGCACAAGGGCAGGCGAGCGAATGTTACACAGCGGCTCCCAGGACCTGTCTTCGGGACCGTAACCTTTCCAGTCGACCAGATAGACAGGGCGACCCCTCCGTAGCTTAAAGTCCAGGATGTCAGCCACTTCATATTCCAAATCACTACCCATGCGAATAGGGGGCGGGTGAGAAGGTAGTCTAGTCGAGGAAGGACATGGTTTTAAAAGGCTAACATGAAACACGGGGTGCACCTTCCAGGAGGATGGCAGAGAAAGACGCACCACCGCAGGACTGATCACAGCCGTGACCGAAAACGGGCCCGTAAACTTTGGAAGAAGGATTCGTTTTCCGGGAATCTTCAAGTTTCGTGTAGAAAGCCAGACCTTCATGCCAACCCGGTACACGGGTGCAGGAAGCCGCTTTCGATCGGCACAGCGTTTTGCCCTGTCTTGTGCCTGAACCAAGTGAGTACGGACAGATCCGTGTTCCGAATACAAGCCTGGGCTGCCGGGTTGTCCAGCGGAATGGTTGGATCCAGAGGCAAAGACCGAGGATGCTGGCCATAGAGAGCAAAATAGGGAGACACCCCCGATGCCGAGTGCACGGAATTGTTGTAGGCATATTCCGCAGGAGGAAGCATCGCCAACCAGGAGGACTGATATTGAAGGAAAAGACAGCTGAGATATTGCTCAATGGTGGCGTTAGCCCTCTCAGTCTGCCCATCCGTCTGCGGATGGTGGGTGGATCTGAAACGATCGTCGATTCGAAGAGAGCGTGTGAGGGCCCTCCAGAAACGGGAGGTAAATTGCGTACCCCGGTCCGAAACAATAACCGAGGGAAGACCAAAAAACCTGAAAACGTTCTTGAGGAACAAGCCAGCCAATACAGGAGCTGATGGTAGACCAATGCAAGGGACAAAAATCGCCATCTTAGTGAAATAGTCCACGACCACCCAAATGGTGTTAAACTTATCAACAGGCGGTAGCTCCACCATAAAATCAATGGAAACTATGTACCACGGCTTGTGTGGAACAGGGAGAGGCTGCAAAAGGCCCATAGGCTTAGAACGGGAAGTCTTGCATTGGGAACAAATTGAACAAGAAACCAGATAATCAGTGACATCCCGGGACATCGAGGGCCACCACGCCCAACGTCGGAGGGAGTCCAGTGTTTTCTGTTGACCCGGATGGGCCGCCATTAAGGAGTCATGGGACCAGGGAAGAGCACGTAAGTGCGCCTCACCCGGAGGTAGGTAGAGTCGACCTTGAATATACGGTAGACCCTGCACAATGTCAAGATTGAGGTCAGCGCATTCAGTGGTGTGTGAAGCCACCCAGTCCGCAACCAAGGAACGTAGAGAAGGCTGCGGAGTACACCCGCATACCACCCGGCAAAGTAATACCAAGGGACGATCCACCGCAGTAAACCGGGGACCCGGTGACAAGCGAGACAAGGCATCTGCACAGGTGTTAAGACGTGCAGGGCGGTAAGTGATTACAAAATTAGTTGTGTTCAATTTATGGCTTTGTAGGCACAACCTGTCAAGGGCATAATGTAATAAAAACCTTTTCTTTCACCAATAGATTTGGCGCTGTCTCCAGTCTGAGTACTTTTTTTTTTTTTTACTGATTACGAAATTAAACTGTGAGAAAAACAGATGCCACCGAGCTTGACGAGCAGTTAGGTACTTCATGGATTTAAATGCTAATAAACTACGATGGTCTGAGAAGACGGTGACTTGATGTTTGGCTCCCAGAAGATGATGCCTCCATTCGGAAAACGCATCCTTTATGGCAAGCAGTTCCCTTTCGGTGATAGGGTAGTTCTTTTCATATGGGGTTAATTTGCGGGAAAAGAAGGCAACAGGATGGATCTCACCCGAATCAGGACAACGTTGAGACAGAACCGCACAGACTGCAGAACCTAGATGCATCGGCCTCAACCTTATAAGGCAAAAGAGGGTTAGGATGTTGCAAAACTGGAGCAGAAGAAAACGCAGCCTTCAAGGCATCAAAGGCATGCTGGGCTTCTGGGTTCCAATGATAAGGTTGCTTTGAACTGGTCAACGCGGTCAGGGGAGCAGAGATGGCCGAAAAGGAGTGTATAAACCGCCGGTAAAAATTTGAGAACCCCAAAAACGATTGAAGTGCCTTAATGGAAGATGGTACAGGCCACTCCAATATAGCCTTGACCTTGGAGCGGCTCATGCGGATACCGTGATTTGTGATATCGTAGCCGAGGAACTCCACCTCAGTGGTGTTGAATACACATTTCTCAGCCTTCACGAAGAGATGGTTGTTCCTGAGTCTCTGAAGAACTAAACGCACATGTTTTGTGTGTTGATCAGGGGTCGGTGAATATATTAGGATATCATCCAGGTAAACCACCATAAAGTGATCCAGGTAATCATGAAATATATCATTCATGAATGCCTGGAATGTGGCCGGGGCATTACAAAGGCCGAATGGCATCACGAGATATTTGTATAATCCATATCTCGTTTTGAATGCGGTTTTCCATTCATCCCCCTCTCGAATTCTTACAAGATTGTAAGCGCCACGGAGATCCAGTTTGGTAAATATGACAGAATCTCTAAGTTGATCCAAGAGAACTGATATCAGTGGAAGCGGATATTGGTTCTTTACCGTAATGGCGTTTAAAGCCCTATAGTCGATGCAGGGGCGGAGGTCGCCCTCTTTTTTAGGAACAAAAAAAAGCGGTGAGGCTGCCGGTGACCTAGAAGGTCTTATGAAGCCTATGGCCAAAGCCTTTTATGTACTCTTTGAGCACTTTATCCTCCGGAATGGTGAGAGAGTAAACCCGACCAACCGGAATCTTAGCTCCGGGTACCAAATTGATCAGGCAATCATAAGGTCGGTGGGGAGGTAAGTGTTCCGCGCGGCCCTTGTCAAAGACATCAAGGTATGATAGGTATTATGTGGGTATAACCTCTTTGGCCTTAGTTATAGACCCAACAATAGTAGAAGAGGTCACCAAGGCCTTAGAGGAAGAGACTGGTAAGACACTGGCACTTTGAAAACACTGTTCATTGCAGAGAGCAGACGGGAATTGGACCACCCGGTTCGCCCAATCTATGGCCGGGTTGTGTTGCTGCAACCAGGGTACTCCTAAAATGACCTGGAACTGAGGAGCCTTTATCAAGTCAAAAGAAATAGTCTCCAAGTGACCCTCCTCCGTTTGCATTTTTGCATATGCCCCGTGCGTGGCATGGAGGAGTTCTGCAAGCGCCTGGGAGCGCTGCGAAGTGTGACACTAATAGATGACGTAAGCATGGTTCTAAACTAATGCTTTCTTTAATTCACCTAGGAATGCAAGAAGTCTTAAAGACTGGATACGAAGAACTGTTTGGAGGAAAACATGTAATTGTCTTTGAAGATTGCCCATAGTTAACACCAGTGAAAGGCCAGCCCATATGTTACAAAGAATGCCACAGCATAGGCAACGTTAATCTATTGTGTTACTTTTGCTACAGAAACTTGCACAAAATATGCGTCAGTCTGCAGATGCAATATATGCTCAAATTTAAGAATTGGTGTACTTACTTAACATGAACAATATATTTTTTAAATACACTGTTAAATTAACTGCACAAACAAAACACACCTCCCCCATATGTAATGGAACAATGAACACAACAAAAACAACAACGTATTTGTTTAATGCCAACCCGCAAATTATGACCAATTTAATTAACCAATAACCAAAACAGAAAAGCAACCCATAGCTCACATCAGCTGCATAGACACCCTAGAAGTGCATGGCATGATACTCTTTATTTCTCAAAAAGCAACAGCACACATAGAAATATATATATCTCAAACACAGGTGGATTAGAAAAAGTATTAACTCTCTGCCAAAACTGCAGAGTGATATTGCAATGCAACCTTGATGTAGAGCAAGGTTTAGTTAACAGAACAATTGGATGCGTTGTTGGTTTTTAAACATATCCAAATGAAAATAATATCCAGTTTGTCCCCATCCACTTTGACAAACAAAGAAACTAAACATATTCCCTGCATGACAGCACATATCCTTCTTTTTAAAGATATATATGCATAAATAGACCAATTCTCTTTCTTTCTGGCATATGATGTTACAATTCACTAGTTACACAGTTTAGCCCTCAGCCATGTACTTGTAGACATTGGCAGATCATTCTACAAAGAAGGTATGTGTTACGTAGCACGTTCATGCCTTCGTACACTCACTGCTCTATTTATACTAAACTTTGATGCAAGCAAATTCAAAACGGACATTCCTTGCATCCATGAATATAACAGACCACATGCACACTGAACACTCCACACCTGAATATGTCCCCTATTCCTGAAAAAAGAAAACCTTTAAAAGGACAACTAATATAAAATAAAACTGCACTAGATATCTCCCCATATTCCCCATTAAAAATTAAAATAAATAAATGTAGCTCCTTTAAATTAACCACAGGATATAGTCTCTTGTCCTTTTAAATTTAAGAACACAACTGGTGTGAATTGCTATGCAAATGTAGCACTCAATCTACTATTCCAGTTCCCGCCAATTGTGGATAATATTTACTTTCATGGCTCAGAACAGCTGTGTTTACAACTGGTTGCTCTTTATAGAAATTCCACTAACAATCCTGACACTATATACAGTTCAGGGTTAAGACCTTTAAACAGAAGTTAAAAGCAAATCAAACAAATTCCTACTTATTCCTTAAACCAAAATGTAGTAATGAACCTATACTTTAAATTCATATTTACAATAATGTGCAGTTAGACTGCGCCAGTGGGTATCTAACTACTTTAAAACATAAAGAAATACAAAAAACCAAAGTAACAATATTCTGCAGTCAATACATTACAGTTACTACATTATGCAAACAAACCTCTAAGTAATTTAAATATAAAACATACAAATCATTATCAAAATAATTACTAACACTCAGTGAAATATGTGTTTTAATATTAAGATTCCTTTTGCCTACCTTCAGTTTTTCCCATAACCCAATGTTTTAAATATGTTAATTAATACAACAACATTGTGACACAAATATTGTCGAAAAGACATTACATACAATGTACTACTCATGAGGGTCAAACAATACATTTATATACAAAACAAATCACTATGATTTCCCTCATTGCTCTAAATATTACATTCTCCAAGTTCTTTAACTACTACATCTTAAAGCGGTACTTGCCCATCAGACAACACGAATCGGAAACAACCAGTCAAACTTCTATTATAGTACTTTCTACTCATATAATTGTCCTCTACAAAATAAACATAAGAAATTAACAGGACCCCAGAATTCAATTGCCACAATCTCTTTAATTTCCAAAAAGATCAGAATCTGGAAAAATGTAGAACATTTTAAGAAAAATACAAATTGTACTAACAGTAAAGATATTTTTTTTTTCAGTCCACATTGGATTTATTCCCATGACTAGAATATGTTAATACACCCACATGTTGAAGAAAATATAGTCCATTTTGTGAGGGCAAATAAAAGTTCCTCTATGTAAAAAGGTTCAAGTATGAATATTTTCCATATCATGTCATACAACTAAGTATATTTTCTTTTTGTTGCAGACACACACACAGATGATCCCTTGTGGCCACTGACACTGATTGCCAACATCCAAAATATCATCCCTTGTCATAATACTCAAAATAGGTTTGGCTGTGGCCACTGGCCATGGCAACACTTATGACTACTACAATACCCATACTCCAGCACCCCATTACAAAGGTATTCAGATTGATTTGTCAAACACTTTCAACTTGCCAAGCCGACAGCTAACATCAGTTCCATATATAATCTCTTAAGCTCATAGCCAGTGGTTACAAACATCCAACAAACGTACACACAAATTAGCACTTGTGCCCATGGCCAGTGGCTGCCAATGTCAGTTCCACATATCATCCCTTGTGGCAAAAGTGGCCAGTATAACCCACACTTGTCCCCATCTATAACAATAAAACCCAAGACAAAATATGTTATCAACATACATTAAATAAATCATTAAAAGTATGTCACACAATTCCAACAAAGTAAATATGATGGTGTAACTGCTATCTCCCGACCATAGCACGAGACTGCAAACACCAGAGAAACTATTTTATTTTCAACACAACCACAAATCTGTTTTAGCAAACTTTTTTAGACTGCATTGTCCATGGACAACTGTCAATGATTGCAGACTCAACATGGCGGCTTTCTCATAATATTTTGACAAAATGAATATTCTTTAATTGACATACTGCCTTCCTCGCCTGCTGTCCCTGGATGTTACGCTGCTCTCTAATTGTTTCAGAGGTGTCCCTAGACACTGAATGAGAAAGTAAGTCCACACACTATACAGAGATATCACAAGTTGTCCTTGACTTATTGCTTTCTGTGAGAAACCTGAGGGTATTCTCCCAGCAGTGTCCCCGGAGTCCCTTATTCAGGTGGCCAGGACACAGCCATCTCTGTTGGATCCAGTTCCTGGGGATGGACAAGTGAGGGAGGAACACCTGGGTAGGGGAACCGGAGGTTATGTTGGGGGGATCACCCCAGGTGAGACGCAGCATTCGCCACAGAAGGAAGACGAGGGGGAGGAACTCCCCCAGGTTTTCTTTGGTTACTCGACTTTTAGCTGCCTTCCGCTCACCAAAGCTCCCTTAGTAAAATCCAATCGTCCCTACACCTCTGGTAAACCAACTAGGAGTCCATACTCTGTGATATCTCAAAACCCCTGTTTCCCTGTTTCCTACCTGTATGCTTACGGTCATTCTGTTTCATGCCCCCCCAGTCAATGTTACCAGTGTTTCTCATGTTCACTGAAGAAACACTACAAGTCCCACAATCCCTCAGGTTCGGTTTCCCATCCTGGTCATTCTTATCCATTTCACAAACTCTACCCATCCTGTTCGTTTCCCTCTACCAATCAAACCCCCTTTTTTTTCAATATAATTACTTTTTTTTATTATGACAGACAAACTTGCAATGATACATCGAAGTACCTGACATGTCCCGACATGAAGGTCAGGCAACGTCAGGCAGTTAATTCTGATCCTACACACCTGACGGCACTTCCCTTTCTGCACGGGGCTAAAAGGTGGAGCAGAAGAGAGCAAAGAGAGAAAGGCGAACATGAGAGACAGCACACCAGGATTGCTAAACCGAGATGGCAGTTCTGACGAAGGAGAAAGGCAGCGGGAAGTGAGAGTGAGGCGAGGAAAGAAAGAACCCCGCCATTCTCATCACAGGCCAGCGAAACCTTGGTTGAAGGGAATCTGAATCCATGGACAATAGCCCCAGTGTTATGCTGCAGGTGTCAACATGCCAAGGGCAAGCCTACGTTGGTATGGCAGAGGGAGGGAAACTCCTGCGCCCACAGTACCGACCGTGACTCCAGAGAAAATGTAAGTCCAAGTGGTTCATCACAGCCGGTGAGTCGAAGGGGAAGTCAATAAGCACTGACTGTGCTGAGTGAACATCGCAAAGTGGCAACTTTTGAATTTTGAAGACAAATGAACTTTGAGTAAACTGTTTGAACTGAAAGGGGGAAAACCAGCGACAAAGGGAAAGCGACACCACGTGTGTGTTAGCTCAAGAGACTCTAGTTGAGCCCCATAGTGAGAAACGACATAACCTGAATGCCTGCCAAAGAGGAAGCAAAGTGGTCATACTAGAGGGTCAAGCAAAAACCCTGTGCAATCGAAAGTCTTTGATCTGTAAGTTGGCATGGGAAGTGAATCTCGCTGGTGAATGAAAGTAAAGTGAGGGACGTGAATCCCGCTAACATTTGAATTAAGTTCTAACAACAACAAGAAAAGGCCATAGTGAACCCGGAGGAGGGATGCCAAGGGAGAGGGACGAAGCGTAACAATTACCGAGTAAGAGAGTGGCAAAGTGAACCCAGAGAAGGGAGGTTCGCTGAACCGTTCTTGATAAAGACATTTTTGTAAGAAGTTAAGATGGGTCCGAGCCCGGCACTAGAGATATCTGGGATGAAGCTAAACTCAGACACAGACAGTCGCGAGCGGTCCAAGCCTGGAAGGTGAGAGTCCCAGAAGTGAAGGGCTGCTAGTTGAGAAGTGTCCGAGTCCGAAGGAGGCGATCGGAAGAGTTTTTGCTGTCATCCAAACATTCTAGTAGGCAAGGGTCGTTCCCAGAAGTGGGAGATCCAGGGGTAAACACAGCACCCTATTTTGAACTTTGTTGAAAGGGAATACAATATTGGGAGTATTTGAATTGTGAATTACAAGCAATGGTTGGCCCCAGAAGAGGGGGAGCCAGGGGTGAATTGTAATCACCAGAACAAACTTTCATTTGTTAAAATAACTTTGTTGTTTGAATATTTCAAGCCCAAGGACAAAATACTTTCTATGGAATTGAGACATAGCCATCGACAGTCCCGAGACTGGCCCTTTTTGGGTCATTGGCTCATGATGGAGACACCTGAGAATTCCTGCTATTGGAACTGTGGTCTCTGGCTGAGGAAGCCCGAAACCGTCTACTCTTGGAACTGTCGTTTCGTGCTGGTGAAGCCCAAAACCATACTGTGCTCCAAACAGCCATCTCCAAGCTCCAACCTTACCCTGTACTTAAAACGTGGGGAAGGCAGACCCAAAGCCACTGCATCCTGACCTCTGATTTAAGAACACTTCTTTTTTTTCTTGAGAACTATCCTTCACTCTTTTTTGTTCTTGTTGAAGAATTTGAAATAAGTTTGTTAGTATAGGCCTTTTTGAATTTGACACAACATCACTAGGACTGTTTTATTTTTCACTTGATGGTTGACACTTGTCCCCATCTTAGATTTAGGTTTAGGTTAGGCGTTTTCCCAACCTGCATTTCACTTTCATTATTTAATAAACAAACACTCTTGAACTGTGATCGCTTGTGTCTGTCTTACTTTTGAACACCATGAGTTTCTCACATTTCACATTTTAAAAATAAGCATGCATTAACACCAAACTTGAAAAAAGTATGCTTTGAGGGCCAAGATTCCACTCCTCATGCAAGTTTGGTGAAAATCTGTCCAGCAATTCAGACTGTACCTTGTGAGAAACGTAAAAGTGTCTCCCCTAGCTAGTTCCCGGGACCTGTCATCCAGGTGGCCAGGACAGGGCCATCGTTAATGGATCCAGTTCCTGGGGGTGGACCAGTGTGGGAGGATCACCTGGATGGGGGGTCTTTGATGAGTGGAAGTGAGGCACTCCCCCTTCTTTCCACACCTTTTACCCATCCTACCATGTAGGATATTCCAAAACACTGCACCCCCTTTTCCGACACAAACACTTTCGCACAACACGAAAGACAACAGACAAGGGTCAGGCAAAGTCAGGCAATTGACCAGAATCACACACAGCTGACAGCCCTTTCCCTTCCCCACATGGATAAAAGGTGGACTCAAGAGCACAGGACAAGCAAGGCAGATCGGACGATGTGAGAGCTAACTCAGCACAGTAGTTCAAGAGGAGGAGAAAGACGGCCCAGACCTAGAGGGTAACAAGGAGAGAAGCAACCTTGCCCTTTCCAACAAAAGCCCATGAAACCTCTGCAGCAGGAATTATAAGAACGCAAACAATAGCCAGCGTGGGTTGCAGCAGATGCTCATGGTACACAAGACCCTCCTCCACTGATTACCAAGCCGGGGAGAGACGCTTGTCTCTGTGGTACCAACCTTGACTCCAAAGAGAAAGAAAGCCAAGCGATTCATCAGAGCCGGTGAGTCGAGGGGAGAGTCGATAAGAAACACAACTGTGTTGAACGAAAAGTAGCAAACGGCTAATTTGAACTGTGAAAGGCTTTAAGAGCTATTGGTGAAAAAAGGGGAAAACTAGCAACAGAGGAGTCCGGTACCACATGGGTGCTCACACAAGAAACTCTGGGCGATTACCTGATGATAGAAACTACTGTCTTGTGAAGGCCTTGGGAAACGGTGGAAAGTGGTCAAAGTGGTCATACAGGGGTCTTGTAAAATCCTCTGTACAGTCGAAAGTCTTTGACCGACAGATGATTGTGAAGAAAAGGGAAATTAATCCCGCTTGGTGAAATTATTGCATGAACTATGTGTTGGTAAGAGTGAACCCAACCGAGGGATCTCTGCAGTTAATTGTTTGAAAAGACATTAAGACTCGTGAATGCAAGAAGTATTGTAAAACCAGGTAAAGTAGGTTGTGCCCTTGGCATTGGGATCTGCACCCGGCAGAGGGAGATCCCGAAAGAAAGGCCTGAGCCCGATCAAGGGGCTATAACATCCTTTCATCTTCAGTACTTACAATGCCTGGCTTTTAACCGTGTACAGAATTATGAAAATGGTAAACAAAATGTTTAGGGGGGTGGGAAAGGGCAGATAAGGGGTTGGAAGTTAGGGAATAGGTACAAATAGGTGGGGGAGGGGGTTTGGGGGATAATGTGATGACCATTTTCGTAATTCTGTACAGGTTTAAATGCCAGACATTGTAATGACTGGCAATAAAAGAACATAGAACCATCGAGGGAAGCCTAGGGGTCGGAGCCCGAGAGAGCTTGAGTGTGTGTGTTGTGCTCAAGAGATCCACCTTGTCCTGTGCTCAAAACGTGGGCAAGGGAGACCCCTGGCAAGCACATGCTGACTTATTATTGGTAAACACTTCTTTCTTTATTGAAAACCCTATACCACACTCTTTCTGTAATTAGTTGTAAGGATTTGTCAATAGTTTTCATTTTAGTATAGGCCTTTTACTTTGACAAGATACCACAAGGACTGCCTTATTTTTCAATTGATGGTCAAAGCTTGCTCCCATCTTAGATTTAGGCTTAGGTTAGGGATTCTTCCACCCTGCATTTACAGTTTAATTAACACCCTTGAACTGTGATCAATTGTGTCTGTCTTTACTGTTGCCACCATGTTTTTGTTCACTGACATATCTAGGCCAGGTGGTTTTGTTCACTAACAGTCAGAATATAAAAATTCAAAAGGTGCTATATAGCTAGACGTTAACCCTGTAGTATGTTCTTAAAGTACTTCCTTAGGGATTAGTCTCAGCTCATGGTGCACATATATGGGCAATAAACAGGCCTCAAAAAACAATATATTTGTAAACATGAAGATAAACTTTAATGTTATTAATATTTTCTGGTGATGCCGTTTCTTTCTTCCTTACTGTAGTTTCCCTGTATGTGCCTCTGATTTGTATGCATGGTGGGTCCTCATATGTTTTGTTTATACCAGCACACGTGTGTAGTAAGTCTTGAATTGTTAGCTAGTTATTACATGTTTAACATTACTCAAAACTCTGATAAGGTAGCATTCATTATGTTACTATCCAAAATTACAAGATTATAAATATTGTACTTCTATGGTGCATGCTGCAGTCATTGCCTATGTTTATGTATGATTAGGTTCCTGATTAACAACAAGATGTGTGAAAAACAGGTAGTACCTATTTGTTTTTTGTACGAGGGGAAGGTGGTATAAAAGGTACGTCTATGAAGCAAAACACATGCACCACCAACTACCTCCCTCTCCTGTTATGATAAAGCTATTAAATAAGCAAAAAACACCATATGGTCCTGTAGGAGCAAACAACTCTTATCGTACTCCAAAAAAGATCAAGTGTTTCAACACATTTTAATTAAAAACTGTTAATGTTTTTCAAAAACACAATATATAAACATAAATACAAAATCATTCACACTGGGTTAGTTCATCTTTACAACAAAAGATGTATAAACACGTATTTTTATGAGTGTCCAATCTTTGGACTTTCGAAATCAGAGCAATGTCTTATGAGGCTAGCTAAAGGCAGCAAATTCTATATCAACTTCCAGGTACCACCTCTGATGTAATGTACCACCAATATGTTGATCAAAAGAAGTTTTATAAAAGATTGGTGATCCTTGTTTTCCTTGAGGCAGCCTGCATCGTATCTGAAAAGTGCTTATTGGCTGTCACTTTCTTTTAAATGATTGAATACATGGAGAATGTCGATGCAATGCGTTTTGGCCTGTCTATGAAGATAGTCCACTTCCATGTAGTGGTCTTCTAGATTGATGAAAAGAGACCTTTGTCAGGACAGAGCAAAGTACTTTAAAAAAGACGGAGTTCGTTTCACCGGGCGTGAACTATTTGAGGATTCTTTTGCACCAGCACACCGTAATAGCGGGAATATTTTCCAGCATTAGGCAAAACAAACACCTTGTGCTGTGGGGCACTAGAAGTATCCCCGTAATACAGAGGACATCACAAAAACTTCTCATCCTTTGGGTGGCCTTGATCCTCAAGGTACACTGATTGAGGTGGTGTCCGTTTCTCACAACCTGACGTGGTGGGTCTAAATGTTACATTCGTATTTTTACGAGGTTACATCCAGATTTGTCTGTCTCTGTTTGGCCTACTCAAGAAGTGCATATGCCAATGGGTTAGAAGATTAGATCGTCTTTTTGAAAGTGGTTTGCTCTGCCCTACCAAAGGTCTCTTTTCATCAATCTAGAAGGCCACTACATGGAAGTGGACTATCTTCATACATAGGCCGAAACGCAGTGCGTCGACATCCTCCATGTATTCAATCATTTAAAAGAAAGTGACAGCCAATAAGCACTTTTCAGATACGATACAGGCTGCCTCAAGGAAAACAAGGATCACCAATCATTTATAAAACTTCTTTCGTTCAACATATTGGTGGTCCATTACATCAGAGGGGGTACCTGGAAGTTGATATAGAATTTGCTGCCTTGAGCTAGCCTGATAAGACTTCGCTCTGATTTAGAAAGTCCAAAGATTGGACACTCACAAAATATGTGTTGATACATCTTTTGTTGTAAAAATGAGCTAACCCAGTGTGAATGATTTTGTATTTATGTTTATATATTGTGTTTTTGAAAAATGAGTATATTTTTCGATTAAAATGTGTTGAAACACTTGATCTTTTTTGGAATACAATAAGAGTTGTTTGCTCCTACAGGATCATATGGTGTTTTTTGCTTATTTAATAGCTTTATCATAACAGGAGCAGGAGGTAGTTGGTGGTTCATGTGTTTTGCTTAACAACAACACTCCAATACAATGTTGTTTAGATGAGTACATTCTTTAATCGATTAAGTAGTTCATGATATGTCTCCGGATCACCCTGACATCTTGTTACCAAAATTATAAACACAACCCCTTGTAGGGACTTTTCATAAAAATTAATTTCACATGTGATGTCATCAGTGATGTCATCATTGACATTTGTGATGTCATCTTTGATGTCCTGGGTGTTAGTCTTAGCAGTGCACGTGGTGGCGCGAGTTATTGTTGCTGGCGAATTTCTGATGTTTTTCAGTTTTACTTGTAACCATATCGTCCCTTAAACAAAGTTTTTTCATTGCATTTCATAGGTTTTTATTAGTGCAATTTAACCATAACGTCCCTCTAAAAAACGTTTTTTCATTGAATTTCATGGGTTTTTATTAGTGCATCATAACCATAACTTCCCTTTAACAAAGTTTTTTCACTGAATTTCATGGGTTTTTATCAGTGCATGCTATTTTCTTACAACTTACTAATATCACCTACCCCAATATAGCAACATTTTTGTCCAAATTACAAAGTTTCACCTTAATACTGTGCCATTTCTGACCTCCTAGCATCATTTTTAAGACTTCTATACACTTTTTGCAACTTTTTCCACAGTTTTTGACTCCGTTGATGTCCGTGAACGTCTGACGTCATCGCAGACCTTCCAGACAGTGCCACATGTCCATGCGCTTGTGCACGGCATGATGACGTGTCTGCGAATGCGTCTGCACTTCGCGATCGGGTCTGTGCTTCAAGGACAGTTTGGAACTGCATTTTCTACTGATCTAGGAACTTTCAAGCTCAAAATGTCACCTTGCACAGCTCCTACACCTAAACTTACTCATTATCCATTAACAATTTTGTACAAAGCACATACTTGGAGAATATTAGCAAAACTGCTATTTATGTTAAAAATGGCATCAGCTATTGCCATCCCTCCTCCCCAAGAGCCACCACCATCACCAGCTGGATGACCTACTCAACAAAAAAAGCACAGTACTTCCAAAGACAATGAAGACGACCAAGAACATGAGGTAGAGGAAGTGCCTACCTCTAGCACCCAGAGAGAATCATGGGTACGGCAGTTCTTTTCCACTGATGGGAATGTACCAAAGGCTAAAGCTACCAAAGTGAAATGCACTGAGTGCTATGCACTCAGTCGCAGACTACCTGGACAGTACTCCTACGGGACCACCTCCATGCACCGCCACACCAAAGGTTGTTCCTTTCTTAGCAAGTAGTAGGCTGTCTTCCTCCACCTCATTTTTCTCAACCGATACTGTAACCACACAGCCTACTTCTGTGGGACACAAAGTCCCACCAGCTACCTTGGAAGCAATAAAAGAGGCTGTTGTTCCATATCTTTTGAAGACAATAGTCCAATGCATATACTGCAACACACCACTCTGCAGGGGGAAGCAATTTCAAAGTGCATTGGAAGCTGAAATCAAGGCGCAAGAGAAACACTGCCCCCTATCATAGAAGTAACACATGCACAACATCTTCCCCTGTCCACCTGCCGTTCCATATTAGTGCTTGGTGCCTCTTCCCTCATTTCCCTCCCAATCTTACGTTCTAACCTCTCCTGCAAAAAAAAAGAAATACATCAAACAACAACAAAAGGAAGATTCCTTTAGGAACCACCTTTCACAGTTAAAAAATAGAACTAAAAAAAGATCTTATAAACTCTGACTACATTACATTTCTCAGTAAAGTACATAAACTCAATAAGATTTTCTAACATTCCATTAGCATTTTGTGTTATGCTAATGGAAATAATGTGGCATTCATCCCCCATTCCAAGGACTGGAACGAGGGATAACGGCCCGGCAGCCCAAGTTATCGGCCCAAGCAAAGCGAGTGTGGATAATGGGGGCTCCGGACCGTTATGCCCCGTTCCAGCCCCTGCAACGGGAATGAAGGCCATTCGCACCCCAGGTTTCCAAAGCGGTAACCTGGAGTAATAAAAAAAAGGATTTTTCTTCCTACACCCGCTGTAGGAAGGACAATCCTTTTCCAAGATGGCCAGCATGGAAAGGGAAGGCGGGGCTCCATACAGAGCCCCTCTTCCCTTTCCATGGAAGCCTTCAGAAGGCGTAGAGGGAACCCTATGACCATATTACCACAAGCACCATTTTTTTCCCTTTCAAACCTATCCCACTTTTGAATAACTTTACCACATAGCCGGTCCCAGGAGGACATGGCCACTTTAACCCCATTTGTCATCCCTCATGGTCATGGCCAGTAGCCAGATTGTCCGGGTCATGACCTTATGCCATGACCTGGACAATCTGGCCACTGCCCATGGCCACAGGCTATACCCCAGTCACTAAAAGTATATCACTATTTGTTGTACCTACATTATGACACTTGTTAAAACATAAAACACAGGCACATTTGCAAAACCATGCTTTAAGGTCCTTGCCAAAGCTCCCTACATGAGTTTGCTGGAAATCCGCCCATGTTTTATTTTTTCCAAAGTGTCAAAATGTATGTACATACAATAGTCATACAATTTAGCTCCCACTTGACAAAATCCATTCAGACTTTACACAAACATTCAAGGTTGGGTCTTTAATCTTTCTGGAAACGTTTGTCAACATTCATCAAACGGCAACAAAGTTATAAGCCATTTAACAATGTTGAGACCCCCCTCTAATTTAGCCCCCCTTAACAAAATCCTACCAAAGTTTACGAAACCATTTATATCTATATCAATAATATTTTTGCAATCCTTTGTGTAGATTCCTCAATCGGCACCACATTTATAAGCATTTACAATATTTTGGGACCCCCTCTCTAATATTGCCCCCTCTTGACAGAATCCTACAAATCTTTGCAAAACCATTCAGAATCAGGTTTCGAATAAACTTCCAAAATGTCTTGCATTTTCATTGAGTGGCGCCAAAGTTATCAGCCATCCAAAAATGCCTTTTCACCAACCCTGTAATACAGAAATAGGCATAGATGCCCCCGGACATCTGAAGTGTTTCGTGAAATATCACAGGACTGTCCCCGAACATCCAGACTGTTCACGGACTTCGGGATGAAAAATGCCAGTTTTTTGGCTTCTTTCGGCCATATCCCATCCCATCCTCATCACCCTTCACCTCCCCAGAGATTGTTTGATAAGATTGACAAGTGCAACGTTGTGTTTTTTTCTATATTTTTACCATGATGTCTGTGGACACCGGCCGCTGTCCGCAAATCCAACATGTCGGGTGTTTCCAAAAATCTGACGCACTTCACGTTTTTCACCATCCAATAAGTGGACACGTCAATGTCCGCGGACCTCACGTCGCCTTCTGAACCAATCAGAGGCCTGTCTGCAGACCAAACAGGCAACTGAGTCTGGGGACCAAACCCAGATATCACTAATTTCGTACCTGCTTTTAGCCCGTTTTAAAGAAAACTACTGGATGGATTTACACCAAATTTACAAAAGACACATATAACAAAAGGATTACACAAGCGGAATCCAACACAAAGGAACTTTTTAAGATTTTGAAAGAACTAGAATCCCCCACTGTCCCCATAGGCAAATGTGTTACAGATGCACTATGGTGTAGCAACATTCAGAAGGCTCTATTAGACAAAATAGCTCGCCTACAATCTAAAATCAAGGCAAAAAAATCTCTGCTACTAGCTGACCCGGACTACAAACAATTACCTAACAAATCACCTACTTTTAAGTCAACCTGTAAACCTTTCAGCTTCTCACCCCTATCAATCTGGGAAGTTGAAAACATTATCAGGAAACTTAAACCTTCAAATTGCCAAGGTGATGCCTGCCCTGCCCCGATCATCAAAGCCGCCGCGCACGATCTGGCACCATTCATAACCAACCTCATCAATGCTTCCTTCAAAACTGGAGTAGTACCTGATAACCTAAATGACGCGTGGGTCATGCCACTCCTTAAAAAACCTACTCTCGATCCAGTCAACCCATCTAACTATAGACCGATAACAACTGTACCTTTCTTATTAAAAATACTAGACAGAGCTGCCTATTTACAAATACAGGCCTACTTAGAATCAAACAATCTCCTTGGACTTAGGCAGTCAGGTTCCCGACCAAGACATGGTACGGAAACTGCACTAATAGATCTCACTACCCAGATCCAAATCCTGAAAGACAATGGCAAACGTGCACTCCTCTTATTGCTTGACCTGTCAGTAGCTTTTGACTTGGTCAACCATCAAACACTCTGTCACCATTTGAAAACCGCAGCACACTTCTCAGACGCTGCCACGGCTTGGATCAGCTCCTTCTTGGCGAATAGAACCATGAGGGTCTTCTCTCCCACTGATTCGGCTGACCCCTCACCAGTACCCTGTGGAGTACCGCAAGGCTCTTGCGTGTCCCCGACACTCTATAATGTATTCACAAAGCCCCTCTTTGATATCCTTGACTATCTGGGTGTCACGTATACCAATTATGCGGACGACACCCAGATACTCATTCCTATCTCGGGGTACTATGAAACAGACAGCAAAACCCTGAATGAAATCTACTCAGTAATTCAAGCATGGATGGCACATCATGGACTTTGTCTCAATGACGAAAAAACCGAGTTGATCATCCTTGGCACTCACGCCAAACTCAAAAATCTCAATCCCGCATTTAAATCCTTCACCATAGACGGCAATCTCATCCCCGTGTCAAATAACACCAAAACCCTTGGTGTCTACATCAATGCCACATTATCCCTTTCCAAACAAACTAACGCAGTAGCATCATCAGCCGCTTACACCTGTAAGCTGATCACTGCATGTAGACCGTTCATCTACTCACCCAATTGCATTACTCTTGCTAGAGCATTAGTCCTATCCAAGATAGACTATTGTAATGCCCTTTACTTAGGCACTAGCTATAAAAATATCAATAAACTGCAAGTAATTCAAAATAATGCCATCAGGGGTGCCCTCAACATCCCCAAAAAGATGCACATCTCGGAGACCAGACGCAAACTACGTTGGCTCCCAGTCAAGCACAGAATATCCCTTAAAACTCTGGCCCTTACACATAAAGCCAGGGCCAACCTTGCACCAGCCTACCTCACCAACCATTTTACACCTCACACTTCTTCAAGACCATTTAGAGCAGCACAAGCTAACACTATGTCCATACCGAGATTTAAACTTCATAACTCGGGTGGTGCTAGCTTCCCCGTACAAGCCTCTAAATTATGGAACACAATCCCTGCGCCTTTGCGAGCAGAACCTTCATTTAACCTATCTAAACACAACACGAAGTGTTGGCTTCTCAACATGGACGCTATGACATCCTAACCGCCTGATCCTAGCATGATTGACTGTCACTGGCACATCTTGTAATTAATGTACTTATACGAGACTATGTATATATGCATTTGCTTGACTAAGTTTGTACCCACCTGTTTCTGCAATGTAACGTAACCCATATTGACTGCTTTCAATTGTAACTGTAACCAGATCTAATTTATGCGCCCGTATGCCCCTGGGCCTGGCTGCGCTTTATAAATAAAATAAATACAAATACAAATACAAAATACAAAATACAAAAGCACACTTTCGGGACCAAGCCACCACTCCGGATGTAAATTTGGTGAAAATCCATCCAGTGCTTTGGGAGCTAAACATTTTTTCCCTTGCGTCTATGGAGAAAAAAAAGATTTTTGCGACCCCCCCCTATAACTTTCCCCACCCTTGATGAAACCTCACCAAACCTGCCAAAAGAATTCAATCGGGCCAGATACTTCATTTTTGCAAAGTTTGGTAAAGATTCAATCAGGGGGAGCAAAGTTATAAGCCGGCCAAAAAGTGCTCTTCCTATAAGGTGAGCAACTTAATCATAAATACACGGCCACTACCGTGGGCCGTGTAATATATTCAGTGAAAAACTTTGTTAAAGGGATGCTATGGTTACAAGTAAAACCGAAAAATCTCAGAAATTCACCAGTTATGGTAAGCTAAGCAACCATAACTCGCACCACCTCTGTGCACTGCTAAGCCTAACACCCAGGACATCAAAGATGACATCACAAATGTCATTGGTGACATCACTGATGACATCACAAATCTGGGCCACTTGTTTTTACTCACTGACATATCTAGGCCAAGTTGTTTTGTTCACTGACAGTCAGAATATTAAAATTCAAACGGTCCTATATATCTAGACATTAATCTTGTATGTTTCTAAAGTAGTTTCCTTAGGGTTTGGTCGCAGCTCATGGTGCACATACATGGGGCAATAAGCAGGCTTCAAACACACAATTAATTTGTGTACATGAAAATGAACTTTAATGTTATTAACATTTTCTGGTGATCCTGTTTCTTTCTTCCTTACTTTAGTTTCCCTGTATCTGCCTCTGATTTGTATGCATTGTGGGTCTTCATATGCATTGGCAACTCTCGCCTACTGCATTTCCATTTTCTGCTCAAACTTCCAGTGCTATGCTGATGACACCCAACTCATCTTCAGGCTTCCATCAGCCACCTCCTCTTCTTCCCTCATCTCTGATTGCTGAATCGCCATTCAAAATTGGTGTGCCACCAACAATCTTTGTCTAAATGTTAACAAGACCGAGATCCTCCTCATTAGTACACCTTCACCATCCTTTCCCCTCACTCTCTGGCTGGCCTCCCTTGGCCCTCCTCCTACCCCTACATGCGAGGCTAAGAACTTCGGGTCATCTTTTATTCCACACTTTCCTTCTCCGCATACACCTCTGATGTCTCAAAAAAGTAAACCTTTTTACTGCACCTCCTTAGAGGTAATCTTTCTTTCCTCTCCTTCCCCCAGAAGCTCACTGTCTCTCCAGCTCTGGTTCTCTCTAGGTTGTACTACTGTAACAGCATCTTTCTAAATCTACCTGCCGCCACTCTCCACCCTTTACAACTATTCCAGAACAGGACTGCAAGACTTGTCCTTGGCCTCAAGCCCTGGGATCGTATCTCCCCAGCTCTGAAATCCCTTCACTGGCTCCTAGTGCATGCAAAGATTCAATTTAAAACCCTCTTCATTGCCCACAAGGCTTTCTGTACCTCCCCTCTCGAGCAATTCGTTCCTCTACTTCTAACTCCCTCAGGGTCAGTCGTTTTTCAAAAAAACAAGCTGGGGTTAGATCTCTGTCTTCTGCTGGGGCCTCCCTTTGGAACAGCCTCCCGGCCACCCTGAAACTTGAGGAGAACCATCTCCGGTTCCGGAAGCACCTCAAGACCTTGCTCATCGCTTCTGCCTTTGCCTCTCTTCTCCCCTGCTGATCTGCTTTCTTTCTCGGCATCGTTCACCTGGCCACCCTCTGTCTTTCGGGCTGAGGTACCTGCTTGCCCTGCCACCCTCCTGCACTGCCTCCGGGCCACTCCTTGTACTGGAGTCTGCATCTGTACCCAGGGAGAAAAGAAACAGAGTAACAGACTGATATGGAGTGGCACCTCAGAGCAACTATCCCTGTTTCATCAGTGGCTGAATTTGCAGAATGTTCACATTCAGTTTACAATTCACACTAACCCAAACAAAATACCGTTTCTAGATTTAGAAATTCAGAAAACTACAGGAGGTTCAATTGCAACAGTCCTCTATAGAAAACCAACGGATAGAAACACTCTGCTCAACTATACGAGCTTTCATCCCCTGAGTTTGAAAGAGGGTTTACCCTATGGCCAGTTTCTGCGTAGATGTACAACAATACAAAATACACGCCAAAAGCCTTAAGTTAAGACTCAAAGAGAGAGGCTATCCTCACAAAACGATACAGAGAGCCTATAAACGTGTGTTACATACAAATCGCACTAGTACGTTAGAATCCACACTAAAACATCAAGAAGACAAGCTAACCTGTGTTAGTACCTATAGTCCGATCAGCAACACATACAGAAAGATCATACGCAAACATTGGAAGATGATCTATACCGAAGATTTCACTCCCTCGGTCCCAAGGTTTGCCTTCAAAAGACCACCTAACATTAAAGACAATTTGGTACATTCGTATCAACTTGTCAAACCCAAGAAATTTACACAAACATCTTTGTGGGGCCTCCCGCCTCTAACTGGTCACCATCGGTGCGGCCATTGCTCAGTGTGTGCACAAACAACTACTCTCAAACAAATCACTCTGTGTCACTACACCATTCAGTTGAAAGAGTTCACCAACTGCTTAACACCATGGGTGGTTTACGCCATTATCTGTCCATGTGAGATGGTATATATAGGCAAAACCAAACGACCAGTTCGCCAACGAATAAATGAGCATAAATCCTGCATTCGCAATGCAGTTGATAATAAACCATTAGTGGCCCATTTTTCCAAAAAACAACAAAAATGTACAGACTTTCTTTGGTGTGTCATCCAAGTCATACAAATTTCTCGCCGTAATGGGGACAAAGATAAAATCCTTACCCAAGCTGAACAAAAATGGATTTACAATTTAAAAACAGTCCAAAATGGATTAAATGTAGCCGTTGAATGGAGAGCTTCTCTTTAAACGGCTCAGATTAAGAGCCTGCTCACTTCACTCTCCTAATTGCAGTGTGAGACTAAACTAATAATGTCTACTGTTTTTTCACTATGACACTTACATCAGTGTCGATAGTATGAAGAAAAAAGACCTTCTTTTATGACGTTACTATTGCACAGTCTTTTTACTATTATGCATTTATGTGTTATAATTGAGACCACAGTGTGGCCGACTCACTACAACAGTGACATCGTACAGTTTTAACCCTGCAACATGTAGCCTCTCTATACACTGAAACCCCCGTATGCATTTGAGGCATGTGCCAGGTTTGCGGGAAATCGTAGCCCTTACGCCACTCGCGTCGTCTTTCTAGCTGAGTTCCACGTCGCCTTGGGCTTCACGTGATCTTTAAATAAGCCCAGCCCCTCCCCTTCCCTGACTCGATTCATTTAGAAGCCAGCAAATGCCGACCGAGCAGGATCATCATTCCGCCTAAACGACCCAGTAAGGTGAGGAGCAGCGCTCTCTTCTAGAGCTATGAGTACTATTACACGCATTAGCCTCGCCATGTAGCGAATAAGACCGTTCGGTCCGTGTGACAGCATCACTCACAGTCACTTTAAGAGTAACGCGCATCACTCCACGCACCAGCCCCGTATTTAATGAATTAGATCGCTCGGACCATGCGGCTGTATCACCTGCAGCCACTCCACATACAGGGCTGAGTGTCACTAGATGTAACTGCACTCACCAACGGGTAGCACATGTTTCATGCTGGCTTACGCTAAATAAATTCCAGAAGGGTAATTCAGTGAACACCCTTCTCTCTTTTTCCTTCTTTCCCTTTAATAGACACCACGAGGTTGAGTGTCGAAGGAAGTGACTCCAATCTGAAATTACTTCACGATACGAGTCGGAGGCACAGAACTCTGAAGCTCCACCCACTGTTAAAGGGGTACTTGTAAGTTTGCTCTGCAATGCCATTTGTAAACGTAATGTCCAGTAGTTAGTGAGTGCTACAATTTATATACAAGGCAGTAATTTACCTTGTTTTCTATTCTCCATTTGTCAAGGTTATAGATTAGGGGAATATAGAAGATACCCTACAATTTCATCTCCGTGGTCCACAACCATTTTTTCGGCCACAGGTAGGTGCAGTTTCTTTGGCATAGCTATCAAGCCATCACCTTGAGACCATCTATAAGAGACCAGACCGCTACACATTGTAATTTCTGTTTAATTTATGTTTTTAGATTTGGCTTTTCATACGAAAAAGGGTGAAGACGCTAAGCTTTTAGTAAATCATCACTGTCCTGAAGATGGCCCAACACTAACCATTTAGACCACCGTGAACAACGATGGGACTATTGAAAGGGGCCGAAACATATGTCGACCTATAGAAAATTCAATTGTGTTTTTTCTAATTGTTATACATATTAACAACAACTAATATGTCTGAGGAAATTGTTAATTGCCGCACCCAATTGTCACAGAATGATTGCACTGATATGAATGGTATGAGTGAGATATGACAAAGCCCATCAGTATATATTTTTCTACAAAAATTCTTTTATCAGTACCTATTAAAGAGATTTATTTATATATATTTGTCACGGTTCTGTTTAAAAACTGTCTCTCCCTCAAGGTTACTGCTGTTGATTCACACACCAGTCTCCTAGCACCTGCACCTGTTGTGTCGTCAGACCTTAGAGAGAGGGGTAGTCAGTCTGTTACTCTGTTTCTTTTCTCCCCTTTATCCTCCCTGTTTACAGACTTGACCCCCCGATAACAAAAAATTTGGGAGTACCCATTATTATACCTGCATCTGTACCCATACAGTCCCACTCCCGCTTTTAATATGCACTTATCATATATACCCTATCTTACTAAACTATCACTTGCCACTTGCTGGCTGCACCACCACTGCTTATTGCCTTTATTTATTTGTTTATTTATTTATTTATTTTACTTATTATTTATTCTGTTCTCTCCTCTGCTCCGCACTTTCCACTTCCCCCCTCCTTCCATGCACTTTCCCCTTTTTCCCTTTTCCATGCATCTACGCGTTCTCAATGTCACTGGGCCCAGTAAGATCGTAGTTTTTGTTCTCCCTTGTTCCCCTCCCTTTGTCTAGTAGTGCTCTGAAACACTTGTGTATGAGTATGATATAAAATATCATATCCTATGATATCATTGTTTTTTACTAGCGCAAGTGTGTAGTAAGTCTTGAATTGTTAGCTAGTTATTACATGTTTAACATTACTGAAAACTCTCATAAGGTAGCATGCATTATTTTACTATTGAAAATAACAAGATTATAAATATTGTAGTTCTATGGTGCATTCTGCACCCATTGCCTATGTTAGGTACCTGTATTAACAACAACACACCAATATGTTTTGTTTAGATGAGTACATTCTTTAATAGATTAAGTAGTTCATGACAGGTCTCCTGATCACCCCTGACATCTTGTTACCAACATTATAAACACAACCCCTTATAGGGAATTTTCATCAAAATTAATTTCACATGTGATGTCATCAATGACATTTGTGATTACATGGGTATTATTCTTAGCAGTGCACAGTGGTGGCATGAGTTATGGTTGCTTAGTTTACCATAATTGGCAAATTTCTGAGATTTTTCGGTTTTACTTGTAACCATGACGTCCCTTTACCAAAGTTTATTCAATGAAATTCATAGGTTTTTATTAGTGCAATTTAACCATAACTTCCCTTGAACAAAGTTTTTTCATTGAATTTCATAGGGTTTTATTAGTGCAACTTAACCATAACTTCCCTTTAACAAAGTTTTTTCAGTGAATTTCATGGATTTTTACCAGTGCATGCTTTTTTCCTATAACTTACCAATATCATACTTACCCCAATATAGCAACATTTTTGTCCAATTTACAAAGTTTCACCTTAATACTCTGTCATTTCTGAACTTCTAGCACCATTTTTAACACTTCTATACACTTTTTGCAACTTTTTCCACTGTTTCTGCATCCGTCAATGTCCGCGAACGTCTGACGTCATCACAGACCTTCTGGACAGTGTCACGTGACCATGCGCTCGTGCACGGCATAATGACGTGTCTGCGAACAAGTCCGCACTTTGCGATCGGGTCTGTGCTTAGAAGACAGTTTGGTACTGCATTTTATACTGATCTGGGAACTTTCCAGCTCAAAATGTACCCTTGCACAGCTCCTACACCTAAACGTACTCATTATTCATTAACAATATTTGTACAAAGCACATACTTGGAAGAATATTAGCAATACTGCTATTAATCCTAAAAATGGCATCAGCTATTGCGATCCCTCCTCCCCAAGAGCCACCACCACCAGCTGGAGGACCTACACAACAAAAAAAGCATAGTACTTCCATAGACAATGAAGACGATGTTGGGAAGGAGATGGTCCTATCCGACCCCCTTTAGACCTCTCCTCAGTATCTAGATGATGTGTCGGCCAAGGGGGGAGACACCCACCCCCCACGGCATGAGTGTCTTATAATAATATAACATAGACATTTGCACTAATGATGCAGTTCTTGGCCCCAGCCATAGACAACATTTTGTACTACCACAAATGCATTCTTTGTGCTAGGCCCAGATATCGCCCCCCTGTGTTTTCAGCTCTCCCATTCCCAGCCCCATGCACAGACAGCCCAGAGCCCCGCCACCCTCTGCTCCCACCGGGCAAGCCATGTTTTCACGGAAGTCCAGCTATTTATTGTTGCAATTTTTTAGTGTTGTATCCAATGACTGTGCTCTCTGCCGATCGTGAGACCAGAGCAGTCCCAGGTCTGAGAGTCCATCCATCTCCACTAACCTGCCCATACCCACTCTGCCCCCACTTTGCCAAGTCACAGTGCACCATGCCCCAGCCCACCACTCTCTTTGATGCAGATACAAATCTAAACACTTTACCCCCTTTGGCCAACCATTCCAGAACCCCCAGTGTGTGGTTAATCCTGTGTTGCAGTATATTGTCCCTTAAAATGGACACATGTCTGCGTATATCATGAGCCATCAGGCAGATCAAACCCCTCAAGGGAGACACCTGGGCGTGGGGTCTTGTGATCAATGAAACCCCAGAATTCAAAGGTTAGATGCCAGTATATTGTCCTGTGTCCACCAACATACCCCCACTTATATAATGATTGTATGTTAGCCATTATTCTTGTATCAAATGATCTCGGAGGAATCCCGGGGAACTCTTGATAAAACACTGAGTTACAAGTGTCGAGTTCTATCTAATCCGGGGTGGGATAGACATTCAGTATCAAGAGAAATAGAACAAAGGTGGACAAGTCAGGGGGAGAAGACAAATATCAAAATTGCATAAAACCCACAAAAGTTTAATAAATTAGAACATGGATAAAACAAGTATTAAATCATCCAAAATGAGAATTAACAACAAAGGTGCAAAAAGTATAATACACACTGCATGACATAGGAATACAATAACATAAAGCCTATTAGGGACTAGTATTCAAGCAGTCAATTATGAAAAGGCTCAGTGGTAAATCACTGTATACAATTCTCAATGGGTTAACAACTCAGATTCAAAGACTCTGATAGTGTACATAGTCACACAGTCTCGACATGTTTCAGTTCCTTGGTGTCATAAATACAGAACTTTCTTCAGGAGAAAAAAACGTTCAAATCGAATTCCTATTCAGCAATCGATTTGCATGGACAAAGGACAAGACCTGTCATAAGTAAAAGAAAAGGAGACTGTGGGCCTCATTACAAGTACTCCGGTCCGGAATTAACACTGCCGGTAAAATCATACGGGCACCGTTTCCATGTCTGCCCAATCATGACCCGCGGCCCCGGTAATAGCACCACCCTCAACCGCCACCGCGGAAATAGGGGTCCCGTTAAGTCCGTCTGCACGGAAACCCCTCCGTTACCGTCAACACAAAACACCGTGAGCATCACAACTAGCGCGGACACGGAAATACCGGCAAAAAAATTGCGTAAAAACCGTGATCACGGTGGCGGAACCGCCGCCACTGCAAACATGGCGTTATACACTGCCTGCTGAACTGAATCAGGGTACAGGTGCACCAAATCAGCCCAGCTGGACCTAGCAGGCCACTGGGAGCCTACAAAAGCGCCACACCCAGCCCAACACAACACAGAACCATGCAGGCAGCAGGTCTAGTAGCACTGGTACTGGGCCTACTCAACCAACAGGCAGCACTGCACATGGTGGCAGTAATGGCGCAGAGGAGGAGGCGCAGGCGGAGGAGGCGCAGGCGGCAACCAGCCAACCCTGCAGCTATGGCAAACCCCATTGCCCAGCCAGCCCGACCCCGCCGCCAGCCAGCAATACCACGCATCAGGGCCTCACCCTGGAACCTCACCCCAGGACAGATCCACACACTATACCGGCTGGACCGTGCAACAATCCTGCACATCACCGCCATGATTGAGGACAACATCAGCAGCCAAATTGACACCCCCACCGCCATCCCCCCCTCTTGAAGGTTGTCTCAATACTGCATTTCCCTTGGCACTGGCACCTACAAACACACGGTTGGTGAGCTGCACGGCATATCACAACCCTGTTTCTCAAAAATCCTGGTACAGGTACTCGATGCCCTGTTGCGCCATGTGTCGGAACACATAGCCCTACCCCGCACCCTCCCCGAGGTCATTGCCACCAAGTTGGCCTTTCATGCCATAGCAGGCATGCCAAATTGCATAGGCGCAGTTGACTGCACCCACGTTGAGCTGACAGTACCACGTGCAATTGAGGCAGTGTTCCGCAATAGGAAACAGTATCACTCTTTGAATGTCCAGATGGTTTGTGATGCCATGCAACTGATTACACACTGCTGCGCACGTTTCCCAGGCTCATCACATGACTCAATGGTACTGCGGAATTCTACGTTGCCACGGTACATGGAACGCTATGCCGGACAAAGCACATGGCTATTGGCTGAGTACAGCTGACGATGCTACAACCCTGTCGAAGTGGTGTGTGTGTGTCCAGCCCAATGAGCATTGTGAGTGTGCCGCTGTGACCGTACATGCATCACCCCCCTTCCATCTACCAAATACACAGCGGAAGCCAAACATCATGAAGGAAGACATGACAGGGCACCACAATGTGCCCGTGCACACGCTGGCACAGCCAATCCCGTCACTGTCCCATGAACCTTGTGCCACTGCAGACACCCACCCTCAAATGAAACACTGCCTCAAAAGGCACGAGAGGCGTGTAAATGAGACGACGTGTATTTACTACTTCCGTACAGTGGAGTCACTCTGCCATGTGTGGACAGCACTGCACCGTGACATGCACACAATCAAATGTCACCCGCGGGGCACAGTAAACATGCAAGTTAATGTGTAGGCCCATATCCAGTTAGCGACATACATCGTGATGCCCAAAACATACCTCCATACACTGCATGGTACATATGCATGAATGAATGATGATACAAGAATGCACAGCAGCAGATGAGGACATGATGCCACAAACACTGACATGTTCCCCCATCTACACCCCATGTAGGTGATGCGGGATATGCACTCACGCCATGGATGATGACACCTGTACGGAAACCAAGGAACAGGCATGAAGAGGCATACAATAGGGCACATATCCGCACACGTGGAATGATTGAGAGGACATTTTGACTGCTGAAGGCCCGTTTCCGCTGTCTGAGCAGATATGGCGGATCACTGCTATACAGCCCAGTGAAGACGGGTAAAATCATGCTCGTATGTGCCATGCTGCACAATATATGCCTGCGCAGGAACATCCCAATGCCACCAGACGCAGATGAGGAAGATGGGGATGGGGATGGAGATGGGGATGGGGATGGAGATGGGGATGGGGATGGAGATGGGGATGGGATGGCACCGCCTCCCCCTGGGGGTCCACATGATGGCCAGAGAGCACGGGATACCCTGATTCGCATTTACTTTTGAGTCACAGCACATTCACAGAAATGCACGAACATGGTGACGACAATGAATTAATAGTTGCACTGCAAAATAAATGATCAATGTCCACACATGTATGTCTTGATTCGAAATGGTGATGTATTGATGTAATAACAACAGGGAAGGAGGTGCATTGGTTAGGGAAGCTGTACACCCGGGGCCACCCACCACCCAAACGTGCCCACCCCCACCCAGGCCCCATTGTTCAAACCCCCAAAACTACCTACCCCACCACCCAAACGTGCCCACCCCTCTCACACCCTTGTAGTCCACATGTGTCCTGCACTGCCCCACACACATGCCATCACTTCCGTGTGCGCTTCTGTGCCTGTGCAACCTTGCCCGAGGGACCCGTTAGCCTACTCGAGCGCCTCCTTGGACTGGCAGTAGTGGAGCTGGATGGGGTGGTTGTGTTTGATTGCGCAGAATCTGGGATTGAGGGCATCCGTGCCAGATTTGCCTGTTGGCCAACCAACATGGCCTCTACTAGTCTGGAGGTGATTTCGTTGCCCTCCCGCACATGGTGTGCAAGGGTTACTATAGTGCTCGCAAAGCATCCGATGGACCTCGACAGGCGACGCACTGAGGCGCTGTAGCTCTCCCTCTGCAGCCTGGATTCCTCTAGCTGCCTCTCCACCAGCTGGGTGAGGGTAGCCTGCTGGTCCTACATCCGCTGCATGCGGGCATTCAGTTCGGCCATGGATGGGGTGGGCGACCTCATGGGACTCCCCTGTGATGTGGGGCTGAACTCCAGCTCATGGAAGGAGCCCAGGTCTTCCAATGTGGGCATCTCCCCCTGTGGCCCCGTTTCCGAGTGCTCTTGCGGGGCACTGTTATCACTGCAGGCCGCCCCCTCTGCAGTGCTGCTGCCTTCGGTGTTGTGTTGGGTGGCCATGATAGGTTCCCGTGGCACCTGTCTAGACTCAGGCAGTGTGGAGACGGTGGGGATGTCGGTGGTGGTGGTGGGCGGCACATCTGTAGTGGCTGGTAATGTGGCCAGAGGTGCAGAACTGCCGGCAGCATCCTCCTGTGTGGTGGCGGTGGCTTGTGTACTTGCCGGTGCAGATTGGCTGGCCTGTTGTGCAGTATCAATGTCACTTGAAACGGCTGTGGGGACACAAAGGGCATGCAATTAGTGTTGTTGTGGTAGCAGATGGGTGCATCACATGCGTCATTAAGATTGTACATTGAATAGTGTTAGTCACATGCATCTGATTGCTGGTGTATGCATTCTGTGATATTGGTTGCCATACAGATCATGATGGGTCCTTTGGCCCACACATGCACTGCCTGGGGGGGGGTTGTTAATGGGTCCTTTGGCCCACACATGCACTGCCTGGGGGGGTTGTTAATGGGTCCTTTGGCCCACACATGCACTGCCTGGGGGGGGGTTGTTAATGGGTCCTTTGGCCCACACATGCACTGCCTGGGGGGGGTTGTTAATGGGTCCTTTGGCCCACACATGCACTGCCTGGGGGGGTTGTTTATGGGTCCTTTGGCCCACACATGCACTGCCTGGGGGGGGGGTTGTTAATGGGTCCTTTGGCCCAGTACTCACAACTGCATATTTACATGTGGCATTCATGTTTGGGCACTTACCGGCATCTGCAGGTGGGCTCACTCCTGCCTCAGCCTCCCCGATCCCATGGATTCCCTCTAGGTGGAGGACGCTGCTGCAACACTCCTCCCATGCTTGCAGCCTCAGTGGGGAAGGGGGTCATCCGCCTGTCCCACTGCTGCGTTGGCGGTGCGTGGAAATGAGGTTGCGTACCCTCAGCCTCAGGTCGTCCCACCGCTTGTGGCAGTCCTTCACGCTCCTCACTGTCACGCCCACAGCGGTGCACTTGCGTGCAGCTTCGGCCCACACCTCCTTCCTCCGCTGCTGTGTGGCACTCCGTTGGTCGGCGCTGAACAGCATCTCCGCATTGTCCACAATGTGCTCCACCAAGACAGTTAGCTCTGCCTCGCTGAAGCGCTGTTTGCGCTGCCTCTGAGCAGGAATCCCGGCAGACATGCTGGTGGTCCCTTTTGGCTTCTCAGAGTTAGGATTGTGCTTGTGCTGGCTCTGGATGGCAATGGATTGTGCTTTTATATGATGGCCGCCTCTCTGTTTCCTGTTTTGGCGATCATGGTATTTCCGGTTCCGTGTCCGTGGCGGCGGACACGGGTTTTGCGCCACTTGTGGCTGCGTTATTTCCATTTCCGTGGGGTTTTCCGTGACGGCGGTAACAACGTTTCCGAGTCTGTGTGGTGCGCGCGACCGACAGCGTGTAATCGGACGGTTTTTCCGCAACCTTGCGGACACGGAAACGTTTTTACCGCCGTCACGGATTTTGCACGGTCCCGGACTGGCAGGCTGTAATGAGGCCCTGTGTCAGCTAAAGATGCTATATAAGTCTCGAATGGAACATAAATGAACTGTGAACCATAATCCAAAGGCATCTAGGGGGTAATTCATAGAATCCGGCGCACAAGAGGCGCATGCAGCAGTCTGCACCAGCCACGTGCGCCAAAATCCATTTCCGCGCACAGCATATTCATGGATTTTAACATCCATAACCAGCCGTGGCGCAGAGTGGCGCAGCGACCCTGCATCAGCGCCAGTTACGCCCCCAACCCCGCCCCGTGCGCCATGAACAGCGCACAAATCCCATACATGGCGCACAGGCCAGTGGACCAGCATACAGCCCCCAACCACGAAAACGTCTGTAAAACTCCCCGCGCACCCCTCCGAATACACATACCCACTCGCGCTGGGATGCGCGTGGAGAATCACACGCGAAAGGCCTTGTGCGAGCGGGGTACGTGTATTCTGAGGGGTGCGCGTGGAGAATCACACACAAAAGGGCTTGTGCGAGTGGGGTACGTGTATTCTGAGGGGTGCGTGTGGACAATAACATGCGAAAGGGCTTGTGCAAGCGGGGTACGTGTATTTCAGGTGTGCGCGTGGAGAATCACATGCGATAGGCCCTGTGCGAGCAGTGTACTTGTATTTTGGGGGTGAGCGTGGAGAATCACACGCGATAGGCCATGTGCGAGCGGGTACGTGTATTTCGGGGGTACGTGTGGAGAATCAAACGCGATAGGCCTTGTGCGAGTGGGGTAAGTGTATTTTGGGGGTGCGGGTGAAGAATCACACGCGATAGGCCTTGTGCGAGTGGGTACGTGTATTTCGGGTGTGCGCGTGGAGAATCTCATGCGAAAGGCCCAGTGCGGGTGGGGTACGTGGATTTTGGGGCTGTGCGTGGAGATTCACACGCGATAGGCCTTGTGCGCGGGGTACGTGTATTCTGAGGGGTGCGCAGGGAGAATCACACGCGAAAGGCCTTGTGCGAGCGGGGTACGTGTATTCTGAGGGGTGCGCGTGGAGAATCAAACGCGAAAGGGCTTGTGCGAGCAGGGTGCGTGTATTTTGGGGGTGCGCGTGGAGAATCACACGTGATAGGCCATGTGCGAGCAGGTACGTGTATTTCGGGGGTGCGCGTAGAGAATCACACGCGATAGGCCTTGTGCGAGTGGGTACGTGTATTTTGGGGGTGCGGGTGGAGAATCACACGCGATAGGTCTTGTGCGAGCGAGTACGTGTATTTCGGGTGTGCGCGTGGAGAATCTCACGCGACAGGCCCTGTGCGGTCGGGGTACGTGTATTTCAGGGCTGCGCGTGGAGATTCACACGCAATAGGCCTTGTGCGAGCGGGTACGTGTATTTCGGGGGTGCGCGTGGAGAATCACACGCGATAGGCCTTGTGCGAGCAGGTACGTGTATTTCGGGGGTGCGCGTGGAGAATACACACGATAGGCCTTGTGCGAGCGGGGTACGTGTATTCTGAGGGGTGCGCGGGGAGCTCCACATGTGAATTGGGAGTGTGGGTCCTCCCAGGTGTGCCTTGTACCCCCTCCCAAGCCCCTACAGCCAGCCCACACCACAGGGGACTACCCTGCACCCCTGGTCATGTCCCGTAGGCAGCCCATCCACCCTGGCCATGCCCCCCAGCCAGCCCACATGTCGCCATGCACCAGGGAGCACCAACTCATGTCCCCCTGCACCCCCACCCACCCAGCATTGATGGGCACCTGCCAGCAGGCCCCGACTCATGTCCCTCTGCCCCCCCACCCACCCAGCATTGACGGGCACCTGCCAGCAGGCCCCGACTCATGTCCCCCTGCACCCCACCCACCCAGCATTGACGGGCACCTGCCAGCAGGCCCGACTCATGTCCCCCTGCACCCCCATCCACCCAGCATTGACGGGCACCTGCCATCAGGCCCTGACTCATGTCCCCCTGCACCCCCACCCACCCAGCATTGACGGGCACCTGCCAGCAGGCCCCGACTCATGTCCCCCTGCCCTACACCCAGCACTGATGGGCACCTGCCAGCAGGCCCGACTCATGTCCCCCTGCAGCCCCACCCACCCAGCATTGACGGGCACCTGCCAGCAGGCCCGACTCATGTCACCCTGCACCCCCACCCACCCAGCATTGACGGGCACCTGCCAGCAGGCCCCGACTCATGTCCCCCTGCACCCCCACCCTCCCAGCATTGACGGGCACCTGCCAGCAGGCCCCGACTCATGTCCCCCTGCCCCCCCAACCCACCCAGCATTGACGGGCACCTGCCAGCAGGCCCCGACTCATGTCCCCCTACACCCCCACCCATCCAGCATTGACGGGCACCTGCCAGCAGGCCCTGACTCATGTCCCCACCCAACATGTCATAAAGATGCACATTCATGGGCCTCATGTCCACCAAAATCCCACTGCACGCCACCCCAGTCTTGAGACACAATCAGGTTTCCCATCCACCCAACACTGAAAGGCCTATTTCATGACACAAACCAAAAGTCAACTATGCACATCAACACATGTCTGTCACACACACACACTGGGTGCCAGTGATTGTGTAAACACACATTGTGACATGCAGTAAACCAATGAGCGAATACCACACATGGAAGTAATAAATCAAAATGTATTGTGCACAAAATGATGCAAATGGAATCAAAGCATGAAAATAATTTTAAATAAGAAAAAAATGCATGTCCAAAAATGAAAAAAAAAAATGAAATCACAATCCAAAGTAATCCAAAATAAAGTTAGTCCAAACTCTCCGTCCACCAAAGCAAATCCAAAGGAAACGTAAATTTAAAAATCCATTGATCCATGGTGATTTAAAATAATATTTTCTCAGAAATCCACAGTTGAACTATGTACAACGATTGAAACCAGAGTCCATGAGCCCAACAAATGAAATGAAACCTATAAAAAAAAAACCTACCTAATGAAGAACTATATACAAAAACGTGGGGCATTGTCCAAGCGTCCCAAAAGAAAAAAAAAAGAGAAAGGAAACCTAACACTAACTAACTATATACAATGGCGGCGGGCAAGTCCTACGGCTCACTCTGTGATGTTGTGGGCCAGGGCATCATCGAACTCCATGTCAATCTCCTGGAGGCGGGCCTCTGCCCTGGCCCCATGGTCTCGCAGGGATGCAGTCATGGCCTGTTCCAACTCCCTGCGAGTTGCCTCGAGGCATTCAGCCTGCCTCAACGCCCGGCGCATGGAGAACTCCGCCCTGACCATGGTGAGCCGTGCCTCTTCTGCCTGCCGCCACTCTGCATCTATCCACAGGCCCAACCGCAGCCACACGGAAGACACTCCCATTCCAGGGTCCTCCTGCCCTCTGGCCGATGCCTGCCCCTCTGATGTTGATGGCCCGAGCCATTATCGCTCCCACCTTGAGCCTGCTGCTGCTGCTGTCCATGTGCCCTGTCCGATGATGCCTGCACATCCTCCATCTGCTGATCTCCAGTTGTTGGGGTGTCCACCCCTGCTGGACCGCCTACTCCCGACTGTGGCAGGGATGGGATCTCCACCAAGCTGGCTGGCATAGTCTCCACAGAGGAGGAGAGGTCCGCCAGAGTGCGTGACACATGTAGGAACCCTCTGACCATGGCCCCTCCCAACTGTGCCACGTTACCACGCAGCTCTTCGTGATGGCGTGCTTGGTCCCCCCCAGGAAGCACGCACGTCATCACGAATGACACGCGTGCGCAACGCGACACCAATCAGGACAGAGCCCATACGGTCATGGGAGTCCTCGTCCGCAGGTAGTGGAGAGCCAGATGACGTGGGTCTCCCCCCTACCCGCGGACGGGAATGGGACGGGGCATCCCTGCCGGTGCATGGTGGTGCAGTCACAGGGTCAGGGACAGCGACATGCACAGGCCCCTCCACTGGCGACCTGTGCTGCCTCCTGACCCTGGCCCTGGACTGCACCACTTGCACCAGTGGTACTACCCCCACCAGGCCCCGTGTGTGGCTCAGTAGCGGGCTCCTCCTCCTCTGTGGAGACCACCAACCTGGATGTCTCTGCACCGTCTTCCGCCATTGCAAACCCCTGTGGGGGCTCACCCGGCCCTTCCACTACAGCCGTAGTGGCAGACGCGGCACCAGTCCCCTCGCTCCCGATGATGGCAATTCCTGGGAGGGTGGCTGGGCCTTGCGTCGCTGCCCGGTGGAGGCATCCCTGCCACTTTGCTCCACAGTGCAGTCTCCACCCTCTTCTTCACTCGACGCTGGTTAGAGGGAGACATAGAACACAAGCATCAGGGTACTGTACAATAGTCCCCTAGACAGGAAGCAGTAACACATGAGTGGCACTGTCAAACGTCACTTCCATCTTGTCCCTCCACAACACATGGGTCAATGCAGGCAACACACATGCAGAAACAGGAACGGCGCATGCAATCACATGCAGAAACAGGCATGGCGCATGCAATCAACATCAGCATCTATGTACAAGGGCCGCTATTGACATAAATGCTGCCTTAAAACTCACATGCATCATGGCTCATACTGATCCCATGCACACACATCACCGGACTGCATCATGGCTCGTACACCACAGACACAGTGGATACAAGGGTGACTAGACTGCATAAGTGAATCTACACATCATCATGGACATGAGTCATGCATCCATGGCGTTTCAAAGTCACACACAAGCTTCTCAGACACACAGACATGTACACCATACATGTACATGAGAGCAGCACCCATCTCTCACCCCCCATCCATGTCCAAGAACAGGGACAGGCATGAATTCATGTGTGCATTCTGCATGCTGCTCCTCATGTTGCATTGGTACACATGCACCATCCATGTGGTTCACGCATTACTGGTCTCACATACATTACCATGATGTCCCTGCACACACACATCCATACATGGCCTATGTTACACATACAGGCAAGTAGCTGACTACCAGCACACTGCAACATGCCCTGTTTTACACATGCACGGCCACTTACCTCTCAACTCCAGACGGGTCTTCCTCCGAAGGATCTGGGCGTGGAGCGCTGGGCTTATGCGTCCCAGGACCCTCATCTGGATGTTGGTCAGGCTGACCCGGCACCCCTCTGCATCCTCCGCCTTCATGAGGCGCCGGGCCTTGTTGAGGGCCCTGGACCTGAAGTCCTCCCAGCGCTTCCAGACATGCTTGATGTCGCGGGTTGCCACCCCCTCCGCGTTGATGGCAACCACTACGTCCTCCCAGATCCTCTCCCGTCCTTCCTTGTCGGCGCGCAATGGTGTGAAGAAGGCATCATAATGCCCCAGAACTTGCTCCACCAGGACACCAACTTCCTTCTCACTGAAGCTGGTGGCTCTCTGCCTCTCTGGCTGGGGGTCGCCAGTGGTCTCGGATGGTGTTTGCCCTGACATGGCGAACCCCAAGGCAGGTGTGGGTGGGCAACTGGGTCCTAGGGCTGGGCTGTAGAGCGATGGTATCCCAGTCGGGAGTCTTCTGTTCCAGCAGGGGTGGACTGTCATGGTCTCTGCTTCCAAAAGGTCAGGGTTTTCCCAACTCCCTTGGAAGCAGATCCATAACCAAGGTTCCGAGTGCCAACCAGTCCCAATTGGGACCTTTTGGACCCAGTCCTGGCGCCAGTGGCACCAGGCTCATAAATATGCCCAGTCCCAGCGCTGGAAGCGCCGGGCTCATAATGCTTGGGTGGACTTACCTGCAGCAGACCATGCTGCTTACTTGCCTGCCAGTTGAGCCTCTGATCCTCTTCTGTTTGGAACTACTTTTCCTGTTGGGTGGGGCAGGAGCCACTCCCTAGATTCAGAACACTGGAACTCTTCTGGAAAGCAGGAACTCTTTTCTTACCTAGGCGTGGCTGTGGAAGGAGACACCTAAGCACTACAGGAGGCTATTTAAACCACACCCGATGGATGAATCTTGCTTTGCGTTATTCTGCATCCTCTGCAGCAGAACGCTCATCGTGTCTTCTGCATCTGATCCTGGGCCTAAGGAAAAAGGCTTACCATCCTGAATCCAGTCTTCAGCAACACCTATAAAGACAAGAAAGAACAGGTTAGCATTACGGTCTTCAGTGACAGCTCTTCACTTACCTGGTCCATCGACTGTCACCAACGCCTCGCGCTGCATTCCGGCATCTGAAAGACAAAGGCTTACCTACTCTTCGTGCGCTCCGGAGGTCTTCACACTGCATTTCCGGCATCTGAAAGACAAAAGCTTACCAACTCTTCGCACGCTCCGGAGGCCTTCGGCGCTGCATCCCGCATCTGAAAGACAAAACAAGGTTCGTTTAAAGACATTGGGGAACTTTAATACTCACGTGCCATTACTCCTTTCCACATCTAACCCAGTGGGTATTCCGGCACCCTGCAGCCGCTCCGAACTTGTACCTGCAAAATAAAAAGACAGTTAGAGCGCATCGTGAAGCAGGCAACAAGCGCTTACTTACGTGCTTCCAGGCGCTTCTATTCATCACACGGGCTCCATCTTCAACTCACTTCAGCCCATCATCCGCCATCGCCGGAACCCTGCAAAACAAGAGACATCATTACTAAAGACTTTAAAGACATTAGAATTACTCGAAACTTACCGTTCGTGCAGTAAACGACGGACAGCAGTCCTCTGAAGTCAAGAGGCCTGCTCCCCTTATCCAGTGAAGAAACTGGTTACAGCACCCTGCCCCGAGGTAGATGGAGAGCACAGCGTTCACTTACCTAAGACATCTTACCCTTCGAGCCAGACATACAGTGCACAGGGGTCCAGCCCAAAGAGCCAGCCGTGTGTTACACATCACCTTTGAAGATACGGTATACGCCCAGTCAAGACCGGCGCCTCTACGGGAATCAGGTGAGCGTTACATGGACACAGCAACTGGACCCCTGCAGATGGCTGACAAGCAGGCACCAAATAGCAGGGCACGTGGGCAGCAGATGGCAGGTGTGAGCGTGCTCGGGGCTCTGGGGGGGGGCAGGAAAATGGCCTTTTGGGCAAGAGCGTGGTCTTCCGTGTGTTGTCGCGTGGCCAGCTTGATACGGAGTGATTTGGGACGTGAAAAAAGTGCATGTCAGCGTGTAATTCGAGGAAAGGCCCCATAACGTGCACAGGCGTTTCCCTCAACACGGGTGCATAGTGGATCAGCAAATGAAAAAACCACACGTCTGTGTGTGAATGCGTGTAATTCGAGGAAAGGGCCTACACGCGTAAGTGACGTGACGCGTGTAGGCGTTTCCCGCAGCACGGGTTAAAGGTGAGCGGGGCCAGCAGTTCGCTGTACATGCCTTTTGTGGAGACCGACGTGTGTGTTGCTACTTCGTGTTGTTTCGCGCGCCATCACAACTTCACAGCGGATCAAGGACGTATCTCTTCTTTTGGCGGGGGTATTGGCTACACGTGTTTTTCATCATCACGCTAGTCTGACGGTGAGTCGCACATGCTATTTTTCCCACTGCGGGTGCCCCTGTGTATCGCGTACCCGTTTTCAAGGTCATAGTAGCCTGCGTGTCCCACGCGCACGCATTTTACGTGTTCCTGGGTGCCACCACATACTGCGGGAGGTTAATTCCATGCACGTAGGCTGCCGGGGTTTCGTGCCCGGTTTTACTGCAGTTTTGGGGTGCCTGAGCGTTTCGTGACCGGTCACTTAATCACCGGGGTCACATACAGCCTTGCAGGTGCAGGGCTGCTGTTAACATCTTGCATCCCACCCCCTTCACCCCAATTGCCCAGGACAATTGTCATGTACACCTCCCATTGGCACTTCTCAATCTGTGCCGGTACTTCTCCATCTGTGCCATGGTTGGGAGGCCACCAAAGGTGAGGGGCGCCTCAGCTGGGCATACTCCTCGTGGTGGGCATGGTCAGGGACGTGGCCAGGGTGACCAGGGAGTAGGGGGACTCCAGGGTATCCAGAGTGGCCGCAGAGGGGGAAGAGGCAGGGTTGCGCCACTTCGGCACAATGTTGTGCCATGTGTTGGTGCAGTCATGCCACCACTCCCTGTGGTTCTGGTAGATGCAGCTTCTGCATCTGGCACTGGCGCCCATGTGACACGTCAGTCCGTTTCATCGGACACCACCACCCAGGCTCAGGGTCTGCCAGCGCAGGCTGCGTTGGCACTTGAAGAGTCCATGGAAGATTTCCAACAGGGCAGGAGGAACACCGTAGGTGCACGCAGGGCTGCCCTGACCGAGACACGTGTCCCTGGGGCAGTAATGTCATCTGCTGCCCCGACCAGCCGGGTGTTGGCAAGTGCTGGGGCAGATGCAGCCAACAACACCCCGGTTGTGAGTCTACCAACCAGGACAGTCGCGGTCAATGACCCTGCCACAGCGGATGTTGCTGCGCAGGGTCCATTCGAGGGCACCCAGCAGCCACTGACGCAAGTCAGGCCTTTGGTCGTCCTTCCACTCCCTTGGCTCAATCCACTGCTGCCACTGGCCATACTGATCACGGCGGCATTTGCCAGCTGGGGTCCGCGCAACTATCCAAGAGGAGGAAGGTTGCACCTGCAGCACAGGCTGGGATCCCACACACAGCCACGACCTCCTGCATGTCAAGAAAGAAGCCTTTCTGTGCGCAGGAACTGGGTTTCCTCATGGACTATGTGCGGGACCACAACTGTGACATGCTAGTGGGGCCTAATTGTCAAACTACGGCTGCCCACCGTGATACCCACTGGAAGCAAGTTGCGGAACATGTGAGTGCATTCGGCCATGAGGTGCGCACGGCGCAAGAGTGCAAAAAGCGTTGGAATGATCTCAATCGCAGCGCTAAGGCAAAGCGTGCCTCAAATTACAACATGACTCTGGTGACTGGCAGGGGGTCGGCACCTGAGGAGGAAGACCTCACTTCACACAAGTCACTCGTTGCAGAGTTCATACCACCTGAATCGGTCGAAGGAGTGGGAGAGATGCCGGACTTTGATGCCCAGGCCAGTGAGTGTTGCTGTGTGTTTGTCGAGGCCATGTGTGTTTTACTTGTGTGATGTGTTGTGCATGACTGCCACTACATGTCATGTGTACATGGTTCAGATGTGCAAGTAATGCAATGCTTCACTGATGCATGGCTGCTCTGCAGGATGGTGGACATGTGGAGCAGACGGGGACTGTCCTCATCACCACACTTGCACCCTACTCACATGCTCGTCACCTGGATGCTCCTCCTGTCCATGTTCCAGCTCACTGACCCTTCTGCATGTAGCCTGGGGTGTCCTTCCTCTCAGCACTGGGACTATGTCATAGCATGACTGACGTGCATGTGTCCTCTGCCTGCATGTGAGTACTCCACATAGGCATGCTCCCTTGCCCCTCCACCCCCCTGAACCCCAATATCACCTTTGCACTGGTCTGCATCATTTGCCGTAATGCAATGGCCTGTTCATGCGTCCTGTGGACATGCTAACTTCCACCAACCAACCTGCCAGACACATGCAGTGGAGTACATCCTTTGTACTTGATGCAGGGTGTCTGACTTGGACTGTGCAGATGTCAGATGCTCCGCAGGGACATGAGTGCCCATTCATGCTCCATGTGCATTCCATGCATGCCCCTATGTGTCCTTGACTGGATGATCATTGTAGTACGTATCCAGGGTGACCTACATTTCATGGCATTTCATCAGCCTTCCCATGGACACTGTGGCTCAGTCCTGCATCCCACACGTTTAGGGTGTGACAGTCTGTGTGGGTCACAGGCCTCAGCCTGTTTCAGGCCCACTGACTATGTCCGACTGGTGTCGTGTCTTCTGCACACATGGGTGTACTACTGAGGGCTCATCATGTGGCCTGCTTACTGCCCCATCATCATCTGCTGTGTTGTCAGTTGACTCAGATGATGCAATTGATGCTAGTCAATACTGTCTGCCGATACACAGGTCTCTGGTCATCCTTTTGATACCATGCAAGGCATCCCTGCATTTCCACTTAGGACGAGGGGTGCTTTGCTTGTAGCCATGCAACCCATTGCATGCACATTGCACGTGAAGCCTGAACTTGACCTTGCACTGCCTTCACGTTTTCTGATACACATCATGAAGTACTTGTACATGTAGATAGTGAGTAACGTACAAATGTTCTGCACTGCATCGAGCCACTTCTGAGTGGTATAACACCCTTCTACATGCCTAAGCACAGTAGCAATGTGAAGTTGACCCGGCATGCATGGCAGGTTCTCTTTTGTGTGTGACATGTCTGCTTGATGTGTTGGCTGTCTGTGTGATGTCTGTGTGTGTGTGTATTTTGTGTGCTTCTAACATGTGTATTGATCTTTTTTTCTCTCTACTTTTCAGATGATGACGCAATGGAGCCGGAGGATGGTGTTGTCATGCCAGGCACAGGATTGTTATCACTACAGCAACTCAGCACAAGTGGGGGTCGTGGGGTGGTAGACCACGAGAACCCACATGTGCTAAAGGTCCATCTTGTCTTTGGCTGGCAATGAGTCCAGCCCAGATGACCACTCTGACGTCCATGTCGAGTTGGATGTGCATCAGGTCCATACGTCAGGGGTGAGTGATTCTGATGTGGACACTCCTCTGTCCGCGACACCTGCACTGAGGGGTCAGACAGTGGTGGGACCTCTGCCTGTGGTGGATCGGGACGCAGGGTCACCCTCCACACCAGTCGCTGATAGGCTTGGGTCATCACGTTGAAGGAGGCATGTAGTCGTGCAGCCGCGAGCGGTGCCAACCCAACGAGGATGGCCGGTCCTTGGGTCCCGCAGGTGTCAAGCCCAGCAGCACGGTGGCCGCACGCCACCGAGGTATACTGAGTGGGAGCAAGACATGACTGCCAATTGAGAATGCCAGGGGGTAGCAATGGAAAACATCGCTGTGAGCATGGAGCATGTGGCACAATCCGTGCTCCCCCCTGCCAGGCAGGTGCTTCTCCAGCAGCGGGCGGCACAGTCCCACTCTCTCATGCTGGGCGTGGCAGGCTCAGACAGAGCATGCCGGGCTGAAATTTTGTCTTTGCATCAAGCAATTGCTGCTCACGCAGAGGCACACATGGAGGCCCTGAGGGCCGAGTATGAGTCCCTCAGATCCACTCTGGGTGTTCTCTTGATGTCCCAGAGGGCGCGGTCAGAGGAGAGGTTTGCGCAGCTTGAGCGTACCATCTCGGCTGAGCTACATGCTTGCCGGGAGGTGCATCAGTTATCCAGCCAGGCCTTGCAGGAAGAACTCCATGTTACACGTGTTACCTTTCAAGAGGAAGCACGCGTATCACGGGAGGTTCTGCATGCAGACCTACGTGTCATCGCTGCACAGAACCAGGCTCACCCGTCCGGCAGACTTGCTGCCGACGAGGGGCAAGCTGCGGCTAGGCTTGGTCGGGCTCCTGTGCCACGTCCTCCTTTTCAGGAAGAGCCAGACTCGGACGACGAGGTTTCTCTCACACAGGTCGGGCTGTACAGGCGTTGAGCCCATGGAGGTTTTTTTTTCCCCAACATCATCGCATGTGGGTGTTGAGCTGCACCCTGTAACTCCCCCCTCCTGGGTGCCCCCCCCCCGGGTCGTATGTGGCCATTTTAATTTTTCTTTTTAGTTTAGTTAGTTAAAATTCGATTTGATAGCTTAATTAGGTAATGTAGGTTTTTTATAGTTAGTGTAATTAGTTAATATAGTTTAAAATTGCTTGTCTATTATGATTTCATGTGACGGTGTGGTGCATTGTGGCAAAGCATCCACTGTCTGTTCCAGCTGGGCCCTTCAAGCTTGTCTCGTGTATGTGTTTGCAGCTTGGGGTCCTGACTCACATAGGCCACTCCTGCTTCCCTTATACATGGGCTCGCAAGGATGGTTCGGTGTTACAGTCTATTTCACAAGGGCTTTGGACTGTCATATCTGTGGCCTGTCTGCTGCTGTACTACTTGTGTTAAAACCCCTAGTGGGGATTGTAGGGGTCTTATCGACAGCATTTCAGCATTAGAAATGGGTGGTTTCAGGAATCAGGTGTCCATTAATTGCTATGCATTGTGTTGTATGTTTATTTTCTTTAAAGTACATGTGCTTGATGCACTTCATGCTGTAGAAAGTGTCTGCCACCCTTTGCCTGTCTAAGTCACACTGATGGTGGGATGGAATCTGATGTACGTCTCTGACATGGTCCAGTCACAACCAGCATGAAGAGACACGCACAGGTGACTTTCCTGCATTAATTTTGTGTTTTGTGCCCTTTCTGCAGGAGAATGAGCCTCCAGACCACCTTTTCCGGCAGACATGGGCCAGTGTACGTCTGGCAGCTGGCCACATTCGGTGGTGCAGACATGCGCATGTGTGCGCTAGCAGTGCCACAGAGCTTGTGCTCATACATCCAACAGAAGCAGACGTGTTTCCAGGAACTCCATGCCAGGTGAGCAGCACAAGGGGCACACACCACAGCCAACCTTCCACTAGGCCTGTTGCACATGCGTGCTAAGTAGCGCCACTGACGGTGAGCTTGGACAGTTATTGGTGTTGAAGCACACTGTACAGCTAAGATGAGTTGGTGGACACATGGCAAGTTGCTTTCCAAGTTGTCAGGGGCACATGCAGGGGCTGTCGGACACATCCTCCAGTCCAGCATGCTCCATTAAAGCAGATGTATAAGCCCATTAGCGTTTAAAGCCTGGAAAAATAGAGCTGTGCACAGGGGCACCCAGCGAGGGACAGACTGGTGTGCAGTGCATATCATTTGCATGTTCAAATTGACACATGCACTACCTCTTTTATTTGGGGGATGCCAGAACACTACTTGTAATGAAGTCGTACCTTGCTATATGCGTGTAGCTGCTTACCCAGGGACCATTGCATGATGTGTGAATCTTGACACATTGCTCTTCCATTTGCCACGCGCCCACATGCGCCTGACTTACTCCATTGACAGTGTATGAACCATCACGGGGGAGTCTTACGTATGGGTACCAAGCAGCAGACAAGTGTGTTTGTTTGTGGAGGAGTTACTTGCTTTGGGGCATGTATAGTGGTGTGTGTGTGTGCAATGGACACACACAGATTAGTAACTCTTACTATCGTTGCAGCATTGAACTGCTCCTGTTACCAGACCTGAGAGTGCGCAGGCAGGAGGCCAGCACTCACCACAGAGATATGTCTCTCTTTGACTTCCATTTGAGTCATTTGGTACAATGTGCATGATGTACATGGTTTATCCGATTGTATGTGTTATTGTGAATAGTAGATTTTTGTCTTTTCCCTACTTTCCCTTGACAATCCAACTCCCCTCTCCTGCCCCTCTTTCCGGTTATCCAGAATATCAATGCCTGTCCAGTCAACATATCCCTGACCCTCCTTCCCCACTGTGGTCTCAGAGGCCTGTGTAAGTTTGACCTTGCAGGCGCCCAGACCACGGAGGGGGTGGTTGGTTCGTGCCACTCCTGCACGTGGACACCAGAGCAGTGACACTACCCATCAGCTGGTGCTGCATCATTGTATATTATGTAGAAAACATGGTACACATCCTGTTGTAGCATTGTTTAAGTGTGCTAACTTGGTTGTTCCATCATTGTGTTTGTACATGTGCTTTGAAATTTACTGCTACTTTAAGTCATATACTGGACACTCTTCTAGTGTTTTTTGCTCCCTACAGGCTTTTTGGCTGGCTTGTGTGTTTGGCTTCTTTGAGTTCTCTTCGATTTGGTATTTTTGCCAGTCAGGGTAGCCTCTGAGGGTGCTGGACACTATTTACACGCAAGGTGGTAGATGGAGATAAAGGGGTAGGGTGATCCTATGGCCAGGTAGACTTCAAGGAAGAATGCTACATACCCCAGCCACAGTTGTTCAGTAGTTCATGGTGATATGTGAATGAAGGAGGGTGTTTGGTTGTTGGACAGTTGTCGCGGCCTGCAGTGTGATGGGCACCCTAACATTGTTATTGTGGTGACCTATGTACATGATGTGTTCTGCTGGTGAATGCCTGTTCCTGTGTTGTGTTTACCTTTCAGGTGTGAGGGGATTGGTGTGTTTTGACATGCTGGGGTGTGCACATGGGCAATGTTCACATGTGATGTGTAGAGGACACTGATGGTCACTTGATTGGACATGCATGTATTGAGTGCATGTCCCTACTGACACACACAGTCGCACTATACTCCACCACATGTACATCCAGACTTCCATGTCCAAATGTGCACACATTTTGCCTTCTGGGGACCACTGTGTCCCTGTAGCACATGATCTATGACCATTTGTGGATCCTGTACATGCGTCAATTGTTTATTTATTTATTTATTTTGTCAGTTTCATGTAATGCTCAAGTTGTGTCTCTGACACAATGGCTGGTCACTATGCTGTGTGTTGAGCAGTGTGTTGGAGGAGATGCACACAGCACACATATTCAGGAGTAGGGATTTTGCCTTGCCCAATGTGCTTGTGAACAGGCATTGATTGATATGTTCATGCTACTACTGTTGGAATGCATTTGGGTATGACTTGTTTTGTGTGAGAGGTTGTTGGTCAGTCATTTAATCAGATTCCATGACAGGCGTCATTGTGTGAAGGCAATTTCCATTTATCACATGTCACTTCGTATATTATTGGTAATGTGTTGACCTTTTGCTATTGCTTGCCATGTGATGGTGTGTCAAACAAGGGTGATGTGGTTTAGGAGGGTTTGGATGACATACTAGGGATTGTGATGGCCTGTTTTGCAGGGGTGTGTGATGCACACCTTGCATGTGTTCCTTTTGGTCACACACGATTGTTCATGTTTTAGTAGCTAGGGATGCACACAATGTAGCACTTCCATGGCAACATTCTCAAGGTGGTAAGGTTGTGACAGTTGACTGTCTCTTTGTCATCATCGATTGTCACCTGGTATGTGCCAGGCCTGTGTGCACTCCGCAGGGGTGGGGGTTTAGGTGAAGAATGTAGCCACAAGCTGGGTCCGGGCTGCCTTGCCACGTGCCCTATCCTCTCCCATGGGCAGCGCCTGTGCCTTTGGTTGGGGATGTGGGGGCACCACCATGTCCACCAGCACGCCCTGCTGTGTTGCAACATTGTGCAGGACACATGCTGCCACAATGATCCTGCACACTACTGGGGGTGGATAGAGTAGCTGCCTGCCAGAGCGGTCAAGGGAGCGGAAGCGTGACTTTAGCACTCCGAATGTGCGCTCCACTATGACCCTGGTTGCAATATGGGCAGCCTTGTATTTTACCTGGGGTGGTATGGTGGGGTTCCAGATTGGCGTCATCATGTGGTTGCTCAGAAGATAGGCACTGTCCCCTGGAGAGGTGATAATGGTTGTGATTATTGGGGTTTGTGTATTTGTCTGTGTGTGACATGCATGCATGTGCACGGGCATTTGTACTCACCTATGTGTCGCCATGCTGCCCAGCTTCCAGGGCCCGGCTCAGGGCGGACATTCTGTATATAAAACTGTCATGGGTGGAGCCTGCGTAGTTTGCATAGACAGAGGTGATGATTCTCTTTGCATCGCATACCACCTGCACGTTGATGGAATGCCAGTGCTTGCGGTTTCGATAGATGTGCTCAGTGGCCCTAGGTGGACGTAGGGCCACATGGGTGCAATCTATGGCACCAAGCACTTTGGGGAAGTGTGCCAACCTGTAAAAGTCCTGGACTACGGCCTGCCTTTCTGCGGGTGTTCTGGGCATGTATATGTGCCTGCGGACTGAGGGGCGCACAGTCATGATTGCCAACACCTGGTGTAGGCAGCGTGACTGCGTGGCCTGTGAGACCCCCCTGCTATGGCAGTAGTCTGCTGAAATGACACAGTGGCCAAAAAATGCAGGACATTGAGCACCTTCTCCAAGGGGCTCAATGCTTGGGAGCAGAGGGTGGGGGATGTAAGGTCATCTTCCCACTCCCTGACCAGGTCTAGGATGATACGAGGTGGAAACCTATACCTGCCATAGACCTGGTCGCCAGGCATCCCAAAAAGGCTAGTCTGGGGGGAAAAATGCGGGCCCGGGCTATTCTCCTCCTCCTGCGGTGTCCCACGATCAGTGCTGCGCCAAATGGGGCATTCATCGTAGCTGTATATGCGTGTTTGTTGTTTGTGCGCACTTTTATACTGTGTGCGGGGACGCTTACGCCTGCCTCCCTGTGGCGGACGTGCTGGCGCCTGAGCGCGTCTTTTAACGTGCGCTTGTTTCTCGTATTTGAATCCATGAATACGAGTTGTTCACGTGCGTGTGGGCGTTCCGTGTATTTCCCTGCAGTACTTCCCCAGTTAAGCCTTCTTTTTCACGCGTTGTTCCCCATTCCACATGTTACGCCCCGTGACCCGCCCCATTTTTGGTGTGTGCGCCGATGTTGTGCGCTTTCCCTGTGCGCGTCACGCACGGTGTTCGGGTTGTTGCAATGAAGTGTGCGCCCGTGTGCGCCACACACGGGATTTGGCGCACAACCAGTGGAAAACACGCGCAGGCCCTTCCTTGAATTGCATGCGTGCACGTGCGCTTGCTTTTTCACGCTTGTGCCACCTTGCGCCAGTTTGCGCTGAGATTTTCGGCGCACGTTTGTTCCATGAATCGGCCCCCTAATTACCTTGAGACTGTTCTTGTGGGGGCGTACAACTCAAAAATTGAGAAGTAGAAGGGTGAAACAATACACCTTCAGCATAGCTGCAAGAAGAGCGAAAAAGATAGCCTTTCAGTCGCTCGCAGTACCAGAGGTAAAAACGGATAGGGAAGACTGAGACAACACCACCGTTGGTAAGTCGCAGAGTAAATGGGGGAACTACCTCCAAAATTGTAGGAGTCTACGAAAATGGTGAAGAGGCTGCGCCGGGGTCTTAGTATAGGTGAAGGACGGGTGAACCTCTATAAACGGTCCTCAGAACAGGTCAGGGCTAAGTGGCCTGTAGGTGTAAAGGTAAAAGCTCCAAATGTAACACTCACTCTAAATCACAATATTCAGGAAAATCAAATGTTAGGTAAATTGAACATTAGGTAAATCAAAAGACTATACTTTAAGTGATCTGTCTGCCATGTAGGCAGGCCAATTCTGGGTGAGCAGTGGAGCGGACGTGTCTCGGTCGACAACTTGACCGTAGTGCTACAGATGTAGCACCATTATTTCTAGTGATAGAAGAGCGGTGAATAGAGATCAGTAAGGAAAGCTTCACACTCAGTGGCCGTATACTTTAAAAGGTTGGTACACAATAAATCAAAACATATGTACCTTAAATGGACAAGCAAATAGGCAGGGCTCACAGTGTTGGAGTGGACAGCCGTTCACAAAGTTCAGCTCCCCCGCTGAGGGAGAAAAAGAACCTTTGATATAATACTGTGCGGTTAAGGCTACAATGTGCCGGTTCGCTAGAACTGCCATAGTAGCATAAGCGCAAGACGATCATTGAAATGGAGACTTACCTTAGACGTGTGCGAAAGGATGGCACGGGGGGATCCTCACGATGTCTCTGATTGAAGAGTGCGGAACTATTAGCAGCCGTGATGAGTGCCGACAATTCAGATTTTCAACACATTCGTTACTGAAAGTCATAATTCTATTAAAGACACGTAGGCGAATGATTATGCTTTCTCTACAACTTTACTGTTCAGCAGCAAAGAAAAGACAAAAATGAATAACAGTACAAAACTAATAAAAAACTACAATAACCATGAAGTTTTTGAGTTTTGTAATCCATCTCCATTGGTCTCCCAACTGACCATGTGATTCAAGAAACCAAACAACAAACAAGTCCTCAAATAAAACCTCTAGTCCTCTTTCTATTCCCCCTCTTTCTTTGATCCTGCGAGGTTGTGTTCAGTACTTCTTTTAATATTCTCTCTGCATCCTAACTCAGATCCCGGATTGCTTGTTGTCCGTCGCCAATCCTATAAAAAATATAAATTCAGAAAGGTGACTATAGACCGAAGAAACGGGTGGGACAATCGTATACATAAGTACAATAACTATATCTTCAATAAAAAACCATCACAAATATTTTCTGATAAGCAGTAAATATAACACATAAAACATGATACAATATAAATTTCTACATTCATACGATTGATAGGGTGGGATAATCCTTTGCCTCCGTGTCTTTAATAGAATTATGACTTTCAGTAACGAATGTGTTGAAAATCTGAATTCTATGTCAAGACCGGAGGCTTGGATTATGCTTGTTCAAAGCTTACTTACCACTACCGATGTTGCACTTTCCATGGGTTTAAAATTGAAGGTTTTAAAAGTCGATTCATTCGACCAATCTGCAGCTCTCATAATATCCTCTACTCTGGCTCCTATATTATACGCTTTAGTAGCCATCGCTCCACTAGAGGAGTGGGCGCCATATCTCTCAACATCTATGCCCGCTTGTACCATCACCCATCTAAGCCATATAGCTATAGTGGCCGGTGTAACTGCTTTATAAGGCCTACAAATCGCTATCAACAATTGTGACTTTCCCGGGGGCCTAACCTCCCTCGTCATCTCCTCATATGCCGCTATGCATCTGACTGGACACAATTGTGGTTGAGTTGGGAAAGACTCATAGGAAATAGATCTCAAACCTGTTTTGGTCCTCTTTGTTATAAGGAAAGTCACTCCGTTTGGACCTATACTCTTCCTGTCAACTTCCAGAGCCCTAACATCAGAGTATCTCTTGAATGCTAAAAGACATTTGCCTGAAATCGCTTTCCGTGACAACTCTTGATTATCCGGCCAAGATAAAAATAGTTTCAAGACTGTATCTACATCCTACAACTGATTATACTTAACACTAGGGGGTCTTAACATCCTTACTCCCCTTAACAATCTACAGATCAAAGGATGTTCACCAATCGCTAAGCCCTCTACTCTAGGGTGCCCCGCAGATATCGCAGATCTAGCTGTGTTGCTAGTCCTGTAAGCCTTCCCCTGTGCTGCCATCTGAGCTAAAAAATTGGCCACATGACCTACATCCGCTCTATCGGGATGAATATTCCTTTCCAAACACCAGCTATTCCATCTATCCCATGCTGATCTATAAGCCTTGTGAGTCCCTGGGGCCCACGATTCGTTAATGATGTTCTCAGCCTCATTCAATAGTCCTGGCCTAGCCCAAGATCTCCTGAAATCGCCCACGCTATTAGTCTGAGTCCTCCTGACCTCACTAGCAGATGACTGCGATCTCTGGGATCTCGTATGATAAATTCTGTGTTGGGTAGAACTACTGGGTTGTGATATGTCAGTTCTAGTAGACTGGGAAACCACGCCTGCCCCTTCCACTCCGGCGTAATCAAAATTAAGGCTGCTTTTTGACGCCTCACCTGAGCTAGCGTCCTCGCTAACATGGAGAAAGGAGGAAATGCATAATTCGTGTGGTGTTCCCAAGATTGTAGGAAGGCATCTGTCGCCTCCACTTCCGGATCCGGTCTCCAGCTGAAGAACCGAGGATGCTGTCTGTTTAGCCTCGATGCGAATAGATCGATCTGGCAAGGACCCCATCATGTCATAATTTTCCGGAACACCACCTTGTCCAGCTTCCAATCGCTGGCTTCTCTGAGGTATCTCGAGTTCCAATCGGCCACTTCGTTCATCTGACCCGGCAGATATTCCGCCGTCACTGAGACTCTTCTCACCAGACAGAGTTCCCAGAAATCTTTTGCTAGTTCTGCCAATAGCCTGGATCTCGTCCCCCCCAGTCTGTTGATATACCTGACTGCGGAGACATTGTCCATCTTTAAAAGAACGCAACATTGTGCTTTCTCCTGGGTCCAGCATCTCACTGCAAAGGACCCCGCTAACAACTACAGGCAGTTGTTGTGGAGTCTTGTCTCCTGGTCCGACCACCTGCCCCCCTGTCGACAGGTTCCCGCATCGGGCTCCCCACCCCCATCTGCTGGCGTCGGATTCGATAATAAGGTCCGGGGATGAACCAAATATGGCTCTCTCGTTCCATGCATCCATATGAATGAGCCACCATTCTAACTCCTCTCTCACTTCCTGAGAAATAATCACTTTTGATTCGTATGAAACGCCCCTCCTGAGGTGAGAGATCTTCAGCCTCTGGAGTGCTCTGTAATGCAGGGGGCCTGGAAATATCGCTTGAATTGATGCCGCTAGGCGGCCCACCAATCTCGCGATGTCCCTCAACGACAGTTCTCCCTTCGCTAGAGTGTGTCTCAGCTGCTTCTTGATATCGTACACCTTGTGAATGGGTAAACTGAGAGTTCCCTGTATCGAATCCACTATGAAACCCAGAAACTCTATTGACTGAACAGGTACTAAACTGGACTTCTCCCAATTTATCAGGAACCCCAGACTCTCTAACACCTCTAATATTATCTGAATCTGCTCTATCAACATCTCCTTCTCTTGACACATTAGACATATGTCGTCTAGATAAATTATCAGTCTTATCCCCTGAGCTCTGAGATGAGATACCACGGGTTTCATCATTTTGGTGAAACACCAAGGTGCCGATGCCAGGCCAAAAGGCAGACATCGAAACTCCCAAATCGTTCTCTCCCATATGAACCTCAGAAATTTGCAGTGTTCCTCTGCTATGGGAATAGTCAGGTATGCATCTTTCAAATCTATTCTGGCTACCCAATCTCCCTGAATGAGGGTATCTATTAACAGATGTATCCCTCCAATCTTGAAATGTCTGTACACTACGTAGCTGTTTAGACCTCTCAGATTTATGATTGGTCTTGTCTTGCGTCTTCCTTTTACTATGAACATATTGCTAATGTAACCTCCTACCCGACCTGTAGCGGGTCGTATAGCTCTTTTGTTTTCCAAACCCCGTAATTCTCTTTCCAGTAAGGCCTTGTCTTCCCTGTTCATCTCTAAACATTTTGGCGATTCTCTCTGATATGGAGTTTCTATAAAATCTATATAAAAACCTTGAGCAGTCTGAAGTACCCAGGGATCCCCTGAAATGTTCAACCAATTTTCCAAAAATGTAGTAGTTCTCTTCCCTACCTCTGGGGTCATAGAATGTGGGTATGATCATATCACCTGGGTTACTGTGTTGACGCTCCCCTCACCAGATTCTGCCTCTTCCCCTACTCCTCGATGGGAAGAAAGGCGTTTGTCTGTGCTCTTCTTGTTCGCGCCAATTTGCTCTGTCTTGAAAGGATCGGTTGAATTGGAACCGGCCAGCCGAGCGACCCTGCCTCTGCTGGCCCGTCCAAAAATCTGCCTCCCGAAAACTCTCTTCAGAAAGAAAGGCTGTGAAAGAATTTACAAATTTGGTGAGCTCCTTGATAAAGGAGTCCCCAAACAACTTTCCCTTCGCCGACGAGGCTGATTCTGAGGAGGCTAATTCACGTAAGTTTGGGTCGATCTTTACTAACAAAGATCTCCTCCTTTCGGTGGTTATAGCATGATTAGCATTACCCAACATGCATATCGCCCTTTGGGCCCATCCTATAAGAATTGCCGGATCTATCGACTCCCCTTTTACTTTTGCTTCTTCTCCCATCTGGAGAATCTTTGTGAGGGGTCCCGTCATATCAAGCATCTTATCCTGGCATGATCGCCAGGATCTATCCAGGCCTTTCCTCACATCTTTTGTAAACGTACTCATAAAAGTTATCATTTTTTCATCTATGACAGGTGTATCGGCCGCACCTTCAGGTAGGAGTGGTCTGGGGCATTCCGCCCTCATCTTGCTTCTAGCCTCTTTGGCTAGCGGCACCCTCAGGTGTTTTTTTAAATATGCCGCAATTCTTTTGGGTGGTTCCCATTCTGATGATCTGGGATGGATCAGTGCTTCCGGATAGAAATCCTCATCATCCGCACCGTCCTCTTCCGCCTCCTCCTTCTTCCTTTTTTTTAACACCTCATGGCTTTCTTCCCCTGAAGATGATATCGATAGGACTTCCTACTCTTCAGGATAGTCCTCCTCCCACTCATTCTCACCCTCATCTGAGGTATTAGATGATTCTCGTCCCCTGCTAGGCACCGCTTTACCTTTTCTCTTCCTTTTTCCACCTTTCTTTCCTGGTGGAGTGCCTAGGGGGGTGTGGGCTTCCTCCGCCCTAAAGGCTGATTTACTGCCCCCTTTGGATTTCATCCGAGCCTTAATGCCCTTGACCTCCTCCAGGCTCTGAGAGAATCGGAGCCAATCCTCCATCAGCGCTCTTTGCTGAGAATCATGTCCCAGTGAAGCCCCCAGGGCTTTGTGGAAGACATCAGTCATGGCTGTGTGGCTCCTCTTTTGGCTAACACTAGCCTTCCCCTCATCACTGGAGGAACTCATGATTCTCAGGCCCTGGGGAATGTAAGAATCTTAATGGTATGTAAAAATAAATATATATGTATATATACCAGGGATTAGTCAACTCTCTCAGTACAGAGAGCCAAAATCTGTCAAGAATGTAATATCTTCCCTGGTTCTGGATATATAATAAAGAAATAATAATATCAAATGGCAGGTTTTACCTGGGACTGTGCCCGTATAAACTGCGGTATCTCTGGTAGCCTGCAGGGGCGCTGTTGGACGCTTGAAACAGGACGCTACATTCGTTCGAACGATGCGTGTTGTTTTGGAATCGAAAACAGCAAAAAAGGATTCCTGTTTAATAACACCGTCAACTTGCGTAACACTCTTGATCTTTCAAAACTCGGAACGGAAGAAGAGAGCGCTGGAACTACGCGGTCCTGTCGCGCTCCTTCTTCAATGCCGCAGTGCCCTCTTCGACGGGTCCGTGAAGCTGCGGCCGCCGGTGCACCAGCCCCGTCGCGGCCGTAACTTCGAGAGCCGCCCGTGTTGTAGCGGATATGCTCCGCCTGAAAAGGCATGTGCGCTTGTATAACAAATAACAAAATTATATCGTCAATACACTCACACAATGCATTCACACCATAATAAAGAGAAAGTACTTAACTCGCTGCCGAGCAGCAAAGAAAGAGGGGGAATAGAAAGAGGACTAGAGGTTTTATTTGAGGACTTGTTTGTTGATTGGTTTCTTGAATCACATGGTCAGTTGGAAGACCAATGGAGATGGACTACAAAACTCAAAAACTTCATGGTTATTGTAGTTTTTTATTAGTTTTGTACTGCTATTCATTTTTGTCTTTTCTTTGCTGCTGAACAGTAAAGTTGTAGAGAAAGCATAATCCGAGCCTCCAGTCTTGACATAGAACTGATAATCTTGCGCCAGCGTTGTAGGTACTAGGGTAACAGGGCTATCCAGAGTCCCTTGTTACTGTCTAGGGTACTGATGGAACGGGACTCGGAAGGGATTACGCGGCAGCCATCTTGGAATGGACAGCGCTGCATGGCTCGTGGTGCGGTACATCCGTAAGATGTAAGGGCCTTTAATACCAACTTTACAAGTGAGTGGACTGTCAAATGTGGACATGTTCATTTCGCGGATTACCAATGCAATCAAGGGTGAATCACAATTAATAAATCAAGAGTCAGCAATAGTTCCTCGCTCTGAGAAACACATTAATGAAAATCCACGTTAAGTAGCCTGATCACAGACAGCGAGACAGAGTTCAGAGCGTAACTGGGACACGTTCTATCCACAAAGTACAAGAGACCAAATGCGTGTAGTTAACAAGTAACCAGTACAATATACGTCATAAATGGGAGCTCAAATCATACTGTGTGACATAATCGCTGGGTCCATAGTGAAAAGCCTATTTACAGTGAGTGACAGAGTCCAAGGGAGTGCCATTAATCCCCAACAGACAAATGCATACTTCATTCAGATAATCAACATTTCCCAGGTCGTGGATGGAAACTTAAAACCCATGTATTAATGTGAAAAAAATGTGTGAAGGGGTAATGTCATAAATGTTTAGTAAAAAAGGTCCAAGCACCATCACTATCTGCCTGACTAGTCTCAGTTCCTTATTTTATTTATTTATTTATTAACATTTATAGAGCGCACAGCAGCCCTTATGGATTGTGGCTCTGTTACAAAGACTTGTTTGTTACAATGAAAGTGTTAAGCATATTGGTTACAGCCAAACGCTGGCATATTAGTTACAAACAAAGCTGGCATAATGGTTACAGGGCAGCTGCTTTAGTTTAGCGGTTACAAGAAGCATGGTACATATGGTATAGGCAAAGTTACAGTTGGGGTTAAGTGCAGTTGAAGTTATATACACACATAACTTGTATTGGGTGAAGTAGTTGATGGTAACTTTCATGATTTTAGAAGTTATTGGAGCAGCAGAGGGGCAAGCAGTAGTAATGCTAGGGGAACGAGAGAGGTTAGTTGAACAGGGTGGTCTTGAGGGCTTTGCGAAAGATGAAGAGGGATGGTTCCGTTCTGAGTTTGTTGGGGAGGGCATTCCAAAATTTGGGAGCAATGTGTGGGAAGCCTAGACCTCCGCCGTTAGCTCTTTTGATAGGAGGGACTTGCAGTTGGTTGGGTGACTTCTTTTAGGATGGGTCAAGCTGACTATGTTGATTGTTTCCGCTAGGTAGGATGGCGCTGTGAGACTCAGGCATTTGTGCATGATAGTAAGAAATTTGAATTTGACCCGCTCTTTAACTGGTAGCCAGTGAGCAGCTCGCCTGGCTAGAGTTATGTGTGCTCTTTTGGGTATGCTGAGAGCTGAACGCAGTGCATTGTTCTGCACTATTTGGAGTCGGTTGAGGTTGGTGTTGCAGTAATCCAGTTTAGATCCGATGGTAGCACGGGCAGTGGCGAGGCAGTTTTGAGGGGAGAGGAAAGGTTTGATGGTGTTAATGAGTTTAGTGGTGTGGGCCGAGGCCGAGGTAATCGCGCTCACCTGAGGAGTCATGGAGAGTGTTGAGTCTAGATAGATGCCAAGGGTTTTTACGGTGGAAGAGACGGAGATGATGGTGTTGTCAACAGTGAAGTTGACATATTTTTTGCTTAATTTGGGCAGGATTTCTTTGGGACCCAAGAGTATAATCTCGGTTTTGTCCCCGTTCAGGCAAAGGCCATTTATTGACATCCAGGTTTGTATGGTGGTGTAAATTTGGAGGAGGGCCGCTGCGTCTTGGTCGTAGTCACCAGAGAGGGGGAGCAGTACCTGTGTGTCGTCGGCATAATTAGTGTATGCTATGCCGAGCGAGTCTAGTAGGTCAAACAGAGGCTTGGTAAAAAGGTTGTAGAGGGCGGGGGCAGTGCATGATCCTTGAGGTACTCCGCAGTGTATGGTGTCAGGGGATGCGTTGGCCTGGTCAGAGTAGACTTTCATGAGAGCCTTCAAGGAATGAGGTCAACCAGTATGTGACTTCTTTGGAGAAGTAAGCAGCGTTGGAGAGGTGGGAGGTCAGGATGTTGTGATCAACGAGATCAAACGCTGCAGAGAGATCTAGGAGAAGTAGGAGGGCAGGTTTGCCTTTGTCCATGATGCTAGTGATTTGGCTTTTAAGATATAGTAGGGCTGTTTCAGTCCGGTGACCTTTCCGGAAGCCTGATTGTCTATTGCCCAGATTTTCGTTGGTTTCTAGATAGTGTTGAATTAGGGAATAGGCGGCTTTGTCAAGGATTTTTAGGAGGAAGGATACAGTGGTGATGGGGCTGTAGTTGTTGGGGCAGGTGGGATCAAGGGAGGGTTTCTTTAATAGGGGGCGAACCCACGCTTCTTTGAGGCTTTGTGGTACAGTTCCAGATGACGAGGCATTAATGAATGCTGTAATGATGGGGTAAGAGTGTCAGCGTATTCTTTGAGGACGGTGGGGGGGCAAATGTCTCCTTTGCAGGTGGAAGGTTTGATGTGTTGGAGGAGATCATAGACTTCCCTTTCTGTAACTTCTCTGAAGGAAAAGAGTGGAGTGTCAGGATGAAGAGGGGGGGTGAGCGTGGGTGAGCTTCCCTGGTTGGGAAGGGCTTTGCGTTGAGAGTGGATTTTTGCTTAAAGGAGCTTGATTTTGTTGAGGAGGGCTGCTAGAATGCTGGAGCACCAGACTCCATCTTTCAATATTTTGTCTGATTTGGTGGGAGGGGATATGAGATCTTTGAAAATATTGAACATTTCCTTGGTTTTGGAATTGGCATTCATTATTCTGAGATTAAAAGATTCGGATTTGGCTTTGTAGATAGCTTTTTTGTATGTAGAGGCGCTAGCTTTAAATTCCAAAAGGGTGGAGGGAGTGGGGGAAGATTGCCATTTAGCTAGGGCTAGGCGTTTGTGGTTGCGTAGGAGTGCTAACTCCCCTGTAAACCAGGAATTAGTGTGCATAGACTTCTTTTCTTTCTTGTCCTCTAACGGAGCTATGGTGTCAATAGCATTGGCAAGAGTGTGGGAGTAAATGTTGGCGAGTGCAGTGGGGTTGTGGGTGAAGGGCGGCTTGAGTTCGGGAATGTCTAGAAAGGGGAAGAGGTTGTCCTTGTTGAGTTTCTTAGAACTTCTGACTTTGGCTGGAGGGGCGTACGAGAGTACTTTGGTGGAGGGCTTAGTTGGGATAGTAAATTGTATGCAATGGTGGTCTGTCCATGGGAGGGCTGAATTATTGGTTTTGGTAGTTGAGCAGTTGTGGTCAGTGACCCAGTCAATGGAGCGACCTTTGCAGTGCGTCGGTTTTGAGATTCTGTGGAAAAATCCTAGGTCAGTGAGGTTGTTGGCGAATGAGGCGGCTGGTTTGTCCTTAGGGTCATGAAGGCCTAGATTGAGGTCTCCTAGAAGAAGGGTTTGGGTGGAGCTTTTTAGGTTGTTTCTAAGAATTTGTAGTAGGTTCTTATCGTAGTCAGGGGTTGTGCCAAGTGGACGGTAAGTGACAATGATGTTTATGGTGCAGTTAGGGGAGAGTGTAAGCTTAGCATAAATGAGGTCTGCGCTATTTTCCCATTGTTGTTTGCATAATCTGATTGAGAGGATTTCTTTTACGATGATGGCTACGCCTCCACCTTTGGAAGTCGTGCGGTCCTGTCTCAGAATGGTGTAGCCTGCTGGTAATGTGAGAGAGATGGCTGGGCCAGAGGCTTCATGTAGCCAAGTTTCAGTGACTGCTAGCAGGTCGAGGTCAAGGGAGCTGAAGAGGTCATTAATTTCTAGGGCGTGCGCCGATAGGGAGCGGGCGTTAATGAGGGCACATTTGAGGGTAGTGGTGCTTGTAGGATTGCTGTGAGTGGAGGTGTGTGAATTGGCGTCTGTTAGGCAGAATCCTGTGCAGTTCCCTTGGGGACCACTGCAAGAAGATTAAGACTACAGGAGTAAGCAGCAAACCCAATTGGTAGCAGTCTGCACCACCCAGATTTACCTGGTAGCTGTGGCTGAGCAGTCAGACTTCTCTCAAGAGTAGGGCAGTATATAGAGTATACACAATAGGGCCAAAAATGCAGTAGAGCAAACAAACACTGACCAGAGCTTTGCATCAAAAGTATATAATTATTTATTTAAAACACACTTTAGATAATACACTAGCACTCTAAATCAAAAGCAAGTTAAACACAGTCAGGTAAAGTATAAACACCTCCCTTGATAATTATTAGACAAGTCAGGGTTAAAACGCCACTATTTGTTAAAACAGATGTGAGCGCGTAACCTAGATGGCACTCCAATAGTTAAGTTAAAGGGAGAGAAAAAGGCAGGGCATAGAAATAAAACAGTTCCCAACACTTTTAGAAGTTCAAAGCAAGGGAGTAAAGGCAGTATACACTGTAGAGCCAAAGTTCATAGGCCAGGCCCACTTTAAATGGAGCAAAGCAAAATTTGCCCAAGATCACACAGTTTAAAATGCAAGTCTTTGCAGAATGTTCAAAAGAGGTTGGGTGATTCAAGAAGTAAACTTAGAAGGTCTGGAGCCAACCCAGATGGAAAGCCAAGGATTTAAGGGTCACCTTTAGTAATCCGTGGAAAGGGAGGCCAGGCAGAACACAGTACCTTAAAGAGAGAGGAAGCTCCAGTGGTGGCAGTTGTTCCTGGCAGTGGTTGCAGTTTGTTGTTTCGACCAGGGGAAGAGAGGATCTCGTCGAGGAAGAAACTTGGAGTTGTTGCACTGCCCAGGGATGAAACCAGCCGTGGAGTTCGTCGGTTAAAAGGTGCGTTCCTTTTATTCGCGATCAAAGTGGTGATGCTTGGCTATCCAGCCGCCGGGGTGCTTGGCACGGGTGATTCGACCAAGAGACGTCTTTGGAAGGCGAAAGGGGCAAACTGGTTGATCCCACCAGCTCAAAGGAAGAAGACTCGTCCAGCAGAAGATCTTCCCTTGTCGTTGGGAAAGTTGTGAGTTCATTGCAGCAGGGCTCCACCGGTGGTGTCGTCGTTGCAGATGGCTCCGCTTCTTCCCTCTTTGGATTCTTAGGTCCTGTGGCGACTTCTGAAGTTCCAGTCCAAAAGCCCTGCGTTTATGCAGAAAAACCCCCATTCAACAGCCTAGCTGTCACTCAAACATGCTAAGTGGTGAGCCGGGTGGCTCACCACTGGGCCAATCAGAATGGAGTGCGACTTGGGTTGCTAAGGCAACGCAGTCCAGGGTGCCAATTCCCCTCCACACACATCCTGTGGAACCCAGACAGAGTGGCACCATTTGGAGGGCTTCTGTGGAGAAGCCCGCCAAAAAGTGGAACAAAGGGCCCGACCTTGGTTGGAGTTACAGAGACGGAAGCAAACGCCATTTTAGAAAAGAGTTCTGGCAAAAAGACCCAACCGTTGATTTAATATTAAATAAATAAATCAGCGGTATCTTTAACATTGCACCAAAAAGTGGTGCGTTTAAAATCAATGGGAAAATCCCATAGGAAATATTCTGGGGGAATATTTTGCGTGGTAACCAGTGCCACCAGCCAGAAACTCGACAAGGGGGGACTGGATAGTCCCCCCTTGAAAACAGACCCAGGGCAATCAAATTAACCCCTTCCAGTACTTCCACTATATGATGGTTTGTACTGGTTCTGTTTACAATTTTGGACTAGTAAAGTCAATGGTGACTTTACATGCCCTGGGAGACAGTAGTCAGTCCCAGGGTATGGAGTCTATGTTTGGGGGTCACTATGACACCCCTGTGTTACTGCACTGAGGGTGCTGTGTAACACATACACAAAAACAGATGATACCCTATGGAGTAAAAGACGCCATAGCCCATAAGCACACAAAAAGTCAAAGACATACCTCAAATCATGCCTAAGAGTGGGAGGAAAAGAGTCTCACTCTTAGCAGGAGAAAAAAACAAACCCCAAAAATCCAGCAAATCTGCTGGGGGACTCACTAGGTTTGGGAAATTAGCCTTATAAGAGAATCCCTAACAGTGTCCGGGGAAGGCTTGAGGTCAGCCGTGGAGGGCAGAGGGTGCTGGGCTGAGAGAGGAGGTGAGTGGACTGGTAGGCAGGAGTGCTTGGGTTGGGTGAAGGCTGGTGTGATGGGAGTGCGAGAGCAGAGTCTGGAGTTTCTAAGCAGTGTGGAGAGGGGCATGTGGGTGTGCGTGCTGGGGTCTGAGCGAGCCCATAAGCCTAGAGAGTCTGGTGGTGAGGGAGAGGTGGTTAGAGGGTTTGGCTCAGAAGTGGTTGTGGAGCCAGGCTGGCAAGGGTGTTGTCCATAGATAGGGTTGAGGATTTAGAGAAGTGATGCGTGAGTGATAATGAAGTTGAGCCAGAGTGTGGTTAGGATGCAAGTTTGTGCGATGAGGCACGGAGGAGTGGTAGTAGTGTTCGGTATAAGGTGTGGGTGGGGGGAGTTGGAAAGCGTGTCAATGGGTGATGCATTTGTGGGGGTGGGGCGAGCAATAGGGGTAGTTTCAGTTAGCGGACAAGTCAGTGGTAGGGCTCAAGAGGTCGGCGCAATATAAATGGAGAGGCACTAGTAATGTGTTGCGCTGAGTGCGGTCAAAGTATAGCTTGCGTGGGACACAGCGTGGGCAGTACACAGAATAGGCAATGCGGTAGTAGCAGTGCAATTAGTGGATCAAAACAAAGACACAATACAGTGCCATTCGATCGAATCATTCAGGCCGTTGAGATCGCTTCTTATTCTGAAAATCATTTCTTGTTCTAATTTGAGTAATTTGAGATCTGTGTTGGTACCCGGGGCTCCTCGAGATGTTTGTAGAATAGTCCATGTAAAATATTCGAAGTCATGTTGCATGGCCATAAAATGTTTGACCATGGGAGCGTTTTCGATTTTGTTCTTTAAACAACTTCTGTGCTCGGAAATTCTAGTTTTCGCCCTTCTGGTGGTCTTGCCCACATAGGGTAAGCCACATTTACAGTGAATAAGATATACCACATGGTCAGTGTTGCAGTTGGTCATCGTTTTCTGTTGCCAAGGTCTGTTGGTACCAATGTCAACCTCTGTCATCTTCTTGGTGAGTTTACACACCCCGCAATTGCTGCAAGGGTGGTGTCCAACGATAGGTTCCATATCCCACATGGCAGCGATGCTCGGATGAGGGATGAGTTTAGTTTTAAGCTTACTGCTGCTAATCCTATTCCCGATAGAAGTGCTTTTCTTAAAAGCAAAGATGGGTTTGTGCATTGGTTCCTCTTTCGTTTCAAAGATTTTCAAGTGTTCTTTTATTACGGATTTGATTCTCATGCTCTGGTCGGTGAAGGTGTTGACACATACCAACCTATTCTCTGGTTCCTTCTTCGGTCTGCCTTCCAGTAGAGCATCGCTATGGTTATTGGAGGCCTGTTTAGCTGCTTTCTTCACCAATTCTTTAGGGTAGCCCCGTTGGCCAAGTTTCTTGGTCAGTGTTCTTGCTTCAGCTTCGTAGATAGTATTATTGGAGCTGTTCCTTTTCAGGTGCAGGAATTGTCCAAATGGGAGATTGTCCCCGAGATGTTTAACATGGTGACTGGGATAATCCAATAGTGAATTCTTATCGGTCAGTTTGTGAAAAGTTTTGATCTTAAGTACTCCCTGCTGGTGAAAAATGGTCAGGTCAAGGAAATTGGTGGAGAACTTGTCGCTGGTCAAAGTGAATTGAAGGTGCAGGTTAAGGCTGTTCAGCCACTGAAAAAATTATTTCTCTGTCTCTAGCGTCCCCTTCCAATGACCAATATATCATTGATATACCGCTTCCATATGGTAATGTGCTGTTTAAAGGGATTGGTCTCGCTGTATATATGTTTTTTCTCAGAAATCTCCACAAATAAGTTGGCCAAGCCTGGAGCCATGGTGGCCCCCATGGCGGTGCCTTCCACTTGCTGATACAATCTACCATTGAATTCAAAGTAGTTTTTTGTGAGAGCTATTTTGATGCACTAGATGAGAAAAAAGGTCGGCACAGTGTCATGATCTTCTCTCGTCAAGATTCAATAGTTTCCAAGGTAGCCTGCTGGGGAATAGTCAGGTAAAGAGATACGATATCCAGGCCCAGCAGCAGGGAAGTCTCAGGGTCATAAGCACGATTCTCAAACTGATTGATGGCATCCGTAGAGTCTTTTAGATAGGATGTCATCTTTTTCACGTGATCCTTGAGATAGTGATCAGCATTTTTAGAGAGGGGCTCCAGCACAGAATTAATACCTGCCGCTATGGGTCTCCCGGGAGGGTTAGTGAGGGTTTTATGAATTTTGGGGAGACAATAGAACGTGGGGATGGTCGGTTTAGTGTTGATGAGGAACTCAGATTCTTGCTTAGATATCTATCCGCAATCCCTTGCTTTTAAGACATTGTTTGTAATCTGTAGTAGCAGAGTTTTAGTTGCGTCTTCATCAAGTGGCATATAGTAACGGTCGTTCGAGAGTTGGCCTTCACATTCCTTAATGTAATCTTCCCTGTTGAGGATCGCTATTGCACCACCTTTATCAGCCTTTTTTATCAAGATGTTAGTGTTGTTGGCCAAAGATTGGATGGCATCCAGTTCAAGTTTACTAAGGTTCTGGAAAGGTTTGGATTGATTCGTCTCCAGTCTGGTGATGTATGTTAGAACTTTTCTTTCAAAAACCTGAGATTCCGGTGAGTAACTGTGGCTCGCTGGGCAGAAAGTAGAAGGATTACGTAGACCAGTAGGGTTGGAAGTCCTTTCGACGGCATCTGAATCACTGTGCTCAAAATATTCTTTAAGATGGATTTTCCTAAGAAATGTATAAAGTCTATTCAGAATTCGAAGGTATCGTGTTGTTTTCAGATAACAAACCACAATCCTTTGTTGAGGACCTGTTGTTCAATTGGAGTAGGATGGTAGTCAGAGATATTCACTCAAAGCGATTCCCGCTTTTGGTCTGTTTGCGTCCGTCGTTCCATGAACTGCGATTCTGGCCTTGGTATAAAAAAGCCTGAGTATTGGCTCTGCATCCACCATTCCCTTGGCGTTTGTTGTACTGGCCACTGCCCCTGGCTGGAGTTTTCTGAACTGGGGCTGAAGTACCTTCGCCTGCATCGTCAGGGTCACTGCTGTTGTTGCTAGTGCTATACGACGTGTTACGAAAACGGACCCTCCTGTTGTTCTTAGAAGACCCGGTTTGATGTGAAGATTTATTCTGGTAATTAGCATTCACATACGGGAAAGCTCTTTCATGTGTAAAGCGGGCTAGATCTTTTTTCATCCTCTGAATACGTTCTTGTGTGTTTGGTAACTTGAAATCTTTAATCTCTTTTTCTATTTCCTCTATTCTTTTTTTAAAATTGTTCAGAGACAGTAGTTGTTTCATATTTTCTTCAATCTTTTTCAAATCGATTTTGATTTTCTCCGATGTTTCTTTAGCCGTATCAATTATGAGGATTAGCCAATCCCTAACACAGCGGTTGGCAATATAGCTCCACTGTATGCTGAATTTTTCGTTGTCTAAAAATAAATGTTGTTCATTAAGTACAGTCAGCCATTGCGGGAGAGATTTGTTTTTCAAGTACTCAAGCATTATTGCTCCATGCAGTTCGGTGCGGATTAGTCTTTTTTTAAGTTGCATCAGTTCATCCCATTCATTAGGTTGGGGTGTAAGGTCTTCAATGTTTCAATGATTCAAAATGGAGATAGCCTTAATTAGTGCTGCAGCATAGTCATCGCTATATGCAAGCGTTCTCTCTTCTGCCATATTGATGCTGTTTATCAGTTATCCGAAGGAGCCCCTAGTACTGCATAACCCCACTGGCTATGTGGGATTCCTGTGACAATCTCCCACTATAAGTATCAAATGATCTGGGAGGAATCCCGGGGAACACTTGATAAACACTGAGTTACAAGTGTCGAGTTCTATCTAATCCGGGGTGGCATAGACATTCAGTATCAAGCGAAATAGAACAAACGTGGACAGGTCAGGGGGAGAAGACAAATATCAAAATTTCATAAAACCCACAAAAGTTTAATAAATTAGAACATGGATAAAACAAGTATTACATCATCCAAAATGTGAAAACAACTAAGGTGCAATATGTATAATACACACTGCATGACATAGGAATACAATAACATAAAGCCTATTAGGGACTAGTGTTCAAGCAGTCAATTATGAAAAAGCTCAGTGGTAAATCACTGTATACAATTCTCAATGAGTTAACAACTCAGATTCAAAGACTCTGATAGTGTACAGAGTCATACAGTCTCGACATGTTTCAGTTCCTTGGTGTCATAAATGCAGAACTTTGTTCAGGAGAAAAAAATGTTCAAATCGAATTCCTATTCAGCAATCAAGTTGCGTGGACAAAGGACAAGAACTGTCATAAGTAAAATTAAAGGAGACTGTCAGCTAAAGATGCTATATATGTCTCGAATGGAACATAAATGGACCGTGAAGCATAATCCAAAGGTGTCTAATTACCTTGAGACGGTTCTTGTGGGGTCGTACAACTTGAAAATTGAGAAGTAGAAGGATAAAACAATACACCTTCAGCGTAGCTGCAAGAAAATCGAAAAAGATAGTCTTTCAGTCGCTCGCAGTACCAGAGTTTAACACGGATAGGGCAGACAGAGACACCACCGGCGTTGGTAAGTGGCAGAGTAAATGGGGGACCCACCTCCAAAGTTGTAGGAGTCCACGAAAATGGTGAGGAGGCTGAGCCGGGGTCCAAGTGTAGATGAAGGATGGGTGAACCTCTATAAACGGTCCTCAGAAAAGGTCAGGGCTAAGTGGCCTCTAGGTGTAAAGGTAAAAGCTCCAAATGTAACACTCACTCTAAATCACAATATTCATTAAATCAAATCTTAGGTAAATCGAATATTAGGTAACTCAAAAGACTATACTTTAAGTGATCTGTCTGCCATGTTGGCAGGCCAATTCTAGGTGAGCAGTGGAGTGGATGTGTCTCGGTCGACAATTTGACCGTAGTGCTACAGATGTAGCACCATTCTTTCTAGTGATAGAAGAGCAGTGAATAGAGATCATTAAGGAAAGCTTCACACTCAGTGGCCGTATACTTTAAAAGGTCGGCACACAATAATTGACTGCTAATAGGCTTTATGTTATTGTATTCCTATGTCATGCAGTGTCTATTATACTTTTTGCACCTTTGTTATTAATTCACATTTTGGATGATTTAATACTTGTTTTATCCATGTTCTAATTTATTAAACCTTTGTGGGTTTTATGCAATTTTGATATTTGTCTTCTCCACCTGACCTGTCCACCTTTGTTCTATTTCTCTTGAACGCCATTATTCTTGTGTCATCAGTTCTTGTTATATTAGCTTAGTCAGGATTGTTTCATATTTGCTCTGACCTTCACCGCGGAGATGAGCCCAGCTGACCCACATGCCATCCGATCGATGGAGTGGCAGCAGCCAATCACAGCCTGGCTTCCCCTATAGAACAGGCTGAGACATACAGGCCCACCAATCGACGCAGTATTTTGTACCCTAAATCGTGACATCATGCATGACCATATGACATCTTAAAAGGTGCTACCTTTGTATTGTTTGGCAGAGCTCTCTCGGGCAGCAGAGTTCTTTGCTTGCTAACTTTATTCCATGTAAAGTTTATTGATCCTTGCAACTCATCTCCTAGTCTTATTCCCTTATGGATGGTCAATATTACTTTGTATGGTATGATGACACGCGTATATAAGGGTGTTGCTGCCTTCAACGACCAAGAACATGAGGTAGAGGAAGTGCTTACCTCAAGCACCCAGAGAGAATCATGGGTGTGGCAGTTCTTCACCACTGTTGGGAATGTACAAAAGACTAAAGCTACCAAAGTGAAATGCACTGAGTGCATTGCCCCAAGTCGTCGACTACCTGGACAGTACTCCCATGCACCGCCAAACCAAATTCAACCACCACAATAATCTCATAAAATGTTTTCCTTTTTTAGCAAGTAGTAGGCTGTCTTCCTCCAACTTAACTTCCTCAACCAATACTGTAACCACACAGCCTACTTCTGTGGGACACAAAATCCCACCAGCTACCTTTCAAGCAATAAAAGAGGCTGTTGATCCATATCTTTTGAAGAGAAAAGTCCTCTGTATATACTGAAACACACCACTCTGCAGGAAGAAGCAATTTCAAAGTGATTTGGAAGCTGTAATCAAGGCGCATGAGAAACACTGTCCCTACCATAGTAGCAACCCACCCGCAACATCTTCCCCTGTCCACCTGCTCCTCCATATTAGTGCTTGGTGCCTCTTCCCTCATTCCCCTCCCCACCTTACATTTTTACCTCTCCAGCAAAAAAAAAGAAATAGATCAAACAACAACAAAAGGAACCACCTTTCACAGTTAAAAAATAGAACAAGAAATAGAACAAGAAAACAATTCTTATAGACTCCATCTACTTTACATTTCTCAGTAAAGTACATAGACTCAATAAGATTGTCCAACATTTCCATTAGCATTTTGTGTTATGCTAATGGGAATAATGTGGCTTTCATCCACCGTTCCAGGCACTGGAATGGGGTATAATGGCCCGGCAGCCCAAGTCATTGGCCCAAGCGAAGCGAGGGCAGATAATGAGGGCTCCGGACCGTTATCCCCCGTTCCAGCCCCTGCAATGGGGCATGAAGGCCATTAGCACCCAATCTTCCCAAAGCGGAAACCCGGGGTACTAAAAAAAAAGGATTTTTCTTCCTACACGGGACGCCTCTGGGGTCCCGATGTAGGAAGGAAAATCCTTTTCCAAGATGGCCACCATGGAAAGGGAAGGCGGGTCTCCGTACAGAGCCACTATTCCCTTTCCATGGCAGCCTACAGAAGGCGATGAGAGAACACTATGACCATATTACCACAAACACCATTTTTTTACCTTTCAAACCTATCCCACTTTTGAATAACTTTAGCACATAGCCGGTCCCAGGAGGACATGGCCACTTTAACCCCATTTGTCGTCCCTTGTGGTCATGGCCAGTAGCCAGATTGTCCAGGTCGTGACCTTATGCCATGACCCGGACAATCTGGCCACTGCCCATGGTCACAGACTATAACTCATTCACCAGAAGTATATCACAATTTTTTGTACCTATATTATGACACTTGTCAAAACATAAAACACAGGCACATTTGCAAAACCATGCTTTAAGGTCCTTGCCAATGCTCCTTACATGAGTTTGTTGGAAATCCGCCCATGTTTTATTTTTTCAAAAGTGTCAGAATATATGTACATACAATAGTCATATGACTTAGCCCCCACTTGACAAAATCCATTCAGACTTTACACAAACATTCAAGGTTGGGTCTATAATCTCTCTGGAAACCTTTGTCTACATTCATCAAACGGCAACAAAGTTATAAGCCATTTAACAATGTTGAGATCCCCCTCTAATTTAGCCCCCTCTTAACAAAATCCCACCCAACTTTACAAAAACATTTATATCTAGAACTAAAATGTTCTTGCAAACTTTCCTGTAGATTCCTCAAACGGCACCACATTTATAAGCCTTTACAATATTTTGGGACCCCCTCTATAATAGTGTCTCCTCTTCACAGAATCCCACCAATATTTGCAAAACCATTCAGAATCAGGTCTAGAATACACTTCGCAAATCTCATGCAATTTAATTGAATGGCGGCAAAGTAATCAGCAATCCAAAAACAGCTTAATGCAGAAATAGGCATAGATGCCCCCAGACATCTGAAGTGTTCGCGAAAATCACAGGACTGTCCCCAAACATATGGACTGTTCGTGGACTTCGGGATGATTAACGCCAATTTTTTGGCTTCTTGCCACCATATCCCATCCCATCTTCATCACCCCTCACCTCCCGAGAGATTGTTTGATAAGTTTGACAAGTGCAATGTTGTGTTTTTTTATATGTTTTTACTGCAATGTCTGCGGATACCGGCCGCTGTCCGAGAATCCAAAAATCTGACACACTTCAAGCTTTTCACCATCCAACCAGTGGGCGTGTCTGATGTTCGCAGACCTCACGTCGCCTTCTGAACCAATCAGAGGTTTGTCCATGGACCAAACAGGGTAGTGAGCCTGTGGACTGAACCCAGATATCACTATTATTATTACCTGCCTTTAGCCCATTTTAAAGAAATCTACTGGATGGATTTACACCAAATTTACAAAAAGCAAGCTTTTGGGACCGAGCAGCCACTCCTGCTGCAAATTTGGTGAAAATCCTGTTAGGCAGAATCATATGCAGTACCCTTTGGGAACACTACACACAATTAAGACTACAAGTGTAAGTACAATTTCACCGTTGGTACAAGCCTGTACTACACAGTAATGTGGTAGTAGTGGCTGAACAGCCAGACTTATCTCAAGAGTAAAGTGAGCAGTACAAGAGGTTCCACAAAGGACTAGCAATCACAGTGATTCAAACAAACACTTACTCAAGGTTTCTTGGTAAAAGAATATACATTTATTTACACAGTCATTTGGAAAATATTCCACTAGCAAGAGCAGCTCAATATCACAATCTAATACACTACAATACACAGCCAATCAGATTCTGAACAAGTAAAGCTCCCCTGAAGTGGGAGCAAAATGGCACTTCAGTTACTTTAAAAAGGGGTAGAAAGACAAGGTTAAAAGAAAGATAGCATAAATATTTTGTAGAGGAATGGCAAATAGTTTCAGTTTACTACAACCAGCAATTCAAGGAGACAGTGTGGATCCCTGAAGGTTTACCCTTACATCTGGGATCCCCTTTCACATGGTCAGTTGACCCACAAGCATAACATTTTCCAAATGTTTTGGCAAAAGGGGGGCGTCTGCTGACCTCCCTCTGGTTTAGCACCAGAGGTTTCACTAGCCTGATTTGGTTTCCCATGTGGTTTACCCTTCTTATGTTTGGGGCCCTCTTTTGGATTGGAGGTATTAGAATTCTCTCTGCTATCTTTCTTTTGCTGCTTCCCATCATCCTTCTTCTGAGTTGCCCCAGAATCCTTGTGAGTAGCCCTGTTGGCAACCCACAAGTCAGCAGCCTTTGCTAACTTCTTTGGATCAAGTTCCTTAGAGTCAGCCAAGTGATGTCTCAGCTCAGGAGAGCAGGCAAAAAAATAGATTCCAACAAAAATAGATTTCTCATTCCTTCAAAAGTGTTAACTCTGTAACCCTTTACCCACCCACCTAAACTCTTCAAACATTCACCCACCCAGGTAGCCCAAGAGGTACCATTATGCTTTTTGAGGGTCCTAAACCTCTTAAGGTACTGGGAAGGAGTTTTCCTAAATCTAGCTATCAAAGCTAGCTTCACATTTTCATACTCCAATCTTTCAAGTTCCCCCACCTCCATTACAGCATCAGTTGCAACCTGGAGGAGCGTAGACAAAAGCCAAGGAATCAACTGATTCCATGTGAAAACCTGAATTCCATAGTTATAGTCAAAAGCAGCCAACCAATCTAAAATATCAAGTCTCACCTCATACATACTCACAGCTTCTTTAGCCATGCAAGGCCTCTTACGACTGGAAGACCTAGAAGAGAACCATTTTCAAGGGACTATTTTTTCATTTCAAGTTCATGATTCAACTCCATTTCTCTGAGTTCTTGATGTTTGCTTTCAGTGTGCATTTGGAGCCTTTTAAATTCTAACTTAAGTCTAATTTTTTCAAGAGAGACACATTCTGGACTCAGTACTGGACCTGGTAGGGTCCCTGTGGCTATAGGTTGAGGGCCTAGAGCTGGTGGAGATAAAGAGTGCCTCTCTCCCTGAGACTCCTCTGACTCTTCTAACGCATTAATAACATCTGAGCCTGACTCAGAAACATTATCATCCTCATCAACGTTGTCCACATTTGCTGGGGGATAGGGGTTATAGCTCTACCTCCCAGTCTTTGATGATATAACAATTTCTCAATCAATTCATTTTTCTTGCCTTTAATAGAGAAAGACCTGGCCTTACACATATCTTTCAGTTCATCTACTGTTAGAATGAGCAGGGCTTCCTGTTTGTAGTTATCCATATTAGGCATTTTAAAACAATAGTTTTTCTAGTAATGCTTAGCCTTGTGAAGGTTATTTGAACAAAAGTTAAGATCAGTACTCTCAATGTAACAACTATACTTTATACTCACCGCTGTACACCAGTGTTTGGCAGAATTGCATGCAGTACCCTCTGGGAACACCACACACAATTAGGACTACAGGTGTAAGCAAGACCATCCTTTGGTATAAGTCTGTACCACACAGTTTATTGGTAGAGAGCTGAGCAGCCAGGCTTATCTCAAGAGTAAATGTGAGCAGTACAAGTCTTTACACAGAGGACTTTCAATCACAGTGGTTCAAGTAGACACTTATACTCAAGGTTTCTTGGTAAAACACGTATACATTTATTTACACATTTAGCAAACATATACTAGAAGAGAGCAACTTAATTTCAGATGTCAATACACTACAATACAAAACTCCAAGTTTTTGAGACAGTTTGAGCTCCCCTGAAAAAGGAGCCAAATGGCAGTTCAGTTACTTAGAAGGGAGCAAAAGGCACAAGGTAAGTAGAATAGATCATATATACTTGATAGATAGTGCAAATAGTTTCAGTTCACCTGAAGAGTTCAATTCAAGTCAATAGGCCTAGGCCAAAGTCAATGGGCTAGTGTTCTGGTTAGGAAAGAGCAGTTCTGGTATCAAATGGTAAAGTCTTTGCAAAAGTTCTTAGAAGTAGTTTTTACAAAAAAGAATCATATGTCGGGTCACAAGCTGATTGGGCCTGAAAGTTGGGAAAGTTTCACAAACTTTCACGGCGAGAGTTAGGATCTCTCAACCGGGTTGGCACAGTACCTTAAAGTGAAGAAACTATTGCAGCTGAAGTTGTTGGTTCCTGGCAGTTCCTGCAGATCTCGCTGTTCCTGAGCATCAGTCGTGGGGACAAGAGGGAGGACGTCGGGGGACTCCTGCACTGCACGGGATCGTCAACGAAAGCAAACAAGATAGAGTCACTTCAGTTCGAGTAGCTGTAGATTCAAGAGCACAAGCTGGTGTCCCTCTCCCTGGTTAATCCTAACCAGCCTTGAGAATGCTATCCAGGTGCATTATGAGTTCATTGGTCCCACCAACTCAAAGGAAGAAGTTGTCCTTGAAGGAGCTTCTCTGTCCAATGGAGCTTTGGCAATTCGGACCTGCAGCAGGGCTTCACCGTGCAAACCAACGGTCCTGGAGTTGCAGCAGCGGTCCTCTTCCAGCTCGTATTCGTTTTTTTCGCTCCAGTGCTCGACTCTCCTTTCCAGTCCAAGAGACCTGTCTTTTAAACAGTTTTCTCCCATTTATTCCAGACTAGCTGTCACTCACCCAGCAGGGTGGCTCTCCTTGCCGGACAATCAGTCAGCCAATCATGACAGAGTGCATTTGAGTCTCCTAGGAGACCAAGCACAGGGAGTTTCGGCACCTCCCTCACTTCCTGCCCACCCCAGACACTCAGACGCCAGAAGCGGTCTTCAGTCCTAAAGCCCGCCAAAGGCACACAAACAAAAGGACAAAAATGGTGCGCAGAGACAAACACTAGAAGGATCTCCTTTCCAAAAAGATACGGCGAAAATTGAAGACCGTGACTTGTTTTAACAAAGGGGCATAAGGCGCCATCTTGAAAAACATGGCTCACGTGATTTTTAACTACCGGTGTTCGCGGTCAGGAAAAATCATGGTAGTTTGTTGTAGCTACCGGTGTTCGCGGTCAGGAACAATCATGGTAGTTTGTTGTAAAACCACTGGCACCAGCCTTTTCAATAGGAAAGGGTAGGATTTGACTGCTAGATGAGTGTTTAGACACAGGGAATACTAGGTAACCCCTCCAGCACCCCATTGTAAGATGGTGTGTGCTGGTTATATGAATTTGGAAAAGACTAGTAAAGTCAATTTCACTTTACATTCTCTGGGAAACAGTAGTTCATCCCAGAGAAGGTGTTTAAACCTTTGTGAAGTCTAAAAGACATACCTGTGTCACTGCACTGAAGGTGCTGTGTAACACACATGAAAAGACGATGCCTATGGAGTTATCTAAAACTCCATATTCAAAAAACACAAGTGTAAAACAGACATCAAAACACTTGAGAGTGGGGACAAAAAGAATCACACTCTTTCCAGGTAAAAAAAATCAAGTCCTCAAAATCCAGCAAAGTTGCTGGGGGTCTCTAAGGTGAAGGGAATTAGCACATTTATGTGAATTCTCCCTAACACATGTATGCAACATCAACCCCAACAATGCATGTACAATCCATGTGAGGCATCAGGCCTCAAAGACATGAATCAGTCAAGCCATGATTCCCCTTACATGACAACCAGGTAGGATGGGGAGGGATGATTTAGCCAAGTATCACCATTGCACTGCAAGAAGAAGGAACAATGGACATCCAAAGCGTGCATCGCAACCACCCCTTGTTTGCACACAGGTCACCATGCACAGGCAACACAGCCATCATAGAATCAATCACAAAACCCATGTCCATTAATGAACATCAGTGGTCTTGTGTATCAGACCTACGAGTCCATCAACTGCAATGTCCCACAAAGCCACACAATGACAAATTGATGTCTGACAACATGTCCACATGACTTTCACACAGCTAAATGCACAACAAATAGCTGACTGCACTACATGCAAGCTAGGCATCAACAGCCCTGACGTACATGTGGACAGAACACCCTGTAAGTGAATCTGTTCCATGGTTGTATGTCCAAAGCAAGCAGGGCACACCAAACCTAGCACATGGCTGCTTCATTCACACTCCCAGATACATGAAGAATGTCCCCGCATAGACACAACACAATGTGATGCCATAGTGCAAGTGACAGAGGCCAGACCCTCCATGACACCAGCATCAACCGGTGTCACAAAGCCAACAATCCAAGACAGTTTCGGGGAGTGTGCTGCCAAAACAAATGCACCATGCAAGCATGTAGTCTGCAGTAACGCCCACTGTTGTGAAGGACATGGCCACAAGGCCTCCACAGCACACAATTGTGGAAGCAGCTCCACCAGAAACAGGGCCAAACAACACCACTGCTGGGGTGACTGTGGACACACACATGTGCCAGAGTGGAAACAACAGCCTACGATGCCGCAGACATGCTGTCCAAGTTAGCTTCTCCCACATCAAGCCAGCAAGAATCACCTGTAAGGCATTTCTCCCCTGAATCCTCCCCCCTCCGCAGACTCTCACCACTGCACTCACCTCTTCCCTTCAGTTTTCCCGCCATGATGTACATTACTAACAGGAGTCCTTCTCCGATGAGCAGGATCAGCCAGCTCGATGTTCACATCATGAAGACCATTGCCATACAACATCACCACTTCCAGCGCCGGGCCCCACCCCGCAGCTAGACAGAATAGAGCAGAGGCAGGCCGGGGTGTACGTAATTGAGCACGAACAATTGGGACATTGCCAGGCAATGAAGGATTGCATACAGGTGGCATCAAGACGGTTGTCTAGATCAGTTGATCATCAGTGCAGGAGCACCAACCACAGCAATGTCAGCCAGTGCCTCACGAGCCAGAGGGTGAGGGAGCTGGTGGAACAGTTATTGTCCTCTCATGAAGCCAGGGGGAGTGTTCGGGGGAGTTCATTGTCTGCTACCCCTATTGAGGAATCTTTGGCAAGCACCCCACACAGGTGCTCACAGCACCATGCGGCACATGCTTCCAAGCCTGCAGCCAAAGAGGAAAAGAGGAAGCACTAGTGAGCGCTGCTGTTGGGGCTGGGGTGTGGGTGTGCAATGCTGTTGGGGTTGGGGTGTGGGGTGGGTAATAGAGTTGGGGCTGAGGTGTGGGATGGGTGATGCTCTTGGGGTTGGAGTGTGGGGTGAGTGATGGAGTTGGGGCTGAGGTGTGAGGGGGTGATGCTGTTGGGGCTGAGGTATAGGGTAGGTGATGCCATTGGGGGTGGGGTGGGTGATTGAGTTGGGGCTGGGGTGTGGGTGATGGAGTTGAACTGGTGTAGGGGGTGGGTGTTAGGGAGATTTATCATTTCCATGCTTCATCCCCTCTCATAGTGAGACCCTCAGCATGTCTAGCTCTACTTCTGGATCATTTTCTTTAATCCTGAATAGGTGGAGCCTTTTTCCACTCATTCTTTCTTATGGACTCTGTTTTTTGGAACCCTATCCTTTGTATTCTACCTATCCAATGTAGTTTATTTCCCTCCATAGCTTTTAAAGGCATCTGTATTTTAATATTACAGCCCACAGCTTCTTATGATCAGTGTTGCTGTGGACCCTTAGGGTCCTCCTTTGAGATTCTTTTTCTTTATCCTCAAGTAAATACCGTGCTTAAGGATAGAGTGATACTTAGTATCTCTCCTAAAACTTTATAGTCTGAGAGATTGGGACACACCACCTTATGTGGAGTGCCAAAGGGATACTTAGTATCCCCTTCTCTCTGCTCCTGTGACTTTTATGTAACATAGACAAACTCCTAGTTATTGCTGGTGGCAGTGGATGTGTCCTTCCAACTATTGTATGATTTTTCTACCGCAGGCTATGTCCATAGCCCCGGTTAAGCACAATAGGGGCACCTGAGTACTGACTCAGGGGCTCCCTTCTTTTTTTGCCATTACTAGCATGGTTGTTCTTTGTCAGCCCTTCTTCTACCATTCTGGGGGGGGAGGCCTGTGTGTGTGTTTTGCCTTTGGCTGAAACCCTTGGGAGTTCCCGCCTAGGCTCCATAGTGTCTGGGTAGGCAAGAAGTGGGGGGAGGAGTTTTCCACCCCCCTGTCCTTTTTCTGCCACAGTGCCTGAATGGGGGTCAGGCGGCCCTGATTGGACAGCCAAACGCTCCTTTCTGTAAACTGCTACGGAAGATTGCAGAGGAGTGAATGATGGAACTGTATAAAAGGTGATGCGCCTAGAGTGAAAAGCAGGTCGACCACTGGAAGCTGACGTAACCAAAAAAGAAGAAAACCAGAGATGCCTGCAGAAACTTTAAAACAACATGAAGTGACCACTGCTGTCCTGACCCTGTTTTCTGTTCAACAGAGGAACTCCAAAGAGGACAAGTCCTTCCCTTTGACATCATGGGAACAACCAGTCCCAAGACAAACTTTGATTCGAGCTACCTCCTGAGGTCCTGTGAGGTTCGAGAGCTGCGAAACCCCAATAACAGGAGACCTGCTGCCCATTCCAAGTGCATTGCTGTGGAAAGGCTGAATCCATCCAAGTCTTTGCTGACCCCTCAAGGACACGCCAGAGACCCAATCCAACTCATCCAGATCCCCCCATCAGAGTGTGGGACTGCAGGAACCGAAGAAGATTGACCAGATGAATCACGTCCTTTGTTGGTGCTGCAGAAAAGGCACAAAAACCAGAGAAATTGCTCAAAGCCGTGCCAGAGGTCCTATCCCGAGACTGCTGCTGAGAGACCCATCTGTTGTCCTGCCTTTCATCATCAGACCATGGAATCTGGAGATCGAGTCCAGAGCTGCAACATCACGGAGCATCCAGCACAAACATTCTTTTTATTCAACCATAAGGTACTGTGGGGAAAAAGGTATTGCTTACCTTATTCCAGAAAGTCACTCCAGAGCGTTGGGGTTCACATAGAGGTGGTCAGGGCAACCCCCGCTTAACTCTGACTCAAGCTGCGCTTGTGTCCCTCTAGCAAGTCCTTTAACAGGGTCTCCAATGTTGTATAAGCCTTTTTGTATCTTCCTTCCTATAAACTAGAAAGTATCCACAGGAACATTTGACTTCTGCTGCTTTTCAAGACTTTAAGCCTCTGTGAACTGCATTTCAGCTAGGGATGCGTTTTGGACTTCAAAAGACTTGCTATGCAGGGAAACTGCCTCAAGAGCCTGAAGTTCTACTAGGATAACACTAACCAACTGTTTTCCTTCTCAAAAATCACTATCTTATATGTGTATGCTGACTAAATGCAATTACTGTATTACTTTGTGGGTGTGCATTAGGATCGATAGTACGTAAGACCTGCCAAAATTCGTGTAACAATTGTGCACGTTCAGCAACTACCAACTAAGAAGTGGCCTTTTGAAAGTATTGAAAAGTATACCTATGTGTGCTGGTTTATCATGCCGAGTATTTAACAGTGCCTCTTGTGTAAATATAATAAATTGCTATTTTTATATACATTTATGTGTAAGTGTTTCTTTGAGATGAGGTACTAATTGGGTTCAGTGTACTTACCTATTGCTCACATTGCCCTCTTAAAGGATAGTTCCGGGACTTTTTTTTTTATTGTCCCTACGGGTCGGCCATGTGTTTGTAAGCATAAATCGGTAGATCGTAGGAAACTTTCCTATGGACCTTACCCGACTTTTCGCCCATTATCGCACTCGAAATCAGCCTCCATTTTGTGATAATCCTATCATTCCGCCGCATCGACCTGGCTCACCTGCCTTTTCGGCACTAAATCAAATCCCCCGCCCCTGAAACAGACTTTATCAAAACATTCATATTCCCCGCCTCTATCCGTGACGTGACTGAGCTGCGTAGGCAAACGCGCCCAGGCGTCTTCTACGCGACTCCACACAGACCCCGGAAATCAACACAGATCAGCTCACAATACAGCGCACCACAATTCGGAATATGAAACTGTACTTTGAAATCAAACCGCAAGATTGTAAATGTGGTAAAGTACATTTATTTGACATCAAATGTTTAGAGAATATTCAGCGATTTGCATTTTTATTTGCTCATGTTCCAAAAAGTTCGTATTGAGGAACGCGATGGTCCTTTGCTGTACACAGGGTCTTAGAGCATCTCACAATACAGCGCCACAATTCGGAATGTGAAACCGTGGTTTAAAAGCAAACGGCAAGATTGTACATTTGGCAAAGTACGTTTATTGGACATCAAATGTTTAGAGAATATTCAGCGATTTGCATTTTTCTTTGCTCTCGATCCAAATTAGTTCGTCTTGAGGGAAGCGATGTTCGTGTGCAGTACACAGGGTGTTGGTTTACGATAAAAATAAGCTCTTCGGTCGCACTGATAATCGCATGGCTGTTCCAACAACGAGGCACTAGGCCACCACAACGGTAGGTATGTTGCATCTAACCGTTAGTACCGCGTAAGGGCATACTTGTACTTGGCGATCGTCCCATAAAATGGTCAGGGTGGTAACGTTGTTCACGCGGAGAAGCAACTGGCGGCTGTAGAAGCCGTCCGCCGGTGTCCGGTACTCGTGACACAGACAGTAGTGAATGATGTACCTAAAAACATAAAAAATGAAATTAGTCTCACCATCAGATCCTTATTAAAATCATAGCGAGGACAGCGCTACTGGGTGTACACAAGTGTTTAAAGGCGTGGCGAGGCAGGGAGGGGGGGGAGTGGAGTACAAGGTAAGTAGCATAAAATAATAAATAAATAGGGCCAGCTGGTGGCAAGTGCAAGGTAAGTGCAGAACAAGTGCTGGGAAGGGGGGGCTGTAGGATACTGAGACAGTCCCCCAGTGCAGGGGTTGACAGGGAGGCAGTGCAGGTGGAGAGTGGAAGGGCCCAGGACCGAGGTCGCAGACAGTGGACCAGTTGTAGCAGGGGAGAGGGAGAGAGAAAGCAGAAGCAAAGAGGAAGGTTTTGAGGTGCTTCAGTAAAAGCAGATGTTTCTCCTCAAGATAGTGCGCGGTAGAAAACAATATGCCACATAGAACGAACAAGTACAACTGAACCCGTCTTTAAAGCCACTGTATAGTAATGAAATTGCGGTATAAACTCATCAAAAGTTACTTACATTATATTTGCATTTTCCATTGTGTCTCTGTGTAGGGCAGACCCGAAACACCACTCCTTCTTTGCCGACGTTACTTCTTCTAATGAACGTGGCTCATCGTTTCGTTTCTGAAATTTTATTCATTATCTTTTCTTAGTCTTTCAGGATGGTCCCGGCCTGTCAAGGTCAAATCACAATAGAACCTTATACTGGGTCGTGGGCCGTTCCGCCACCCGAGCAAAACATCAAAGCAGCTGACCTTCACTTTGAGCGAGCACACATTTCTAGTTAGCTCCAGTTAGTGTAAGGGCATCTTGTCTGCGTGCCTTTTTTTTTATTGTCCCTATGGGTCGGCCATGTGTTTGTAATACGGAAACATTCTATAATTTTTGTAAAAATGATTTATATTACTGTTTGGTTTAATTGCAATGGGCCTGCAACATGAGGAGACTCGAGAGAACAGACAATCAAATTACAATCATTTAAACCGTGATGTGTATTTCTCAATGAGCTCTGCTTTAGGTGGACATGGAACAGAGGCAATGTTGGGTGGCAATGCAGTTGTCCCCTGCATAGGTTCGTTCACCACTCCATGTATGTGCCTATCGAGGACATCTACGATAAGTCTCTCAATAAACTCATATTGCATATCCTCAAACACTGGTTTGATCACCCATTGTTTACTTCTTTTAGTGAAGGCCTTATTGTAGCGAAGCGTCCCTAAAGTTCCGGTCGTCCTACTTTGTTGACGGCCAACATTATGGTTATGTGCCAAGACCGCTAGAAGAGTCCGATTTATCATGCCTTCCATGCCAAAATGCAATCTTTTGGGCCTGTACTTTAGGCACATATTGTGGAACACCTCCAAATCTCCTGTGTGGCAGAATTCCGTGAGTCCCCTCAAATCTCTTGTTATAGTTTTATCAAATACAATCTTTTCAATGGCCTTGTGAGTGGGTGATGAAGGAATCAACCACTTCTTCTTCCGTGCCTCCTCTGTGGACAAATGGCCATGTTCACATTTGTGGAAATGCTCATTTGTCGACCATCGATGTACGTTGCTACAGTGCAACATTACTGACCGCCATTTTTCCAGTAGAATTTCCAACGACCCTTCACATGTTTTTGAGCTCCACCAAAGATGGTTGCTGATTGACTTGGACCACTGTGAAATACCTTGCATATCTTTTTTTTTTCCTGCAGCCGACAATTTTTTATTGATTGTTTTTGCAAGATGCCATACGTCAAATTGGTGATTTATATTTTTGTACTCTTCTCTCATTGTCTTGGCAATTGAAACGTGTCTGTCCGTGGCTATCAGGTCGATCACCATTCCCCGCGATTGTAGTTCTTGCAATGATGCTACAAAGCCAACTTTCTCCATGGCCACTGAGGATGTACTTTGTGACACCTGCACGACCACCGAACTCACAATTTTCTTACTTTCCATGTCCTGAAAGTGGTAGGTGCAGTACTTGGCTGAAAATCCTGGGCTGTCGCACTGTCCATCACCGGCTAGCCTGAAGCGTTTGCCCGCGAATGTACTTTCCATTGACATTTTTTCCATTCTCCAAGCTTCGCTGATGGCTGGAAATAGATAATCGGTTTGGTATTTGTAGAACTGACTTTTCGCAATGAAATGGATTCCCACAAACTGAAAGAAATACTGTAACTTTTTAAAACTTGAACCACTAAAAAGTGCGGCCGCTGCACAAAGTAGATTGCCTGCTGGCAGTTGCCCCAGCATGGGTTGTGCAGACCATGCGAACGGATGATATTGTGTACAGGTGGCATGTATTTTAAGGTTAGTGCCTCGAATTGCACGAGTCACATTAATCAATGGCTCCCCACATACTTCCCCACCAACCCAATGCCCACATTTCATCATCATAATAATATCCATCAAACAGCTATCGAATACAATGAATTTGGCCTCTTTCCTTATACTGTCACTCTGAATCCCAGCTGGTTCGGCCTGTAACGTTGAGGACATGTCACTCGCATGAAAGGTACAATCTCTGATATCGTCTTCCACTATGCTGAGTGATATTGATGGTGTTTCATTGTCGTCCACTTCATTCTCTTCCATTGCAACATCTGTTCCTTGTCCGGAGATGGGAGAAAAAAACAATGTCTTCAACTTTCGCGCGCTCTTATTTTTTGCGGGTGTGGATTCTGTGAATTGATCTCCGACTGCATCCAAACTACCAGGAGGACATTCACTATCAATGGCTGGTGGTGGTATAGCTCCGTTGTCAATCACTTCATATTCTTCCCATTGGCACGATGCATCTCCAGTCTCAAGTCCCTGCCAAAAGGTTTGACAAGCAACATCTCTCGTTCGCTTCACTGTCTGTGTAGATCTAGTTCTTACACCCACTCGCAAATAGAGGACAGATTAGAAAAGGGATGTTCAGTTTAAACACAACTTACAGTATTGAACTATTGACAGTGAAAGACAACATAATATAGTGAACAGGACACTAACCTTCTTTTGCTTTCTTTTCTTTGAAACTTTCTTGCCTAGAAATTCAACATCTGGACGCTGTTGCTCCGACTCGTGTGTGCATGTCTCCACTTCCTCTCGCGCTGCAACGACTATATTTTCATGATAAGCACATCCATCACTCACTGAGGCTCCATCGACTCCCTGAAACATAGAACTTTCATTAGTATGTATAATAATATTGAAAACACAAAATGTACTTGGGGACCAATACCCATACGTACATCTCAATAGCAAAACACGAATGAACGCATTGTGTAGAACATTCAAACGACAATAGTTCACGCATTGTTGATCTAGTTAGATTGAACTGTCAAGATCCATACCTCGGGCTCCGCATAGACTTCCATTGATGATATTATTGAAGATGACGCTTCAGCAACTCCCTGAAACACAGTAATTGCATTAGTATGGTTTTCTATTTTGTTTAAAAGAACATAAACTTTCTGCAGGCGTCAACGGCTCATCTAAATAGACCTGCACAAATGATCAGTTGTCTAAAATAAATAATGGATATCTAAATATGATTCGATTTGCTCCATCGTTGGAAGTGTCACCACCCAGAGATCTGCATCAACTACTAGGGGTGATGTTCTTGTTGAAGAAGCTCCGTCAGCTCCCTGAAACATAGTACTTGCGTTAATAAAGAAGGAAGTATAGCGGATGTAATCACGTCATTTGATCTCGCATGATTGATCTGTCAGTATCCATACCTCGAAATGCATAAGAACATCAAGGGACGCTGTAACTGCGGTGCACACTTCTGCAAGCTGTTGCGCCGACCCGTAACTGCATGCTCCCCCTTCTTCTTGGACTAATGCTCCATCGACTCCCTGAAACATAGGACTTTCATTAGTAATGAACACAATATTGAAAAAAGAAGACACATAGGAGGGCGACGACAGAAGGACATACCAATGGCTAAAAACGAAAGAAACATTGTGTGTAACAATCACGCTACAAGAATGCAAGATCTGATGATCTCCATCGATGGAACTGTCCGGAAACGTACCTCGAGCATCTGAGTGACATCTACGGTTGTCGTCAATGCGTTGGACTCCTCAGCATCTCCCTGAAAGACAGTACTTGCATTATTTTGGATAACAATAATTATAACTGAAAACAAAGACTAGAGGACGAGTACTGTGGTGTACCATTAGGTAAAATGATTACACGATCAATTAAAACTATTGATTTACATGCCTAAAACAAGTCAGTGTCAGAATAGCTAAGTAAGATTACCCGATAGGCGCTTGAAGTGGCTGATGACTGCAATAACGACACGGATGGAGAATCTTCCGCCTTCATATTGAGTGGATACATAAATGGGGAAATTATTGTTAGCTAATGCTACACACTACCGCAAGGCCGAGAGACAAATACGTAAACTTGACTCACCAGTGGAGGGATGTGGACGAATAGAGTGGGAATAGCGGTTGAGAGCAATTTTCGCCTCGCTCGCGGTGTTTTCTTCTTTATTAGCAATGATGTGGAGTACATGTCTGGGCTAAAGTGCCTGCTGCAGATGCGGTATCGATCACCCCTCTTGTCCGCAAAGACTTCAAGGACTCTACTTTCTAGCTCAGAGGCTGGATATCCGCAATATCGGACCCATTCTCTTATCTGATCTATTGTCTTAGGGAAAACATGCATTATAGTATCTTCAGATTTGTTATGGGTCTTCGAAGGGCAACCGCCAATGGAACAGGCAGGCATTATGGAAAGTTCTGAAAAGTAAAGATCAACAATTCTCTATGAATACCAATGTGTTAAAACATTAAATGACACATAAAAGGTTCAATGCAAGGTCCGTTTTGGTTCTTGGAACTATACACGTTATTCACATGCGGATAAGTATTTCAATAACTTTCAAAAAATAGAAAAAGTAATTTGACTAAACTCAGAACATGTGACTAGTTCCTTGCATGTACTGTCGTGAACGAAAAGAAAACATGGATGCAATTTGATGACTACTAGCAAATAGATATAAATTAAAAAATTGGACGCAAAATGATTATGGTACATGGACTTACCTTGACGAACAAACAGTTAGATGCAGGGATCAGAGTAGTTTCTTGTCGTAGAACAGGGAGCAGTTCACAGGTTGCAAACTGACGAGTTTGCTCAAAGTGGTCACGGAAGTTCACAGAGACGAAGAGCAGATAACCAGCACCTTCACGGGTTGACTAGCAAAGCGCAAAGAAGTTCTCATTAGAAATATGAAGTGGGTTATAAAGAATTCGAAACAGGGGTGTGTTTGTGAATGAATGACGTGTATATGTCGTGGCATTATGCGGTCTGCAGGGGGCCGTCCAGCGTGAGGGGGGATGCTTGGCAGGAGACACAGGGTCTGGAGGTAGACATGGGAACAACAAACCCATGCTCTATAGACCACTTTGAAGTGTACATGGTCTTTGGCACCTCTTGGCCTTTATCGCTCCCTGACAGCTCCACTTGCCAGCAGCGCAAGTACCCCGGTGCGAACTGCCTTTGATAGGGCGGGGGGTGGATCGGGGCGGTGGTCGTGCAGACAAGACACAGGAAGACTCGTGAATGGAGACACACTTATGTGGATTGCAGGGGGCCGTCCAGCGTGAGGGGGGATGCTTGGCAGGAGACACGGGGTCTGGAGGTAGACATGGGAACAACAACCCATGCTCTATAGACCACTTTGAAGTGTACATGGTCTTTGGCACCTCTTGGCCTTTATCGCTCCCTGACAGCTCCACTTGCCAGCACAAGTACCCCGGTGCGAACTGCCTTTGATAGGGCGGGGGGGTGGATCGGGGCGGTGGTCGTGCAGACAAGACACAGGAAGACTCGTGAATGGAGACACACTTATGTGGATTGCAGGGGGCCGTCCAGCGTGAGGGGGGATGCTTGGCAGGAGACACGGGGTCTGGAGGTAGACATGGGAACAACAACCCATGCTCTATAGACCACTTTGAAGTGTACATGGTCTTTGGCACCTCTTGGCCTTTATCGCTCCCTGACAGCTCCACTTGCCAGCACAAGTACCCCGGTGCGAACTGCCTTTGATAGGGCGGGGGGGTGGATCGGGGCGGTGGTCGTGCAGACAAGACCCGTTTGCCGCAGGGCCTCACCAAGGAGAGGCCATCTAACTGAATGTAAGAGGATGGCTGCAGGATCTACTACATGGAAGGCAGGGGGGTGAGTTTATAAATACCTCACCCTCCCAGGAGAATATATGGGGGTCATCTCTGTACCCGGTGCCCAAAAAGAGGATTTATTATGATCAACCATATTTATTATTTACCTATAACCATGTTTTGTATCAATAAAATCCAACAGCTTTTTATTGCCAACGCTTGATGCCAACCCACAAAATAATATATGTATGACTGCTGCATATATGGGTTCAACGGTTATGTGGATTGAAGGTGTGCGGCCAGCGTGAGGGAGGATGCTGGCCGGAGACATGTGGTGTGACAAGACAAGGCACTGGAAGGCTATTCAACGGAGACACACTAGATTCATTTAAAAAATCAAAACAACCATTGCTAAAATATATGTTGGGCTTTATTTTAGATTTTAGTTAAACATAAATAATAAACATTACACATTGTAAAGTTGAGGTTGCAGCACATCGAGGGAAAATCCGCGGTATTGTCCACTGTCACTGGGGAAATGTTGTCTAATGGCAAGTACCGCACAGGCAGGTATTACTCTCCGAACGCGGTGCCCGAGCCTCCCGTGAAGCCACCAAGTGAAGCAACGATAGGCCACCAGCCTGTACCACCTGTGAAAAAAAAAGATGCAAACTGTATTAAACTGACCAAACTTTCTTATCAATGTCGATTCAGGTAACACATGTCATTTTTCTTAGAAAAAAATTATATCTAGAAAATGCACTATATGGAACCAATTTACATGCGTTCGAATGATATGTAAATGTAATTTTATATGTGGGAGACGACCATGAAATAGTGGTGGCATCACTGACATCACAAACAGAGTATACTTACTCGTTACTCGGATTACGCGGACGAACAGTGCCACGAAGTTCGTGCATAAGCACCATCATCATCCTCAACACTGTCCGTGAGAGGCAGGCTTCCCTGAACTCTGGCAGCTCGGTGATGCATTGCGGACTTTGCTCGCCTTCCTGCAGACTTTGCTCGCTTTCCGAAATGTAGGCCAAGCACCCGGAATTTTCACGGCAGCAGCAGTTCTCCTCCTCAGTTGGCATTAGCTCGCACCGATTGCACGTGCACCAGGTGGAGACGCCGTCCATGCGACATGGTCCAGGCTCTTCATCCGTTGACTGGTCCTCCCAACTGCCGTCCGAATCCCCATCGTTTTCGCGTGCTTGCCTTTCCAGTAGTTCCTCCTCGGTGTACTCGGGCTCGTACATATACGGCATTATTGTGGCCATTGTGCGGTAAAGATAGTAAAATAATTTACAGAGATGGTACAGGTGTTCACACGGGCTACAAGCGGCGAAGGTAGCTGACCAGAGCACTGAAACGAGTCACAGAATACTCAAAGTAACACAGAGAGAGGAATGGAATCGAAAATCTGCTGCTGTATGTTGTGAAACGGTCTGTTTATACTTATTGGGGAAAGAGGCGTCCTGCCATTTCCATGGCAACACGTCAATAGCTGAGGCGCAGCGATTGTTGACACGAGACGTGCTTGAAATGGGCAGTACGCGTCTGCTGATGTCAGGCTCAGGGGCGGGGGATTTGATTTAGTGCCGCAAAGGCAGGTGAGCCAGGTCGATGCGGCGGAATGATAGGATTATCACAAAATGGAGGCTGATTTCGAGTGCGATAATGGGCGAAAAGTCGGGTAAGGTCCATAGGAAAGTTTCCTACGATCTACCGATTTATGCTTACAAACACATGGCCGACCCGTAGGGACAATAAAAAAAAAGTCCCGGAACTATCCTTTAAGATAAGCCTTACTGCTCTGCCACTCTACTAAGGTTCCAGGAGTAGTATAAACGGATACTAAGAGTTGGGGATCTGCAAACCACTGGGATATCTTATTAAAGTCTTACCTTCATGTGTGACTTTAGGAAAACTCCCCTAACAGTGGGTGATGCTGTTTTGGCCTGGGGTGTGGGGTGTATGATGCTTTTGGGGCTGCGGTGTGGGTGATGGAGTTGGGGCTGGGGTGTGGGGTGGGTGGGTGATAGTGTTGGTGCTGGGGGTTTCTTGTTCTGATGATTAAACACTGTTGAATTATGATTATTTGAACAGGTTTTAGTCATAGGTGTCGATACAAGTGCATTTAGTGCACGCATGGGTTCCCTGTGTGTCCAGTCAGAGGAAAGTGTCCATGAGGTCATAGCTGACCATTCGTCCTTCCCTCACATCCCCACGTATGTCCTGTGGTGCCCTGTATTCACTTGCAACCTCTTCCTCATCTGGGCCAGGGTGGCAATGGTCCGCATCTGGAGGCATTCAAATGTTCCTTCAAATGCACAAGTTGAGCATAATTGCGCATATGACTACTATTTTGCCTACTTTCTCATGGCTGTACATGAGGGACCCACCTATGTGGTGACGGCAGCTGAATCTGGCTTAAAGCAATCCAAATGCACGCTCAATGCATGACCTGGTCCTCCTCTGGGCCTCATTGTAGGCTATCTCCTGTGGTGTACCCGGGTTCGTCACAGGTGTCATCAGTCATAGTAACTGCAGATAGCCAGTGTCACCTGCAAGACAGGCATCGACTGTGTGAGACATGGCAGTGTGTGGGTGGGGGAACATGTCCTGATGTCCTGATGTGATTTACCCCTATGTGCACCTTGTATGCATTACGGTTCATTGGAATTGGCTGACATGGTACACTTGCAGTCTTTCACATTGAGGGAGTCGGCAGTCATCAAGTATTTGTAAATGCAATGTCCTCATCAATGCACCTGTAACTAATGATCTGGCAGTAGGCCATGTACGGACCATTGCCATGCTTTCATGGGTTTGACGGTGCCCTGATTGCATTCTACTACCTTGCAAGGCAGGATGTCCTGTGGCCTCACATGACTTCAGTCTGTGTACTGGGGTGGGTTAGCCAGGGTTCTTTGCCTGTTCTGTGTATTACTTTTGTGGCTTAATTGAAATTGTAATTGTGTCACATTGCTACTTTACATACCCCATGTGTGTAACAGTCATTTATGGATTTGGGTTTACTACTGCTTACCCACAAGCCAGGTGAGCTGTTCTCTCTGTCTGTCCATGTATGCTGGAAGGGTGCGTTCCTCAGTATAAAGGCATCACGTGCGGCACCAGGGTATCGCACGCAGCAGTGGCTGATTGTGAGGTATGCATCACATGTCATTTGTACATTCATGAAATGGTATTGTATCCTGTTTCTGACATGCCTGTACCATTGCCTGGGGGGAAGGAGGGGCACCAACGTCACATGTGTGCAATCCAATGCTGCTGTGGTGTTGGGGAAATGGGCAATGGTGTAGAAATGTGCCTTTGCTGAATGCACCTGTACCTGGGTGATGGGCATGGCTCATGAGTGCATGCATGACTTGGTCCATCACCTTTGAGAAGGAGGGCTAAGACACCCCATGCAGTATCCCAACAGTGTGCTGGAATCCGCCCGCACCACAGAAGTGTAGGACGGACACTAGCTTCAGCAAGGTAGGGTTGGCAGTTCTGATTGCAATGGCACTCTGGAGATCGCCCTGGATCAGGATGAGCAGGTCTGTGATGTAGGGACGGTCCACATGATTGAGGGTCTCTAATTGGCTGTCAATTAGTGTCCATGGGGATGGGCGTACATGTGATATGGGTGCCCTCTGAAGCACATGTCTCCTGCACCTTAGTGGTGCCTGTCTTCTTCCCTGATGTGGTCTTGCATGCTGCTGTAGCTGGATGTATAGTAGGAGGTTGTGGATCCAATAACCAACATCTGCTTGTGGCTGCATGTTGTTTGGATGTGTGTTGGGGGAAAGTGTGTGTATTTTATGCTCCTCCTGAGTGGTTCTGGTGCACGTGTCCCTTGATCTCTGGCACCTGTATGCATTTACCTCCATCTTTTTGGAGGTAAATGCATACAGTGCAGTGTTTTTTGCTGAATTACTGCTGATTTATGTAGGTAATTCTTTTTGGACTTGTGATGTGGCGGAAATGGGTTTTTGTTTTTGGGAGGTAATTTCCCCAATGCAATTTGCCCCAGCAATAATTCCGACAATTCTTGGAGAAATTACCGCCGGTGGAAATTCCACCTGAGAATTACCGCCGATTTTTCAGAATGTCATGATTTGGCATAGTTGTAAAGTTGTCGGTAAATGATTTACCACCAATTATACCACTTACCATCCTACTTGTAATGAGGCCCTGTGTCTCTTTTGGTTGTGCTGCAATAGTTCAGAGTTTTAATGCATAGGTATAGAATGGCTATGTGTAACCTAAAGATCAGGAACAGCTCAGCCTATCGAGGTTGAAAAAAAGTGTTTGAATGTGGTATAGAAAGGCTGGCTTGTTGCATACTCAGAGGTTTGTGATATATAAGGACATCTGGTAAAGAGTTATCAACCAGAAGGAATAACTTTATGTGTACCTGAATTTATATTGTACAATCCTTTGCATCGTGGGACTTATAGTTTATCTTTTATGAAAAAAGAGGGAACCCTTTTTACTTTTAAGGAATTAGGGATGAAACAGAGTAAAAGGAAAAGGGAATTCTATTTGGTATACATTATATGAATTAAAGTGTAATCAGCCACTTTCTTGGAGGTAATAAATACCTAATTATTTTCAGAAAAGCAGATGAGAGTCCACAAACAATCATAAGAAATTTAGCAAACAAAAATAATCAAGTGGAAACGTCTACTAAAATGTTTCGTTTTAATGTAGAAAAAGAAACAATTTCATAATTCATTAACAGATTCTGTTTCTGGTAAGGAACAAACACCATCTATTAGTTAAGGTAAAACCTATCATCCATAGAAAATGCAAAAAATATATGTCTAATAACTTTTAAGCCGTAGGACAGATCAGCACGAATGTTAATTTGTGTAAATGTAATTTGTGTTCCGGGCCCTTAATAAGGAATAATTTCATCCAAATCTGTATTACAGTTCAAAATATATAAAGAGTAAAAAACGGTATGTTTTTCAATATTCCATTCATTTTGGGAAATGTTTGCTCAAAGGCACAGCACAGCCCAAATCATTGGATGGATTTGTGCCAAATAAGAAACAAGTTGGGCACAAAGCGCTCGAAAAAAATCTATTTTTTAAAATGTTTTATTAAAATGCTCTGGTTTATATCTTAAACCTTACATTTATGCATTATTTATATCATGTACATTCACATATATTTACATTCAGAAATTTTAAATTGTTCTTGGCTCGTAGCTTAAAAAATCATTATGGTTCAATTTTCTTTACATTTATTCACATATTTTATGTCTTTACTTCAGATAGTTCATTTCCTGTATCTCTGATGACATCGGACAAGAATTTAATAATGGTCGTTATTCATTTTCTGTTATTGCCCAGGAGAATTTGTGCCCATCGTTCGCTGTCATCTAACTGTATCGTTGTTTTAAGATACATATCGCTGAAAAGAAGACGCTTCTGGTCAGCGCAGGGCATTGCATTATGATGTGGTAAATGCTTTCAGTCATGCCTCTTTTTTTGCAGAACCGACAGAATTGTTCATTTTCCTGTATCAGATTCCTTTTTGCCATGATTTCTTGTGTTGGGAGTATCGTGATCTCATGAAGGTATCGTGGATCCTTCGCTCTGGGAAGAGATTGAGATAATTTGGTAACTGTTTTAGGGCTCTTATTTCTCTTTCGCAAGGGTGATTGAGCTTGTATCGAGTTTTGAGGAGTTGCGTAGTTGTCCAGTCATTTCGAGTCAGCTTTAGTTTGGCCTTTTGAGGCCTCTGAATAAGCATGTCCATGGGTATCTCTGCTTCTAGTCTTTTGTTGTCTATGAAGTTTTTCCATGTTATTAAAGCAGACCCATTGGTCGTGTCTGTTTTGTGCGAAGGATCTCTAATGCAGGTATATGAACATCGTTATTCAGTTTCCTGTAGAGATCTAATTGCTTCCATGTAATGATGGATTCTAATGATTGCAGAGCAAGTTCATATCTGATACGAGGCATGGGAAATGGTATTGGTAGGGATAGTACTTTTCTCCAGAATATCCCCTCCAACTTTTGCCAGATTTGAGAGTCTATGTTAATCATGGTTTTGCCGCCGTAGGTCAGCATTGCTGCAACCTTCTGCCTATAGAACGATATGAGTGTCTTAAGAGAAAATGTATCAAATTTCTTATGAATATATGAGACCTTGACGCGTCAGTGAGTGAGCTTTGGAATTAAGGGGTTCTGCCCAATCCTTCTCTATTTGAGATTGGTTGATCCAAACTCCAAGATATTTGATAGTTTTAACTTGAACAAGTTTTTGTTTTTGCAGAAAAAAGGAGTTCTTTCTTTTAACATGCTCGTAAGTCATTGGCCCTCATTACGACCCTGGCGGAAAGTGACTGACCGGAGCGCCACAGCGTAAATAGCGTTTCCGCCATTGCACGAAGGAGCAAAGTGCGGCCCATTCCGACCCATCGGGCACGAGCACCACGCCACGGCGGAAGTGCAAAGTCCGCGATGGCGGAAATGACCCCCAAACGGCCCACACCGCCGCCGTACGGCGCCCTAGGTGCAATACCGCCACCCCTCTTAGCGGTCACCGCAGTGTGCGCCTACCGGAAAGTACGGTGACAGGAAATATACGGAAACGGAAGTAAAAACATGGGCCCGGAACGGGAAACATCCCGGCGTACACCTATAAAACCACTAAAACCACACAACCACTAAAATCACTACCCTGAAACACACCCCAACCCGTCACCCACCCTAGCGAAACCAAAACAAATGGGAAAAGTAGCGAAGAAAGCGTGCGACCGCAAGCGGCAGGTCCACTTCTCCCGTGAGGAACTCACGGTGCTAACAGAGACCCTCCAGGAGAATGCTGCCGTCGTCTTCTCCACGCAAATGACCAGAACGGCACTTGCAAACAAGAAGACCATATGGGCTCTGGTGGCACAGCGGGTAAGTGCGGTGGGGACCGCACCCCGCACCCCACAGCAATGCCGCAAGCGATGGGACGACCTGCGGATACGCGTCCGCAGCATACTCTCTGCCAACCGCAACATTGCCACAGCCACCGGGGGAGGTCCTGAATCACCCATCAAGTTGACCCCCTGGGAAGAAATCTGTGCCTCCACCATCGGAATGGAGAGCATAGAGGGAGTCGGAGGGATGGAGAAAGGAGTGCAGACATCCGAAGATTCAGGTAGGTGGGCCAGATAAAACAATGCCAAATCCACACAGTCCATCCATGTGAAGTACCATGCGTCCACATAGTGCAACAGAAACACATGTCCAGGAGAACGTCCACACACATCGTCCTGATAGCGCACGTTAAAACCCACAGTAAATACATAAATAATTAAAAACCCCTAATACACGCACTACACGTGCAGCAGGCACACCCAAACTGCAGGCTGCCAAACAACTGCACCCTCACTCCACACACAAATCAAAGCACCTCCAAGGACCCGACCCAAATCACCCTCAGGTACCACCCCAATGCATGTGATACAATGCCATTCCAATTCCCTCAGACCCATCAATAACCCTCGCCCTCCTTTACTCCACCACAGGGTCCGATCCAAACGACGAGCTACAGGACACCCCTACCAGCACACCTGCAAAGAGGGCCAAGACCAACGGCCAGAGACCCTCCACCTCAGCTGCACGCATCAAGACACGGCAGCAGCACAAATCAGGTGGCAGCACAGAGGAGGGAACATCAACAGGCACCCCAGCAGCCAGCATGCCCACAACACCACCACCACAGGTCCCCCCAATGGATGCCACAGAAGGCACTGCCTCTGGTGGCAGCAGCACCATAGGTGACACCCCATTGATGGCAGCATGCTCGGACACAGAAAACGGGGATGCCGAAGTCAGATCCATCCATGACCTGTCCCAATCCCCCTGTCTGTCCCATCCCGTACAACATGAGGATACCACGCAGGGGCACCCACAAGACGACGACTGGCCATCGCCCACAAGCCCTGTGGCAAGGCAACATGAGGACAACAGCCCCTCTGTGACACCCCCGCAAATGGCCATGGCCCAGCAGAGGCAACAGTCCCTCGACCAGTTAATCGTACAACAGCAGCAACTGGCCACACTCCTCAAGGACCATGCCGATGAATGTGGGGGCACTAAGGCAGACATAGAAACATCAACTGAGACACTTAGGGCAGAAATGGAGAGAGGTACAGAGACGCTAAGGGCACAAATGGAGAGTAGCACCGAGAGCCTGAGAGTCCAAATGGAGAGTAGCACCGAGAGCCTGAGAGTCCAAATGGAGAGAAGCAAGTACCAATGAAACCCCAGTGTGAATATATTCACACCCCAGTGGTCATATTAAGTACCAATGAAACCCCAGTGTGATATATTCACACTAGGGTTTCATTGGTACTTAATATGACCATACAATATTGAAAAAAGTATTTGTTACCTTTTTCCTGTGTTTATGTTACTACATTGTGAGAAATACTTTCTTTATTTCTCATTATGCTTCATTGATTTTTCCAATTTCCTCCTTTCCTTTTTTAACAAAAGTTCATAATTTCTGTTTAGCATTTCTGCATTCTGATTTTTCAATATATGTTTAGAAGGAATTTTATATGCATGTAACTAAAAATGTTTTATTGATTGTATCTGCCCTCATGGTTTAGGGCGTTTATTTCACTTGTTGCACGGATTTTTGCACATAAAGTCTTGTTTCTAATTCATATAAACTTGTATGACCTTCCTTGATGTTTTGCATTATGATGGATACCAATTATATGTAGATGTAATTACCCCAAATGGGGCACAAAGGTTTGGACCAGTGGTAGGACTTTAATTCATTTATACCTTCCTATAGGCCAACCTACACACATACCAGTACCTTGTGTTAATAATAGAAAGACTGTAGACATTTATCGAACTTTCTGACATTCCAACGAGTGCATCGACAGGAGATATTCACGACGAACACAGTGGCAGAAGAAGAACCGTGAGAAAAGATGCCGGAATCAGCTTTCCTCCCCTCCTGCACCAATGCTGATAATGAGTTAAACGCAACACGTAGAAGGTTACAAAAAGGGAATAGTCGGAAGAATTGTTTGCTTGGTTTAACAATAATAATGTGTATGAGTATACTGGCCCCAATATTGACCGTATCAGTATTATGGTACTTGGAGGAAATGCACCCTCTAGAAGTACTTTTGCCTGTTATGAACATTTCCACGCCGGAAAGCCCAGTTCATGTGATTTCCTATACCTTGTCCCCAATGGAAGAGAGACATAGGGAAGGGTATGGGAACAACACATTACTATTAATAATGAACATGACACACTCAATACTAAGAAAAAACAATTGTTGTGTGTGTGCCCACTTGCCACAGCATGATGGTAAGGGAATCGGATGGTATGTATAGCCCCTGCCATTGACCTCTGCATGCTATGCCTCTCTGAGTGCCTTGTATTATGGGAAATGGAACGAGAGTGAAACTGGTCAGTTAGACAAGACAAACATGAATGAATTTGAGGAAGTGATTATAAACCTGTGGGTTGTTCCATATTCCATAAAGCATGATTGATTACACCAGCGATAATGCCACAGGATAGATTGTCTGTGCCTTATAAATCATCTGTGATCACGTTTCATATGAACCCAGAAGGAAATAAGGATGCGGAACCCCCTTCCTATACAGTAAATTATCATCTACGTTCTGTCCCCTTTTGTTTAAGGAAAAAAGGCTCTTTTCAGGTGGGGATATTCACTAGATGCAAGAACATAGCATTCCTTGATAAAGAAGTAGAGCCAGTATATGTGGGAGACCCTGTGTACTTTATATGTGGAGAAAAAGCATATCCTTGGTTACCTAGAAACTGGGGAGGTACATGTTATTTAGGTTTCCTGTTCCCTGGGGTGTTCCTTTCAAAAACAGCAGACATAGCCAAATTGACCAGGTCACGACCTCGCCGGAATATTGAAGACGGGTTGATTGTAGAGAACATAGCAAAATCATTTATACCATTTTGGGGCCAAGCAATAAACTCTTATAATATAAGACGACTGTCCAGAATATTACAGGAAACAATAAATGGAACAACCAACATATTATATAATATGACCCTTGAGGAAAAAGGAATTAGATTAATGTCACTGGAAAATAGAATGGCCCTCGATATAATCTTAGTTGATCGCGGCAGTGTTTGCAAAATCGTGGGATCAGCGTGTTGCGTATTTGTAAGCAACTCCTATCCCCATGATTTTCGAGGCAATAAGAAAGTTACATGTTTTGAGCTCTGATCTTCACCCCCCTGAGGGAGGATGGGAATTGAACATAAGCACCTGGTTTTGGGAGGTGTTACGATCCTGGGGATGGAAGCAATTTGCAATCTTAGTAGCAATTCTAGGAATATTCATGACATGTTGTTGTTGCATACATTGTCTCCCTATAGTATGCACAGAGATTAGTGAAAACTGTGTACAGATGATGGAGAAAAAAACACTACTAAAGCAAACACACACAGTGGTGATGAATCAAAAACAATCAAAGAATTCATGGCAATCGTTATTGATGATAATGAAGGGGAGACGCCGAGTGTGCAGGATTCAGAATCAGAATCAGAATTAGATTCAGACACTTGGTCGAAGGAAGATGCAATGTATGGATGAGGCGTTTGGCATAGGCCAAGAGGAGGGTTTGTCAGTCTAGAAAAATTAGATGCCCCTCGAACGGAAGGCAATGTAGGAAACTTGGTTGGCCGAAGACCAACCGCCTCATTTTCAGTGTTAAGAATATATAGTTATTAGTCATTATATAGTCATTGGCTTAACTAGAGTGGAGCCATTTTAAGATGACCAAAATCGCCATTTTGTTTTCTCTTCGTTTTCTCTAACACTGCCTCTTTGCCTCATGTAAAACTGCTTTGCTGAGATATTATTTTGCTTCAATGGTCCAAGGTTGTTAAAAGGCATGTTGAAACATAACGCCGTAAACCAGACAGAAATGCCCAATTCCATCCCTCACGTATCCTTGGAGGCGAGGAGCAAGGCATTCTAATCAGTAGACAGATGCCAGCAAGTCTCCCAGAAGAATAGCAATGTACGAAACTAATATTAAAAGGTTTAAATTATGTTCTTCTTTGCGGCCCCCCTTTTTGAGCACTGTGAGGCCCCAGAGAGTAAGCTGACCTCTAGAGCGTGAATAGAAACCAGGAGATAGCAAGGCCTGGAATGTGCCATCCCCCTACGCACAGTTTGTCCACGAAAACAGAAGCGTTGTGTTCTTTAAAATAAAGACTTGTGTCTGTAGGTCCGAGATTATAAACTGTTGCTAAATATAATGGTCTAAGGTGTCATATTCGTCACTATGGTCAATCATCGCCTCCAATTCAAAGGGAATGAATTAGGGGCGGCATCGAATTTGTCATTACTGATTGTAAGATGCTCATTTTGTATATATTTAACTGATGGACGATTCTCACTCTCTTGCGTCCCCCGAGGTCTGTTAGACACAAGTCGCTGGACGTGGGACCATTTGGCCAACTGGGACTATTTACTTTGCAATAAACCCTAGATTTTGGGAATACAACCTCGTGTCTGGCGTATCAGTTCATGTGTGGTGATTGTGGCTTGTTTCCACATTCGAGGGTCCCTCAGGGGCCTCTTCAAAAGATAGACATTAACCACCAAATAATTGCTATGAGAAGTAACTGACCCTGAGGGAGTAGGAAAGGAATGATCAAAGACTATGAGTAGGAAGCGAATTGGGAAGATGGAGTTGAAGGAACTGCGGCACCAGGACCCAGAAGGCCCTGAGGCCAATGCACAGTGATTGGAAATTAACAGTCATAGCCACTGGGAGCCAGTGCCATCATCACAGTCCTAGGGAGATACAATACCTGTCACCAAGACAAAAGTACAATCCCCACAGTCCAGGTCAGGATGAGTTGCAGAGGGAAGAGAGTAGAGGCACAGAAATCTTGGTAGAGTCTGTTTCAGTACCCCACCATAGGTATGACCAGTCCTCCGTCGACAGTGAGCTACTGGGGGAATGAGAGGAAAGGAAGAATACCCCTGTGGAGGTGTATCTAGCAGGGTGACCTCTCAGAGATGTCCAAGTTGTGCAGAGAGAAGGCGAGTGTGGGGTGCAAGATTGTCACAGGCTATCCGCCAAAGCAGGTTGGAGCAGGAAGAGGGCCAAGAGAGCCTGGACAGAGTGACATGGAAGGAGTGAGCAGGTGTGGTGATGGGGTTTGTCACGGTGTGCAGCACATTGTGCATATGCAGTCTGAAGGACAACAAGCACGTGTCAGTCCACCATGACATGGTTCACCCATTGCAGTCATGCAAATGCAGCCAGAACTGCCAGACTATCATCACACTTCATCCAAGCAACATACACATGTCCTGGATACACACACATCACCACTCACCAGACATTTCCTCATAAACTGGCAGGTCTCCCATGCCTTGGATCTGCTCCACATCAATCATAGCACCTATGATCTCCTCATGTGGAGTGAGTTCTTCGTCCTCTCGTGGTAACCCACCTCCAGTCACCAGAGTAGAGGCGTAGTTGGCACCCATCTTATCTTTAGCTCAGCACCGGAGGTAATACCAACGCTTCATTGCGTCAGAAGCGGAGCGTCTCTCATGGCCCAAGGCGTTAATACGACTGACGACACACTGCCAGTGGGCCATACGCTGGGCAGGCATTTGTGTGCTCTTTGCCCACACAAGCATGTTGTGTTCATGTTCCTGCACATAGTCCATGAGGACCTGGAGCTCTGCATCACTAAAGCTCCTCTTCCTCGACGTTGGGGTCTCCTGTGCCGTGCCTTGGGACTGAGCATGTTTGCCTACTGCATGCTTTGCCTTCTTGCAAGGTTGTACAGACCCTGAGTGGCTGCGACCACTTGGGTCAGTAGGGGCTGGAGCACTGGTGGCCTGGGGTGTGGCATCACACACTGATGGTGTGACAGTAGGTGCCCTTGCAGGTGGCTGTACCTGGGTGCTGGTGGACAATGCTGCACAGCATGTCCCTTCCCCTTCGATGCACGGATAGCATCTGCCCCTGCATCTCCGTGGACCTGTGTGGGGAGCACCAGAGGCCTGCCTGGGTGACCCGGAGGCTGGGTGGTTAGGTCTGCAGCTGCCCCTGCAGCTACCTGACCCTGGCGGGTGTGTACAGCAGGTGACACTGCTGCATCTGGACCCTGGGCGCCGGTGGCATGACGCTGCACGGCATGTCCCTTCCCTTCGATGCATGGATAGCATCTGCCCCTGCGTCTCTGTGGACGCACGTGGGGAGCACCACAGGCCTGGCTGGGTGAACCGGAGGCTGAGTGGTGAGGTCTGCAGCTGCCCCGGCAGCTACCTGACCCTGGTGGGTGCATACAACAGGTGACACTGCTGCATCTGGACCCTGGGTGCCGGTGCCATGACACTGCACAGCATGTGCCTTCCCCTCTGATGCACAGATAGCATCTGCCCCTGCGTCTAGACCGGGGTGGGGAGCAACACAGGCTTGGCAGGGTGACCTGGAGGCTGGGTGGTGGTTGCTGCAGCTGTCCTTGCAGCTTCCTGACCCTGTTGGGTGGGGGGCATAGCTCTCCCTGCACAGGCCCAGACACCTCCACCCCCTCTGCCACCTCGCACACCTCCGCCACCTCGCACAGCTCTGCCACCTCGGGCACCTCCACCACCCCAGCCACCTTTGCCTCCCTTCCCACTAGATGCCCTCCCAGTCATGGCACAGATGGATTGGTGCAATGGGAGGTGCAGGTAATCGATTGTCCTGGGCAATTTGAGTGAGGGGGCAGTGTATGTGATGTCAAAAGTACCAGTGTGACCCGGCAAGCCTCAATGTAAGCCCTGGGGAATAAATAAACGGGCCACCTAAAGCACAGGCATCCCAAATATGAAAAATACATTTACGCGACCCCTCGGCAGCCCATGTGTAAAGAAAAAACCGAACGCAGTATGCTGTGGCACCCAGCAACACAAAAACCACGTACGCGAAGGACACTTAAGCTACAGTGATGTTAAATAAGGGGTTATGCAACAAACAGGGGCACCCACAGAATGCAAAATGCGTATGCAGCTCACTGTCAGCCTCAAAAGTACACACGTGTGCGCGCAGAGGCAACCCCCCATCAAAACAAGAGGCTTGCATGCAGTGAAGAGATCGCGTGGAAACTAAGTCCACACGTCCGTCCACTATAACTTGGCAAGCGTGTGATGCTCTCCTACGCACTACTTTATCCCAATCCTGAACGCGTGTCACATAAGTTACACTCTTAGGGCCTTTCCTCTGATTTCACGCTTACGTGCTGTTTCCGCACATGCAGAATCACTCTGTCTCGGCTGGCCACACGAGTAACACCCACGCTCCTGCCTACCAGGCAATTTACCTGCCTCCAAGGGCCTCGAGCTGCCTCCTACGAGCCATCTGCTGATGCCTGCCTACTGTGTGTGCCTGCTGCCCACGTGCCCTGCAATTTTGGTGGCTTCTGTACAGCCATTGCCAGAGCTCCTGTCGTTGGACCTGTGACCACATCTGCTGATCCAGAAGACTCCTGACTTTCCAGACCACTGCTCCACAGCCCAGCACCAGGACCACCTGTGTTGGGGGTTGCCATGTTTGAAGCAACATCATCAGAGGCAAGTGGCAAGCCCTGGCAGCAAGGCAGAGGGCTGTCAGCTTCTCAGCCAGGGAGGTTGACATCCAGGTGGAGCAAGACCTGGTGCATTATGATGCCCTCTTCCACGGACCATCGCAAGTCGGCAAGGAAGGATGGAGGAAGATCTGGGCGCACATCGTGGGTTCCATCAACGTGTAGGGGGTGGCCCCCCATGTCTACATCCATGTCCATGAGTGCTTGGAGGACTTCAAAGCCAGGACCCGCAACAAGGCCCAGCGCTTCCACAAGGCTGGCATGGACCAAGAGGGGCACCAGGGCCAGTTGACCACTGACAACAAGCGGATCCTGGAGCGGTTCTACCCGGCGCTGTACGCCAAGGTCAGGGATTTGGAACTCCGTCTGGAGTCGACTGGTAAGTGTCCATGTGTACTTGTGCATCATAGTGCATGTGCATATTGATGTATGGTTGGAGTGTGAACCTTGGCCTTATGTCTGGTATGTCTCTTGTACAGATGTATGTGTGCATGTCCCAGACAGTACTGCATGTGAGTCCATTCAAGCATGTGTGACAATAACAGTGTTTGTGTAGCAATGTGTGATGCACGGTAGCATGTAACGACATGCACTTGGTTGATTTCATGTGTCTAGACTTCGCCATGTGAGACGTGTCACACATGTGTGCTTTTGGAAACATCATGGACATGCATGGTATACATGTGCATGTGTCTGAAGAGTGTGTGTGTGACTGGTCAACACTCCAGGATTAGATTGTTTGATTGACTCATGCTGCCAAATTGACCTCTTGTTCACTCTGACGTGCTAGCTCCATGGCCTGCATGTGTGAGATTTGTATGTGCCATGAGGCATGTGAGGTGAATGCACAATTTTGAGGTGCTGACAGTGGCTTTTGTAAGGATGTGATAGTCTGTTGTGAATAACAGATATGATTGTGCATGTGTGTTAATTGCACTGACCTGTGTGTCGTGGAGGGTGATGATGGTTGTGACCTTTAACGGTGCCACTCATTTACATTTTCTTTGTGACAAACAGACATATGTTCAGTACCTTGATGCTTGTGTTCAATGTCTCCCTATCCACATTGATGATGGAAGAAGAGGGCGGAGAAGGCGATGTGGAGCAAGGCAGCAGGGATGCCTCCACCAGGGACAGACACAAGGCCCAGTCACACTCCCAGGTACTGTCATCTTCAGGGAGCGAGGGGACTGGTGCCGCCTCCAAGCCAACGGCCGAAGCTGCTGAGGGTAGCTCCAAGAGAGCGAAGGTGGTCAAGGACTCCTCGGCAGTGGGAGGGAGAGGTGAGCCCGCACAGGGGCAAGACATTGCAGAAGAGGGTGGGGAGGCATCCAGGTTTGCAGAGGAGGAGGCTGCATCAGCCCAGCCCATTGGTCCCGGTGGGGGTGATGACGTGGGTGTGACTGGTGCAATCCAGGCTCAGGAGGCAGTGCAGGTCGCCGCAAAGGGGCCTGTGCCTATTCCTGCCCCAGGGACTTCGACTGCATCAGTATGCACCTGTGGGCATGCCTCAGGCCGAACCCATCCGCAGGTGGCAGATGTTTCCACGCAAACGGAAACACCAATACCTGCGGATGTCGCCATTCGGGACAGGGTGGAATCTGTGCTAGCCGCTGTCATGAGGCAGACAGGCACCATCCGTGATGATGTGCAGGCTGCCAATCGGGGCTTGCATGTCATCACAATGAGGTCTGCCGTCTCTTGAACTGGCTAGCACATTTCCTGGTCTCGCAATGGGTGCGTGGACTGGCCACTTATGTGACCCCCTACTCGTCTTCTTCCTCTGTGCGCCAGTCGTCCTCCCTGCCATCTTTTGGCCCGATACCACCAGGGCCCCCTGTGTATCTGTCCCAACCTCGGCGGCCAGTCTGGTGGAGATCATATCCCTGCCAGAGTCGGGAGTTGAATTTGGATCAGCCGAGGTGGTCACCACGCAGATCCAGCCAGCGACAGGAGCTGTGGCAATGGAGGAAGAGCAGGCACCAAGGAGCAGGGCACATGCACGACGGCCCGGGGGTTGACATCATCCCAGAGGCTGCCCTTGAGGCGCAGGCAGCGGGTTATTTGGCAGCAGCAGGCTCGGGGTAGGAGGCTACAGGACTCGGGGCTTTCAATGGCAGAGAGGCAGGTATTGGCCATCAGGCAGGAGGCAAACGTGGTCCTTACACCAAGGATGTCTTCTGTGTTGGAGCGTTTGGGACAGCAGATCGGGGCAGAGCGGCAGCGGGCACGGGAGGCTAGACTCACCATGGCCAGGACAGAGATTTCACTGCGCCGGGCAGAGAGGCGGGCTGAGGTCCTCAAGGAGACTTGCATGGAGTTTGAGAGGAGCATGTTGGAGTCCCTGCAAGCCCTCGAGGGGAAGCGGAGGCCCGCCTAATGGAAGTAGATGCAGTGTTCGCTGATGCCCTGGCGGAGACTATGGGGGAGCATGGTGAGGAGAAGGACTGGCCCGCTGCCATTGTATATAGTTATTTAGGTGTAAGTTTAATTTGTTTTTCCCTTTTTTTGAGTTTTTGGAGTGTGCTCCACTTTTTGTGTATAGTTTTTTTTGTGATGACATTTTGTGAAGTGTTTTGAAAAAGTGTTTTTTATGCATTTGGGAAAATTGACCTATACTACTTGTACATAGTTGGATTCTTTTTATGTTTTCGTTTGTGTTATCTATGATGCAATGGATTTCTTTTTATTTGTGATTTTTATTTGGATATTCATTTAGGACATGGACCTCATTTTGGATTTTGCCCTTTTTTTGGGCGGACACAGGCTTTTTCATTTGTAGAAAATTACTTTTTGTTTATTTTCATGCTTTATTTATTTATTTCATGTACATGAGTATGATTTCAATACTGGTTTTTAATATATTTTCCCAACTTTTATCAAAGTGGTGTTTGGTTGCCCATTTTTTTAAACATTTGACATTTCATTACTCTGTTCTGTGTCCATTATGATGACCTATGTTGTTCATGTGTGTGCACACATGCCAGCATGAATCATGTTTGACATTCAATATTTACATGGGGCATGGTCTGGTGTGCATTGAAGTGTATGGGTGTTTGGGTGTAGTTCGATTGTGCACTGTGTGTTGCCATTTGATTTCACATGCGCAGCATGAATGTGTGTTGGGCCTCTGTGTGTTTGTGAGGGTGGTGGGTTGGGTGAGTGATGTGAGTGTGATGTGTTTACTATTTTGGCACCGAATTTGGTTGATGCAGTGTAAGGCACATATTGTGCTTTGAGCTTCACTAGCATGTGAAATCACTTGTGTGTTTAGGGGGTTATTGGTTCAGGTGATGTGTGCTCATTGATGCTCATGCCATGACACACCATTGCTATGTCTGTTTCTGTAACATATATCTAGGGTGCTTTGTGTTCTGTCACAGTGTGAGTATTTGTAAATGTGGATTCTTGACATTACCTTGTCACATTGCATGCTGGATTATGAACAAGGGCTCCTGGAAAAACCATATTCTGTCCAGGAGGGCTCCATGGTAAACAAGAATACAAGTGAACGGGTCAATGTGACAGGCATGCCCCCTCACTGTTCATTCACACTTAACGCATAAAAAATCGAGTACCACAGCTAAAAGTTCAGAATACTAATTTTTGTATTTTAAAGCATCTACTTGCTTATTGGTTTAGGTGTATAGTGCTGAACATCATTGGTTACAAGGTAAAGCAATATAGATTTTCAAAATGAAACAAAAACAAGAGGAACTTCTTGTACATACGTCTATACAGTTAACAAAATACAGATTACTACTGTCGATGCATAACGACAGGGGTCATATTACATGAACAAATGGAACAAGTCTACAGGATGCATATCAGTACAATACAGTGAAAACATTTATGACACTGTGGTTGGAAAAGACAAACTCATCTAAACAGGCATTTCTTTGTGTGCATAGCTTTGAGCTCTTTCATACAAACACATTTCCCAAAGAAGCCATTCTGTTTGGCTGGGAAGGTCAATGAGGTTTGATTTAAGATTGTTTTGACAGGTTAGATTTTCTACAGTTAGCAATAAAATTTCTTGGAACAATTTGAGTACTATTTTCATGTGTGACGAAGCTTCAGAAGGTTAGCCAGAATATATTTTGTGATTTTCCATCTAGAGCTGTGCCTGTTAAATAGTCTGACACATTTTAGGAGCCACATTCTCTATGGTAGAGTATTTTTATGTTAAAGTTGTATCATTTTTGAGAGAGAGTGTTCTCCGATTAAATGTCTCCCCAGAAATGTTTTAACTCACTTTTGTCAGGTTTGGTGAGATAGATTGTGATATACATTGCTAGTGCAGACAAATTGTCCACCACAACTTGAATTTATACTTTAGCATTCCACATGGATACAATGATGGGATTGTAATCATTAATGTACTTGGAGGCTTTGATTCTTTGTATATTGCATGTGTTTCTAGAAGATTTGCCTGTCAATCTGTGTCTAACAGGAGACTTGAAGGTGCTGACCCGACCTTCAGGGGATACAGGTCTGGAGGTCTTGGGTGTCCAAAATATTTGTTGTAGTATTTGCCTTGGCTGCTGTAGCAGTGTCAGCAGTATCTGCCACACTTATGTCGCTAGAAACATAAGTCATGTAGGTTATTACATATGCCTTCCATTAGAATGGCCCATGCAATGATTTCTTTTAACTTTAATTGTTATTAACATTTTTAAAATGTTATAAACACCACAGAATTACAGCAAAATACTGCACTTATAATGTAGCCCAGCCCCCCCCTTCCCAACAACACTACTCATGCATGTCAGGTTATATTGTTGCTTTTACCACTGCATAAGACACACTGGCATGAACAAAAGTCAAAACCCCAAATCCCTAAGAGATTTCCTGCATCGACTTCAGTTCGACTTCTACCGTGGGAACTAACAGCAATAACCAAATCGTTCCACTAGAGAGGAACCACCCTGTCCCATATCTTCGAAAGTGTACACTCACCCAAATGAGCCACTGAAGGGACCAGCCGTGCTTAGTTCCTAATACAAGACGTACTAAATCCACATTTTAGAAGGAATATGCCCCAATCCTGATGGAAAGACCCCATACTATCATTCACTATTGCCATTCATTTCTCAATTACAAATATGTCCCAAAGCTTATTCATCCAGTCTGCCTTAGTGGGTGTGCTCGTAATCTTCCACGTCTGGGCCACCGGCAATCTACCTGCTCAGAGAACCACCTACCACAATCTGGGCAACTGATACTCTTCCCTATGCCCAGCAGGAATACCCAACAGTAATCAGCTGTACCCCAACTATTTTGTGTATCCAGCTAAGGAGCTGCAACCAATCCATCTGGATCCAGGGGCATAGCCACAACATATGGCACAATTGGCCACAGACTCTGGGGCAAAGTGGGGAAACAACAGTGTACATTTTAGAAAGTCTTACAGGGTCCAAGTGCCAGCAATGTAGCATTTTAAAATTATGCTCAGTGCTTGCTGTAAAGCGATTGCCATAGAATGTAACTCTGTACATTTTACCCCAGGTCTCCTCTGATATGTCCGCCCCAGACTGCTGTCCAATGGTCTCTGTGTGTTTGCCTCCCCAAGGTATCCACAGTCACCAGAACCCTGAAAAGCATAGAAACTATCCATTTCCTGGACACTGCACTGTCAATGATTTTTTGAAGGGCTTTAGGGGTGGTGCAAGCTCTACACTCTAACCATACTCCTCCAGGATTCCTTTTAAACTGATGTATTCAAATACACTAATGGCCTCGCTGCACAACATCTCTATTACCTCCTCATATTGCTTAAACACCCCCTCTACAGCCAATTGCCCCACTCGCTGCAGACCTCTGTCTGACCTCAGTTGTGTGTGTTGAAATCCACTTTTCCCCAAATCTAAGGGCGCCCCCCAGAAAGAGCTCATGGCGACAGCCAGGACGAGAGGCTATCACTACTGCCCCCTGTCTTCCATAAGGACCACAACACACCAAGCACAGATGATTTTGAACCCTTTGAGGGAGTGATTTTATCAGGGACCAAAGGAGGCCCCTGACCTTTTTAGTGTGAGTATACATATTCTCCAAATAGGACCAGTACAACCCCAGTCATCTCTTATGAGCTCCAAAAGAACCCTGAACTGAGATGCCTTATAATACAGGTGAAAGTCTGGGAATCCAAATCCCTAGATAACATCAAGGAGGTTCTCGTAATCCTAGGTCTCTTTCCCTGCCAGACAAATTTAGCCACCAAGGCATTCAAGTTTTTGAAGAAGGACCCCAAGAGCTTTGTCAGGAGGGCCGAGAACAGGCACAGCAAATGCGGTAGAACATTCATCTTCACCAAGGTCATCCTCTCATACCATGAAAGGGTGAGGGGTTCCCACCAGTTGAAACCTGACTTTATAGACACTAGCACAGGAAAATATTTACATCCGTCAACTTCCACAACTGCCTCAAGAGAATAATTCTCAAGTAGGTGATCACGTCCAACTCTGGCCTTATTCCCTTAAGCCTTGTCTGGTTCTGTATACTTGCGTTCGTGAGATGCAGTGACAGGACACTGGATTCTGCAACATTAATCTTAAAATCAGAAAATAAACCAAAGGAGCTCTGGCAAGAAGCTCAGCAAGGTAATGCTGGACGTCAGCAAGATAACGCAATCATCTGTGAAGAGAGACAATTTGAAGTGGACCTCCCCACATTGGATACCCCTAATCCCAGCATTAGCCCATATTGTGATCGCCAGGGGTTCTACAGTCAAGGCACACAAGAGTGGGGAGACGGGACACCCCTGTCTCAAACCTCACATAAGGGGGCCATTAGTAATCCATTTACTAGCACCTGAGCTGTTGCAGCCCTGTACAGAGACCTGATCCACTGTCAAAGTTATGCCCAAACCCTTTTTTCTTCAATACATTCCCCATGTAAACCCACTAGATCCAGTCAAAGGCCTTTTCGGAGTCAATCAATACCAGCCAAGTCTTGTTCCTGGGTGTAATGGATTAGATCAATCATCTTCCAAACATTATTGGATCACTAGCATCCTGAATGAATACACCCTGGTCACCATTAACAAGAGCCGGCAGGACCCGGCCAAACCTGTTGCCCAGCAGCTTTGCTAAAATGCTCACATCTATGTTCAATAGGTAGATCGGCCTATATGACGGAACTGGACCTTCCAGCCCTTTAAGATGAGATAGAAATACCCTTGAGATTGATGGGGATGCGGAATTTTATTCAAACATTAATAATTGAAACAACTCAGGTAGTTGGCAAAAGGATAACTGTTTTAATATCAATTATCTAAAACAGGGAGTACAACAGACTTCAGCAGACGTCTCTCATCACGATCTCAAAACATTTCATAAAAAATCACAACTTTATAGTAAATATTCATCATTGATGACATTGACCTGCGTATCACTAACATCATCCTATGTGACAAAACTTAAAAACCTATGGGTGAATGTGATAGGGTCTAAATGGATCATTTAGGTATACGATCTATACTCGTTTGGACAGTGGAATAATGTGATAGGCTTCTTAACATCAGGTGGGGCAACTAAGCCCTTCCCTAAAATATGGCACTATGAACGTCACTAAATATATGACGTCTAATTGCCTAAACCACTATAGGACCTTCTTGATCATGCGGTCCTCTATCATTGGTTACTTTCCAACCTCCGCCGGTACCCTCCCAACCTACGTCTAGCAGCACGCAGGCTGAGCGTCCAGTTGCAGATAAACTAGTCTTAACCATAGCTTCCCACCAATTAGCATGACCATCCATCATCACCTCAGTGGTCTGCCGTCAATTAGTGCTTTGAACTCGTCCTTGGAAATGTTCCATGCTACTGAAGAATTCAGGGGAGTGAAGGCACACTCCGCCCTTGTGCGTAGGTGTGACCATCATGCTCGTCCAACTTCTCCTTCCCACGTGAATGAGGACCACGAAATTGAGCTTTCAGTGTATTAAAATACTTTTTTCCCTATAGACCTTTGATGTCTTCTTGTTCTCGTTCATGCCTTCTGAACAGAAGCTTTGTTCTTTCACACGATTTGTATCCAATGTCAGCTCACCCCAGTCTGATAAGGCCTTGGCTTCTTGTCTCATCCAACCTCGCCGTTCTGAATTTTCGCCTGTAATTCACTTGTTTTTCTGACTGCGACAAAAAAGAAAACAGCGGCCTTCCTCCTTTTGCTCAGCACTGCTATCATACATGGTGGGAACTTCCATTTTGTACTGACTCCAATATATATGTACATGTTGGCACATGCCACACTCTACTATAAAGCTAACCTCAAGAATACTTCATCTGCTTGCGTTTCTTTGCATGTGTACACGTGTGAAATAACTTGATATCTTCATTGTTTTTTCAGCATCTGTGTCTTCATCTTGATCCCAGAATGTCATTCATCTCAATACTTTCTTGATGCCTTATAGAATTGTCTGCATCCTCTAGTCTCTGCATCTCTTCTCTATATATGTCAGCTTTGCATTTGTATGATGATTATTTCTCTTTGTTTATTCAATTTGTCCTGCTTTCTTCCAGACTATCACTCGGACAGCCATCATACTGTCTCATATGCGGGTATGGTTGTCTCAATGGGAACCTTGCTTCCAAGATTCTCCTTGGTATCTGTAGTTCAACTGGTTTTGCACATGTGTCATGTTCTGTTTTCCAGCAGATAGGCAATATGGGCGAAGTGATTGAGGTGGAGGTACTTAGCTCCTTCTCTACACTCCCCCCTCTGGGCAATTCATCGACCACTCTACCATCATTCTTTAAATCTAGACATCCTTGGCTGAAAAAATGTTTCTTTGAGACCCATACCTTTATGACTCCTTTCAGGCATCCAGCTGATTTCACATGATCATCTTTGTTCCAATCCATGAGCATGCACTATCCACCTAGACTACAATAGATCCATCTTCCCACATACTCCTTATGGCTCTTTGGATACAGAAACTTCGTTCCCTCAGGTGCATGGTTACTGACCTTCACAAAGTCTCTGATCTCATCATCTGTTAAGTCTCTGGCCTTCCATCCTGATTCAACATCAATCATGATCTTCATCCCTATAGCTTTCTTTGTTGTCTTCTTGCATTGTGTGATTAATATCTTGATCACACAGAATCCCAGCAACACTAACACAATCAGGGCTCCAAGGAACTCGAACATGTCTGCCATTCATTGTGGAACCCAAGACCCAAGAAAAAAGTGTTCCAAACCAGCTGTCATTAGCAATGTCTTCTACTTCTTATGTCCTCTGGACGTGTAGCTTCGTTAGTATTTCTATGGTCTCAGTCAAGGTGCCATTCTCATCATCGTGAGAAGGTATGACTGTGCAACATGATTCTCCTATTATTGCACACACACCTCCATCCATAGCTGTGATCATGTCCAGGACATATGTGTTCTGAAGAGTCATCAGGCATATGGCTCTCATCTCTTCCCTGATAGCACTGAATCCCTTTATGGTTGTGTTGATCGTCTGCAGTAACTCCCATCTGGTTATCTGTAACCATTTAGTATTTGCTCCAACCAGGATTCTCGGCATAAAAATTAACGTGAATACGGACGACGTCTGGCTAAATAGTCTGTGTTCATCGTAATGGAGTCAAAGGCTTCTATTGATTTGGCAGAAAAGTAATTCTCTCTCTCCATTCAATAAACCAGTTGCACAGATCGCTTCTTCCTCAGATGAGCATCTGCTTTCGGGAAACTGTGAATATGTAGGTCACTTTTAGGAATCAACAACGCTGGAACATGAACATTCACCAGTGTGCACATTCCTCCCCAGTAATTAGGTAATTTAAAATATGCTTTTGATCCGCAAGCCCAATAATGATCCATGATCACGGCTGTCCCAAGATTCATCTTTGGTGCATCAAAGATCCACTGTAGTTCTTATTCTCTCTCACTTTTCTTGTGCCATTATTTCTGAAGCACAACTTTGATTTTTTCAACGATATTATCTGCAAGGGGCCTCCTCTGTCTACGACCCAGGTCAATAGTTTAGCAAGTTTCAGCCATAATGGATTTCACCCCACCTAGCCATTCCAAACAGTTGATTCAGGGTGATTATAAATCATCCAGGCTCGGCAAATAACCACTCCTTTTTCCCATCCATCTGGTGATAACCCTGATCCCCAAATCTGCATCTTTCCTCTGTTTTTCCAGTGTCAGATGTTTTCTTCAGTCTTTCCTGGACTTTCAACTCTTTTGTTTACTTCCCATCGGATTCTAGGTCCTTTCACTCCAGGCTTTTCATATCTGATCATGTGATTCTTGGTATGAGCTCTGTTTCTTGTCTTTGTATCCTGTACATAGTCATCTTCATTTGGATCTGTCAATTCAGTTGCCCATTTGAGATAGGCATCTCAACCCATGAACTGGCCTCTTGTTCTGCAGAGTGCTATGTGTGATAGACAATGTGCTGTCTGGATGTCTATTTCACTAGCTTGTCTGGATGTCTATTTCACTAGCTATGAAGATTTTAGACTTCCCCATACTATAAGGCAGGAGTACACATACAAATCATTCCTTCTTCGAGGTCTCCTTCCAACTTCTTTCATATGCTGATACCAAATGTTATTCCCCAAGTGTGCTGTACTGTCCAGGTAATCATTTAGCTCATGATCATCCTCTCTAGCATTTCTCTTAGGTGTCATTGTTCTCTTATGAGCCTATGCAATCATGTCATGAAATATGTCGACATAGGTTCTTCTTACTGGACCAATCATAGATCTATTTGTCAGTGAACTGGGTGCATCTATATGTGCTACCTGAGTAGGAGAAAGTTCTAGGAGTTTCATCCTCTCAGCATGATCTTTAGGCATAGAAATGTCTTGCAAAATCTCCACGTGTGACTTCCTTCTAGAAACTAGCCTTGGTTCACTTATCACAGGACCAGGTGCATTCACATAGGGTCTCGGCTGCCTTGTAATTGCCACATCTGTATCCTTCTTTTCTTGCACAGGAGGCTACACAGGAATTTTCACTTTACTTATGTCTACATAATATGACGTTCGTACCGTGAGAGAAAGTAGTATCACTATGAACAAAATACAGGTGTAAATTGTGCATAAACATGACCACTTAAAGCAACAACCTTTAATACAGCGTGGACGTCTGTCATGATCTTCCATGATGAAGTTACTACTAATGCTGCCCATTTTACGTTTAATGAAGGAAAAGTATTTTTACTGGGTCAACATCATGCAATGTTCTGGAATCTGCTGAATCGACTCAAAATGTTCTGCAATCAGTTTAGCAGGATGATGTACTCAAAATCCCGATAAATGACACGACTTAGCTTCTGACCGGATAACATGAAGATCTTCTTTCAGCATGAAATAAAAGCTCCTCACTTGGAAAATCTTTCTTGATTCTTTTCTGTGGAATTTTCACTCCATCCTCAAGGTTCTCTCGGAAAATCCATTCACTTTGCTGATGATATCTTTCAGTATTTCATTGAGGGCTGCATCGTTTCTTGGATCTTAAGAAAGTTCAGAAATCTGTTTGTCTTCCAACAATATGTGTACATTCCTCTATTAGATTCCAAACACTGTACTGGCTAGTCTATGAGCATTATCCGTTGACAGGGGCATTTGTGTTTTTCACTTTGAACTCAGGAAGCTGAAGGATCTGCTCAATTATAGCTATGAGCAACCTTCTCACAATTGGGCCATTTTTGGATCTTGCAAGAACAAGTGAAGATTGGTAGTTATCCCTACCAGTGCAGGGGAAGCACGTAAAATGAACAAAAAAAATGCAAGAATGATCCGGAAAGTGTTGTCATTAGGCACCACCATACGCACCCTAGGAAGCTTTTTCAATATGACAGGAATAAGGGACTTCTTCCATCTTCCCGATGGTAAAAAAGAAACTCAGAATTTGGCATATCATTTTTCTCAATCAAGGCTTAAGTGTGCCTCAGTCCAATGTCAACAAGTTTCTGTGACTCAAGAACAATTATTTTTCCCTTTACTCTCTTAGTGACTGAAAAGAGTGTCCTGAAATAAGCCACAGTCCAATAAACTCTTTATTTTTACTTGGCAGCAGCTTCTGCATCCTTCTTCCTTGTCATAGACCTAGTCTGCACATGCTGTGGTTCTTCCCTGATGCTCTGTTCGGTGGGGGTAAGGGTGATGCAGGCTCTATAATGTAGATCTTTACATTGCCAAGGAAAATCCAAGCTCGTCTGCCCTGCACTTTCACAGCAGACGGTGTGACATCTTCCCCAATTATAGGACCGTTGAAACGTGGTTCGTGCCACTTCCAAGTAAAATTGCGAATTAGAACAGCATCTCCAGGAAACAGTTTAGGAAGGCAAAATGATCTGCTCCTGTCACTGTAGAATCTCATCTCCTTCTGTGTTCTGTGTTGCCCTACACCCCTTTCGCTTGAGCTGACCTGAAATGACAGAGATACTTGAAGATAGTTACGTAACTCCTTTCCTAACAATTCTGCTGTTGGCTGGGCATCACTTCTAGTTCTAAATAGAGGTGTGAGGGGTGTCCTCATCTGCCTCCCTGTCACTATCTTGTGAGGGGTCAGATGGTGGTCTGACCCTGGCTGGTTCCTCAACGCATAGAATGCCAGTGGTAGACAATGCAACCATCCTTTTTTCAGGGTCAATTTCAATTTAGCTGTTCTCTCTTTAAGCAGGCAGTTGAGTCTCTCACAGACACCATTCACTTGCAGGTGATATGCCGATGAAAACTTGTGCTTTGTAATAAGCAACAAGCTTATTTGTTCACTGACTTCATTGACAAAATGAGGACCATTATCGGATCTCAATACTTCACATATTCTCCATCTAAGAAAAACTTCTCGTACTAGAAATTTGGCTGCACTGGTGGTGTCTGGGTGTGTACATGGTCCAGCTTTGATCCAACTTGAAAAGGGACATACTACCACTATGATACATCTGCATCCATTACAGACTTGCAGCATGTCAACATAGTCGATGTGTAAATGCTGAAAGGGACCATTAGGTCTCAGAATGACTCCTCTAATTGTGCGCAATGTGTGCCCAGCAGTAAACTTTTGACATACAATACAATTTACTACATAAAATGCAACGTGTTCTAATATATTTGGAACAAACCAATCCTCCACAATTTTTGCGGTGAGGCTCTATCTAGTTGTGTGTGCATGGTAGTGTAGCTGCTCCAATGCCACCCTTAATAAGGCTACAGGCATCACCAGTTTACCAATGCTATCTTGTCACCATAATGCCTCATAGGGGTTTAAAGAACACCCTCTCTGCATCCACAAGTCTTTTTCGTCTTGGGGCGCTTGCCCTTGTAGTTCCCCTAATTGAGTTCTAGACAGCCTTGTTATAACAATTTGACACACTCATCATCACCACCATGCTTCCATTCACATCAGGCGTATCAAAAGACATGATTACTTCTGTATATGCAATGCGTTTGGCTTCCTCATCTGCTTTTTGATTCCCACATGAAATAAAATCTGTCTGTTTAGTGTGAGCCACACATTTTATGACTGCAATGGCTACTGGGAGTTGTAGTGCTCTAATAAGCCTGTCCAATAAGGCAGCGTATTGCACTGGACTGCCGTCTGCTCTGAGGTAACCCCTTCTTTTCCAACGTGCCAATCCTGCATGAATTATTGACGTCACATAGGCAGAGTCGCTGTACACTGTTAGTTCCTGGTCTGCATGACTCTGAAATGCGACAATCAGTGCTACTAATTCTGCAGTTTGTGCCGAAAATTGAGACTGTAGTCGTGCACTTGACACTACTTCAAACTCTCCATTGGCCATGTGCTTTATGACAGCGGCACCTGTGTATCTTTGTCCATTATTTTGATCGATTCTAGATGAACCGTCAATAAAGAGAATCTCCCCAGCTGCCAATGCATTTCCTTCACCCATGGGAGTTCGTCATAGAACTCTTCATAGCTCGAACAATCATGCGTATGCTCACCCTCTGCCAGTGGTTCCGCTACAAACATGGCAGGATTAATTATTCTGCATCTGAATATTTTGATCACTGGATTCGATATGACCACCTCATGGGCAGAAGCCCTTTGAGATGTCAGCGTACCTTTAGATTTTTCCAGAATGGAAAACAATGCATGTTCAACAAATAACGTCATAGAACATCCCATCACTATGCTGGCAGCCTTCTAAATGGTGAAGGCGGTGGTTGCCAAAGATTGTTTGCACGGGAAGTGACCCCTCATTACTGGGTCTAAAATCCCACTGTAATAGGCAAGGGGCTTATACCCCAATGTAGTTCTCTGCGTAAGTACAGCTGTCATAACAGTACCATACCTGTGCGAAAACAGGAAGAATTCTTCTGCACAATTAGGAATCCCTAGAACTGGAGCTGTACAAATCGCTTTTTTCAATTCATCAAACTCTTTTTCCATTGCCTCGTTCCAAACAATTTTTTCCTGCTTTACCTGTGCTTTTTTCAGAGCTTGCAACAAGGGCCTTATGTATGAACTGTAGTCAAAGACCCATGCTCTCACATAATTACATAGTCCTAAAAATCTCTGCATGTGTTTTACTGTGACTGGCATTACTGTTTTTAATATAGCCTCAGCCCTCTCCGGAGTAATCTTCTTTCCTTCATGTGAGATTAACTGTCCTATGTACAGCTTTTCCTCCTGTCAGTACTGTAACTTCTCCTTGTCCACTTTATATCCTTTGTCTGCAAGAATAATCATAAGCTGAAATGAATCGCGTCTGCACTTCTCCTCTGTGGTACTACAGACCAATATGTCATCCACGTACTGTAATACAATTCTTTCTACATAAATATTGCTCAAGTCCATCTGAAGGACCCTGTTGAAAATAGATGGGGACTCACAGTACCCATGTGGTAATCGAGTACTTTTCAGGCGGGTTTGTCTGAACGTAAATGACATCAGATCTTGCAAGTACTTGTGCAATGGGATTGAGAAAAATGCATTTTTCAAATCAATCACAGTAAAATATCGTGCCTCAACAGGTATGTTACATAACATTGTCACAGGATTAGGAACTAGAGGAAACTCAGCCTCTACAATCTGGTTAATCAGTTTTAAATCTTGAATTAATTGCCATGAACCCCCTTTCCCTTTCTTGATCGGATAGATAGCAGTATTACACTGTGATTCTGACACCACAAAAAAAACCTGTTCAATCATGGCAGATCCTTGATCGTGTAGCCTATATACAAATTGCAGATTTGCAGATCATCTAAAGAAATATCCTATCCTAAATGACAACCAGTCGGGATTCCGAGTTGGCTTCGGAACCGAGACCGCGCTTTTAGAACTCAAATCCAAGATAATGTCCCGTATGGTTCGTAAGAAACCCTTATTACTTATGCTACTGGATCTTTTAGCGGCTTTCGACCTGGTGGACCATGACATCATGGCCACCAGGTTGTGTGAAGTAGCAAATTTCTCCCCCCGTGCATGCAAATGGGTCTCATCATTCCTTAACAACCAAGATAGCAGAGTCTTTTGCGGCACGGCAGAATCTGAATCCGTCACAATCACCTGCCGTGTTCTCCAGGGTGCCTGCACCTCCCCCTGTTTTTATAATATCGTCACAGCTCCTCTGTTCGCAATGCTTGACCATGAGAACATAATATTCACTAACTATGCAGATGACACTCAATGTGTCATCCCGCTCTCTGGTTCTCATAGTGCAGATGAACTTGCCATGAATAGAGTTTTTACCTTAATTGAAACCTGGATGGTCCATAACAAGCTGGCCCTGAATAAATCAAAAACTGAGCTGCTTGCCATAGGATCCCCACACACTATTAATAAACTCGGCCCACAATATGATGGCTTTCAGATGGGAGAAGAATCTATCATGCCCCTAGAAAAGGTAAAAACACTGGGAGTGACCTTCGACCAACATATTACTATGAAACAACATGTTAGTAGTCTGGTATCATCATGTGCCTATTATATCAAGCTCCTAGCACATTTGAGGCCCCTTATATCTCAAGATAATGCAGAGACCATCGCTAGAGCGATAATAGGCTCAAAAATAGACTATTGTTCTAGTCTCCATATGGGACCTAATAAATCTGATTGTAACAGACTGTAAGTGTGCCAAAATGGGGCAATCAGAGCCGTTATGAAACTTAAATATAGAGATCCCTTCTTGACAGCAAGACGCAAACTCCACTGGCTGCCCGTAGAGTCCAGAATTTCATTCAGGACTTTGACTCTAGTACATAAATGCAGATCTGGTAACATGCCTGAATATCTGCAACAGCTCCTTACCATGAGAAACAACACTACAATGTTAAGGTCTAATGATCGGCATCTCTTATTTGAATAGAAATGCTGTACCACCATTCTCCATTGGACGGAAGGTCTGGAACGCGCTACCATTGCACATGAGATGCATTGAGTCACTTGACATTTTTAAGAAAAGACTGAAGACTTACCTTTTTAATTAATCTATGTACAGTTTTTATCTGAGTAGTTTCCCTTTTGAGCTTTTCACACCTGTTCCTTCATAATTATTGTTAATTGTCGTATATGTCTTGTAGCGCCCTCACGCCTTAGGGTCTATGGCCGCGCTATATAAATGTAATAAAGTAAAGTAAAGTAAAGATATTGGGCCTCATTACGACCCAGGCGGTAAGTTACCGCCTGGGTCGTACCTTTACCACCATGGCGTAAACTACGTTTACGCCATGGTGGTTGGCGGACTTACCGCCCCATTCCGAGGTTGGCGGGGCGGTAAGTCCCCAATCCCCATTTACCCTTCCCCATTCCCATTTTTGCCCCATAGGGCATAATGGGAGTGGGGAAGGCGTTAATTACGCCAACGTAAATTACGGTGGCGTAATTAACAACAAGGTCCCTTAGCGCCATGGATTTTAACACCTGCTAAAAGCAGGTGTTAAATCCTCCATGGCGCTAAGGGACCTCGGAATCAGGCGGTAAGGGTCGGCGCTGTTTACGCTGCCGTAAACCCCTTACCGCCTGGGTCGTAATGAGGCCCATTGTCTTAAAAATACCTTCATCTGCCTCTCGACACATGGGATACTGTCGTGCTCGAGGTAAAATTGCCCTTGGTTTCAATGTAATCTTTACTTCCCCAGACCCGTTCAACAGGCCTACATCATAGGGGCCTTTTGTCTATAAGGAAATGGGTATCTTCACCATATCTTCCTCGTAATACTCTGGGCGTTTTAGTGCTAACATAATTTTCTGAGGAACTTATTGTTTAGTGGCTCTTACCCAATAAGTAATGCCAGTTTCAAAGATTACTTCGTCATCTGATGGATGATCTCTAAACAAGTCTTCATCCGTCACATCAGTCAATCTGTAACCCTCCCCAGTGGATATTACAGCACTCCATCATCTGCCGCCATAATCAACTCCATCAAGCATAGCTAGTTCTCCTCGGACTATAGCTGCTTGTAACTCTAAAGGGAACTTCAAACTTAGGTATCTTTGGCCTAAACAAAAACTCATCGGGTATTCTCACAGCCTGGTAGCCATGTCAACAAAATGCGCACCCCATAGTAAAACACTACTGGTTCTAATGGCACTCCTCGTATGACTACCTTTCCTGCAAATGCCATAACAAATTTGCTTACGTTTAAATGATACATTCCCGGTGTCGAACATACTATGCCTTCATCAGTAAACAAAACTGTCATATTCAACTTGGCCATTAAGTCTCGACCCAATATATTGAGAGGTGTCTGTCTTGAATATAACAATGGTACATACACCTACAGAGACTGGTAGTGCATCAGTAAAAGGAACTCTACTTCTAGCTCCTGTGAAACCTTGAGTATTCATGGCATTTCCAGACATCAAAAATGTCCCCTCTCGTATACATGAGCGCGCTGCACCTGTGTCCACTAAAAATGAAAAAGATTTGCCTCCTGTATTAACGTCAACCCTTGGTTCCTCTTGAGGATTTGGTATCATTCATAGTATAGAACACATCAAGTCTCCCAGTGAGCTGTCCTACTGCGGGTAGAGTCTCATTCCCGTACCTGTGAAAGGATTTCCTCCATCGACAGTGACACCTCCTATTCTCTGAGTCATTAATTGTCCTGTGCTTGTGCTTTGCTGTATCTGCAAAGATGACTGCTGCGACTGCCTTTGTGGTGGATTCATTGGCGGCTGCTGCGTTTGAAAATCTTGATGCACTCTCTGCACTTGAGTCTGCTCCACTATCTGGTTTTGAACAAACCCATCTCCATTCTGTTGCAAATATACATGCCAGTTTGACATCCCCCCTCTCAAAAATTGATTGTTTTGCACAAATCCTTGACTTCCACACATACGTGCAACATGCCCTGTCATTCCACAGGTCCAACATACAGGAGGTCTCCTAATCTGTCCTCCCTGCATGCCTTGGTTATCATTCTGCATGTTTTGGAACCCACTCTGATTAATATGAAAGTTTCCTTGATTATTCTGGAAGCCTCCCTGATTATTCTGGAAGCCTCTACCTCGAATAACCTCCCCTTCCCTGTGGTACAAATCCATTATTACCTTGGTCAAACTGTCTTTGATCATTCCCTTGTGGCATGTTTGCTGATTGCTGTGAACCGGATCGGTCTCCACTAGTCATCATTGCCCCTTCAATGGAGTGTTTGGTCAGTTTTTTCTGCAGTAACTTTGCCTCTTTGCCTTTCCTAGCATCATCTTTCTTTCGATTGTTTTCTTGCAAAAGCCTGCAATAATGCACAATGGTCAGATGAATCTCTGACCATGGCTTTGTTTCCATGCCCACTAACTTCTTGAGCTGCTTTTGTACCGCGCCTGGTATCCCATGGCATAATATATGATAGAACACAGGTATGGACTTCCCCCAATCCTTGTGTGTCTCTAAAGCCCATTGCTCTTGGAAATTCTGAATGTAAACAAGCAGATCGTCCCCTTCTTTCATCTTTTTCATCATTATAGCTCCCATATCTGATGTGTCCGGATATAGCACGCTAAGTGCTTTCCAAACTGCTGCTCTGCAGTTGTTGAACGGTGCATTGTTAACCGTGGTAACACCAGAATATCCTGCTCTGGACCAGACATCATCAGCTCTTTCCCCAAGAATAGCAATCAGGAGACCCTTAATGTCCCCTATAGCTGATGTATTTCCTCCTGTCATTTTCTCTAGCTCATATATCCACTTCGCAGCACCAGAAGTTAAACTCGGGAGTTTGCACCTTAAATTATCCTTATCCATTTGTGGCCATGGTATATATGATATGATATGATATGATATGGCATTTGTAACGCGCCTATACACAAGTGTTTCAAGGCGCGACGAGGCAGGGGGGGGAACAAGGGGAAGACAGACAACAATCCTACTAGGCCAGGTGTCATTCAGACCGCGCAAGTGCAGGGGTAGGGGGAAGGGAAAAAGTGCAAGGGGAAGGGGGGGGAGTGCAGTACAAATAAGTAGAATAGAAATAAAATAATAAATAAATAGGGCCAGCTGGTGGCAAGTGCAAAGGTAAGTGCAGACAAGTGCTGGGGGGGGGCTGTAGTGATACAGAGACAGACCCGCAGTGCAGGGGTTGCCAGGGAGGCAGTGCAAGTGAAGAGTGACTGGGCCCAGGACCGAGGTCGGTGAGAGTGGCCCAGTTGCAGAATCAGTGCAGTTTTGGTGAAGAATTTAGCAGGGGAGAGGGAGAGAGAAAGCAGAAGTGAAGAGGAAGGTTTTGAGGTGCTTCCGGAACCGGAGATGGTTCTCCTCAAGTTTCAGGGAGGCAGGAAGGCTGTTCCAGAGGGAGGCCCCTGCCGCGGAGAGAGATCTACCCCCAGCTCGTTGCTTCGAGAAGCGGCTGACCCTGAGGGAGTTGGAGACGGATGAGCGTAGGGCTCGGGAAGGAAGATATTTAGGAAGAGAGAGTTGAAGGTATTTAGGCCCCAGGCCCCAGAAGGCCTTGTGGACAATGCAGAGGGTTTTGAACTTAATCCTCGCAGCCACTGGGAGCCAGTGTAGAGATTTCAGTCTTGGAGAGATACGGTCCCTGGGCTTGAGGCCAAGGACAAGTCTCGCAGTTCTGTTCTGGATGAGTTGCAGAGGGCGGAGAGTGGAGACAGGCAGATTAAGATAGAGGCTGTTACAGTAGTCCAGCTTCGAGAGAACCAGGGCTCGGGAGACAGTGAGCTTCTGGGGGAAGGAGAGGAAGGGAAGAATACCTCTGAGGAGGTGCAGCTGGTAATGTGACTATGTGGTCTCGTTCCTCTCTTCTCCAACAAAGGAAACTGCGAAATCCCAAACTCGCATTTGTCACTCATCGTTTACCTATCCATAGCCGGAACAATAGTTCCACACGACCTTCTACCTGGTAGTGGCCTTAAGCTGCTCATATATGGTGGTGAGGCCCCCTCTGACCATGGGGTCTCTCTTTAGGTCGATTTAGCCATGTCACAGAATCTGATGCCCGAGATATAGGGATGTCTAAATCCGATCATTTTACTTCCTTGTTCATTGACAAACACCCTTCAGGTCCACATATATTGCCTTCTTCCCCATAAGCAGAGTTTTCTATCTTCATCTGACATCTCTTGTACCCCAAAGTATGTGATCTCTCTCTTCATCATCTTTGTTTAGAGTCAGTCTATCTAAATACAGCTCCTTTGGTTCAAAACTACACGAGGCTCCTTCCTTATCGTACAGCTGCGTACTCTCAAGTCGATCATTTGTACCTTTCCCCTGCAATGTTTTCTGGGACTTCATGTTGTGATAAACTTTATCAATTGCCTCTTCAATACTACTAGAGTCAAACTCATCCTCCAGATTTGCTCTGGACGGACCTGCTAACGGCTCATGTGTCAGGAAGAACTCTTCTATGTCCTCCCATGACACTGCTGGGTTAGGATCCATTACCTCCTTTTCCATGCGATCAAGATCACGTGCTCTATGCCTTCTCTTTCATATTATTTAATTGTCGAATTTCTTTCGCTTCCTTGCTTTTTCCCTTACCCTATCCTCTTCTTTCTTTTTCATGTCCCTTCTCTCATTTGCTCTTTGTATTTCTTCGTCTCTTCGTCTTTGCATTCTTTAATCCCTTAATTTCTGTTCTTCTTCTTCCTTTCTTTTCCTTTCTTTTCTTTCTAGCTCTTCGATCACCTTCTGTCTGTTATCATATTTTCTATGCTCCTCTGCTCTTTCCTGTTTGCTCAGTTGATCCTCTTGCTACAACTCTTCCCGTCTCTGTCTATCCTTTCTTTTTGTTCCATAATCTTTCAATCTTTCCTCTCTTTCCTTATGCTTTTTGTCCTGATCATCTTGATCTTCCCTTTGCCTTACGTCCTCATTGCTCTTACCATCGAGTTTGAGCAAAATCTGACCACCCATCTATTCGTGCTGTATAAGCACTAACTCATCAGTTTGATCTTTTTCTCCTTTCCATCTCTTTATTTCTCGTCCTATATCAATAGATGTACTTAGTGAGTCACTTTTCTACTTATCGCGTCTCTCCTTGTCCCTCGGGACCTTAGAGATTAGATCTCTCTCAGTGTTTTTCTCCGGGCCCTCGTTGCTGCTTTGCGCAGGCGACTCAAATGCTGGGTTGCTATAATTTGTTGCTGCCTTGAGCTCTCTTAATGGGTACAACCCTTCATCTTTGTTACTATCGCTGTTTCAGGAGCTGTGGGTGGAGCAGAAGGCTCTTCACCCCCTATGCGCATACATTAGGGGGGTAATTCATAGAATTCAGCGCACAAGTGGCGCACGCGGCTGGCGCTCAGTGTGTGCGTGCGACAGTCTGTGCCAGCTGCGTGCGCCAAAATCCATTTCCGCGCACAGCGTATTCATGGATTTCAAAACTCCATTACCAGCCGTGGCGCAGCGAGCCTGCAGCAGCGCCAGTTACGCCCCTAACCCATCCCCGTGCGCCATGTACAGCACACAAATCCCGTACATGGCACACAGGCCCCCAACCACGAAAACGCCTGTAAAACTCCCCACGCACTCCTCCGAATACACGTACCCCACTGCGTGGGAAGCCCTGTGTGAGTGAGGTACGTGTATTACGGGGGTTTGCTTGAAGTTTCACACACGGTTGGGCCTGTGCGAGCGGGGTACGTGTATTACTAGGGCGCGCAGAAAGTTTCACACGCAATCGGCCCTGTGCGAGCGGGGTATGTGTATTACTGAGGTGCGCGCAAAGTTTCACACGCGATTGGCCCTGTGCGAGCAGGGTACATGTATTACAGGGGTTCGCTTGATTTTCACATGCGATTGGGCCTGTGCGAGCGGGGTACGTGTATTACTGGGGTGCGCGGGAAGTTTCACACGCGATCGGTCCTGTGCATGCGGGGTACGTGTATTACTGGGGTGCGCGCAGTTTCACATGCGATTGGCCCTGTGCGAGCGGGGTACATGTATTACTGGGGTGTGCGGGAAGTTTCACACGCGATCGGCCCTGTGTGAGCGGGGTATGTGTATTACTGGGGTGCGTGGGAAGTTTCACACGCGATCGGCCCTGTGCAAGCGGGTACGTGTATTACTGGGGTTCGCGGGAAGTTTCACACGTGATCGGCGCTGTGCAAGCGGGGTATGTGTATTACTGGGGTGCGTGGGAAGTTTCACACGCGATCGGCCCTGTGCGAGCGGGGTACATGTATTACTGGGGTGCGTGCAAAGTTTCACACGCGATTGGCCCTGTGCGAACAGGGTACGTCTATTTCCGGGGTACGCGGGAAGTATCACACGCAATTCCGCTGTCAGAGCGGGTACGTGTATCCAGTGGGGTGCGCGGGGAGTCCCACACGTGAATTGGCAGTGTGAGTCCTCCCAGGTGTGCCCTCTACCCCCTCCACGGCCCTTGCAGGCAACCCACACCACAGCGGACTACCTTGCACCCCTGTTCATGCCTCACACGCAGCCCATCCACCATGGGCATGCCCCCCAGCCAGCCCACATGTCACCTTTCACTAGTGATCACCAACCCATGTCTCCCAGCACCCCCACCCCCCCAGCAGTGAGCCTCAGGCCCCGACTCTTGTCCCCCAGCACCCCCACCCCCCAGCAGTGATGGGCACCTGCCAGCAGGCCCCGACTCATGTCCCCCAGCACCCCCACCGCCCCAGCAGTGATGGGCACCTGCAGCAGGCCCCGATTCATGTCCCCCAGCACCCCCACCCCCCAGCAGTGAGCCTCAGACCCAGACTTATGTCCCAACAAACCACATGTCCTAACAAAACAGACCCATGTCCCGAATGCCAACCCTAATCCCCCTTGCCCCCCAATCCAAGCATGCAACCATCCACAGAACCCACTCCCAAATTACCCATGCTATGATAGATGAAATGAACCACCATGCCCATGCAGGAATGCACAACGTAGCCACACAGTAGCAACACGTGACTGAGGAAATGTTCAATGAGACATGCACAAAACCAATTACAGAACACAACACCAATTCTGAAGTAATAAAAAATGTATTAAAAACATAAAAAACTGAATTTGATGAATAGTGAACTGAAAATCAATGCACAATGACCGAAGTAGAAAAAAATGATTGTAAATCCAATGAAGTTAAAAAAAAAGAAAAATCATGTAGAATAAAAAAGTGGTCCATTGCCAATGTCCATAATAAAAACATAATCCAAATTTTTAAAAAACCATTGATCCATGGGAATATAGAAAAAGAAAGTATGTACAAGTCTGCAACTATATACAATGTAAGTCCAAATGGTCCATGATCCACAAACAAAAGGAAACCTACAAAAAAGTCCTAGGATGAAAAAACTATATACACACGAAGTGGAGCAATGTCCATTAACTCCAAATTAAAAGACGAACAAAGGAAACCTAACACTATCTAACTATATAAAATGGCGGCGGGCAAGTCCTGCGGCTCACTCTGTGATGTCCCCAAGGTCTCGCAGGGATGCACTCATGGCCTGTTCCAACTCCCTGCGAGTTGCCTCGAGGCACTCTGCCCGCCTTAACGCCCGATGCATGGAGAACTCCGCCCTGACCATGGTGAGCCGCGCCTCTTCCGCCCGCCGCCGCTCCGCATCTATGCGCTGGCCCAACCGCAGCCACACGGAAGACACACCCATTCTAGAGTTCTCCTGCCCTCTGGCCGATGCCTGCCCCTCTGATGTCGATGGCCCCGAACCATCATTGCTCCAACATAGAGCCTGCTGCTGTTGCTGCTGTCCATGTGCCCTGTCCGATGCCTGCACATCCTCCATCTGCTGGACTCCAGTTGTTGGGGTGTCCACCCCTGCTGGACCGCCGACTCCCGACTGTGGCAGGGATGGGATCTCCACCAAGCTGGCTGTGTTGGTCAGGCCAGGTCCACAGGGGGCCCTGGTGGAATCTGGGCCGGAAGACGGCAGGGAGAATGACTGGCGCATAGTCTCCACAGAGGAGGAGAGGTCAGCCAGAGTGCGCGACACATGTAGGAACCCACCTACCAGGGCCCCACCCAACAGTGCCACAGTGCGACGCTGCTGTTCGTGATGCCGTGCGTGCTCTGCCCAGGAAGCACGCACGTCATCATGAATGTCACGCGTGCGCAACGCCACACCAACCAGGACGGAGCCCATACAGTCGTGGGACCCCTCGTCCACAGGTAGTGGAGAGGCAGATGACGTGGCACTCCCCCCTACCTGCGGACGGGCCTGGGACGGGGCATCCCTGCTGGTGCATGGTGGTGCAGTCACAGGGTCAAGGACAGTGACATGCACAGGCCCCTCCGTGGTGACCTGTGCTGCCTCCTGACCCTGGCCCTGGACGGCACCACTTGCACCAGTGGTACCACCCCCACCAGGCCCCATGTGCAGCTCAGTAGCGGGCTCCTCCTCCTCTGTGGAGACCACCAACCTGGATGTCTCCACACCGTCTTCCGCCATTGCAAGCCCCTGTGGGGGCTCACCCGGCCCTTCTGCTACAGCTGTAGTGGCAGACGCAGCACCAGCCCCCTCGCTCCCAGATGTTGGCAATTCCTGGGAGGGTGGCTGGGCCTTGTGGCGCCGCCCGGTGGAGGCATCCCCGCCTTGGCTCCACAGTGCCGTCTCCGCCCTCTCCTTCACTTGACGCTGCGTAGATAGAGACATACAACACAGGCATCAGGGTACAGTACAATATTCCCCAAGACAGGAAGCAATAACACATGAGTGGCACTGTCAAATGTCACTTCCATCCTGTCCCTCCACAACACATGGGTGAATGCATGCAAAACACATGCAGAAACAGTCCTGGCGCCTACAATCAACATCAGCATCCATGTACAAGGGCCTCTGTTAACCAAAATGTTGACTTCAGACTCACATGCATCATGGCTCACACTGGTCCCATGCACACACATCATCGGAGGGTCATGCATCATGGCTTGTACACCACAGACACAGTGGATGGACACAGTGGATACAACGGTGACCGCACTGCATGAGTGAATCTACACATCATCACGGACATGTGCCATGATATGATATGACATTAATATCGTGCCTATACACAAGTGTTTCAAGGCGCGACGAGGCAAGGGGGGGAACAAAGGGAGGACAGATAATGATCTTACTAGGCCAGGTGTCATTCAGATCGTGCAAGTGCATGGGAAGGGGGGACAGGAAGAGTGCAAGGGGGGGAAAGGGAGAGGGGGAAGTGCAGTACATGGGAAGTGGAAAAAATAAGATAAATAAAACACATAAAATAAAACAGGCAACTGCAGGAAGTGCAGACAAGTGCTGGAAAGGGGACTGAAGGGATACAAAAACAGTCCCCAAGTGCAGGAGTTGCCAGGGAGGCAGTGCAGGTGGGCAGTTGACAGGGCCTGGGCCAGAGATCAGAGGGGTGGCCAGGTAACCAGTGCAATTTCAGTCAGGGGTTCAGCAAGGGAGGATGGTTTTGAGGATGGTTTTGAGGTGTTTCCGGAACCAGAGGTGGTTCTCCTCGAGTTTCAGGGAGGCAGGAAGGCTGTTCCAGAGAGAGGCCCCTACCGAAGAGAGTGATCTGCCACCAACTCTTGTGACCTGCCACCATGGCGTTTCAAAGTCACACACACACACTTCTCAGACACACACACATGTGCACCATACATGTACATGACAGCAGCACCCATCCCTCACACCCCCTCCATGTCCAAGAACAGAGACTGGCATGCATTCATGTGTGCATTCCGCATACAGCTCCAGATTTTGCATTGGAACACATGCACCATCCATGTGGTTCACACATTACTGGTCTGACATGCATGACCATGATGTCCCTGTACACACACATCCATACATGGCCTATGTCACACATACAGGCAAGTATCAGACTACCAGCACACTGCAACATGCCCTGTCTCACACATCAATGCTTTCCCACTTACCGCTCAACTCCAGACGGGTCTCCCTCTGAAGGATCTGGGCGTGGAGCGCTGGGGCTACGTGTTCCAGGACCCTCATCTGGATGTTACTCATGCTGCCTCGGCCCCCCTCCACGAGGCGCCGGGCCTTGTAGAGGGTCCTGGATCTCAGGTCCTCCCAGCGCTTCTTGACCTGCTTGATGTCACGGGTTGCCACCTCCTCCGCGTTGATGGCAATCACTACGTCCTCCCAGATCCTCAACCATCCTTCCTTGTTGCTGCGTGATGTTCCGAAGAGGGCATCATAATGCCCCAGGACATGCTCCACCAGGGCACTAACTTCCTTCTCCCTGAAGCTGGTGGCCCTCTGCCTCTCTGACTGGGGGTCGCCAGTGGTCTCAGATGGTGTTTGCCCTGACATGGCGACCCCTGAGGCAGGCGTGGGTGGGCAACTGGGTCCTGGGGCCGGGCTGTGGAGTGATGTTATCCCAGTCGGGAGTCTTCTTTTCCAACAGGGGTGGACACAGCAACTGGACCCCTGCAGATGGCTGACGTGCAGGCATCAAATATTAGGGCATGTGGGCAGCAGGCAGACAGCAGCAGATGGCTGGTGGGAGCGTGCTCGGGGCTCTTGGGGGCAGGAAAATGGCCTTTTGGGCAGGAGCGTGGTCTTCCGTGTGTATTCGCGTGGCCAGCTTGATACAGAGTGATTTGGCACGTGAAAAAATTGCACGTCAGCGTGTAATCCGAGGAAAGGCCCTTAGCGCGTAAGCGCGTCAGTGACGTTACGCGCGCAGGCGTTGCCCACAACACGGGTGCATAGTGAATCAGCATGTGAAAAAACTGCACGTCACCGTACTATTGGAGGAAAGGGCCTTAGTGCGTAAGCGCGTAAGTGACGTTTCACGTGTGGGCTGGCTTAAAAGGTACGAGTATCACGCTATTTCCTTGTACGTGCTTTTTGTGGAGAGCGAGCGGGTGTATCATGTACTTCTTGTCAGTTCACACACGATTACTTCACAACGTTTCCAGTTCGTACTTCCTGTTTCCTCAGACTGCGTTCTTTTCTTCTTTTGGCGGGGGTGTTGCCTATGCGCACAGGCTCGTCTTTTTCACGTTCTTTTTCAAGGAAGACGGTGAGTCGCGCATGTATTTGCCAACTGTGGTTGCCCCCGTGTGTCGCGTACCCCTTCAGTGGTCATTGTAGGCTGCATGCTTACATGCTTACGCTTATTTTTGTGTTTCTGGGTGCCACAGCGTAGTGCGGGTTTATTTTTCCACACACGTGGTCTACCAGGGGTTGCGTGCACTTGTGCTTTTGTTGTTTGGGTGCCTGTGCGTTTGCGTGACCTGTCATCTTCCCCCATGGGTCACATACAGCCTTGCCAGAGCACTAGGGTACGAATTCCATCCAGTACCCTACCCCTTTCACCCCAATTTCCCAGGACAATTGTTTACTGCAACTCCCATACACACAACAACATCAGTGCCATGGTTGGGAGGCGACCAAGCAGTAAGGGAGGCAAAGGTGGCCGACCTCCAAAAGGTGGGCGTGGTGGGCGCGGTAGGGGACGTGGCCAGGATTTGCAGGATGCCCCTAGACCCCCGTGTGTGGAGGACCAATCAGGGACACCCATGCCCCCCCATGGTTGTGGGAAACGTAGCTGACACCATCCCAGCTCAACCCTTGTTGGACCGGCCCATTTTGGCACCTAAACTGGCACAGGATGACTCCCAGGCTGACTTCCAGGTCAGCAAGTCTAAGCCACGTATGGCGGTGCAAGTTGCTGTCACCAGGCCACGTGGATCTGGGGCAGCAATGTCATCTGCTGCCCCAAGTAGGCAGGGTGGGGAGGATGCAGGGGCAGCTGCAGCTCTATCCACCCCAGCTCTGAGTCTCCCAGCCGGGACAGTGTCGGTCCAGGTCCATCAAACCGACTTTGGCCCTGCAAACATCACTCTGCAGCCAATGCCTGCACCAAGACCTATGGTCATTGTGCCTTCGCACACTTCTAGTACCCAGTCCACCTGCGCTTCTGCCCCTACTGACCAGAGCGGCGTAAGCCACCCAGGATCCGTACCACCTTTGAAAAAGAAGAAGAAGGGTGCTCTGGCACTACAGGCTGAGACCCCAGTCACGGCTAAACACTCCAGCACGTCAAGGAAGCCTAGCTTTAATGATGCAGAACTTGATGCACTTGTGGTCAATGTGCCGGCACATAGCCGCAAAATGGTGGTGACTGCAGGGTGCAAGACCACACCTGGTCAAAGTAGGGCACACTGGCAGACCATCACGGACCACATTAGTGCCCTTGGATTTGTGAGGCGCACAGCTGATGATTGCTACAAGTGGTGGAATGATCTGAAACGCAGAGCAAAGAACAAGCTGGCCTCAAATCATGCCTTACTCTGGTGACTGGCGGTGGGTCTCCACCAGAGGACAACCAACTCACTGAACATGAGTCTGCTGCTGGAACCTTCGTCACAGAGTAACAGATCCAAGGCGTGGGAGACCTACCAGATTACGACGCATTGTCCGGTGAGTGCCCATGCATGTGTGTGTAATCCATGTGTATGTTGTTTGGGTGACGGGTTCTGATTGAGTGCCAGGTGAGGGTGTGTACTCCTGAGTGGTATGGGTCACCCATATGCTTACTCCAAAACATTCAGCGGCCTTGGATTTGGGTATGACAGTATCCCTTCTGCCCACAGTAGCCAATTGGTCCACATTACTGCAGTTGCCCTTGAACTGTCATCTTGCAACAACATTGTTCTGAATTTTTCAGTGTTCATTCAGGCTGATTGTTTCAATTCTACCATTTTTGCAATGCATTTTTCAGCCCTAATGCCACATATGTGACATGTTCTGTCATTGATTACACCCCACATTGGCCCACATTTGTTACCTTGTTATGTGAATGATTAGACCATTCAGGCTGATTGAGTATTGGCCTGCTCACATTAATTTTTGGGGCCTGTTTGAATGTGGAACATGATAGTTGTTTCCTGTCATGTTGAAGTGACCAAACATTGATGTGTACATCTGCCTGCAATCACTGTATTATTGTACACTGGATGTGTTGCAGTGTGTGGCACATGCATATTTTGTCACACTATTTAGCATTTTTCATCTCATCATGTTCATCTCACATGGATGGGTGACAGTACTCATTCACTGACATATGGCTGTACTTGTCAAATGTACCATGGCTAGGCTACATGCCATCTGTGTGCTGGCATGTGTCATGCATGTGTATTGGACATGCCACTCACAGGCTAATGTGTGATGCCAGTGCTACCCAGCTACCCAGCATGCAGCAAATGTGTTGCTTTTCCATCTTGGTGTCCTCAGTGTCTGCTTTTTGCCTCCCCTTCCAACTCATTGACAGTGCATGCATGCCAGGGTTATTGTCATGTGGGACATGTGTAAGTCATGTACTGGATCTCTGGCTTGTAAGGCCTATGTGTGTGCTATGGTGCTCATGCCCGTTTCCATTTGTTGTCTTTCATGTTTTTGCAGGTGATGACGCACTTGATGCTGTAGAGGTGGAGGAGATGGTGCAGACCCAGGAGGAATCTCAGGCACGATCGGGCACCAGTGGAGGACGTGGTGTGGTGGTGGGTAAAAACCCAATCTTATTGCAGACCATACTGTCCAGGTGTGTCTCTGGTTGCACCTCCCCTCTATGATTCAGGTGCTGAATCGGATGATGAGACTAATGTGCTGTCGCAGGTGAGTGTTTCTGGCAGGGATTCTGTTCTGTCCAACCCACCTGCACCAGGGGTAGAACCCTCTATGGGGATGTCAGTGTTGGTAACTCCGCCTTTGGCGGTTACGGATGCAGAGTCACACTCCACAACATCTGATCCTTTTCCTGGGCCAGCAGATCAGAGGGGGAATGCAGTCCTGCAGCCTCAGGCAGTGCCGGCACATCAAGGTGCAGATCGCTTTGCCCCAAACAGGGGCCGTGCGCCACCAGGCAATACTGTATGGGAAAACTCCATACTGTATGGGAAAACTCCATGTACGGTATTGCAGCACAACAGGGAGCATCAGTTGAAATGATGGCTCAGGGAATGGAGAGGGTGGCCACTTCCATTCGCCCCCCTGAAAGGCAGATGGAGCAACAACAGCAGGCAACAGACTCCATTTGCCAATCACACAGAGAAGACATGTTGGCGTCCAACAGGGACCGATGGGCGGCACTGGAGACTCTGCGGGAAACCATTTCTGTGGAGTCACAGGGCCACAGGGAAGCCCTGAGGTTAGAACTTCAGTTCCTCAGGCAGACTCTAAGTGAACTTGAGACTTCCCGAAATTTAAGGTCAGAACAGCAGCTGGAGCAGCTCACACGTTCGCTCTCAGCTGAGTTGCAGGCAACTCGGGAGGAGATCCGGGCATCACGCGAGGCCATGCGTGCAGAAATGCATGCAACCCGTCAGGTGCTGCATGGGGATCTCTGCACTATCATCCTCCAGAATCAGACCTTCAACACCTGTCTGCTTGCTGCCATGGAGGACCATACCAGGGCTTTGCATGGGCTGCCTCCCATAGCACCACCACCTCCTGATGCAGAAGCAGAGGGTGAAGAGAGCGACAGCAGCAGTTCTCCCACAATGGCGTAGCCGTGCAGGCCATGAGCCCATGGAGATATTTTTTTTTCGCAACATCCACGCAGGTGGGTGTTGTTGAGCACCCTGTCCTCGAACCTCCTGGGTGGCCTCCCCCCTGGCCCCCACATGGCCATTTTTGAATTTTAATTTTTTTTACAGTGTGTTGCCTTGTGTGGCTCCCGTGGGCATCCACTGTGTATTCCAGCTGGGCACATGCAGGCTTGTCCTGTGTTTGGGTTAGATGCTTGGGTTCCTGACACACACACCCCTCCTGCTTCCCTTTCCATGGGCTTGCAAAGGGTGTGACCAACTGACAGTGACTTACACAGTGACATTGGGCTCCCATGAGCTGTGTGGGCAGTCTGTAGTCAAAACTGTGTGTACATCCCTAGTGGGGATTGTTGTTGAATTGAACACTGCATGGTGTATTGATATGTGCTTGTGCATCCATGTCTTCCTCCTTATTCACAGGTACCTTCTTAATGTCTTCGCAAGGCCGTCTCCTTTGCGGATGCAGTTCATGTTGTATGCAGTACACTGACACATTTGCCTGACGTCAACAGTCTGCAGTTGGAAGGGGTGTATGTGCTGGCTTATTCAGGTTGTAAAACTTGCACTACTTTCATTTGGTACTGTCATATTTTGGCAATGTTTCATCCTGTGTTGCTGTATTGGGTTGCTGGTAAGTATTTGGTCATGTGTGCTGTTTGTGATTGATTACTGGGAGCATATTGTCTGTGGCCTGTTTCCATTTGGGACAGTGCACTTTGTGACAATTGTGTCATGTGTTGTGCATTCCTTTGTTTGCTTTCACAATGCATGACATGCCATGGTGTGTTGGGTAGCGGAGATGGGGAGGGGTTGGGTGACATGGCGCTGTTTTCATGTTATATTTTGCAAGGGGGTAGTCATTCATGCAGCATAAATGTGTGTCTTGTTGTGACACAGCATTGGTTGTCTTTGGGTAGGTAGGGATGCACACAATGTAACACTTCCAGGCGACCAATCTCAGGCTGGTATGATTGTGACAGTTGACTGTCCCTTATGTCATCATCATTGATTGTCAGCTGGTATGTACCAGGGCTGTGTGCACTCCACAGGGGTGTGATTTTAGGTGAAGTAATTAGCCACCAGCTGTGTACGGGCAGCCTCACCACGTGCCCTTTCCCCTCCCATGCGCAGCGGCCGTGCATGTGGTTGGGGATGGTGGGCACCACCATGTCCACTGGCAGGCCCCGGCGGGTTGCAACGTTGTGCAGGACACATGCTGCCACTATGATCCTGCACACTACTGGGGGCGCGTACAGCAGCTGCCACCAGAGCGGTCAAGGGAGCGAAAGCGTGACTTGAGCACTCCGAATGTGTGCTCCACTATGCCCTGGGTTGCAATATGGGTTGTGTTGTATCTTACCTCGGGTGGTGTGGTGGGGTTCCGAATTGGCGTCATTATGTGGGTGCTCAGAGGGTAGGCACTGTCCCCTGGGGAGGTGATGATGGGTATCATTAGTGGGGTTGTGACATTACTCAGTATCTGACATGCATGCATGTGCAGAGGCATTTATACTCACCAAGCAGCCATGTATCGCCATGCCGCCCAGCTTCTAGGTCCCGGTTTAGGGTTGACATTCTGTAAACGAAACTGTCATGGGTGGACCCTGGATAGTTGGCATATACTGAGGTGATGATTCCCTTAGCATCACATACTACCTGCACGTTGATGGAATGCCAGTGCGTGCGGTTTCTATAGATGTGCTCAGTTGCCCTGGGAGGACGTAGGGCCACATGGGTGCAATCAATGGCACCTAGCACTTTGGGGAAGTGTGCCACTCCGTAAAAATCATGGACGGCAGCCTGCCTTTCTGCAGGTGTTCTGGGCAGGTATATGTGCCTGCGGACTGATGGGCGTGCAGTCATGATGGCCAAAACCTGGTGTAGGCAGCGTGACTGCGTGGCCTGTGACACCCCCCTCACTATGGCACTTATCCGCTGAAATGAACCAGTGGCCAAGAAGTGCAGTACATTGAGCACCTTTTCCAAGGGGCTCAGTGCTTGGGAGCACAGGGTGGGTGATGTGAGGTCATCCTCCCACTCACTCACCAGGTCGAGTATAATGTGAGGTGGAAACCTGTACCTCCCATACACCTGGTCATTAGGCATCCCAAAAAGGCTGGTCCTGGGTGTAAAAATTCTGGCCCTGACTATCCTCCTCCTCCTGCGGTGTCCCACGACCACTGCTGCGAGGAACGGTATATTCATTGTAGCGTCTGAGCTTGTTTGTTGTTTGCGCGCACTTTTATGCTGCGCGGGTCCACGTACGCCTGCTTCCTGCTGGCGTACGTGTTTCCGGATTAGCGTGTCTTTTTTGGCGCAAGCGTTTCCCCAGTTCGATTCCATAAATACGTGTTGTAGGCGCGCGTGTGGGCGTTCCGCGCATTTGCCTCCTGTACTTCCCCGTAACGCCCACATTTTCACACATTGTTCCCCATTCCACGTGTTACGCCATGTGTAACGCCTACTTTTGTTGTGTGCGCCGCACTATGTGCGCTTTCGCTGTGCTCGTAGCGCACGCCGTTTGATGACGTGTGCGCCTGCATGCGCCACGCAGGATTTTAGCACACATCCCAGTATTTACACGCGCACGGACTTCCATGAATCGATGTGCGCAGCTTTCGCATTCTTGCACTGCGATTTTCGCACTTGCGCTGCGATTCGCACGCTTTCGCATGCTTGCACAGAGATTTTCGGCGCACATTAATTCCATGAATCAGTCTGTAAGTATCCAATCTATAGGAGGCAAATCTTCTCACTCCTCCTGGTACATCTTCCAGAGCTCTAAGCTTGCTAGTCATTTGTCTAACTTTTTTCCTGTATATGCAGCATGCAAATATGTCGTCATGTGCTGCAGGACTACCTTTGATAGCGATCCTCCTTGTGGCCATGGCATGAACATCTTGTGCATGGTTCCTTTAACCCATTCCACACTATACTGTCTAAGCTTGGGTGCGTGTTTGGGCAATTGCTTGCAAAGGTGAATAAGCGGAGTAATATCCTCCATTTTGACACGTCACTCTTTGACTGTCAATACTGTTAAGTCTTTGCAAATTATGCTAATACTTTTTAATACAGTCAAACAATATGAGCGAGCACCAATCGTTGCAAGCTCAAAAACCTTTTATAATTTTGTTTTTTACTTTAATCTGCTAGAAATATCATCAACTCAAGTTCATTAAATATACACTTAGTCCTTAACAACTCTCATGTTTTTAATCAACTTTGTTTTACCGTTTCATCCATTTTTACACAATCACATAAAACAGGCAGACAGACAAACACACTCAGCCAGCCACATATTCTCTCATCTTTTCTCATAAGACTAATTCTGCCCCTAAAAATACCACATATGGAGTGTGAACAGGCCCCCTTAAGTTCGTCTTTAATCAATCCCGTCTCCTACGTCATCCGCTATGGGATTTTAGGTGCTGTTCCTTCTGTTACATTCTTTACAATGCAGTCACTGGGCGTACTCTCTATCGTGGCTCCTCCTCACAATATTCCTTAAATTGCTTGGCCTCCTCTCAGGTCAATTTTTTACTCGATATTTAACACTACTCGTTTTCCTTTTTATCACTTCCTTCACCCACTGTCCATTCACTCTTTTGCCACCTCGCTCAGTTTTCGACTCACCATTTGAATCTTTCAACTTCCAAATCTCGGGATTGCACGCATCCTCAGTGGCCTCTTCAACTTTTCATCCATTCAGCTCCCTGTAGACCTAGGGAGGGGTTTCTGCATGAAAACAAGGGGACCTGTCTTACCTGGCTTGCAAGACTTTGCGTTATTCTAAAAACTGCTATCTACAGGGAGCCTCATGTCCTTTTAGCTGAATGGCAGATGTCGTGTGATAATTCTGGGACCTCAAAAGTGTGTTTATCTTGATGGATTTATCTAACCATCAAATCTCTGCTTTCACGTGAACTGGAACTTCCATCCCTTTATGATGAGATAGCAATACCCTTGAGAGAGATGGGGAAGCAGTTTTATTCAAACATCAATAATTTAAACAACTCAGGTAGGTAAGGATAACTCTTTTAATATCAATAATCTAAAACAGGGAGTACAACGGACATCAGCAGATGTCTCTCATCATGATCTCAAAGCATTTCATAAAAAATCACACCTTTATAGTAAATATTCATCATTGATGACGATAACCTGTGTATCACTAATGTCATCCTACGTGGCAACACTTAAAAACCTATGGGTGAATGTGATAGGGTCTAAACGGATCATCTGGGTATATGATGCATACTTATTTGGACAGCGGAATAAAGTGATAGGCTTCTTAACATCAGGTAGGGCAACTAAGCCCTTCCCTAAAATGTGTCACTATAAACGTCACTAAATATACAACGTCTAAATGGCTACACAACTATAGGACCCTTGATCATGCGGTCCTCTAACATTGGTTACTTTCCAACCTCTGTCAGTACCCTCTCTCCCAACCTGCATCAAGCAGCACACAGGCTGAGCGTCCAGGTGCAGATAAGCTAGTCTTAACCATAGCTTCCCACCAATTAGCATGACCACCCATCATCACCTCAGTGGTCTGCCGTCAATTAGGGCTTTGAACTCGTCCTTGTAAATGTTCCTTGCTACTGAAGAATTCAGGGGAGTGAAGACACACTCCACCCTCGTGCGTAGGTGTGACCATCATGCTTGTCTGACTTCTCCACCCCACGTGACTGAAGACCACGAAATTGAGCTTTCAGTGTATTAAAATACTTTTTTCTCATAGACCTCTGATGTTCTCGTACATGCCTTCTGAACAGAAGCTTTGTTCTTTCACAAAATGTGTATCCAATGTCAGCTCACGCCAGTCTGATAAGGTCTTGGCTTCTTGTCTAAACCAACCTCGCCTTTCTGAGTTTTCACCTGTAATTCACAAAATGAAAAAAGTGGCCTTCCTCCTTTTGCTCAGCACTGCTATCATACGTAGTGGGAACATCCATCTTTTACTGACTCCAATATATATGTACATGTTGGCATATGCTGCACTCTATTTAGTATAAAGCTAGCCTCAAGAATACTTCGTTTGCTTGCGTTTCATTGCATGTGGAACGTGTGAAATAAATTGATATCTTCATTGTTTTTGCAGCATATGTGTCTTCATCTTGATCCCAAGATGTCATTCATCTCGATACTTTCTTGATGCCTTATAGAATTGTCTACATCTTCTAGTCTCTGTGTCTCTTCTCTATATATGTCAGCTTTGCATTTGTATGACATCATCATTTCTCTTTGTTTCTTCAATTTGTCCTGCTTTCTTCCGGACTATCACTCGGACAGCCATCATACTGTCTCATATGCGGGTATGGTTGTCTCAATGGGAACCTTGCTTCCAAGATTCTCCTTGGTATCTGTACTTCAAATGGTTTTGCACGTGTGTCATATTCTGTTTTCCAGCAGGTAGGCAATATGGGCAAAGTGATTGAGGTGGGGGTACTTAACTCCTTCTCTACATGACGAACATAGGGCAGGGTCCTTACCCTCTTTGGGAAGCATCTATATAAAGGCCCCAAGCATAGGGCCAGGAAGTACCCTATTAGGAAACTAGTAAACATTTTAGTCAGAAACTGAGCTAAGGTGGAGTGATAGTACTTATAAAACCAGATCTTGGAGCTGTCCTCACTCGGGGAGGTTCCCCCTTTAATGGTGTGTCTCACTTCCTCCTCTGACACTTCGGCCTCCAGGGTGGCCGCCATTTCCTGCAAGATTCTGGAATGGGGAATTGATCTAGGAAGCAATCAATGTGTGAACCATCATCCTTGTACTCTGCCGCATAGATTCATAATATTTTCTAAATTCATCACCTATTTTATTTTCAGCATAATTATAATAATAATTGTTCTTTTATAACACGCTTAATACCAGAAATTGGTTTCTATACACAGGATTCAAACCTGTGTTGCGTTGCTTTGTCTTGCTTCCAAGACAAACATGTTGCCCTTGATCTCTCCCTCTTCCCCCTTTTTTTAGCTCTACTTCTTTCCTGCAGCTTCCAGGCCAGATTCCTGTCCACCCTCTCCCCTTTTTCAAGGTATTTGTGCTTAAACATCTGTTTTTTTTCCATCTGATGAGCCAGAAGGGAGTTCAATTGGGCTTTACATCGTCTAGGTTTCGCCGATACTGCTGGTGACAGTTGCGTGCAAGACTTCAGCATGGCCTCGATTTTACCCCTGAACTCTGCTTCCTCCTTTCAGGTTCTTTCTTTTTCTGGGCAACGATCTGAATAAATTTGCATCTAATCATTGACTTAAAGGCTTCGCACAACCCTGGGAACTGTACGTCCCCTATGTCATTAAAGTGGAAGCATACTTTTATGCTTTACAAGTGACCCTGTGCTACTTCCCTAACCTTCAAGAGGAAGTCATTACATATCCATCGTCCAGTACAAACTCCTGTCACCCAGCCTCCAATGTCAATTCTAAAGAGATCATGGTCTGAGCAAGGTATCAGCACTGTGGTTGATTCCATACCCACCATCTCAATCTATAATCTAAAAGAATGTAATCTGTCCTTGAGTAGGAGTCATGAACCCTTGAATAGAATGAGAATGGTGGGTCGTTGTCACCCACCGGAATCAGAGAATCCAACAGGCCCAACTCATGGTTAGTCTGGAGAAAACATCAGGATTGCGCAAGCTGCACCTGGTATACTGTTGAGACTTTCATTGATTTCCTGTCTGTTGCTGGGTCAAGGACCATGTTAAAGTCACCCCTCACAATAAGTAGAACATCAACAAATAATTTCCCCTTGACCATCATTCAGAGCATAAACAGACCCCATTGCCAGTCTAGTCCCTTTCACCGACTCCTTAAGAATAATAAAGTTTCACCCTGGGACCTTGAGCTCCCTCTCTACCACCAACCCCAACTTAGTTGCAACCACAATTGCGACCTCCTTTTTTTTGGACAGAGTCTACAGACCTTGCCTTAAGGGAAGGTTCTCTCCCTCTCAGCCAATGTGTCTCTTGTATGAACAGCAAACCCAACTTCAATCGATTGAACTCTCTTAATGTTAAAGATATTTTGTAAGGGGAATTTAAACCCTGCACATTTAGGGAGCCCATTTTAAAGGATGCACACAAATCAATCATTTGGGCCTCTTCAGTGTAGCAAAATATCTCCCCATCTTTCCAATGCACAGTGAAACCCAGCAAACCCACACTTTTCATCTTAATGTCCCAATGCCGCATGACCAGACAGTGCTAACAAACATTGAAACCCCCTTTACTCCCAAGAACAACACCCAACAACAATCACACCTCCCCCACTAGTCAGCGCCCAACCCCAGTGATGATGAACATATCAATAAAGGAACAGACCATCATCTACCCTCTCTCCACCAGGCACTTATCCCAACCAAGTCTCCAACCTGAGCACCCCTCAATCCCCCCTTAAAAAACAACTAGGTATCCCCATCCCCCTTCCAGTACCACCACTCTCATACCACCGAAGCCATCATCAGGCCCTCAATCCTCGAGATCTTTCAGGCGCTGCTCATAATATACTCCACATTCACCCCATCCCCCTCAGCCCCCAGGGCAGCACTACACACATCCTTGAACCCTATCCCACAGTCCATACCCCAAACAACGCACAACATAAATTGAGACTCTAGTGCTCAAGTCACACTCTCTGTGGGATCACCAGGTCAAAGCCCTGCTGGTGGTAAGTGTTAAGACGGATTTCTGAACTCTGTCCTGGCGGCGCAGAAGTTCAGAAGGCCAACCTAATTACTTGGAACAGGGTAACCTCTGGACAAGCCAGACCAATCAGGGTAGCGATCGCGGCGGTCAAGACTAGGTCTCAAGAGGGGTGAGGGTGACTGAAAGCCTGCAATGAGCATACAAAGCAAGGACACTTACAAATTACTCCAAACAGGTGTTACATTAAAAATATATACACATTTATTCCAAGGCCTTTAAAACAATGACCGTAGCGAGAAATCACAATAAAACTCTACTAAACCAACACATACCAAACCAATACAATATATATACAAATACAACCGAGTCTAAAGCCTTAGATGCACGAAATGTGTAGTCCACCTAGAAGGGGAGGAAAACAGGCAGTGCGAAATAATGATTAGACCCAGTCCGCCTTCAGAGGCACCTAACTAAAAGGAAGTCCAAGCCCTACGAAGAGTGGAGCCTTGTGCTCAAAAGTACCTGCACACGCTGGTGCCCACGGGCAAAAAGGGGAGTCTCTTCGAGGGAATCAGGCAGTTCAGTTCGGTGCACAAATGAAGAAGAACAGAGTTCCGCGACTCAAGCGCAGCCTCCACTTTGGGCAGAAGCAGAGCGCGAGTACGGAAAGGCGTGCTGTTTGACACAGTGGGGAAAAGCTACGGGCTCCTGCAGGAGGGCGACCAGTTCCTAGCTATGCTACTCACTGGTCCCCGATGCAAGCAGACCCAGGCTTCTCCGCGTCAGTTTCAGTGCTGGCAGGTTCAGGGGAGCAGGGGACGTCTCATCGTCGTGTACATTCTGCAGCAGCAGAGTTGAGTTAAAGATGTCCCAAACGAAGTGAACCCGCACAGTTTGTTACCACAGCAGGGAAACGGAGCGGCCGTGTGTATCTCAGCCAAATGTAAACTACTCACTTCAGACCTGGGAATGCCAAGTGTACGAATTGTGTGAGAGTGACAAGGACTCGAAATACAACACAACCTGGCGGCGGTTACAGAGCAAGACTCCTGGGTAGGCTGGTCAGTCTGCTGGATGGCCCAGAGACACTTCCGAAGGCTTACGTGCAGGAGATGGTGAAGATGCCGAGAATAGCTGTCCCCGCTATTCCAAGGGTCGAAGTACCAGTACAGGCCTTCTGGTTCGATCAGAGGTAGAAAGGGTTTCACAAAGCGACAGCAGTGCAGAGGAGCAGTCCTTCAGCGGGTCACCAGTGATTCCTCAGTTCAGCCTCGTGGTTGCAGGATACTTGGCTCCTGTATTCCTTTGTTCGTGAGAACTCAGGAGATCGACATGGTAGTGGCGTTTCCAGCCCCCTCTTATCCACGGTTCCCTTCGCGCCAAAACGGAGGGGACCCAATGGGAGATCCGCTCATAAAACACTCACACCATACGTGGACCTATCACGGACCACGGTGGTCCCAGGCCTTCATACCACACTAGACTGGCACCCAGGATATGTATTGGGACCAGACATCCCAGCCCACATCCTGGAGGCACACACAAGGCCTGTAGAAGCCCGCGAAAGCATCTGTGTTTTGCAGGAAAGTACATGCCCAAATAAGGAAGGCCCTGGGTCGGCTCGACCTGGGGAAGGTGAAGTAGGCAAGACGGTCAGCGGACAGGACAAAGGAGCCTCGTGGTCTGGCCATTTTGGGAGCCAGGCCACCATTTTGGGCTAAGCGCGAGAAAGGTGCTTAAAACGCCAAAAGGAGCTCAAAAACACAAGAAACGATCGCTGCCACCATTCCCGTCCGTGATTCACTTGCACCAATCATTTACAATCCAAACAGAGTATCTAGGGCTTGTAGAAGGCTAGAGACCCAAGAGAGCAGTAACTTAGCTTACAGTGCCCTCTTGTGTCATGTTGTACGAAAGCTGCAACATGATAAAGAAACTACAGAAAACAGCGTTTCCCGGTACTGACTGTCTTAAGGGCATGTCAGTTTCCCCGTAAGAATGGAGCGAAAGCCCAGAGGAGTGCGGCAGAAGGCTGCACTTCTCTGGCAAAGTCTAGATCATGGTGAAAACAACAGCAAAAAGTTTAGGGGTTGCCACATGGAAGGAAAATTACCCACAATTAAGAAATCTTTCCTAACAGTAAGGTGTTCAGTTTCTTAAACTTGCGGGCCCCATGGAAACAACGCCTCAAATGCTCTTTGTCCCCCATACCTGAGGCCATTGCCTCAGGCCCCATCCCTTCTTCCTAAACAAGTTCACTGATAACCTCTGTATGTCGTCCTCTGTGATCAGTTTGTAATTGGACCAATCAAGTTCGAACGCTATTGAAAAAGGGAATCCCCTCTGTATCTCACCCCCTTGGAGGAAAGCCATTTCCTCCAAGGTCAAAGGCCCTCACAGTCTCAGCATGGACAGCATGAACAAGGTCAAGTCCTGAAAAATAGCAATTTGCACCGTGGCCCACTCCACTCGGCCCACTATTCTGGCCTCCTCAAGGATCTTTGATTTCTCCGAATAATAGTGAAATCTGGCCAGCACCTAGCAAAAACCCTGGCTCTACCCCCGCTTGGTGGGTCCTGTCAATGGTGAGCTCTGTTGTGCAATCTTCATAAAAAACCTTCTTGATGACTTTGTTGATCACTATTACGATGTCTCTCTCAGTCTCCCCCTCTTTCTGGGAATCCCAAAAATATCAAATTGTTCCAGTATTCTCGATTCTCAAAATTATCCATTTTGACGGTGATTTCCTCTTCCCTTCGTTCCAACTCTGAAATTATCATATCCATTTGCGTTTCAAGAATATCAACGTAGGACTGGTTGACCTCCAACCCTTGAAGTCTGTCATTCACGTTCTCCACTTTTTTGTCAAGGCCATTCACTCTTTGTCTGATTTCTGCGTGGATGCCTCTGATTTCTTCAAGCAGCGCTGCAATGTTCTTCTCTGTGGAAGTCACATTTTCTGCCATCATAGCTGTCAGATTGTGGGGTTCCCACACCAATTGTAATTTACAATGGAGGAGATACAGCCCCCTGAAAGTCCCACTATCACCACACTGGTCTCCCTGGCTAGGCCCAACAACCCCTAGGAGCAGGATTGCTGAGGCGAAGGGTAGGGCCGCACTCCCAACAATTTTGATCAATAGTGCCCAGGACCCCTACACCTGGGGGCCCGATGGAGGATGGAGCCACCAGCAACTGGGATCCTGGGAGGGCATCCTAGGTGCCCACCCCTATGGGGACCACACTTCCTCAGGGCACCTCCTTCGTGAAGAGAGGCGGGGAGCCTTCACAGCAACTCCACACAAGCTCACCAATTGCAGCAGGCAGTCAGCCACTACATCCCAGTGCAGGTCCGAGGGCCATAAAATGCAGAGCCAGTGCCACCTCCCAATGCAGCAAGGCTAAGGGGAAGACTCAGAGCCCCCCACATGGGGACACCTCAGTAGTGGCACTGCAACACCGCCCCTCCACATATGCACCTGCAGAGAAGCCCACAGTAGCTAAATGTCTGAGTGTGCGCACCATACTTGTGGGCCAGAGTCACAAAGGTACTGGTGGAATAGGGGGCACAGAAAAAACAGTCTGCGTATGATCCACTGAGAGAGAGACAGCTCTGATTTGCAATTAGGAGCTTCTTGTAAACACAATAGTACAGCTTGCATTTAAGTAGGCTAATAGTGTAGCAACACACTACTGTTCAGTTCCTGTGGCTCCTGCTCGAGGTAGCACGGAAAGCCTTCCTCCTCCAGAAGCTGGTCACTCTCCAAGTGGGCCACAGACAAGGCAGCATTAAATATTTACATTTTGAGCCCCTCCACCTTCTTCAAATGCTCCTAGGCTGAGCACCTATGAGCCTGGAGTCATTTTACACAGCGTGGCCCTAGAGACACGGAACACCAGTCCCAATAAAAAAATCTCAGATTAATTGGGCATCATTAGGAGATAGCCAGTCTGGAAACAAGGCTGCCTGTAAGCTCACCGGCCCTCTTGTTTCCGGATCGGCAAACTCTGAGTCTGCCTGCTGTGGCCGCTGTGCCCAACAGGTCTAACCCTGCCGGGCTCTGCTACCACGGTAGGCAGACTCTTTATGGAATCACCAGCACTGTTGCTAATAGCGCCGGTGGTTCTGTGTCCCCACTCCCATAGAGTCCGATAGGACTCTATGGGAATGGGGATTAACAATTTGACGGCACCTGACTTCCCGGGCCGCCAGACTCATAATGAGCCGGTGGTACTGTGAAGTCAGGCGCCAGTAAATTATTACAGGTCCGGCAGCAACCCGCCAATAGCACTGGCAGAGTTATCGCTGGACCTGTAATGAGGCCCATTGTCCCCACTCCTACAAAGGTCCCCATCGTCGGGGCATGCCTGTGGCAGTCCCTCATTAGCTAGCAGCATCCAGCCCACCCGAGAGCCGCCTCCACTCACTACTGCAACGCATGTTGAAATCCGGAATGCAGGAACCCAAAATGCAGCTTTTGGCACTGGATACCCACGTGGAGCCCCCAGCCCATGTACCAACGGTGGTGACAGCACTGTTAATCACCCGCTTCGTGAAAAATCACTTGACTGCAATTTCTTCATACTTGGACCAGGAAGTCCAAACTTTCAGCCGAGCATTCCTCAAGGGCTCCACAACCAGGTGGGGTAGGTAGCACTGAATTCCGGGGGCCTACAGGGTTTGGGGGTTCAGGACCCTTGTACACCCAGTGGATACAGAGTAATACAGAAGGACTTGCTGCATTCCTGCGCCCCGTGGTGGCTGACCCAAATAACCCTGTAATGATTAATATAGTCTCATCAGCCAAATTTGCAAGCATCCTATTTTCACAAACCTATGTGATTAGGTTGTGCTTCTCTTGACTATATTATTTGTGCCAAAGGAAAGGCCCAGCCTCTAATAATATCTGGTGCAGATGAAATATAGCATGGCAATGAAAAGGTGGTGAACGAAGTGTGAAATGTGCACTGGATCAAGTGAACAGACTTCACCTGTACTTTTTAAATCATTTCCTGTACTTGCTAAACATTCCAATCCCATTCTGCACAACTGAGTGTAACAAACCAAGTGGGAAGGGCTAGGGTCGCTACCATACCGTGAGCATAAGTATGACGTCAGAATCAGTATTCATTAGTGCCATACATTTTTGCCAAGATATTGATGACCAATAACTTGACTATCTTTTAGAGTAGTTTACTTGATGAAATGTTGTCAAAACGAGTGCCAATTTTTGATGGATGGGCAACACCAATGCATAGGTTGCCAACTCACTTTCAAAATAATGATGAACTGATGAGCTTAATGTTCTGATGGGACCTTCTGAGAGAACAACACTCTGATTTGCAAAGGTCTGTCATTGTATCTTCCTTCTCTTCCTGAATAGAAAAGTAGTGGAAAACACAGTTGCTTCTAAGCCTTTTCCCCATACACCCACAAGGCAGCCTTTTGCTTGAAACATGTATATCTCTACAGTATTTCCCATGATGTATTTGTAGTGGGTCGATTATGTAGTGATCATACACGTCATCCATGGTGTTAAGATAAAATCTTTCAAATTGACCAGTTTGTGGTACATCTTTATATATTTGTGCAACCTTCTATCGTTCTCGATGTTTATGTCTCAATGGTATTCATTATACTCTAAGTTATTCTCCTTCTGGATCTTCGGTCCTCTGACTCTGACCTCACCTTCATTTGTTTGACTCTTCTCTTCCCCCTCCTTGAGTTCTACCTCCTCCAACTCTGAAATCTCCTTCACTTTCCTAGCTCTCTCCTCCTTCTGAATCCTCCAACTCTACCCTCTCATTCTTCGGGCTATTCCTCTCTGCCACCTTGATCATTGCCTTCTCCAGCTCCAATATCTCGACTCCTTTTATTGTCCTACTGCACTGCTTGGCTCATTCACTTTGCAAAGGTGAGCATTCTCATAATTCGTATTGGTTGTGTTGAGCTATACCTTCGTAGTGCGCCGAAAAATAATGGAATAGGCAAGTAGTTATGATCAGAGTTATAAATTCCTTTTATTTTTGTGATATTAGAGCCTTTGTGGATGACACGTGTTTCGGCAGAGCTGCCTTTTTCAAATCCAGGCTATATGGGTAAACACAGGACACTCGAATATACGGAGGACTTCTTTGTCCAGGAGGGATTCATCCCTGTGAACATCAGCTTCTTCATGCATTATGCAGTGACCTATGAGCTAACCATATAGCCTGGATTTGAAAAAGGCAGCTCTGCCGAAACACGTGTCATCCACAAAGGCTCTAATATCACAAAAATAAAAGGAATTTATAACTCTGATCATAACTACTTGCCTATTCCATTATTTTTCGGCGCACTACGAAGGTATAGCTCAACACAACCAATACATATTGTCACATACGGAGTGGAGGGGCTCTAAGTCTCCGTAGTAGCTAAACCTGGTGCGATGCAAGATCTCTAACGTCACCTTAACTCTCAAGGACAAATCCTTCTAATTCAACGGGGCGCGTAGGTACCGCAACAGGTGTCATCACAAACAGTCCCTCACTAGCAATGCATTCTCATAATTCTTCTGAACTATATCATTTTATGTTTGCACCCTGCCCCTTTTATACTAATTCCCAGCATAGAATTAGGACCCCAAAGGGTTTGACCGGAGACACCTGGGGTTAATCGGTAGTGTTAGTGTAGGATCGGTTGGTGCATATTGTAACCTCCACTAAAAAATATTGTTCACTCTCTGTTAACATATATCTCTGTGATCTGACACAAAGAGAGAAATCAACATCTAGAAATTATGCGGCTCAGTCATGGCAGCTGCCCAACTCTCCCATGAGTGGTCCTGCATCCTCCTGTGTCTCCTTGTCCATTACCCCCTGGCATAGGTGTCCATCTCCCTGAGTTACCAACCGGAAAGCTATCAGTAAGAGTGCACTTGTATCTGCAGACTTGTGTGTGGAGTGCATACTCATCACATGCTCTAATTGCTAATGATTTTAAATGTTTGATTGGCCAATGTTAGGCTTTGCTAGAGATGGGAATTTGGGCAAGATGATCAAACTAGGGATGGGAGAGATACTTTGAGGATCCCATATACCACCTCTGCTCAACATGTTCGTAATTTTATTATCCTGGATATCCACCTACTGCTATAACTTGATTGATGGCCATTGTTCCCTTCCTTTAGTTTTTAGAAAGCCTCACAAGAATTTCCAATCGTGAAGAAAAGCAATCTTCACAGAAGTTTTTTGAGTGCAGAGAATCAGAAGTCATGAATATTGTGGAGAATGAAAACAAGCCTCATTACAAGTTTGGCGGTATCTGGGTGGCAAATCTGCCCAGATACAACCAAACTTAATTACTGTTACTGCCACTTGGTTTGGCGGAAACTCCGCTGGATTACAAGTGGTGGTGGCGGTGTAATTCCCCCATTTAATTTGAGTCCTTTGGTAATTCCGCAGATTCTGCTGATTTTTTTACAGTGAGTTGGAGCATTTACCTGCAGGATTTTCTTGGAGGCAAATCCTCCACTCCAGGACAAAACTCTGAATTTGGTGAAGTGGTAAAGTTGGCGATAACAGAGTTACCACCAACTTTACCACTTACCACCAAACTCGTAATGAGGCGAAAGTGTGCTTGTACGTAACATTGTGCATGGAGATTACATTGAAATCTCATTTATTTGACATTACTGCACAGTAATGCACTAACAATGTTAACATTGCCATTCATTGTTTTTCAAAGATGCATGTGCATTGCCCATTCAAAAGGAATTAATTTCAGCGTATTAATGGTAACAATATGAAAAGTATGGGTCCGGATAGCTCTCATCTTACCATCAAGTTGTTTCCACATGATTCCAAAGTGCTCAGATTTATATTGAAAATAATCGCTGCAGGAAATGTGTTGTTATTTATAAATCCCCTGCAGTGAACATCCCCATGTCTTCCATTTAGCGACAAATCTGATTCAGAGTAACCAGAAAAAAGAACTGTACAAAGGTTTATCTTCATTGTGATTGTCTGCACTCCACAGTAGACACTAATGTCTCTTTCCGCTGAAAATAAAGGAAACACAATAAAACATTACATGTCTGTTAGTATACATTTGAAATGTGAATTAAAGATTGTTTTAAAAAGGATACTATTTAAGTCTCAGCCATATATAAACATATCACTTATGAAGCATATTAAAACACCACAACAAAATACCACATGAATTTTCCAGTATCATCTTATGAAGCTACACATCTCACTGTAGTACACATCAACCACGTCAACATAGAAAGCTCAATATTAGATACTAGCTGTCCCCGGCCACGCATTGCTGTGGCTCAGTCTGGTTAAATGGAAAAGAAAGAAATGAGAAAGCACACGTTTCTAATATGTTTAATTTCACAATGGCTCTGGAGGTTCTTCAAGTTGAGGCAGTTTAATTTTCCCTGCGACGCAGCACATTCCTTTCTTTTCTCCATTAAATTTCAGAGCCTTGCAATAAGGACACCCTTCAGTCATGGTGCCGATGAGAACATGCCGGCTCAAAATACAATCATCAGCTGGGTTGTACCGGAATGCAAGGCGATTGTAATCACGTGATTGCTGAGCACAGAGTTGCGTGTGATGCTGATCTGCTGTTTCTCGTTGAGGTCTTTCAGCCACTCTTAGCCTGTCGCATTTATTCTGTTGAGAACGAAGCAGATCTGAAGCGGCAGAACGCGATCGCCGTGCTCGCAACCGTGCAACCTGAAGTCTGGCTGCACGTCGCTCTGCTGCTTCCTCGGCACGTATTTGAGCCACGGAAACATTTAAATGGAATCGTAAAATATTTAGTATAGCGTGTTGCTTTTACGTCCAACAGATGGCGCTGTTTTGCAGTAACATTTTTAGTATAGAGTGTGTTGCTTTTACGTCCAACAGATGCTGTGTTTTTCAGAAAAAGTATGTTTTTACCTGTCACAGGTGTGACATCTATGTATGGTAGGTATATAAAAACACGCGCCTATTCGAATGCAACGTTGTGTCAGAATTTCAAAGCAATCCGTAAAGAGCTTTCGGAGATTTAAGATTTTGAACAAACAAACATTTACATTTTTATTTATATAGATAAAAGAAATTCAGATGCGTTAAGGCATTCATGCTCAAATAGAAAGAGTTGCAGACAAGGTGGTGTAACTGAGTGTGATATTCATTCAAAATATCAGACCAAACCATCCTGGAATTACAAAGCAAAGGTCATTCACCAATAAAACAGGCCTGGCTTTTGACATCCATATAATAAGATGTATATAAAGCTTTGAAGCAAGAAAAAGTCTCACGCTAAGCAGTACATTTTGCGAAGTAAGACGTATTTGCAAATGCTTGCTATTATAGATTTGTCGTGAAGAGAATCCCCAATCCCTAATGGTTTCATTTCATGTCTGGCAGATTGTCTCACTCCCTGTTTGCTTACAGCAGTAAGTGTGTTGTACATTTATTTGACTTGCACCTATAACGCACTCTCAAGGAAGCAGCCAGGTCTCATTGGCATGCCAATCAAGCCCTGTTCGAATCATAAATTGCGGCGTTCTTCCTGTGAATTATGTTATATTTTCACAAACAATGTATTACAAAGAGCTGCATAGAAATAGTTTAGTAGATGTATAGTGGAGTGAGAAAGAACAGGGTAAAGACATTTTTTTTCTCCAGAAATAGTGCCAAGGATAGCACTTGTTTGGAAAATGTTTTTCAGTATAATACGATGAAAAGAAAAATCACAAACTGCTTTTTTATTTATTTTATTTATGGTTTATTTAAACCCTTACAACCAGAAACCAAACAACATCATGAAAATACATCATTTAAAATACAAAATGAGTACAGTGAAACATAAAATTTAAATGGCAATGCTAGATGTGTAAATAATGCATTAAAATAACATTAAACCAGCCGTCAAGAATACATAAACTATCACCATGAACTCATCATCCAGCAATTTCCCATGATTTTATACAAACCAAGACTAGCAGATGTAGAAAGGGTGTACAAACATCTTTTCCACAGATTGTTTAGATCAATCCTTACTATTGTGACTCCTGCTCCCTCTTTTTTCCCTCACTCTGGCCATCTTCTATGGACTCTCCCCCTTCTCCTTCATCTGAAGCCAGAAAACTTGGAGTCATCTTCGTCTCCTCTCTTTCCTGCCTCCCTCACATCCAGGACCTTGCCAAGAGGGCCCACTTTCAACTCCAGCTCCTTTAAGGAATACTTCCTTTCCTCACTTTCCCCCAGAAGCTCAATGTCTCTAGAAATCTGGTTCTCTCTTGGCTAGACTACTGCAATAGCCTTTTCCTTAATCTACCCTCTTCTTCTCTATGACCCCTCCAGCTAATCCAGAATAGGGCCGCGAGATTTATCCTTGTCCTCAAGCCCAGGGACTGCATCTCTCCCGCCATAAAATCTCTCGACTGGCTCCCGTTTGCTGCAAGGATCAAATTCATATCCCTCTGCATCATCCATAAGGATGTCTGGGGCCGGGGACCACTCTATCTACAACTGGCGCTCACTAAATACTCTCCTTCTAGATCTTTATGTTTCTCCGGCACCAACTCTGTGTGACAAGTGTTTTGCTAAACAGAAAGATGGGGGCAATCTCTTTCCTCTGCAGGCTGCCGCTTATGGAACAGCCTCCCCCTTCTTCTTCGTCTTGAGCTGGTTTGCCTCAAATTTCAGAAGCTCATCAAGACCTTCCTTTTCACCTCCTCCTTCCCTTCATCCGCCCTCTGCTAAATCCCACAATTGCAGAGATTGGTGACCAGGGCCTTTATTTGTCCTCCTGGGTCCTGGCCTCTGACTCCCAATCGCCTTCTGCCTCTGCCCACTCCTAGCACTTGCCTCGGCACCCACTGGCCTATGGCACCACAGCCCTGCACTAATTTATTGGCAGCTGACCACTTACCAGCTGCTCACTCTCTAGCACATACCTCTTGTACACCTGGCACTTACCCCCCACTCCCTCATCCCTTCTCTCTCTGCACTTGAACGTTCTGAATGCTCAGAAGGCCTAGTAGGCCTGCCTCTATCTTTTGCTTTGAAACACAATTTACTTGATGTATAAGTGCCTTACAAATGCACAATAAATAAATAAATTAATTAATTAATTAATAAATAAATAAGCCGACTTGTAACCTCTATTTATTTTTTTAAATATGAAAGTCTTCCACAAACAAATTTTTAACAGATTCCATGACTTCATCATTCTTACAAAACCTACAAGTGGCTTCTGAGCGATCAATGAACCCTCTCCTAAGGAGTATCTCCTTCGTATGCAGCAAATTCCAAGGGAATCATTTTGTAAGAGAACGGTAATAGAAATGTCACTATATGCTGCAGTGAGGACTAACAATGAAAAGAATCTATAGTATTCGTCCAGTCCCATTTGTACAAAACCCTTTTAACTTTCATTGGCCTTGCTATCAACAAATCAATGTCCATTTCTAGCTAACTCAAAGGTTGTTCACAGTAAATTCTCAGTTTCCCAAGAAAACTAACAGAGGGTGATCGTGGTTGCTCCATGATTTGTAAAACAAAATGTGCTTCATTATACAGTATACAATGATACAGTTCAGTAGCAGATGCAATGATCTTATGAAATAGAGACAGAGTAACCACTGAACCCGGGCCCTAAGAGATAGTAGTTCCAACTCCCATCACATTGCTGCCATCGGCACACCATTGGAAATTCTCAATACTCATCTCCACATTTTTACCTCGAGAGTGTCCAACCAGGAGTGTGATTCCGTAGGCCAAAGCTCCAAGTCATACATCAATTTAGGGATCACCTTCTCCTCATAGCATTGAATAGCCGGCTTTATAGAAAACCTGTCACATTTTCTAGCAATCATTACAAGTTGAATGGTTAGATTCTTCGCTTTTAGGGAAAGTAATGCCTGTATGTCTCTCACTGATGGGTGTGCTGAGAAATGGTAACCCAAATATGTTAAACTGACTGTACTAGATACAGGAGAATTTTGAAGAAACCAAGTGCGAGACACTCATTTCCTCCCTGAGACAACGCCAAGATTTTTGTTTTTGAAGGGTTAATTATTAGGCCCCTTTCTTTTTCATAGTTAGAGAATGCAGACTGTAACCTCTGGATTCCAATCTTCGAGCAGTCGAAGAGTAACACATCAGCCACGTAGGCGATCCAAGATTTCTTAGTCGTTGCAAAGTTAGGGGCAATAAGTGCAGCTGAATTCAGTGTTTCTCCTATATCTGATACATAAAGATTAAAAAGGCAAGGAGCTAAAACGCATGCTTGCCTTAATCCAGAGTCAGTACTAATGCGACGTGAAAGATCCCCAGCTTGATTCAAGCCAACATAGATGCCAGAGCTTTCGTGCAGGCCAATGCTCAAACGTAGAAGACCACGTAGGAGACCCCATTTCTCTAATTTAAACCATAATCAACCATGGTCTACCCTGTCAAAAGCCGCGGAGAGATCGATCATGCCACGTATGAATGTAAATTCTGATCCACACGCCCCTCTAATGAAACTCTCTGGCAACTACACCGCTGATATTCGTGGAATATCCCCTACAGAAGCCAGTTTGAAGCCTACCTAGTCCCCCTATTGACAAGGCCCAATCCTCTAGCTGCCTTAACAGGACTGCCGAAAAGATTTGACTTTCCACGTCCATTAAGGTAATAGGTCTGTAATTCTTGGGGTCCGGCTTATCCCCCTTCTTATAGATTGGGACCACGTAAGAGGATCTCCACGTTTGAGGGAAACACTCTGTAGAGGAGGTCCCAGACATGACCTGCACCCCTGCCCCTCCTTTCAAGGTGCCAGGAAGGTACTCGCCAAAGTATGTGACGTATGAGGAGCAAACGAACCAACAGAGAGCCGCACTGGGACTCTGCCCAGTGTACATTAGAAGATCCGTACCTGTTGAGGCGCCCATAACCAAACAACCCTGGGCAGCATGGTACCCTATCAGACAGCCATACCAGCCGCTGATACGAAATGAGAAGTACCTACATACGGTCCACGAAGAAACCCCAAGAGCCTTACTGGAGGGCCAGTGGAAATGACACAAGGGCCTGGACATGCACGTGAGTGAACGAAGACGGCTATCGAAGATGACACGCTAGAGCAAGCAGTTATGAAAATCGATGTAAAATGGACACTGCAAAGAGACAATGCTAAAACATGAGCAAGGTAGCTGTGAGACAAGATGAAAGTAACCAACCAGTTAATGTATGTAAAAAGGCTTGGAACGCAAGAAGCTAAGAAAACGGTACTGCTTGCTATGCTTAGTAGAATATTAGAAGCGGCACGCACCAACTATATATCTACCTCAAGAAGCACATTATACAAGTGCGACTCCATTTTGTAAAGCAGAAATGGGCCCAGGATGCCAGAGGCCTAACAGGCCAAGTTGCACAACCCAGCCAGAGCAGAAAGGAAGAGCGGAATCGAAACTCAACAGAGAGCGGCTCATGCCTGGGAAATCGAGGTCAACCAGAGAACGGGAGGAGAGCGTCAACTCGCAAGAATCAAACTTCAGAGCCTGCCCGTGAAGGTCAAGATAAGGGAGGTCCAGGCAGGTGGCAAGGCCAAAGCAGAATTAAATACAATAAAAGCTGGAAACTGAAGCAGATTAATTGTGAACAGACACGTGACCAGCCAGGCGCGAAGAGGTACCATGGCCTGATGTCATCCAGAACCCGAGGATGCCATAACTTTTCCTGATAAGAGGCTACAGTTCTGAGGCCATGTCCTGCCAACTAATTGACACATAGCCCTAAAATACTGATTGATGGAAGGGAGGCAGGGTGAAACTTGGGACACCAGGCCCCCGGGTGTCCATTCTGCATGCTGCTAATTAAAATGGGGATTTATGTCTAGGGGTGTAACCCGCCCAATCACAAGGGACCAAGTTATCTGGGTCCTATAGATAATAGAACCAATAGGATGTCGTACTTGTAGTGATGTCAATCATGTGTGATGTAGAGGGAGGGGCGTAGACGCCCACCCGATAAGAGTTATCCAATCCGCATGCTTTATTACCATATACAGATATAGCACTCATAATTAAGTTACCTTTCCTAACCAATTATATTGCATGACCAGTTTTGTAGAGTCAGACGTCAATGATGACGAGAATCAGCTATAAAGGTTACTGTTTGCATGAAGAAGTTGGAAGTTGGAGCGAGACAGGTGATCATAACAATGCTGATTCCCATTTGTTTCCCTGTTTGATGTACTTGTCATTAAACAGACTTCCCTTTGCCAAACTACTGAGTCCTCATTATTGAGTCGTGTTGGAGTAAGTGAATCCTGCACCTCCAGTCCTCACATGGTGCAGCTATCTTGTCTTACAGGTACTAGAGGGTGCGCACTGATCTATGGGCCCGTCAGTGAAAACCCCGCTCCTCTGTACACTTGGTAACATGAGGATGGTTATTGATTATATAATACTAAGACACCTTTAGACCGACGGCACAAAGTAACTCTAGGCCTTCAGCAATATCACAAGTCCTTTCGCCATTCCGGCTGAGTAGGCTGAGAAGCTTCCTGTGGACAATGATAGAGTAAACTTCAAAAACTGCAGTGGGTCTGAAGGAACCTGCTTTCCAAGCATAACCCTTCTCATTCTCACGGGCAGCCAATCGGATGAAAAAACCTTAAGAGGCCGGAAGAGGAAGGGGCGGTGATCCCGAAGTTCTAGAGAGGAAAAAGATGCGAGCAGTGAGTGAAACAATAAACACGTTACTTTGGCAAATATCTTGTAGGCATTAAAGCAAGTAAGGGAAAGGTAACGGGGTGGCAGAAAAAATGTAAATAGTCAGAAGTAGAGAAGACTGTATATATATAGGGGGTAATGACTCGAGCATAAGAAATAAAAGAGTGGATGCCGGGGGGACACCCGAGAGAAAAACAAGGGATACCGGGGGGACACCCGAGAGAAAACAGAGGGCTACCAGGAGGACACCTGAGATAAAAACGAAGGATTGCCAGGGAGGCACCTGAGATCAAAACGTAAGAATTCACCTTGTTCCAGCGCTTTAATACAGCGGTCAGAAGAAACGTGAACTCATATCCCACGGAAGGGGGACAATTAGGCTACGGTGACGTTTAAAGACATCATCAAGGGAGTTTGTTTAAGCCCCATGACGGGGTATTGATTAGAAGGCAGGTATATGTATGACCAGCTGGTGCCCGTCTGTTCTGTCAAGTGTCTGTCATATGTGTTCTGTTGTACGTCGAATGTAAAGTGATTGCATCATTGATTGTTCGAAATGCTATTTAGCTTTACGCGATTCTGTAACTAAGAGGGAATCACCAGTGAATTGATGGGTGTTGAGTAAATTGATAGTATACATTTTGGCAGGAAAAGATTGGATTGGAGCTTGCGTATTTGGTGCTCGCTCATACCATTGAAAGGTTACAAAACTGTATAAATATTGTTGGTCGCGAAATTAAGAATGGAGGAAGTTACCCCGCTTGCACATTTGTGCAAGCAGCTACCCAAGCATGCACCAAAACTCAAGAAGTATATCACAGAGTGGGTTAAGGGTACTGCCTACAAGATGTTTATGCCTTCACCACAGAATGGGTCCCTTTATAAAGCCATTTTACAGCATATGACGACTTTCCTACATGCCACATATACCGGCAAGAAGTTAGAGAAACGCCTCGCTGTTCTCGAACTTTGAAAAATGTTCGAGCAGACGAAGGAGGAAGAACCACCCACAGACTGGATATTAAACGTATGTACGGAGGGAGGTGAGACGCCTACCGCGCCACCAGCCCCGTCTAGCCAGTCATCGAGGGAAGTAAGTCAGAGGGACTTTACCCGCTAAGAGAACTCAAGGCAGCCACGGGGTATAGCAACCCCGCATATGAGTCACCTACATACAGCAGTGACGAAAGCAAAGAAAAGGAGCAGGAAATTAATCTTGCCTCCGCAGTCCCGAGGGACAAGGAGAGACGCAGTGATGAAGGAAAGGATCAGGCACAGAGTAGTGCAGCTCTTGTTAGGGAGAGAGAGGGAAAGAAAGGCAAAGGAAGTGAAAATAGGGAGGATGAGATAGCATTTGCAAAAGACGAATGGATGGGAGGTCAGATATTGCTGAAACTTGATGGTAAAGGAAGTGATAATATAAGGCCGAGAGAGGTCTGATGAGGCGCAGAGAAAGCAAAAAGAGAAAGAAAAGGAAATGAGGGACGAGAGGATAAGAAAGAAGGATAGGCTAAGGTGAGAACAATTATATCGCGAAGAGCAGGGATTACCGCTCAGTCGCGAACAGTGCGCAGCCTATGGAAAATACAGGCAGAACATGCAAAGGTTGGAAGAAGAGCAAAGGGCACGTGAGAAGAGAGTGAAGAGAAGACGAGGAAAGTAGAAAGGCAAAAGAACGTAGAAATGAACGGATGAGGGAAGTAGATAAGGCTAGAGAAGAAGCAAGGAAGAGAACAGAAATAGACTCGGTGCAAGGTATAAGTGGGACAAATATTGAAGAAGACTTCGACACCAGAAGCATCGGGGAAATGATTGATAAGATATACGATGAGATGGGGCTAGAACAGAGATCCCATGGGGGGAAGGAAGATGAGCGCTTGGAGAGCACTCAGCTATATGACACTGAAGATGTCGCTCAAAGTAGTGGGAACAGTGGGCTGTCCCTAGACAGACTAGAGATAAGGCAGAATGAAGAGGATGCAAGGAGTTGTGTAAATTGGGAGCACTCAGAATCTGACTCCAGTGGGGAAACGGAGGATGAGACATATGAAGAAGGGAGACGGCGCGAAAAGCGGCTCCCAAGGGACCAGGGGGTACGATGGTCAGACGCTAGTGGGTCCGTAACAAGGACACCAAAGTCTGCTGTATAGTCCAGCCGGCATGAAGGAACACCCCAAGGTCAGAGGGGGGTGTCAGCACCAGCCTATACAGACAGATTTAGGGCATTACCAGGTAGACGGCAAGGTGGGAAGGCCACCCCAGCGATAAACCGGAGAGCTATGGGGAAGGAGAAGGAGGACTGTGCATTCCAATTCCCGTTGCTAGAGAAGGGGGCAGCAAGACCACAATATATTCCATTGCCACACATGGATCGAGAGAACCTGAAAAATAAGCTTCCAATGCTGACATCGGGAGCTGGGAAGTGGATACATGAGTTAGAGAAAATGACAGGGAGTGTCACCTTAGCCATAGGGGACATTAAGGGCCTCCTAATTGCTATACTTGGCGAAAGAGCAGACAATGTATGGAAACGGGCAGGTTACCCTAGGGTAACCATAACCAACACCTCCCATGACGGAGCGCCATTTAATAATTGTAGAGCAGCAGTGTGGAAAGTGCTACGAATGCTATATCCAGACACGTCTGATATGGGAGCTATAATGACTCGAACAATGAAAGAATCAGAGGATCGGTTGATTTATATCCAGAATTTTAAAGACGCGTGGGTGTTCGAAACGCATGAGTCTTGGATGAAATCTATCCCTGTATTCTACCATATATTATGCCAAGGTTTGCCTGAACCGGTGCAAAAACAGCTCAAGAAATTGGTAGGAATAGAAGCTAAACCATGGGCCGAAATACAGTTGACAATTGCACACTAATGTAGATTGTTGCAAGAAAAGAACCGGAAAAAGGAGGCAACTCGTAAGGGCGAGGAGGCGAAGCTGGTGAAAAAGAAACTTTCAAAGTATGCTCTCGAGGGAGCCATGTTGACAGGCCCGGCTGAACCAAGCGCACAGCAAGCAACTAACCCATCGCAGAATACCCAGGGTAACGCAGGATTTCACCCGAGGCGAAGTGGTTTTGGAGGAAGAGGATGGCAGAGTAATCAGGGAGGGTTTTGAGGTAACCAAGGAGGTTTACAGAATAATCAAGGTGTCTTTCAAAACGCACAGATGGGCAGTCCAGCTACGCCAAATGGACAGATGGCCCGACCACCGCCAGTGTGTTGGCTGTGTGGAATGACAGGACACACGGCACGCGTGTGCAGAAGCCAAGGCATGTGGCAAAATAGCCAAGGAATGGGGGCAGGCATGGTGAATCAGCCTGCCATCCCGCAACAGAGTGGTGCACAAAATCACACAGTGCAGCAGCATGCTTTAGGCATGCAGTAATGTGTGCAGAAAGTGGTTCAACCCTCAAACATAGGGAACTTGCCACAGGAGCTCACAGTAGAGTTCCCTTTACAGACACGCTCCCAGTCTCAGTGGGAGAGCGTGAAATGAATGTACACCTATTATATTCACGTCAGACACCAGTAAATATTCTGGGTCGGGACCTGATGACTAAATTAAACATGACAATCTCATTTACCGAGAATGGTATAGTGTGCTCCACTCCAGGAATGCATTATTCAAACGTGTGCGAAATGATCAGAGCATACTCAGGACGTATAGCCATGAGAGCTGTACCGTTAGAGCCAGAAGTCTTTGCATATGGCGTGTGGGTGCTTATGGCGGGACTGCCAGGCCTCGTAGATGAAACTATGAGAACCCCTGATGAGTTTCTGTTCATACCAAGAATACCCATGCACGAAGAGGAGGGACAAGTATTTCCCTTAATGATAAAATCTGCCGCAGTGCGAGGGAAAGTGGTATTGGTCGAAGGTCATGATGACGAAGGCAGACAATGGTGTGGGATTATCGCCATCAAAGAAGGGTATCGAGTGACTGACGTCACAGATGACAATCTGTTCGAAGAGCACCCTGACCTAGAAGAGACAAGAGTGGAAGTAAGTCTCATATTTTGGGTCAAAATGATCAAACGGGAGGTGCCACAGAGAATGATGTTGGCGCTGGTACGTACAGAATACTTTGATGACGACATGGCCCAAGTGCCTGCCGCAGTATGGACTACAGGGCCCTATGACGTAGGCCTCCTGAAGGGGGCAGGTGAAGTGAAAATTAAACTGAAACCAGGAGCAATTTTACCACAAGTGCGACAATATCCGATGTCCAGAGAGGCAGATGAAGGGATTGCAAAGACAATCTGCGCCATGATGGAGCAGGGCATCCTAGTGACGTCAGAATCACCTTGCAACACAGTGATTTACCCTGTCAAAAAATCAAAGGGATGGTCTTGGCGTTTAATGCAAGAGTTAAGAACATTAAACGATATTGTTGAAGCCGAGTTCCCTCTAGTCCCTAATCCATCCACAATACTATGTAACATACCCAGTGAGGCAAAATATTTCACAGTGTTCGACATGAAAAACGCATTTTTCTCAATTCCGTTGCACCGTGACTCACAAGACCTGACGTCATTCACTTTCAGACAAATGCACCTGAAAAGCATGAGGTTGCCACAGGGGTATTGCGAGTCCCCATCTATTTTCAGCAGAGTCCTGCAAATGGACCTAAGCAATATTGCAGTAGACAGTGTTGTTTTGCAGTATGTAGATGACATTCTGATCTGCAGCACCACTGAAGATCAATGCAGGTGAGACTCTGTCCAGCTACTAACTATACTGGCTGAGAAGGGATACAAAGTTGATAAGGAAAAGTTGCAGTACTGTCAACAGGAAGTGTTGTACATAGGGCAACTAATCTCTCATGAGGGAAAAAGGTAACCCCAGAAAGGTCAGAAGCTATCATGAACACGGCTAAACCGCTCATGATAAAACGAATGCAAAGCTTCTTAGGCCTGTGCAATTATGTCAGAGCATGGGTCTTCGACTACAGCTCGTATAGCAAGCCCTTGCTTCAGGCTCTATAGAAGGCCCAGGTGACAAGGGAATAAATCGAATGGACTGAGGCAATGGAAAAGGGGTTTGCAGAACTCAAGGGGACAATTTGTAAGGACTCAGTTCTCGGGATTCCTAATTATGCAGTGGAATTCTACCTGTTCTCACATACCGATGGCAATTTTATGACGGCAGTGCTCGCGCAGCGAACCTCGCTGGGGTACAGGCCCCTAGCATATTACAGCGGGAATCTGGACCCGGTCATGAAGGGCCACTTCCCATGCGAACAAAATCTACCTGCTGCCGCATTCGCTATCGAAAAGGCGTCATCCATTGTGATGGGGTTCTCCATGACATTGTATGTTGAACACTCGATGTTCGACATACTAGAGAAGCCAAAGGGCACACTGACATCTCAGAGAGCATCCGCCTATGAGGTGATTATCTCTAATCCATCGATCAAAATAGTGCGATGTAAAACTGTAAACCCTGCTACGTTCATAGCTGAGCCAGTCACAAAGGGAGAACCTATACACGACTGCGCAAACTATGAGGAATTCTATGATGAGATCCCCAGGGTAAAGGAAAATGCCCTGGCGAGTGGAGAGATCGTCTTTATTGACAGGTCTTCAAGAATCGATCAAGAAGACGGACAAAGGTATACAAGCGTGGCCGTGGTAAAACACCTAGCGAATGGAGAGTTTCGAGTACTCGTTACTGCACGAATACCATCTCATTATTCGGCACAGGCTGCAGAACTGTTGGCATTGATACTCGCCATTGAGAATCATGCATACCAGGAAGTAACGGTGTACAGTGACTCTGCCTATGTTACGTCTACCATGCACGTAGGACTAGCGTGCTGGAAAAGGAGGGGCTACCTCCGAGCAGACGGCACGCCAGCGCAACATGCAGCCTTATTGGACAGGCTGATAAAAGCACTACAACTCCCAGTGGGCATAGCGGTCGTGAAATGCGCATCTCATACCAAGGGGACAGATTTCGTGTCACGTGGAAATCATGAAGCGGACACGGAAGCCAAGCGCATGGCATCCAAGAATGAAACAATCATGGACGTGGAGGTGGCACGTACCTATGAGAGGATGATGGTAGCGCAAACCACACCAGAAGCCTATAGCATTATGGGGCAGACTCAGCTAATGGAGCTCCGGAGGGAGGCACCTCAGGAGGAGAAAAATTTGTGGAAGCGTGTTCTTTAAACCCCTCTGACGGTTTGTGGAGGCAAGACAGCACTGGTAAACCAGTAATGCATGTCGCCCTTCTAAAGGTAGCATTAGAACAACTGCACTACCCTATCCACATGTCAAAAGAAAACCTAGCTGCAACGCTCGCAGAAGACTGGTTCATGCCGAATTTAGCAGAGCATGTTGCATTTTTCATGGTGAACTGCATAATCTGCCAGCAATTCACCGCTGGGCACACATTAAAAGTAGTGAGAGGAATCATCCCCAGACCAAGTGGGCCATTCCAACACTTACATATCGATTATGTTGATATGATTCAAGTGTGCAATGGGTACAGGTATTTAATTGTGGTGGTGTGCCCATTCTCTAGATGGATAGAAGCAGGTCCCTGTACACACCCCGACGCTACCTGTGCTGCAAAATTTCTGATGAGGGAGGTTTTCCCTAGATGGGGTGTGTGTGAGGTAATGAGGTCAGATAATGGGGCCCACTGTGTAAACTCAGTTTTTGAACAGATCAGCTTGTTGTTTGGTATAAAGCACAAGTTCTCGTCGGCGTATCACCCGGAGGGAAATGGCATATGTGAGCAACTCAACGGCCTGTTAAATGCGATGATAGCCAAGCTGAAGCTCACATTAAACAAGGGATGGTTGCACTGTCTACCACTGGCATTGTATGCACTTCAGAACCAACCAGGCTCCGACCATCATTTTACGCCACACGAGATAGTCACTGGCAGAAGGATGAGGACCCCTCTTACCCCCGAGATAGAGCTAGATGTGATGCCCAGACAACAACAGAGGTCTTGGGAACAAAGATGCAGGAGTATCTGAACTGTATGACATCCAGCCTCTCTGTCATTTCAGGCCAGCTTTAGCAACAAAGGAAAGGGTGCAGCGCAGCACAACTTACAACAGGAAGTGCTGAAGCAGACACCGCGCAAGGTTTACATGCGCCCCTCGTCTTTCCTGGTGACAATGTGCTGGTGAGGAACTTTACCAGGAAGAGGTAGGATGAGCCACGATTCAATGGCCCTTTCATCGTGGAGGACTGCGCCCCTTCTGTTGTCAAGCTCCAGGGCAGAAGGGCATGGATCTTCATAAAGGACATTAAACCTTTGTTAGGCAGAAACCTGTGCAGTTCCCTTAGGGACCACTGCAAAAAGTTTAAGACCACAGGAGTTAGCAGTAAACCCAATTGGTAGCAGTCTGCACCACCCAGATTTACCTGGTAGCTGTGGCTGAGCAGTCAGACTTCTCTCAAGAAGAGTTAGGCAGTATACAGAGCATACACAATAGGGCAGGTAAACACAGTAAAACAAGCAAACACTGACCAGAGCTTTGGTGTAAAAGATATATAATTATTTATTTAAAAACACATCTATAAAAACACACTGGCACTAATATCAAGCAATTTCAAAAACACAGTTACTAAAGTATATACACTCCCTTAAAAGAGTATTAGACAAGTCTTAAGTAAAGCACCACTTATTTTCAGACAGCGGTGAGTGCTTAACGCAGATGGCAATCTAATAATTCGGTTAAAAGGGAGAGAAAGGCAGAGCATAAATTGAAACAGATCCTAACACTTTCAGAAGAACACACAAGAGAGGAAGGCAGAATAAAACCGTGAAGTTAGAGTTCAGAAAGCCAGATCCACTTTAAGAGGATCAGAACGAAATGTGTCCAAGGTCACACGGTTGGAAAGTGCACAAAAGTCTCGAGAATGTTCAGAAAAAAGCTGGACCAACAGAAAGGGACCAGTTAGATGGTCAAGAGCCAGCCCAGTCTAGAAGGTTAAGGATTTACTGTAACCTTGTAGCAATCTATAGAAAGGGAGGCCAGGCGGACACAGTACCTTGAAATGGTGAGAACACTCCAGCGGGGGCAGTTGTTCCTGGCAGCGGTTGCAAGTCGGTGCTTCGTCCGGCGGAAGAGAAGATCTCGTCGGGGAGGAAAGCAGAAGGTTGTACTGCCAGGGAAGAAACCAGCCGCAGAGTTCTCGATTCAAAGGAGCGGTCCTTTTATTCGCGGTTCAGTGGTAAGCGGCTATCCGGTTGCCGGGGTGCTTGGCACGGGCAATTCGACCACTAGACGTCCTGGTAGGCAAAAAGGAAAGCGAACTGGTTGTCCCCACCAGCTCAAGGGGAAGAGACTCTCCGGGAAGAAGATCTCCTCTGTCGTCGGGAAGTGGTGAGACGGTTCAGCAGGGCTCCACTGGTGGTGTCGTCGTTGCAGGTCGGCTCAGCTTCTCCCTCTTTGGATTTTCAGGTCCTGTGGAGACTTCTGAAGTTCCAGTCCCAAAAGCCATGGTTTTATGCAAGAAACCCCCATTCATTCAGCCTAGCTGTCAATCAAACATGCTAAGTGGTGAGCGGGGCGGCTCACCACTTGGGCCAATCACGCAAGTGTGCGACTTGGGTTGGCAAGGCAACTTAGTCCAGGGTGCCTAAACCCCCTCCCACACCCCCTATGGTACCCAGACAGAGTGGCACCACTTTGGAGGGCTTCTGTGTAGAAGCCCGCCAAAAGTGGAACAAAGGGCTCGACCTTTGGTTTGGAGTTACAGAGGCAAACACAAACGCCATTTTAAAACCGAGTTCTGGCAAAAAGACCCTACCGGTGAATTAATATTAAATAGATAAACCGGCGGTATCTTTAGCATTGCACCAAAAAGTGGTGCGTTTAAAATACATGGGAAAATCCCATAGAGAATATTCTTTTTTTTTTCTAAACTTTATTTAATGCTTGTGGTACATGACATTGCAACAACAACACATATTGCATATATTCGGAACAACAACATTCAGTTCAGTTATATTACAGCATAAACAGCATTACTGATTTGATGGATCACTGGGCCCTGCCGGGCTGTTACTGACCGAGTCCGCTTCGCATAAGTACATTCTGAACGGGGCCCAGATGTCCTTTGGTTTACTGGAGTTTGGGAGGGACATTATGTAATGTTCTTCACAATCATTGACATACATTAATTCCTTAAGGAAGTGGCTCATTCTCGGTGCCTGTGTACTCTTCCATTTTTGCAAAATGCATTTTTTGGCCACTGCGCATGCGATGTTAAAGAGCCTTCTTGTTACCTCCGCCTGTTTACCAATGTCCCCAAACAGATATTTTTGTGGTGTGAGGTCTGCAGGTATCTGGTTCACCTCCTCTAGGATGTTCGCTACCCCGCCCCAAAAGGCACGCACATGAGGGCAGCTCCAGTACATATGTATCGAGTCAGCCCGAACCACCCCACACTTTGGACATTCACCAGGACCATTATTTGTAAACCTCGCCACCTTCTGGGGGGTATAGTGTCAGTTATTTAGCATCTTAAATTGAATCAGCCGGAGGCCCGCGTTCATGGACACCCTCATGGTCAATTCACAGTACCTCTCCCAGTTTCTGTCAGTTATATCCTCACCCAGGTCAGCTTCCCAGGAGGCCTTTATTACGTTTACCGTTGGATTATTAGCCTGCACGGTTGCATATAGCCCCAAAATGCTGGTTCCAGTTCGGGTTCCCTGGGTCAGCAGGCATGGGTTTGGTGGGGGTTCATCTGGGAACATTGGCCACAGTCTCATTCTGTGATATTGCAAAATCATCAATTGGTCCCTTCCCATCCCTGTTTTGAAGTCCTCCAGCGTTATGAATTTACCATTAGGGAATATGTCCTTGATTTTAAATTCTTCATCTGGGTCCCATTTGCTTTGTATACCTGGGTCATATGTTGGTGTTATACCTGGGAAGTTCCAAAACGGGGCCTCAGCGTAGTAAGGCGTCTTAATCCCAAGCCTTCGGTAGAGTTTGAACCATGCCTGCGCTGTTGTGCTAACTGGGTCAAATGGGCATTCATCCCTGTGTTTGCCTTTAAAGATGACTGACCTTATGTCGGTTGGGCGTGCTGCATGTTTTTCAAGACAGATGTGCGGTGAGGTGTCGTGTTCGTCATACCAGTGCTTAACAAATTGGGCCTGTGCAACCAAATAATATAATTCAAAGTCTGGAGCCGCTATGCCACCTTTATTATATGGTTCCACCATTTTCTCCCACTTCATCCTGGCCGCCCCCCCGCACCATATAAATTCCACCGCCATGGATCTGAGAGTGTCAAAAAATCGCCTACACATAGAGAATATTCTTAAGGAATATTCTGCGTGGTAACCACTGCCACCAGCCAGAAACTCGCCGAGGGAGGACTGCACAGTACCCCCTCGAAAAACAGACCCAGGGGCAATCGAATTACCCCTACCAGTACTTCCACATTAGGATGGTTTGTACTGGTTCTGTTATTAAATTTGGGACTAGTAAAGCCAATGGTGACTTTACATGCCCTGGGACACAGTAGTCAGTCCCAGGGTATGGAGCCTATGGTGGGGTGCCACTTATGACACCCCTGTGTCACGGCACTGAGGGTGCTGTGTAACACACATAGTAAAAACACATTAGACCCTATGGAGTAAAAGACCCCATAGCCCATAAATCACATTAACAGTCAAAGGAACCCCTCAAATCATGTCCAAGAGTGTGATGAAAAGAGTCTCACTCTTGGCAGGAGAAAAAAACAAACTCCAGAAATCCAGCAAAGCTGCTGGGGGACTCACTAGGTTAGGAAATTCAGCCTAAACAGAGAATTCTCCCTAACAACGTTATATAGGAGAAAGCCCTCCAGCTGCATCCAACAGCAAAGAAACCACAGACAATGGGGAAGAACCTCAGCACGTGCAGACAAGATCCAAGGCGAGGAAGGACGCATGAGCAGCAAAACAACGGCAAAGAAATCCAGTAAATTGTGGCTTTTAAACAAGATAGTTCCTCAAACCAAGTGAAAGATGATCAAACAACAGTAATACGAACACTCTGTACACCACAGTTGCAGGGTAAAGAGAAGCACTTCCAAAGCCACAACAATGTTGATAAAACGAACATTTGAAAGCACGTCATGTCCAAATAGCACAAAGAATCAAGACTCTGACAGACTGCAAATAAGACATTGGCCCTCATTACGACCCTGGCGGAAAGGGGTTTACGCCGGCGTAGAGCATGGCGTACCTTTCCGCCTGACTACGAGTTCCCGTAGCGCCATGGTGATTTTTACGCCTGCTTTTTGCAGGCGGAAAAATCCATGGCGCTACGGGACTTGTTGTTAATTACGCCACCGTAATTTACGGTGGCGTAATTAACGCCTTCCCCACTCCCATTATACCCTATGGGGCAAAAATGGGAATGGGGAAGGGTAAATGGGGATTGGGGACTTACCGCCCCGCCAAGGTCGGAATGGGGCGGTAAGTCCGCCAACCACCATGGCGGAGTTGGCAGCTTAGCGCCATGGACCATGGTGCAAATTGCACCATGGATCTCCGCCAGGGTCGTAATGAGGGCCATTGCCTGAGAGTGTAACACAGTATCCTGAAGCAATCAGTATCGATACTTTGTTCACAGAACTTATGGTACATTCTAACAGAAGTCTCAAGTGGGATGTACTCACATATTTTCAACTTGTGGTATTATCTTACCTGTCACTCATAGGGAGAGAAACCAGTGTCACAGACTATATTCAAGATCCTGCGAACAAGAAGGTAATCTGACAATTGCTGACTGTCATCACAGAAGCTCTCATCAAGCTGCCTGAGCACAGCGGAGAGGACACAAATGCTTCCACCACCAGCAGACATTGAGGAGCTCACCTTTACTTTGTTTTTCCAAATAATCGAGAAATGCCCAGGACTCGTCGGGAGAACAACTGATACGCACACATTCATCAGAGACCCAAGAAATATCGAATGATTAAACAAGCTGTGGATTAAACTAAATTTCTTCGTGACAGTCCACGCAACAGGAAGGTGCAGAGACTGTGCGAACCAAAAGAAAAGCTCATGACCAGGGCACTGCCAAACAGGACAAATGTCCCTATCACGCGAGGATACCCAGCTGACGCACAGCGTCCTGTTCAGACTGGTAACAGACTATCCGGAAATGGTGGGAAGGCCTGTAGATGTTGATGTCATCACCTTCTTCAGAGATTGAGCCAATACCCCGCACATGGGCACACTTCTCCACGGCATAATGCTCCAGGTGAAGCTATCTAACTTTCAGCGAGAATATTTAAGGAGATTCCAGTGAGACGTTCCGCCTTTCCACCGTGGACAGATCGAAGAGACAGAGAAAGAGTTCTTCAACTTTCCGCCGCAGAACAGATCGAGGAGAGCAGAAACGACAACTACATCATCTTATTTTTCTTCTTGCTTTGTCTATTTTTTCAGATTTATTTCTTATTTTTCCATGTTTACTTTTATTTTTATTTTTACAGCATTCTATTTTTGTGTGATTTTTAGCGGTTCCATCTTTTTGTTCCTTCGCATTGAACAGGTTCCAGCATGTCCTCAGGACCAGAGCAAATTCGAGGGGTGTACTGGGACTTCACCTACTATAGATATGCATAATGAATGTGATGTACCAAAGTTGCTAGCCTAACCTTTTTCCATAGTCTAGCAAAGGAACTGTACTCCCTACCTAGAGACTACCCGAATCACCCACAAGAGGGGGGACACTTGAAATGCACGCGTCACTTTAAGTATTAATAAACTCTGGAGCTGTGAGATCCGAATAAGAAAAGAAATAAATAACTGACTATGGACTTGGTCGAAATAGGGGCCCAAAATAGTAACTTAGTTCTACCACCAGCAGAAGGGCACCCCCACTGTCCTAGAAGAAAATGCTGCAAACTCTCTTTCCGAACGATAATGTGCATATGTATAGTTATTATTATTGTTTTTCTGTCATTAACCATCAGAACTGCTTTCTTTATTGGTGCGCGAAGTGCCCCAATGTCAGTGCACCCATCAGATAATGAATGCCTGGGTCCCACGGAAGCACCCCGACCCTATATAGTGATTCCAGTTCCCAGAAAGGCTGATGATAACACAAAAGAACTAAAACTAAATGTAATTAGCAGTGATACATACACACTTGAGGTGATGAATGGAGAGAAAAGCTGGAGACACGGTCAGCACAGAATGAGTGATAATGTAGCATTGACCACGGCACGCACCCACACACAGAATGCACACAGACAAGGGCGAGTGTCAATGGCTACAGGGCCTCCAACGAAGGCAGCAGAGAAGGAGAGACTGCCTGCCGAACATTCAGTTCCAGAGAATAGTGGAAATAACCAAGAGAAGCCAAGTGAAATACCAAAGAAAGAGGGAATAGCAAAATCCCTCAAATGAACAGAAGTGGTCACAAAATAATTCACAGACACAAATGCTAATAGATTATTTGTTCCCATTCATAGTCTGAGCAAAAGACTGCACAAGGAGCTGAAAAACAGAACTATAGAGACTATGACAGCAAGCACACCTGCTCCAACGCAAGGAACAAGCTGTAGGCCTACAACACAGCCACGCGTTGGGAGGTTGGTGAGCCAATAGTGGTTAGAGGAAGTCTATGACAGACTACAAAAGGGAAGGAAAGGAAGCACAAAACCTTCTCCTACCACAGCGATGCAGTCGAGGCAGCCTGCTCCACCGAGATACCCAGAGTGGAAAAGCAGCACAGACGCATTTAGAGACATAGGGCCTCATTCCGAGTATGGCGGTAAGGGATAGCGGTCACCGGTAACGAGACCGGTGGCGGTAATCCCTTACCGCCATACTCCGAGGTTCCCTTTGCGCCCTCGCCCTTAACGCCTGCTTTGAGCAGGTGTTAAAGTCGAGGGCGCAAAGGGGCCTCCAAGCCAATAACGGTGACCGTAATGAACGGTCACCATTATTTGCATCTTCCCCATTCCCATTGAGCCCTATGGGGGCTCATTTGGGAATGGGGAAGAGCCTTGGTGAATGGGGAATTACCGCCCCGCCAACCTTGGAATGGGGCGGTAATTCCGCCATCCACCAAGGCGCTGCCGGTCCGGGTACGGCGTCAACCAAGGCGTTAATAGCGCCATTGGTTAGCGCCGTACTCGGAATGAGGCCCATAGTCATAGCGAACTACAGAAGAACACTGAGAATCAAGAGAAGCCCTCACGAAGATAACAATGAACTTAACGATTACCTGGACAGCACAGCCCATCTTGGAAACAACATATGGTACCAGCACATGAAGGAAGTAGGACGAAGTCAGTCGGAAGGAGAATGCTTTGTCTGTGCTCTCCTACCATACAGCATGGGAAAATCCAAGATCTTCGTGGCTGTAGAAATTGATGTCCCTACAGCACACGAAATCTGTCACATGTAGCAATGTGTAACACCAGAGGACAATTTATGGGAAAAGACACCTTGTTGATATTGGCCAACGAAAAGGATTACCCGGATGAAGATGGCTACGTCCGGGACATTAAAACAAGAAACAGGGTGCACACCAGAAATCATATGATCAGGTATGAGAACCCTGGCGTCAAAGGTTCATGGATAAGATGGGAAATAAACCTGAGACTGAACATCCAAGGAAAAACTGCAGAAGAGGCTCATATCTGGAAGAACAGAGGCCAAATGCAGATCTGGGGGTCAGTGGTCTCCCCAAATGGATGGGAAGACGGAGTAGTAATCTGCCGAGCGTAGATGGCCCTTGGAGACTGCCGAGAAGCAATAGAGAATTTGCAGAGGTTATGCAAACCTCTGTGGCCAAGGTTGGTAAAACTGCTAACATGGGTCGAAGATAGAGGAGGACCGCTGCAAATAGTACCACTGGAAAGCCCGAAACTAAGCTTCAGAAGTAATGGCACGAAGAAGATGGGAGAGAATGTAAACTGCGGTAGAATCTTTGAAGCTCCAGGAATGACACAAGGTACCACAGTCATCATGGACCATTACTGGGCGTGTGTATCCAAGGCATATATAAGACTACCGAAGAATTTGGGAGGTATATGCACACTGGTGAACGTCCATGTTCCTGCACTAGTGATCCCCAGAAATGACCTGAATTTGCACAGTTTCCCGAAGGCAGATGCTCATCTAAGGAGAAGGAGATCTGCGGAACTGGTATCCAGGATGAAAAGAGAAAACTACTTTTCTGCCAAATCAGAAGAGGCATTCCATGCAATCCCTTACTAACACAGGCTATTCAGCCTCGCCTCAACAGTGTTCACAACATTGCTCTTGCCCCACATCCAAGTTGGAGTGAATGCTAAATGGCTGCAGATAACCAGATGGGAGTTATTGCAGACCATCAATACCAGTATAAAAGGATTTAACGTGATCAAAGAAGAACTAAGAGCAATCAGATTGATGACCCTTCAGAACAGATATGTGCTTGACATGATCCACAGCGATGGATGGAGGTGTTTGTGCAAAAATCAGAGAATCATGTTGCACATTTGTACCATCACATGACGAAAAAAATGGAACCCTAACAGAGGCCATAAGTATGCTGACAAGCCTGAAAAACCAGATGATCGATGAGACTGACGAAGTGGCCGATGACAGCTGGTTTAGAGCCCTGTTCTCATGGGTCCCACAATGGATGGCAGACATATTCAAGTTTCTGGGAGCCTTACTAGCAATGGTACTGCTAGGATTCTGTGTTATCAAGATAATCATCACACAGTGCCAGAAAACTGCAAAGAAAGCCATAGGGATGAAAATAATGGTCGATGTTGAACCAGGATGGAAGCCTAGAGACCTGACTGATGAAGAAATAAGAGACTTTGTGAAGGCGAGTAAATTTGCACCAGAAGGAACAAAGTTCACATATCCTAAGAAGCAAAGAAGGTACAAAGGTAAATGGATCTACTGCAGCCAAAATAGACAATGCCAGCTATTGACCTGGAACAAAGATGAACATGTGAAAATAGCAGGGAGTTTGAAAGGCGTGATAAGAATATGGACTCCGAAGACGCACATGTTCATGCCATCATGTACCAACCCTGAAGACGATGAACAAAACGCTGAAGAATCAAAAGAAATAAATACAAAAGATGAAGCAGAAGTGGTTGATGAACCAACCAGAGGGGGGAGTGTAGAGGAGGTCCCAAACATGACCTGCACCCCTGCCCCTCCTTTCGAGGTGCCAGGAAGGTACTCGCCGAGGTACGTGACGTATGAGGAGCAAATGAAGCAACAGAGAGCCGCACTGGGACTCTGCCCAGAGTACATTAGAAGATCCGTACTTGTTGAAGTGCCCATAACTAGATAACCCTGGGCAGCACGGTACCCTATCAGACAGCCATACCAGCCGCTGATACGAAATGAGGAGTACCTACATACGGTCCACGAAGAGACCCCAAGAGCCTTAATGGAGGGCCAGTGGAAATGACACAAGGGCCTGGACAGGTACGTGAGTGAACGAAGACGGCTATTGAAGATGACAAGCTAGAGCAAGCAGTTATGAAAATCGATGTAAAATGGACACTGGAAAGAGACGATGCTAAAACATGAGCAAGGTAGCTATGAGACAAGATGAAAGTAACCAACGTGTTAATGTATTTAAAAAGGCTTGGAATGCAAGAAGCTAAGAAAACGGTACTGCTTGCTATGCTTAGTAGAATATTAGAAGCGGCACGCGCCAACTATATATCTACCTCAAGAAGCACATTATACAAGTGTGACTCCATTTTGTAAAGCAGAAATGGGCCCAGGATGCCAGAGGCCTAACAGGCCAAGTTGCACAACCCAGCCAGAGCAGAGAGGAAGAGCGGAATCGAAACTCAACAGAGAGCGGCTCTTGCCTGGGAAATCGAGGTCAACCAGAGAGAGGGAGGAGAGCGTCAACTCGTAAGAATCAAACTTCAGAGCATACCAGCCTGCCCATGAAGGTCAAGATAAGGGAGGCCCAGGCAGGTGGTAGGGGCAAAGCAGAATTAAATACAATAAAAGCTGGAAACTGAACAGATTCATTGTGAACAGACACGTGACCAGCCAGGCGCGAAGAGGTACCATCGCCTGATGTCATCCAGAACCCGAGGATGCCATAACTTTTCCTGATAAGAGGCTACAGTTCCAAGACCATACCCAGCCAACTAATTGACATATAGCCCTAAGATACTGATTGATGGAAGGGAGGCAGGGTGAAACTTGGGACACCAGGCAACAAGGTGTCCATTCTGCTTGCTGCTAATTAAAATAGGGATTTATGTCTAGGGGTGTAACCCGCCCAATCACAAGGGACCAAGTTATCTGGGTCCTATAGATAATAGAACCAATAGGACATCGTACTTGTAGTGACGTCAATCACGTGTGATGTAGAGGGAGGGGCGTAGACGCCCATCCGATAAGAGTTATCCAATCCGCATGCTCTATTACCATATACAGATATAGTACCTATACTTAACCCCTTAAGTGCCACCGATGAGCCGGCTCGTCAGTGGAAACCGCTTCAGGTTGCCACTGACGAGCCGGCTCGTCAGTTTTGGCACTCTGCTTTGCAAGCAAAACTGTAATCCAACCCCCGGCTATGTGAGGGGAGGATTACCTTCAGTTTCATGTCGGTGTGCGTCACGCACGCCGACGTGAAACTGAAAGTAATCTTCACTGCAGCAGCCATTTTGGGCTGCTGCAGTGAAAATATAAGGTGAGTCTTCACCTTTCTCCCCCTCGATCTCCGGCTGTATTTCAAGCCGGAGATCGAGGTGGGTATCGTTGTAAAGGGGAGACCCTCCCCTTTCCAACGATACCCTTTGTGACAGCATTGCTGCCCGCGGATTGGGAGCAGAGCGCTCGATGCGCGGGCAGCAATGCCCCTAGACACCAGGGATGTCTTTGAATGCGGGGGGGACGAGAGGGCTGCTTACAGTAAGCAGCCCTCGCCCCTCAGCCCCCAAAGCATGGGGGCACAGATATAAAGACCCCTGGGGGCAGACAGGAGACCATCTGCCCCCAGGGGAGGGGGCATAAAAAAAAAATGAAATCGAACGGGGATGGGGGGTGGGGTGGGGGACACAGGATTTTTTTTTGCCCACACCTGAAAGGGTGGTGGTCCTCCCCCTCCCACACCAAGTGGAAAGGGGGGCCACCCCTTGTAGCCCTCCCTGGGGGCAGATTTCTGCCCCCAGGCAGGAGTACATGAGGTGGCCCCCATCCATTTGGGGGTGGGGTGGGCCACCTGGAAGAAGTGTGCATCTGACCCCAGGTACCTCACATGTGTGGGTGCACCAGAGGTCGGACTTGCAATAAGTGGCCCAGAATGTATTACCCAGAACCCCAGACAAATTGAACATTGTGTTTTTTTCACACCAAATATCACACATTGTCGGGGATTGTGGCTAATAAAAAACTGGGGTAATTTGCGCAAGGCAGATCTCTGTGTATTCCCACGGGTGTCCTCTTTTGGAAAATGCGTGGGGTTCCCTGTTTCCCTTGCTGGCTCCGACACGCTAGGCACAAATCTGTAGGTTGACCACATGAACAAAATGGGCAGTGGCGAAAGACCTGGGGTTACCAGTGGGTTACCCTTTTCCTTTTGCAGCCCCGGTAGGTGCACCGACAAATGTGAGGTACGGTTTTCATCAGGACACGTGTGGGGACGCGGGAAGGTAGGCCATGTGTTGTTGGCGGTGTGTTTCGGTGGGTGGCCAGAGCGAAATGTCTGAGAATTGTCTTCATTTCCAGCCAATTTCAGAGTCATTTCCCTGTGTCCACTCACCGAAACACGTCGCCAACAACAGATGTCATACCTTCTCGCATTCCCACAGGTGTCCCGACGAAAAAGGTACCTCACATGTGTGGGTGCACATACCGGGGGCAAAAGGAAAAGGGTAACCCACTAGTAACCCCAAGCCTTTCGGCACATCCCATTTTGTTCATATGGGCAACCTACAGATTTGGGCCTAGGGTGTCGAAGCCAGCAAGGAAAACAGGGAACCCCATGCATTTTCCAAAAGAGGACACCCGGGGGAATGCACAGAGGTCTGCCTTGCGCAAATTGCCCCAGTTTTTATAAGCCACAATCCCCGACAAAGTGTGATATTTCGTGGGGGAAAAAACACAATGTTCAGTTTGTCTGGGGTTCTGGGTAATAAATCCTGGGCCGCTTTGCGCAAATCATACCTCTGCGGATTCCCACGGGTGTCCTCTTTTCGGAAATGCATGGGGTTCCCTGTTTTCCTTGGTGGCTTGGACACCCGAGGCCCATATCTGTATGGTGTGCGTAGAAAGTGTGAATTTCAGGTGTCAAAACAGACTTGGGGTTACCTGTGTTTTAAGCTTTCCCCTTGGCGCCCAGGTAGGTGCACCGACACATGTGAGGTACAGTTTTCATCGAGACACCTGTGGGAACGCGGGACAGTAGGCCATGTGTTGTTGGGGGCGTGTTTCGATGGGTGAGCCGAGCGAAATGTGTGGAAAATGCGTTCTTTCCCCACATTTTGGACTTTGCGGGGGTGTCTGGGTAATAAATTCTGGGCCGATTTGCGCAAATCATACCACTGTGGATTCCCACCGGTGTCCTCTTTTCGAAAATGCATGGGGTTCCCTGTTTTCCTTGGTGGCTTGGACACCCGAGGCCAAATCTGTATGATGTGCCTGTCGGCAGAGAGTCTGAAATTCCGGTCTGAAAACAGACTTGGGGTTACTTGTGTTTTAGGCTTTCCCCTTGTCGCCCAGGTAGGTGCACCCACACATGTGAGGTACCGTTTTCAAAAGGACACCTGTGGGAACGCGGGACGGTAGGCCAAGTGTTGTTGGGGGCGTGTTTCGATGGGTGAGCCGAGCGAAATGTGCGGAAAATGCGTTTCTTTCCCCACATTTCGGACTTTGCGGGGGTGTCTGGGTACTAAATTCCGGGGCGATTTGCACAAATCGCACCTCTGCGGATTCCCACGGGTGTCCTCTTTTTGGAAATGCATGGGGTTCCCTGTTTTCCTTGGTGGCGTGAACACCCGAGGCCCATATCTGTATGGTGTGCCGGTCGGCAGAGAGTCTGAAATTCCGGTCTGAAAACAGAGTTGGTGTTACTTGTGTTTTAGGCTTTCCCCATGGCGCCCAGGTAGGTGCACCCGCACATGCGAGGTTCCGTTTTCATCGGGACACTGGTGGGAACGCAGGACGGTAGGCCATGTGTTGTTGGGGGCGTGTTTCGATGGGTGAGCTGAGCGAAATGTGCATAAAATGCGTTTTTTTCCCACATTTCAGACTTTGCGGGGGTGTCCTGGTACTAAATCTGGGGCGATTTGCCCAAATCGTACCTCTGCGGATTCCCAGGGCTCTCCTCTTTTCGGAAATGCATGGGGTTCCCTGTTTTCCTTGGTGGCTTGGACACCCGAGGCCCATATCTGTATGGTGTGCCGGTCGGCTGAGAGTCTGAAATTCCGGTCTGAAAACAGACTTGGGTTTACCTGTGTTTTAGGCTTTCCCCTTGGCGCCCAGGTAGGTGCACCCACACATGTGAGGTACCGTTTTTATCGGGACACCTGTCTGAACGCGGGACAGTAGGCCATGTGTTGTTGGGGGCTTGTTTCGATGGGTGAGCCTAGCGAAATGTGTGGAAAATGCGTTTTTCCCCCACATTTCGGACTTTGTGGGGGTGTCTGGATAAAAATTCTGGGGCGATTTGCCCAAATCGTAACTGTGAAGATTCCCACCGGTGTCCTCTTTTCGGAAATGCAATGGGTTCCCTATTTTCCTTGGTGAATTGGACACCCGAGGCCCATATCTGTATGGTGTGCGAGTGGGCAGAGAGTCTGAAATTCCGGTCTGAAAACAGACTTGGGGTTACTTGTGTTTTAGGCTTTCCCCTTGGTGCCCAGGTAGGGGCACCCACACATGTGAGTTACATTTTCATCGGGACACCCGTGGGTACGCGGGACGGTAGGCCATGTGTTGTTGCAGGCGTGTTTCGATGGGGGAGCCGAGCGAAATGTACGGAAAATGCGTTTTTTCCCCCACATTTTGGAATTTGCTGGGGTGTCTGGGTAATAAATTCTGGGGCGATTTGCCCAAATCGTACCTCTGCAGATTCCCATGGGTGTCCTCTTTTCGGAAATGCATGGGGTACCATGTTTTCCTTGGTGGCTTGGACACCTGAGGCCCATATCTGTATGGTGTGCCGGTCGGCAGAGAGTCTGAAATTCCGGTCTGAAAACAGACTTGGGGTTATTTGTGTTTTAGGCTTTTCCCTTGGCGCCCAGGTAGGTGCACCCACACAAGTGAGGTACCGTTTTCATCGGGACACCTGTGGGAACACGGGACAGTAGGCCATGTGTTGTTGGGGGCGTGTTTCGATGGGTGAGCCGAGCGAAATGTGTGGAAAATGTGTTTTTTTGACCAAATTTCAGAATTTGTGGGGGTGTCTGGGTACTAAATTCTGGGGCGATTTGTCCAAATCGTACCTCTGCGGATTCCCACGGGTGTCTTCTTTTCGGAAATGCATGGGGTTCCCTGTTTTCCTTGGTGACTTGGACAACCGAGGCCCATATCTGTATGGTGTGCCGGTCGGCTGAGAGTCTGGAATTCCAGTCTGAAAACAGACTTGGGTTTACTTGTGTTTTAGGCTTTCCCCTTGGCGCCCAGGTAGGTGCACCCACCGCAACCCCCAAACTTTATTTTTTTCTTTTTTGAAATTTTTTTTTTGCCCCTGTACCCATATATATGGTCACCCAAATAATATCGCCACAACATTTTCCCGGCGATATTATTTACGGCGACCACATATATATGGCGATATTATTACCTGATACCCTGAAATTCCGGTCTGAAAACAGACTTGGGATTACTTGTGTTTTAAGCTTTCCCCTTGGTGCCCAGGTAGGTGCACCCACACATGTGAGGTACCGTTTTCATCGGAACACCCGTGGGAACGCGGGACTGTAAGCCATGTGTTGTTGGGGGCGTGTTTCGATGGGTGAGCCGAGCGAAATATACAGAAAATGCGTTTTTTTCCCCACATTTCGGAATTTGCGGGGGTGTCTGGGTAATAAATTCTGGGGCGATTTGCCGAAATGCATGGGGTACCCTGTTTTCCTTGGTGGCTTGGCCACCTGAGGCCCATATCTGTATGGTGTGCCGGTCGGCAGAGTGTCTGAAATTCCGGTCTGAAAACAGACTTGGGATTACTCGTGTTTTGGGCTTTCCCCTTGGTGCCCAGGAAGGTGCACGCACACATGTGAAGTACCGTTTGCATCGGGACACCTGTGGGAACGCGGGACGGTAGGCCATGTGTTGTTGGGGGTGTGTTTTGATGGTCGAGCCGAGTGAAATGTGCGGAAAATGTGTTTTTTTCCCCACATTTCGGAATTTGCGGGGGTGTCTGGGTAATAAATTCTGGGGCGATTCGCCCAAATCGTACCTCTGCAGATTCCCACGGGTGTCCTCTTTTCAGAAATGCATGGGGTACCCTGTTTTCCTTGGTGGTTTGGACACCTTAGGCCCATATCTGTATGGTGTGCCGGTCGGCAGAGAGTCTGAAATTCCGGTCTGAAAACAGACTTGGGGTTATTTGTGTTTTAGGCTTTCCCCTTGGCGCCCAGGTAGGTGCACCCACACAAGTGAGGAACCGTTTTCTTCGGGACACCTGTGGTAAAGCGGGACAGTAGGCCATGTGTTGTTGGGGGCGTGTATCGATGGGTGAGCCGAGCAAAATGTGTGGAAAATGCATTTTTTTCACCACATTTCGGAATTTGCAGGGGTGTCTGGGTACTAAATTCTGGCGCGATTCGCCCAAATCGTACCTCTGCGTATTCCCACGGGTGTCCTCTTTTTGGAAATGCATGGGGTTCCCTGTTTTCCTTGGTGGCTTGGACACCCGAGGCCCATATCTGTATGGTGTGCCGGTCGGCAGAGAGTCTGAAATTCCTGTCTGAAAACAAACTTGGTGTTACTTGTGTTTTAGGCTTTCCCCTTGACACCCAGGTAGGTGCACCCACACATGCGAGGTACCGTTTTCCTCGGGACACCTGTGGGAACGCGGGATGGTAAGCCATGTGTTGTTGAGGGTGTGTTTCGATGGGTGAGCCGAGCAAAATATGCAGAAAATGTGTTTTTTTCCCACATTTCGGACTTTGCAAGGGTGTCTGGGTACTCAATTCTGGGGCGATTTGCCCAAATCTTACCTCTGCGGATTCCCACGGGTGTCCTATTTTCGGAAATGCATGGGGTTCCCTGTTTTCCTTGGTGGCTTGGACACCCGAGGCCCATATCTGTATGATGTGCCTGTCGGCAGAGAGTCTGAAATTCCGGTCTGAAAACAGACTTGGGATTACTTGTGTTTAAGGCTTTCCCCTTGTCGCCCAGGTAGGTGCACCTACACATGTGAGGTACCGTTTTCATCGGGACACCTGTGGGAACGCATGACGGTAGGCCATGTGTTGTTGCGCGCGTGTTTCGATGGGGGATCCGAGTGAAATGTTCGGAAAATGCATTTTTTTCCCACATTTCGGACTTTGCAAGGGTGTCTGGGTACTAAATTCTGGCGCGATTTGCCCAAATCGTACCTCTGCGTATTCCCACTGGTGTCCTCTTTTCGGAAATGCATGGGGTTCCCTGTTTTCCTTGGTGGCTTGGACACCCGAGGCTCATATCTGTATGGTGTGCCGGTCGGCAGAGAATCTGAAATTCCGGTCTGAAAACAGACTTGGTGTTACTTGTGTTTTAGGATTTCCCCTTGGCGCCCACGTAGGTGCACCCACACATGTGAGGTACCGTTTTCCTCGGGACATATGTGGAAACGCGGGACGGTAGGCCATATGTTGTTGTGGGCGTGTTTCGATGGGTGAGCCGAGCGAAATGTGCATAAAATGTGTTTTTTCCCCCACATTTCGGACTTTGCGGGGGGGTCTGGGTAATAAATTCTGGGCCGATTTGCGCAAATCATACCACTGTGGATTCCCACGGGTGTCCTCTTTTCGGAAATACATGGGGTTCCCTGTTTTCCTTGGTGGCGTGGACACCCGAGGCCCATATCTGTATGTGTACCGGTCGGCAGAAAGTCTGAAATTCCGGTCTGAAAACAGACATGGGATTACTTGTGTTTTAGGCTTTCCCCTTGATGCCTAGGTAGGTGCACACACACATGTGAGGTACCGTTTTCATCGGAACACCTGTGGGAACGCGGGACAGTAGGCCATGTGTTGTTGGGGGCGTGTATCGATGGGTGAGCCGAGCAAAATGTGTGGAAAATGCATTTTTTTCACCACATTTCGGAATTTGCATGGGGTGTCTGGGTACTAAATTCTGGCGCGATTCGCCCAAATCGTACCTCTGCGTATTCCCACGGGTGTCCTCTTTTCGGAAATGCATGGGGTTCCCTGTTTTCCTTGGTGGCTTGGACACCCGAGGCTCATATCTGTATGGTGTGCCGGTCGGCAGAGAATCTGAAATTCCGGTCTGAAAACAGACTTGGTGTTACTTGTGTTTTAGGCTTTGCCCTTGGCGCCCACGTAGGTGCACCCACACATGTGAGGTACCGTTTTCATCAGGACACCTGTGGGAACGCGTGAAGGTAGGCCATGTGTTGTTGCGGGCGTGTTTCGATGGGGGATCTGAGTGAAATGTTCGGAAAATGCATTTTTTTCCCACATTTCGGACTTTGCAAGGGTGTCTGGGTACTAAATTCTGGCGCGATTTGCCCAAATCGTACCTCTGCGTATTCCCACTGGTGTCCTCTTTTCGGAAATGCATGGGGTTCCCTGTTTTCCTTGGTGGCTTGGGCACCCGAGGCTCATATCTGTATGGTGTGCCGGTCGGCAGAGAATCTGAAATTCCGGTCTGAAAACAGACTTGGTGTTACTTGTGTTTTAGGCTTTCCCCTTGGCGCCCACGTAGGTGCACCCACACATGTGAGGTACCGTTTTCCTCGGGACATATGTGGAAACGCGGGACGGTAGGCCATGTGTTGTTGTGGGCATGTTTCGATGGGTGAGCCGAGCGAAATGTGCATAAAATGTGTTTTTTCCCCCACATTTCGGACTTTGCGGGGGTTTCTGGGTAATAAATTCTCGGCCGATTTGCGCAAATCATACCACTGTGGATTCCCACGGGCGTCCTCTTTTCGGAAATACATGGGGTTCCCTGTTTTCCTTGGTGGCGTGGACACCCGAGGCCCATATCTGTATGGTGTACCGGTCGGCAGAGAGTCTGAAATTCCGGTCTGAAAACAGACTTGGGATTACTTGTGTTTTGGGGTTTTCCCCTTGGTGCCCAGGTAGGTGCACCCACACATGTGAGGTACCGTTTTCATCGGGACACCTGTGGGAACGCGGGACGGTAGGGCATGTGTTGTTGGGCGTGTTTCGATGGTTGAGCCAAGCGAAATGTGCAGAAAATGTGTTTTTTTCCCCACATTTCGGAATTTGCGGGGGTGTCTGGTAATTCTGGGGCGATTTGCCCAAATCATACCTCTGCAGATTCCCACAGGTGTCCTCTTTTCGGAAATGCATGGTTTCCCTGTTTTCCTTGGTGGCTTGCACACCCGAGGCCCATATCTGTATGGTGTGCCGGTCGGCAAAAAGTCTGAAATTCCGGTCTGAAAACAGACATGGGATTACTTGTGTTTTAGGCTTTCCCCTTGATGCCTAGGTAGGTGCACACACACATGTGAGGTACCGTTTTCATCGGAACACCTGTGGGAACGCGGGACAGTAGGCCATGTGTTGTTGGGGGCGTGTATCGATGGGTGAGCCGAGCAAAATGTGTGGAAAATGCATTTTTTTCACCACATTTCGGAATTTGCAGGGGTGTCTGGGTACTAAATTCTGGCGCGATTCGCCCAAATCGTACCTCTGCGTATTCCCACGGGTGTCCTCTTTTCGGAAATGCATGGGGTTCCCTGTTTTCCTTGGTGGCTTGGACACCCGAGGCTCATATCTGTATGGTGTGCCGGTCGGCAGAGAATCTGAAATTCCGGTCTGAAAAGAGACTTGGTGTTACTTGTGTTTTAGGCTTTCCCCTTGGCGCCCACGTAGGTGCACCCACACATGTGAGGTACCGTTTTCCTCGGGACATATGTGGAAACGCGGGACGGTAGGCCATGTGTTGTTGTGGGCGTGTTTCGATGGGTGAGCCGAGCGAAATGTGCATAAAATGTGTTTTTTCCCCCACATCTCGGACTTTGCGGGGGGGTCTGGGTAATAAATTTTGGGCCGATTTGCGCAAATCATACCACTGTGGATTCCCACGGGTGTCCTCTTTTCGGAAATACATGGGGTTCCCTGTTTTCCTTGGTGGCGTGGACACCCGAGGCCCATATCTGTATGGTGTACCGGTCGGCAGAGAGTCTGAAATTCCGGTCTGAAAACAGACTTGGGATTACTTGTGTTTTGGGGTTTTCCCCTTGGTGCCCAGGTAGGTGCACCCACACATGTGAGGTACCGTTTTCATCGGGACACCTGTGGGAACGCGGGACGGTAGGGCATGTGTTGTTGGGCGTGTTTCGATGGTTGAGCCAAGCGAAATGTGCAGAAAATGTGTTTTTTTCCCCACATTTCGGAATTTGCGGGGGTGTCTGGTAATTCTGGGGCGATTTGCCCAAATCATACCTCTGCAGATTCCCACAGGTGTCCTCTTTTCGGAAATGCATGGTTTCCCTGTTTTCCTTGGTGGCTTGCACACCCGAGGCCCATATCTGTATGGTGTGCCGGTCGGCAGAAAGTCTGAAATTCCGGTCTGAAAACAGACATGGGATTACTTGTGTTTTAGGCTTTCCCCTTGATGCCTAGGTAGGTGCACACACACATGTGAGGTACCGTTTTCATCGGAACACCTGTGGGAACGCGGGACAGTAGGCCATGTGTTGTTGGGGGCGTGTATCGATGGGTGAGCCGAGCAAAATGTGTGGAAAATGCATTTTTTTCACCACATTTCGGAATTTGCAGGGGTGTCTGGGTACTAAATTCTGGCGCGATTCGCCCAAATCGTACCTCTGCGTATTCCCACGGGTGTCCTCTTTTCGGAAATGCATGGGGTTCCCTGTTTTCCTTGGTGGCTTGGACACCCGAGGCTCATATCTGTATGGTGTGCCGGTCGGCAGAGAATCTGAAATTCCGGTCTGAAAACAGACTTGGTGTTACTTGTGTTTTAGGCTTTCCCCTTGGCGCCCACGTAGGTGCACCCACACATGTGAGGTACCGTTTTCATCGGGACACCTGTGGGAACGCGTGACGGTAGGCCATGTGTTGTTGCGGGCGTGTTTCGATGGGGGATCCGAGTGAAATGTTCGGAAAATGCATTTTTTTCCCACATTTCGGACTTTGCAAGGGTGTCTGGGTACTAAATTCTGGCGCGATTTGCCCAAATCGTACCTCTGCGTATTCCCACTGGTGTCCTCTTTTCGGAAATGCATGGGGTTCCCTGTTTTCCTTGGTGGCTTGGGCACCCGAGGCTCATATCTGTATGGTGTGCCGGTCGGCAGAGAATCTGAAATTCCGGTCTGAAAACAGACTTGGTGTTACTTGTGTTTTAGGCTTTCCCCTTGGCGCCCACGTAGGTGCACCCACACATGTGAGGTACCGTTTTCCTCGGGACATATGTGGAAACGCGGGACGGTAGGCCATGTGTTGTTGTGGGCATGTTTCGATGGGTGAGCCGAGCGAAATGTGCATAAAATGTGTTTTTTCCCCCACATTTCGGACTTTGCGGGGGGGTCTGGGTAATAAATTCTGGGCCGATTTGCGCAAATCATACCACTGTGGATTCCCACGGGTGTCCTCTTTTCGGAAATACATGGGGTTCCCTGTTTTCCTTGGTGGCGTGGACACCCGAGGCCCATATCTGTATGGTGTACCGGTCGGCAGAGAGTCTGAAATTCCGGTCTGAAAACAGACTTGGGATTACTTGTGTTTTGGGGTTTTCCCCTTGGTGCCCAGGTAGGTGCACCCACACATGTGAGGTACCGTTTTCATCGGGACACCTGTGGGAACGCGGGACGGTAGGGCATGTGTTGTTGGGGGTGTTTCGATGGTTGAGCCAAGCGAAATGTGCAGAAAATGTGTTTTTTTCCCCACATTTTGGAATTTGCGGGGGTGTCTGGTAATTCTGGGGCGATTTGCCCAAATCATACCTCTGCAGATTCCCACAGGTGTCCTCTTTTCGGAAATGCATGGTTTCCCTGTTTTCCTTGGTGGCTTGCACACCCGAGGCCCATATCTGTATGGTGTGCCGGTCGGCAAAAAGTCTGAAATTCCGGTCTGAAAACAGACATGGGATTACTTGTGTTTTAGGCTTTCCCCTTGATGCCTAGGTAGGTGCACACACACATGTGAGGTACCGTTTTCATCGGAACACCTGTGGGAACGCGGGACAGTAGGCCATGTGTTGTTGGGGGCGTGTATCGATGGGTGAGCCGAGCAAAATGTGTGGAAAATGCATTTTTTTCACCACATTTCGGAATTTGCAGGGGTGTCTGGGTACTAAATTCTGGCGCGATTCGCCCAAATCGTACCTCTGCGTATTCCCACGGGTGTCCTCTTTTCGGAAATGCATGGGGTTCCCTGTTTTCCTTGGTGGCTTGGACACCCGAGGCTCATATCTGTATGGTGTGCCGGTCGGCAGAGAATCTGAAATTCCGGTCTGAAAAGAGACTTGGTGTTACTTGTGTTTTAGGCTTTCCCCTTGGCGCCCACGTAGGTGCACCCACACATGTGAGGTACCGTTTTCCTCGGGACATATGTGGAAATGCGGGACGGTAGGCCATGTGTTGTTGTGGGCGTGTTTCGATGGGTGAGCCGAGCGAAATGTGCATAAAATGTGTTTTTTCCCCTACATCTCGGACTTTGCGGGGGGGTCTGGGTAATAAATTTTGGGCCGATTTGCGCAAATCATACCACTGTGGATTCCCACGGGTGTCCTCTTTTCTGAAATACATGGGGTTCCTTGTTTTCCTTGGTGGCGTGGACACCCGAGGCCCATATCTGTATGGTGTACCGGTCGGCAGAGAGTCTGAAATTCCGGTCTGAAAACAGACTTGGGATTACTTGTGTTTTGGGGTTTTCCCCTTGGTGCCCAGGTAGGTGCACCCACACATGTGAGGTACCGTTTTCATCGGGACACCTGTGGGAAAGCGGGACGGTAGGGCATGTGTTGTTGGGGGTGTTTCGATGGTTGAGCCAAGCGAAATGTGCAGAAAATGTGTTTTTTTCCCCACATTTCGGAATTTGCGGGGGTGTCTGGTAATTCTGGGGCGATTTGCCCAAATCATACCTCTGCAGATTCCCACAGGTGTCCTCTTTTCGGAAATGCATGGTTTCCCTGTTTTCCTTGGTGGCTTGCACACCCGAGGCCCATATCTGTATGGTGTGCCGGTCGGCAGAAAGTCTGAAATTCCGGTCTGAAAACAGACATGGGATTACTTGTGTTTTAGGCTTTCCCCTTGATGCCTAGGTAGGTGAACACATACATGTGAGGTACCGTTTTCATCGGAACACCTGTGGGAACGCGGGACAGTAGGCCATGTGTTGTTGGGGGCGTGTATCGATGGGTGAGCCGAGCAAAATGTGTGGAAAATGCATTTTTTTCACCACATTTCGGAATTTGCAGGGGTGTCTGGGTACTAAATTCTGGCGCGATTCACCCAAATCGTACCTCTGCGTATTCCCACGGGTGTCCTCTTTTCGGAAATGCATGGGGTTCCCTGTTTTCCTTGGTGGCTTGGACACCCGAGGCTCATATCTGTATGGTGTGCCGGTCGGCAGAGAATCTGAAATTCCGGTCTGAAAACAGACTTGGTGTTACTTGTGTTTTAGGCTTTCCCCTTGGCGCCCACGTAGGTGCACCCACACATGTGAGGTACCGTTTTCCTCGGGACATATGTGGAAACGCGGGACGGTAGGCCATGTGTTGTTGTGGGCGTGTTTCGATGGGTGAGCCGAGCGAAATGTGCATAAAATGTGTTTTTTCCCCCACATTTCGGACTTTGCGGGGGGTCTGGGTAATAAATTCTGGGCCGATTTGCGCAAATCATACCACTGTGGATTCCCACGGGTGTCCTCTTTTCAGAAATACATGGGGTTCCCTGTTTTCCTTGGTGGCGTGGACACCCGAGGCCCATATCTGTATGGTGTACCGGTCGGCAGAGAGTCTGAAATTCCGGTCTGAAAACAGACTTGGGATTACTTGTGTTTTGGGGTTTTCCCCTTGGTGCCCAGGTAGGTGCACCCACACATGTGAGGTACCACTTTCATCGGGACACCTGTGGGAACGCGGGACGGTAGGGCATGTGTTGTTGGGGCGTGTTTCGATGGTTGAGTCAAGCGAAATGTGCAGAAAATGTGTTTTTTTCCCCCACATTTCGGAATTTGCGGGGGTGTCTGGTAATTCTGGGGCGATTTGCCCAAATCATACCTCTGCAGATTCCCACAGGTGTCCTCTTTTCGGAAATGCATGGTTTCCCTGTTTTCCTTGGTGGCTTGGACACCCGAGGCCCATATCTGTATGGTGTGCCGGTCGGCAGAAAGTCTGAAATTCCGGTCTGAAAACAGACATGGGATTACTTGTGTTTTAGGCTTTCCCCTTGATGCCTAGGTAGGTGCACACACACATGTGAGGTACCGTTTTCATCGGAACACCTGTGGGAACGGGGGATGGTAAGCCATGTGTTGTTGAGGGTGTGTTTCGATGGGTGAGCCGAGCAAAATATGCAGAAAATGCATTTTTTTCCCACATTTCGGACTTTGCAAGGGTGTCTGGGTACTCAATTCTGGGGCGATTTGCCCAAATCTTACCTCTGCGGATTCCCACGGGTGTCCTATTTTCGGAAATGCATGGGGTTCCCTGTTTTCCTTGGTGGCTTGGACACCCGAGGCCCATATCTGTATGATGTGCCTGTCGGCAGAGAGTCTGAAATTCCGGTCTGAAAACAGACTTGGGATTACTTGTGTTTTAGGCTTTCCCCTTGTCGCCCAGGTAGGTGCACCCACACATGTGAGGTACCGTTTTCATCGGGACACCTGTGGGAACGCGTGACGGTAGGCCATGTGTTGTTGCGGGCGTGTTTCGATGGGGGATCCGAGTGAAATGTTCGGAAAATGCGTTTTTTTCCCACATTTCGGACTTTGCAAGGGTGTCTGGGTACTCAATTCTGGGGCGATTTGCCCAAATCTTACCTCTGCGGATTCCCACGGGTGTCCTATTTTCGGAAATGCATGGGGTTCCCTGTTTTCCTTGGTGGCTTGGACACCCGAGGCCCATATCTGTATGATGTGCCTGTCGGCAGAGAGTCTGAAATTCTGGTCTGAAAACAAACTTGGGATTACTTGTGTTTTAGGCTTTCTTCTTGGCGCCCAGGTAAGTGCACCCACACAAGTGAGGTACCGTTTTCATCGGGACACCTGTGGGAACGCGTGACGGTAGGCCATGTGTTCTTGGGGGCGTGTTTCGATGGGTGAGCCGAGCAAAATATGTGGAAAATGCGTTTTTTTCACCACATTTCTGAATTTGCAGTGGTGTCTGGGTACTAAATTCTGGCGCGATTTGCCCAAATCGTACCTCTGCGTATTCCCACTGGTGTCCTCTTTTCGGAAATGCATGGGGTTCCCTGTTTTCCTTGGTGGCTTGGACACCCGAGGCTCATATCTGTATGGTGTGCCGGTCGGCAGAGAATCTGAAATTCCGGTCTGAAAACAGACTTGGTGTTACTTGTGTTTTAGGCTTTCCCCTTGGCGCCCACGTAGGTGCACTCACACATGTGAGGTACCGTTTTCCTCGGGACATATGTGGAAACGCGGGACGGTAGGCCATGTGTTGTTGGGGGCGTGTTTCGATGGGTGAGCCGAGCGAAATGTGCATAAAATGTGTTTTTTCCCCCACATTTCGGACTTTGCGGGGGGGTCTGGGTAATAAATTCTGGGCCGATTTGCGCAAATCATACCACTGTGGATTCCCACGGGTGTCCTCTTTTCGGAAATACATGGGGTTCCCTGTTTTCCTTGGTGGCGTGGACACCCGAGGCCCATATCTGTATGGTGTACCGGTCGGCAGAGAGTCTGAAATTCCGGTCTGAAAACAGACTTGGGATTACTTGTGTTTTGGGGTTTTCCCCTTGGTGCCCAGGTAGGTGCACCCACACATGTGAGTTACCGTTTTCATCGGGACACCTGTGGGAACGCGGGACGGTAGGGCATGTGTTGTTGGGGCGTGTTTCGATGGTTGAGCCAAGCGAAATGTGCAGAAAATGTGTTTTTTTCCCCACATTTCGGAATTTGCGGGGGTGTCTTGTAATTCTGGGGCGATTTGCCCAAATCATACCTCTGCAGATTCCCACAGGTGTCCTCTTTTCGGAAATGCATGGTTTCCCAGTTTTCCTTGGTGGCTTGGACACCCGAGGCCCATATCTGTATGGTGTGCCGGTCGGCAGAAAGTCTGAAATTCCGGTCTGAAAACAGACATGGGATTACTTGTGTTTTAGGCTTTCCCCTTGATGCCTAGGTAGGTGCACACACACATGTGAGGTACCGTTTTCATCGGAACACCTGTGGGAACGCGGGACAGTAGGCCATGTGTTGTTGGGGGTGTGGTTCGATGGGTGAGCGAAGCGAAATGTGTGGAAAATGCGTTTTTTTCACCACATTTCGGAATTCGCGGGGGTGTCTGGGTACTAAATTCTGGGGCAATTTGCCCAAATCGTACCTCTGCGTAATTCCCACGGGTGTCCTCTTTTCGGAAATGCATGGGGTTCCCTGTTTTCCTTGGTGGATTGGACACCCGAGGCCCATATCTGTATGGTGTGCCGGTTGGCAGAGAGTCTGAATTTCCGGCCTGAAAACAGACTTGGGGTTACTTGTGTTTTAAACTTTCCCCTTGACGCCCAGGTAGGTGCACCCACACATGTGAGGTACCGTTTTCATCGGAACACCGGTGGGAACGCGGGACTGTAGGCCATGTGTTGTTGGGGGCGTGTTTCGATGGGTGAGCCGAGCGAAATGTGTGGAAAATGCGTTTTTTTCACCACATTTTGGAATTTGCGGGGGTGTCTGGGTACTAAATTCTGGGGCAATTTGCCCAAATCGTACCTCTGCGTATTCCCACGGGTGTCCTCTTTTCGGATATGCATGGGGTTCCCTGTTTTCCTTGGTGGCTTGGACACCTGAGGCCCATATCTGTATGGTGTGCCAGTCGGCAGAGAGTCTGAAATTCCGGTCTGAAAACAGACTTGGTGTTACTTGTGTTTTAGGCTTTCCCCTTGGCGCCCAGGTAGGTGCACCCGCACATGCGAGGTACCGTTTTCATTGGGACACATGTGGGAACGCGGGACGGTAGGCCATGTGTTGTTGGGGGCATGTTTCGATGGGTGAGCCAAGCAAAATGTGCGGAAAATGCATTTTTTTCCCACATTTCGGCTTTTGCAGAGGTGTCTGGGTAATAAATTCTGGGGCGATTTACCCAAATCGTACATCTGCAGATTCCCACGGGTGTCCTCTTTTCGGAAATACATGGGGTTCTCTGTTTTCCTCTTTGGCTTGGACACCTGGGGCCCATATCTGTATGGTGTGCCGGTTGGCAGAGACTCTGAAATTCCGTCCTGAAAACAGACTTGGGGTTACTTGTGTTTTGGGCTTTCCCCTTGACGCCCAGGTAGGTGCACCCACACATGTGAGGTACAGTTTTCATCGGAACACCTGTGGGAACGCGGGACGGTAGGCCATGTTTTGTTGGGGGCGTGTTTCGATCGGTGAGCTGAGCGAAATGTGCGGAAAATGTGTTTTTTTCCCCACATTTCGGACTTTGCGGTGGCGTCTGGGTACTAAATTCTGGGGCGATTTGCCCAAATAGTACCTCTGCGGATTCCCACGGGTGTCCTCTTTTCGGAAATGCATGGGGTTCCCTGTTTTCCTTGGTGGCTTGGACACCCGAGGCCCATATATGTATGGTGTGCCGGTCGGGAGAGAGTCTGAAATTCCAGGCTGAAAACAGACTTGGGGTTACTTGTGTTTTAGGCTTTCCCCTTGGCGCCCACGTAGGTGCACCCACACATGTGAGGTACCGTTTTCATCGGGACACCTGTGGGAACGCGTGACGGTAGGCCATGTGTTGTTGGGGGCATGTTTCGATGGGGGATCCGAGTGAAATGTTCGGAAAATGCATTTTTTTCCCACATTTCGGACTTTGCAAGGGTGTCTGGGTAATAAATTCTGGGGCGATTTACCCAAATCGTACATCTGCAGATTCCCACGGGTGTCCTCTTTTCGGAAATACATGGGGTTCTCTGTTTTCCTCTTTGGCTTGGACACCTGGGGCCCATATCTGTATGGTGTGCCGGTTGGCAGAGACTCTGAAATTCCGTCCTGAAAACAGACTTGGGGTTACTTGTGTTTTGGGCTTTCCCCTTGACGCCCAGGTAGGTGCACCCACACATGTGAGGTACAGTTTTCATCGGAACACCTGTGGGAACGCGGGACGGTAGGCCATGTTTTGTTGGGGGCGTGTTTCGATCGGTGAGCTGAGCGAAATGTGCGGAAAATGTGTTTTTTTCCCCACATTTCGGACTTTGCGGTGGCGTCTGGGTACTAAATTCTGGGGCGATTTGCCCAAATAGTACCTCTGCGGATTCCCACGGGTGTCCTCTTTTCGGAAATGCATGGGGTTCCCTGTTTTCCTTGGTGGCTTGGACACCCGAGGCCCATATATGTATGGTGTGCCGGTCGGGAGAGAGTCTGAAATTCCAGGCTGAAAACAGACTTGGGGTTACTTGTGTTTTAGGCTTTCCCCTTGGCGTCCAGGTAGGTGGCCCCCACACATGTGAGGTACCGTTTTCATCGGGAAACCTGTGGAAACACGGGACGGTAGGCCATGTGTTGTTGGGGGCGTGTTTCGATGGGTGAGCCGAGCGAAATGTGCGGAAAATTTGTTTTTTTCCCCCCATTTCGGAATTTGCGGGGGTGTCTGGGTAATACATTCTGGGGCGATTTGCCCAAATGGTACCTCTGCGGATTCCCACGTGTGCCCTCTTTTCGGAAATGCATGGGGTTCTCTGTTTTCCTTGGTGGCTTGGACACCCAAGGCCCATGTCTGTATGGTGTGCCGGTTGGCAGAGAGTCTGAAATTGGTTCCATGTAATAATGTCACAACAAAAATCTCGCCATGCAAAAATATCGATGAAAAATGGCTGTTTTTTGTGGCGACATTATTGCATGGAACACACGGGGGACACCCCCGCAACCCCCAAACTTAATTTTTTTCTTTTTTGAATTTTTTTTTTGCCCCTGTCCCCAGATATGTGGTCACCCAAATAATATCGCCACAACATTTTCCCGGCGATATTATTTACGGGGACCATATATATGGCGATATTATTACCTGATACCCTGAAATTCCGGTCTGAAAACAGACTTGGGATTATTTGTGTTTTAAACTTTCCCCTTGACGCCCAGGTAGGTGCACCCACACATGTGAGGTACCGTTTTCATCGGGACACCTGTGGGAACGCGGGACGGTAGGCCATGTGTTGTTGGGGGCCTGTTTTGATGGGTGAGCCGAGTGAAATGTGCGGAAAATGCATTTTTTTCCAACATTTCGGACTTTGCGGGGGTGTCTGGGTACTAAATTCTGTGGCGATTTGCCCAAATGGTACCTCTGTGGATTCCCATGGGTGTCCTCTTTTCGGAAATGCATGGGGTTCCCTGTTTTCCTTGGTGGCGTGGACACCCGAGGCCCATATCTGTATGGTGTGCCGGTCGGCAGAGGGTCTGAAATTCCGGTCTGAAAACAGACTTGGGATTACTCGTGTTTTGGGCTTTCCCCTTGGTGCCCAGGTAGGTGCACCCACACATGTGAAGTACCGTTTTCATCGGGACACCTGTGGGAACGCGGGACGGTAGGCCATGTGTTGTTGGGGGTGTGTTTTGATGGTTGAGCCGAGCAAAATGTGCGGAAAATGTGTTTTTTTCCCCACATTTCGGAATTTGCGTGGGTGTCTCGGTAATAAATTCTGGGGCGATTTGCCCAAATCGTACCTCTGCAGATTCCCACGGGTGTCCTCTTTTCGGAAATGCATGGGGTACCCTGTTTTCCTTGGTGGCTTGGACACCTTAGGCCCATATCTGTATTGTGTGCCGGTCGGCAGAGAGTCTGAAATTCCGGTCTGAAAACAGACTTGGGGTTATTTGTGTTTTAGGCTTTCCCCTTGGCGCCCAGGTAGGTGCACCCACACAAGTGAGGAACCGTTTTCATCGGGACACCTGTGGGAAAGCGGGACAGTAGGCCATGTGTTGTTGGGGGCGTATTTCGATGGGTGAGCCAAACAAAATATGTGGAAAATGCGTTTTTTTCACCACATTTCTGAATTTGCAGTGGTGTCTGGGTACTAAATTCTGGCGCGATTTGCCCAAATCGTACCTCTGCGTATTCCCACTGGTGTCCTCTTTTCGGAAATGCATGGGGTTCCCTGTTTTCCTTGGTGGCTTGGACACCCGAGGCCCATATCTGTATGGTGTGCCGGTCGGCAGAGAGACTGAAATTCCGGTCTGAAAACAGACTTGGTGTTACTTGTGTTTTAGGCTTTCGCCTTGGCGCCCATGTAGGTGCACCCACACATGTTAGGTACTGTTTTCCTCGGGACACCTGTGGAAACGCGGGACGGTAGGCCATGTGTTGTTGGGGGCGTGTTTCGATGGGTGAGCCGAGCGAAATGTGCATAAAATGTGTTTTTTCCCCCACATTTCGGACTTTGCGGGGGTGTCTGGGTAATACATTCTGGGCCGATTTGCGCAAATCATACCACTGTGGATTCCCACGGGTGTCCTCTTTTCGGAAATTCAATGGGTTCCCTATTTTCCTTGGTGAATTGGACACCCGAGGCCCATATCTGTATGGTGTGCGAGTGGACAGAGAGTCTGAAATTCCGGTCTGAAAACAGACTTGGGGTTACTTGTGTTTTAGGCTTTCCCCTTGGTGCCCAGGTAGGTGCACCCACACATGTGAGGTACATTTCATCGGGACACCTGTGCGTACGCGGGACGGTAGGCCATGTGTTGTTGCAGGCGTGTTTCGATGGGGGAGCCGAGCGAAATGTACGGAAAATGCATTTTTTTCCCCACATTTTGGAATTTGCGGGGGTGCCTGGGTAATAAATTCTGGGGCGATTTGCCCAAATCGTACCTCCGCAGATTCCCATGGGTGTCCTCTTTTCGGAAATGCATTGGGTACCATGTTTTCCTTGGTGGATTGGACAACTGAGGCCCATATCTTTATGGTGTGCCGGTCGGCAGAGAGTCTGAAATTCCGGTCTGAAAACAGACTTGGGGTTATTTGTGTTTTAGGGTTTTCCCTTGGCGCCCAGGTAGGTGCACCCACACAAGTGAGGTACCGTTTTCATCGGGACACCTGTGGGAACGCGGGACAGTAGGCCATGTGTTGTTGGGGGCGTGTTTCGATGGGTGAGCCGAGCGAAATGTGCAGAAAATGCGTTTTTTACCACATTTTGGAATTTGCGGGGGTGTTTGGGTACTAAATTCTGGGGCGATTTGCCCAAATGGGACCTCTGCAGATTCCCACGGGTGTCCTCTTTTCGGAAATGCATGGGGTTCCCTGTTTTCCTTGGTGGCTTGGACACCTGAGGCCCATATCTGTATGGTGTGCAGGTCGGCAGAGAGTCTGAAATTCCGGTCTGAAAACAGACTTGGGGTTACTTGTGTTTTAGGCTTTCCCCTTGGCGCCCAGGTAGGTGCACACACACATGTGAGGTACATTTTCATTGAGACACCTGTGGGTACGCGGGACAGTAGGCCATGTGTTGTTGCAGGCGTGTTTCGATGGGGGAGCCGAGCGAAATGTACGGAAAATGCATTTTTTTTCCCCACATTTTGGAATTTGCGGGGGTGTCTGGGTAATAAATTCTGGGGCGATTTGCCCAAATCGTACCTCTGCAGATTCCCATGGGTGTCCTCTTTTCGGAAATGCATGGGGTACCATGTTTTCCTTGGTGGCTTGGACACCTGAGGCCCATATCTGTATGGTGTGCCGGTCGGCAGAGAGTCTGAAATTCCGGTCTGAAAACAGACATGGGATTACTTGTGTTTTAGGCTTTCCCCTTGATGCCTAGATAGGTGCACACACACATGTGAGGTACCGTTTTCATCGGAACACCTGTGGGAACGCGGGACAGTAGGCCATGTGTTGTTGGGGGCGTGGTTCGATGGGTGAGCGAAGCGAAATGTGTGGAAAATGCGTTTTTTTCACCACATTTCGGAATTCGCGGGGGTGTCTGGGTACTAAATTCTGGGGCAATTTGCCCAAATCGTACCTCTGCGTAATTCCCACGGGTGTCCTCTTTTCGGAAATGCATGGGGTTCCCTGTTTTCCTTGGTGGATTGGACACCCGAGGCCCATATCTGTATGGTGTGCCGGTTGGCAGAGAGTCTGAATTTCCAGCCTGAAAACAGACTTGGGGTTACTTGTGTTTTAAACTTTCCCCTTGACGCCCAGGTAGGTGCACCCACACATGTGAGGTACCGTTTTCATCGGAACACCGGTGGGAACGCGGGACTGTAGGCCATGTGTTGTTGGGGGCGTGTTTCGATGGGTGAGCCGAGCGAAATGTGTGGAAAATGCGTTTTTTTCACCACATTTCGGAATTCGCGGGGGTGTCTGGGTACTAAATTCTGGGGCAATTTGCCCAAATCGTACCTCTGCGTAATTCCCACGGGTGTCCTCTTTTCGGAAATGCATGGGGTTCCCTGTTTTCCTTGGTGGCTTGGACACCTGAGGCCCATATCTGTATGGTGTGCCAGTCGGCAGAGAGTCTGAAATTCCGGTCTGAAAACAGACTTGGTGTTACTTGTGTTTTAGGCTTTCCCCTTGGTGCCCAGGTAGGTGCACCCACACATGCGAGGTACCGTTTTCATTGGGACACATGTGGGAACGCGGGACGGTAGGCCATGTGTTGTTGGGGGCATGTTTCGATGGGCGAGCCAAGCAAAATGTGCGGAAAATGCATTTTTTTCCCACATTTCGGCTTTTGCAGAGGTGTCTGGGTAATAAATTCTGGGGCGATTTACCCAAATCGTACATCTGCAGATTCCCACGGGTGTCCTCTTTTCGGAAATACATGGGGTTCTCTGTTTTCCTTTTTGGCTTGGACACCTGGGGCCCATATCTGTATGGTGTGCCGGTTGGCAGAGACTCTGAAATTCCGTCCTGAAAACAGACTTGGGGTTACTTGTGTTTTGGGCTTTCCCCTTGACGCCCAGGTAGGTGCACCCACACATGTGAGGTACAGTTTTCATCGGAACACCTGTGGGAACGCGGGACGGTAGGCCATGTTTTGTTGGGGGCGTGTTTCGATCGGTGAGCTGAGCGAAATGTGCGGAAAATGTGTTTTTTTCCCCACATTTCGGACTTTGCGGGGGCGTCTGGGTACTAAATTCTGGGGCGATTTGCCCAAATAGTACCTCTGCGGATTCCCACGGGTGTCCTCTTTTCGGAAATGCATGGGGTTCCCTGTTTTCCTTGGTGGCTTGGACACCCGAGGCCCATATATGTATGGTGTGCCGGTCGGGAGAGAGTCTGAAATTCCAGTCTGAAAACAGACTTGGGGTTACTTGTGTTTTAGGCTTTCCCCTTGGCGCCCAGGTAGGTGCACCCACACATGTGAGGTACCGTTTTCATCGGGACACCTGTGGAAACACGGGACGGTAGGCCATGTGTTGTTGGGGGCGTGTTTCGATGGGTGAGCCGAGCGAAATGTGCGGAAAATGTGTTTTTTTCCCCACATTTCGGACTTTGCGGGGGCGTCTGGGTTCTAAATTCTGGGGCGATTTGCCCAAATAGTACCTCTGCGGATTCCCACGGGTGTCCTCTTTTCGGAAATGCATGGGGTTCCCTGTTTTCCTTGGTGGCTTGGACACCCGAGGCCCATGTCTGTATGGTGTGCCGGTTGGCAGAGAGTCTGAAATTGGTTCCATGTAATAATGTCACAACAAAAATCTCGCCATGCAAAAATATCACCGAAAAATGGCTGTTTTTTGTGGCGACATTATTGCATGGAACACACGGGGGACACCCCCGCAACCCCCAAACTTAATTTTTTTCTTTTTTGAATTTTTTTTTTGCCCCTGTCCCCATATATGTGGTCACCCAAATAATATCGCCACAACATTTTCCCGGCGATATTATTTACGGGGACCATATATATGGCGATATTATTACCTGATACCCTGAAATTCCGGTCTGAAAACAGACTTGGGATTATTTGTGTTTTAAACTTTCCCCTTGACGCCCAGGTAGGTGCACACACACATGTGAGGTACCGTTTTCATCGGGACACCTGTGGGAACGCGGGACGGTAGGCCATGTGTTGTTGGGGGCCTGTTTTGATGGGTGAGCCGAGTGAAATGTGCGGAAAATGCATTTTTTTCCAACATTTCGGACTTTGCGGGGGTGTCTGGGTACTAAATTCTGTGGCGATTTGCCCAAATGGTACCTCTGTGGATTCCCATGGGTGTCCTCTTTTCGGAAATGCATGGGGCTCCCTGTTTTCCTTGGTGGGGTGGACACCCGAGGCCCATATCTGTATGGTGTGCCGGTCGGCAGAGGGTCTGAAATTCCGGTCTGAAAACAGACTTGGGATTACTCGTGTTTTGGGCTTTCCCCTTGGTGCCCAGGTAGGTGCACCCACACATGTGAAGTACCGTTTTCATCGGGACACCTGTGGGAACGCGGGACGGTAGGCCATGTGTTGCTGGGGGTGTGTTTTGATGGTTGAGCCGAGCAAAATGTGTGGAAAATGTGTTTTTTTCCCCACATTTCGGAATTTGCGTGGGTGTCTCGGTAATAAATTCTGGGGCGATTTGCCCAAATCGTACCTCTGCAGATTCCCACGGGTGTCCTCTTTTCGGAAATGCATGGGGTACCCTGTTTTCCTTGGTGGCTTGGACACCTTAGGCCCATATCTGTATTGTGTGCCGGTCGGCAGAGAGTCTGAAATTCCGGTCTGAAAACAGACTTGGGGTTATTTGTGTTTTAGGCTTTCCCCCTGGCGCCCAGGTAGGTGCACCCACACAAGTGAGGAACCGTTTTCATCGGGACACCTGTGGGAAAGCGGGACAGTAGGCCATGTGTTGTTGGGGGCGTGTTTCGATGGGTGAGCCGAGCAAAATGTGTGGAAAATGAGTTTTTTTCACCACATTTCGGAATTTGCAGGGGTGTCTGGGTACTAAATTCTGGCGCGATTTGCCCAAATCGTACCTCTGCGTATTCCCACGGGGGTCCTCTTTTTGGAAATGCATGGGGTTCCCTGTTTTCCTTGGTGGCTTGGACACCCGAGGCCCATATCTGTATGGTGTGCCGGTCGGCAGAGAGTCTGAAATTCCGGCCTGAAAGCAGACTTGGTGTTACTTGTGTTTTAGGCTTTCCCCTTGGCGCCCAGGTAGGTGCACCCGCACATGCGAGGTACCGTTTTCCTCGGGACACCTGTGGGAACGCGGGATGGTAAGCCATGTGTTGTTGAGGGGGTGTTTCGATGGGTGAGCCGAGCAAAATATGCAGAAAATGTGTTTTTTTCCCACGTTTCGGACTTTGCAAGGGTGTCTGGGTACTCAATTCTGGGGCGATTTGCCCAAATCTTACCTCTGCGGATTCCCACGGGTGTCCTATTTTCGGAAATGCATGGGGTTCCCTGTTTTCCTTGGTGGCTTGGACACCCGAGGCCCATATCTGTATGATGTGCCTGTCGGCAGAGAGTCTGAAATTCCGGTCTGAAAACAGACTAGGGATTACTTGTGTTTTAGGCTTTCCCCTTGTCGCCCAGGTAGGTGCATCCACACATGTGAGGTACCGTTTTCATCGGGACACCTGTGGGAACGCGGGACGGTGGGCCATGTGTTGTTGCGGGCGTGTTTCGATGGGGGATCCGAGTGAAATGTGCGGAAAATGCGTTTTTTTCCCACATTTCGGACTTTGCAAGGGTGTCTGGGTAATAAATTCTGGGGCGATTTGCCCAAATCTTACCTCTGCGGATTCCCACGGGTGTCCTATTTTCGGAAATGCATGGGGTTCCCTGTTTTCCTTGGTGGCTTGGACACCCGAGGCCCATATCTGTATGATGTGCCTGTCGGTAGAGAGTCTGAAATTCCGGTCTGAAAACAGACTTGGGATTACTAGTGTTTTAGGCTTTCCCCATGGCGCCCAGGTAGGTACAACCACACAAGTGAGGTACCGTTTTCATCGAGACACCTGTGGGAACGCGGGACAGTAGGCCATGTGTTCTTGGGGGCGTGTTTCGATGGGTGAGCCAAACAAAATATGTGGAAAATGCGTTTTTTTCACCACATTTCTGAATTTGCAGTGGTGTCTGGGTACTAAATTCTGGCGCGATTTGCCCAAATCGTACCTCTGCGTATTCCCACTGGTGTCCTCTTTTCGGAAATGCATGGGGTTCCCTGTTTTCCTTGGTGGCTTGGACACCCGAGGCCCATATCTGTATGGTGTGCCGGTCGGCAGAGAGACTGAAATTCCGGTCTGAAAACAGACTTGGTGTTACTTGTGTTTTAGGCTTTCGCCTTGGCGCCCATGTAGGTGCACCCACACATGTTAGGTACTGTTTTCCTCGGGACACCTGTGGAAACGCGGGACGGTAGGCCATGTGTTGTTGGGGGCGTGTTTCGATGGGTGAGCCGAGCGAAATGTGCATAAAATGTGTTTTTCCCCCACATTTCGGACTTTGCGGGGGTGTCTGGGTAATAAATTCTGGGCCGATTTGCGCAAATCATACCACTGTGGATTCCCACGGGTGTCCTCTTTTCGGAAATGCAATGGGTTCCCTATTTTCCTTGGTGAATTGGACACCCGAGGCCCATATCTGTATGGTGTGCGAGTGGACAGAGAGTCTAAAATTCCGGTCTGAAAACAGACTTGGGGTTACTTGTGTTTTAGGCTTTCCCCTTGGTGCCCAGGTAGGTGCACCCACACATGTGAGGTACATTTTCATCGGGACACCTGTGCGTACGCGGGACGGTAGGCCATGTGTTGTTGCAGGCGTGTTTCGATGGGGGAGCCGAGCGAAATGTACGGAAAATACGTTTTTTTCCCCACATTTTGGAATTTGCGGGGGTGTCTGGGTAATAAATTCTGGGGCGATTTGCCCAAATCGTACCTCCGCAGATTCCCATGGATGTCCTCTTTTCGGAAATGCATTGGGTACCATGTTTTCCTTGGTGGCTTGGACAACTGAGGCCCATATCTGTATGGTGTGCCGGTCGGCAGAGAGTCTGAAATTCCGGTCTGAAAACAGACTTGGGGTTATTTGTGTTTTAGGGTTTTCCCTTGGCGCCCAGGTAGGTGCACCCACACAAGTGAGGTACCGTTTTCATCGGGACACCTGTGGGAACGCGGGACAGTAGGCCATGTGTTGTTGGGGACGTGTTTCGATGGGTGAGCCGAGCGAAATGTGCAGAAAATGCGTTTTTTACCACATTTTGGAATTTGCGGGGGTGTTTGGGTACTAAATTCTGGGGCGATTTGCCCAAATGGGACCTCTGCAGATTCCCACGGGTGTCCTCTTTTCGGAAATGCATGGGGTTCCCTGTTTTCCTTGGTGGCTTGGACACCTGAGGCCCATATCTGTATGGTGTGCAGGTCGGCAGAGAGTCTGAAATTCCGGTCTGAAAACAGACTTGGGGTTACTTGTGTTTTAGGCTTTCCCCTTGGCGCCCTGGTAGGTGCACCCACACATGTGAGGTACATTTTCATTGAGACACCTGTGGGTACGCGGGACAGTAGGCCATGTGTTGTTGCAGGCGTGTTTCGATGGGGGAGCCGAGCGAAATGTACGGAAAATGCATTTTTTTTCCCCACATTTTGGAATTTGCGGGGGTGTCTGGGTAATAAATTCTGGGGCGATTTGCCCAAATCGTACCTCTGCAGATTCCCATGGGTGTCCTCTTTTCGGAAATGCATGGGGTACCATGTTTTCCTTGGTGGCTTGGACACCTGAGGCCCATATCTGTATGGTGTGCCGGTCGGCAGAGAGTCTGAAATTCCGGTCTGAAAACAGACTTGGGGTTATTTGTGTTTTAGGCTTTTCCCTTGGCGCCCAGGTAGGTGCACCCACACAAGTGAGGTACTGTTTTCATCGGGACACCTGTGGGAACGCGGGACAGTAGGCCATGTGTTGTTGGGGGTGTGTTTCGATGGGTGAGCCGAGCGAAATGTGTGGAAAATGTGTTTTTTTGACCACATTTCGGTATTTGCGGGGGTGTTTGGGTACTAAATTCTGGGGCGATTTGCCCAAATCATACCTCTGCAGATTCCCACGGGTGTCCTCTTTTCGGAAATGCATGGGGTTCCCTGTTTTCCTTGGTGGCTTGGACACCCGAGGCCCATATCTGTATGGTGTGCCGGTCGGCAGAGAGACTGAAATTCCGGTCTGAAAACAGACTTGGTGTTACTTGTGTTTTAGGCTTTCGCCTTGGCGCCCATGTAGGTGCACCCACACATGTTAGGTACTGTTTTCCTCGGGACACCTGTGGAAACGCGGGACGGTAGGCCATGTGTTGTTGGGGGCGTGTTTCGATGGGTGAGCCGAGCGAAATGTGCATAAAATGTGTTTTTCCCCCACATTTCGGACTTTGCGGGGGTGTCTGGGTAATAAATTCTGGGCCGATTTGCGCAAATCATACCACTGTGGATTCCCACGGGTGTCCTCTTTTCGGAAATGCAATGGGTTCCCTATTTTCCTTGGTGAATTGGACACCCGAGGCCCATATCTGTATGGTGTGCGAGTGGACAGAGAGTCTAAAATTCCGGTCTGAAAACAGACTTGGGGTTACTTGTTGTTAGGGAGAATTCTCTGGTTAGGCTGAATTTCCCTACCTAGTGAGTCCCCCAGCAGCTTTGCTGGATTTCTGGGGTTTAATTTTTTTCTCCTGCCAAGAGTGAGACTCTTTTACCCTCACTCTTGGACATGTTGAAGTGTGTTTTCTTGGTTAAACCTTGTGTTGAATGGGCTATGGGGTCTTTTACTCCATAGGGCCTCATGTATTTTTGTGATGTGGGTCACACAGCACCCTCTGTGCCGTGACCCAGGGGTGTCCTAGGGACTCCCCAACATAGACTCCATACCCTGGGACTGACTACTGTCTCCCAGGGCATGTAAAGTCACCAAAGACTTTGCTAGTCTTGAATCCTGAACAGAACCAGTACAAACCATCATATTGTGGACGTACTGGCTGGGGCAATTCGATTGCCCCAGGGTCTGTTAGTCGAGGGGGCACGTCTCCGTCCCCCCTGATCGAGTTTTGGCTGGTGGCAGTGGAAACTACTTTTTATATTCGACCGCGAATATTTCCCTATGGGATTTCCCATTGTTTTAGGCTAACACATTTAATTATTTATTTACGGTAGCCTTAAACATACCGCCGGTTTATATATTTATTTTTATAACTCCGGTTGGGACTTTTTGCCAAAACTTGATTCTAAAATGGCGTTGGTGTTCGCCTCTGTAACTCTGACCCAAAGTGGAGCCCTTTGTTCCACTTTTGGCGGGCTTCTCCACAGAAGCCCTCCAAAGTGGTGCCACTCTGTCTGGGGTACTTAGGAGGGGTGGAGGGGGATTTAGGCACCCTGGACTGAGTTACCTTGGTAACTCAAGTCGCACTCCGTCCTGATTGGCCCAAGTGGTGAGCCGCCCGGCTCACCACTTAGCATGTTTGAGTGACAGCTAGGCTGGGTGAATGGGGGTTTGCTGCATAAAAGCAGGGCTTTGGGGACTGGGACTTCAGAAGTCGCCACAGGACCAAGAATCCGACGAGGGAAGAGCTGAGCCGACCTGCTTCGACGACACCACCCGGTGGAGCCCTGCTGAACCGTCTCACCACTTTTTCCCGACGACCGAGGAGAACTCTTAACGGAGTGGCTCCTTCCCTTGACTGGTGGGGACAACCAGTTTTCGCCTTCTTTCCGTCCTTTTGAGGTATCTCGTGGCCGCCTTGCCTGTGCCAAGCACCCCGGCATCCGGAATACCACACTTTACCCCCACACCGCGAAAGTCGGTACCAACCCTTTAACCGGAGGACTCCGCGGCTGGTTTCTTCCCGGGCAGTGCTACGACCTTTCTCTTCTGCTCTTCAGCGAGATATTCTTCTCCCCTGACCGACGTCGAGCCTTGCTGTCGCTGCCTGGAACAACTGCCCCCGCTGGAGGATCCTTTCCGCTTAAGGTACTGTGTTCCGCCTGGCTTCCCTTGCTACCGACTGTACGGGGTAGATTTAGTCCCCGGCTTTCGAACCTGGGAGTGCCTGGGACACTTTGGCTAAACCTTCTGAGCCACTCTAAACTCTTTTTGACTCTTTGCAAGACTTTGAATCTCTAACTAACAGTGTGATCTTGGGCACATTTTCGCTCCGGCTACTCTAAGAGTGGGCCCTGCCTAGTGACTTTTGCTCACCTGTGACTTTATTCTTCTTTAAGCCTATTGCAAGTGTTCTGGACCTTAGAGTGGTGTGTCTAACCTATTTCTGCTTTTTCTCTCCCTTTCTTGGAAACTACTAGAGTGTCATCTAACGTTAAGCACTCACCTCTGTTTTAATTAAGTGGTGTTAACCTAGAGTTGTCTAGATAGGAGAAAGGATTGAATTTACTTTCAGTATAACTGTGTTGAAGTGCTTTTACTATATTTTTGCTAGAGTGTTTTTAACTTATGTGTATTTTAAATAAATAACTATATACTTTTGAAACCAAGCTCTGGTCAGTGTTTGCTTGTGCTATTGTGTTTTGGTACATATTGTGTATACTTTACATACTGCCTAACTCTTCTTGAGAGAAGTCTGACTGCTCAGCCACAGCTACCAGGTAAATCTGGGTGGTACAGACTGCTACCAAAGGGGTTTACTGCTCTACCTGTAGTCTTAAATCTTTTGCAGTGTTCCCCAAGGGAACTGCACAGGTTTCTGCCTAACACTGGTGTACAGCGGTGGGATTTGTATTGAGTATACATTTTATTGTGCTTTAGATACCTTAGTGCAACTAACCACAAAGCTTAGCACTGAAAAAGTAAAACCTCTAACATGTCAGTTATAGAAAGCTATAGTCAAGAGTCCCTTGCAGCCAAAACTGCTGATTGTTTAAGAGTGCTCTGTAAACATAAGGATCTCCTGACTAAGGGCAAGAAAATGGAGCTGATTGAAAGATTGTTAGCTAACCAAAGTCTGGGTGATGGTTCAGAGGAGCCTACCACTCCAGCAACTGTAGATGACAGTATTGAAGTTAACATGGAGCAAAATGTTGATGTTTCTGAGGAAGAGTCAGAAGAGGAGGGTGAGGCTGTTGTAACTGTCCCCCCTAGGCCTCTGCCTGCTCTACCTGCTGTGCCTACTGGACCTTTACCAGGTCCCACATTTAGTCCTCAGTACTTTGAACTGGAGAAAATGAAGCTAGAATTGGAGTATAAGAAACTTAATGCTCAAACTGACAAAGAACTAAGGCTAAGGGAAATGGAGCTCAAGTATGACTTAGAAATGAAGAAATTATCTGTTGAGAATGTTTCTCTCTCTGGCTCCTCTAGAAGTTCCAGTCCTAAAAGACCCCGGATGCCTAAAGAATTGGTTGGTATGTATGAGCCTAAGTTGGATGTGTTGGATTGGTTGTCTCTGTTTGAATATAATCATGGGCTCCAGAACATCACAGGAAATGACTTACTCACCTGGTTGTTCTCTAGGCTTCCCCCTGTTGCAACTGATGTGGTAATGGAGATGGGGGAGGAGGATAGGAAGGACTATGAATGTGTGAAACTAGCTTTGATAGCTAGGTTTGGGAAGACCCCTTCCCAGTATCTTAAGAGGTTTAGGAGCCTCAAAAAGCATGATGGTACCCCTTGGGCTACCTGGGTGAGTGAATGTTTGAAAAACTTAGAGGGATGGATTAAGGGTTACAAGGTGAACACTTATGAGGGGATGAGAAATCTCTTTATGTTGGAGTCAATTTATGATGCCTGCTCTCCTGAGCTCAGACAGCACTTGGCTGATTCACAGGAATTGGATCCTAGGAAGCTAGCTAAGGCTGCTGACTTGTGGGTTGCCAACAGGGCCACTCACAAGGATTCTGGGGTAACTCAGAAGAAGGATGGGGAGAAACAGCCTAAAAAGGACTCCAAAGAGAATTCTAATACCTCCCATACCCAAGAGGGCCACAAACAACCAAATAACCAGGGTAAGCCCCAGGGTAAACCGAATCAGGCTAGTGTACCTTCTGGCCACAAGCCAGAAGGAGGTCAGAGCAAGCCACCCTTCCAGAGAGCATTTGGACAATGCTATGTCTGTCAGGGTACTGACCATATCAAAGGAGATCCCAAGTGCAAGGGTAAACCTGCAGGGATCAGCACAGTCTCCTTAGCCTTCACTCCTGAGGATGAAGTACAGATGGCTAGTGCCCACTTTGAACTCTTTGCTGAAGAACCCTTGGGTCTTCAAGCAACTGTAAACTTAGAGCCTATGGGTCTTGTTAGTCCCCAGAATAGGGTTGTGTATAACTCCCTACCTGTTAACTCTAAGGTGTATTATGTGGACAGTGTTCTTGTCAATGGCCAGGATACTCCTGCCAGGAGAGACACTGGGGCCAGCAGAACAGTAGTGGATGAAAGCTTCTTTCAACCTGAGGATGTGGCCAAAGCACCCAAAGGTCCCACTAAGATGTCTGGAGGCCCTGTCCAAATGGTTCCTATTCTACCAGCCCTCATTCAATGTAACAACATGACAGTAAGGATCCCTGTCAGTGTTCAGGCTGAGGTACCTGGGAAGGTCCTGTTAGGGAATGACCTAAGAACTCTAGGAGTAGTGTCACATACCCCCAGGCCTCCCAGTATGGAGAAGCAGAACTTAACCAAATTGGCTAGACAGGCTACCTTGAAGGACCCTTCTAAGCCTGTGGGACCCTCTACTGAGAACCCCACTACAAGCCCTGGTGTTAGTAAGTTGACCTCTGACCCAGGCACCTTTCAGGATAGTATGCTAGGAACATGGGAGCCCCAACCAAGCTCCAACATTGTTCCCCTAGTCTCAGAGTCTCTGACTCCCCCTGCTTCTGAGGAAGAGGTGGATAGACCAACTAGGCCCCTATCTGAACCTGAGAGAACTGGTAATTCTCAGTGCTGGTGGAAAACCAGAAAAGCAAAGTCTAAGGCCAAAAACCTTCAGACTGTTGGACCTTCTACTGAAGACCCCAACTCAAATCCTAATATTAGGGGGGAAACTCCTAAAATAGGGAAGGGTAGATCTAAGAGGAAGGGGAAGCAGGTACATTGCCTAACCCCAACCCCTCCAACCAAGAGGCCTAAGACCCAACCTGCTCCCACAAGAGAGGTGGTGAGGAACCTTGGAGGCCCCTCTAGATCTAAGGGAATCCTTTATAAGGACCCCTTGAAAAAGCCTAACATAGGTTCAGAAGTTGTACCAACTTCTGAGGGACTGGTCAACCAGATCCCCTATAACAAAAAGACTGATGTTCCTCAAAGGGTCTGTAGGTCCGTTAGCTTACAAAAGAAAACCTTTGAGTTCTCCATTGAACATAGGTCAAGGTGTCACCATCAAAATGCTGATGGACTCTCTAGGATGTATATCATCGACTAGAGGTATGAGGTTCATCCAGGAGTGGATTAAATCCTCCTGTCCCTTAGTCTGGGGGGGGCGAGTGTTAGGGAGAATTCTCTGGTTAGGCTGAATTTCCCTACCTAGTGAGTCCCCCAGCAGCTTTGCTGGATTTCTGGGGTTTAATTTTTTTCTCCTGCCAAGAGTGAGACTCTTTTACCCTCACTCTTGGACATGTTGAAGTGTGTTTTCTTGGTTAAACCTTGTGTTGAATGGGCTATGGGGTCTTTTACTCCATAGGGCCTCATGTATTTTTGTGATGTGGGTCACACAGCACCCTCTGTGCCGTGACCCAGGGGTGTCCTAGGGACTCCCCAACATAGACTCCATACCCTGGGACTGACTACTGTCTCCCAGGGCATGTAAAGTCACCAAAGACTTTGCTAGTCTTGAATCCTGAACAGAACCAGTACAAACCATCATATTGTGGACGTACTGGCTGGGGCAATTCGATTGCCCCAGGGTCTGTTAGTCGAGGGGGCACGTCTCCGTCCCCCCTGATCGAGTTTTGGCTGGTGGCAGTGGAAACTACTTTTTATATTCGACCGCGAATATTTCCCTATGGGATTTCCCATTGTTTTAGGCTAACACATTTAATTATTTATTTACGGTAGCCTTAAACATACCGCCGGTTTATATATTTATTTTTATAACTCCGGTTGGGACTTTTTGCCAAAACTTGATTCTAAAATGGCGTTGGTGTTCGCCTCTGTAACTCTGACCCAAAGTGGAGCCCTTTGTTCCACTTTTGGCGGGCTTCTCCACAGAAGCCCTCCAAAGTGGTGCCACTCTGTCTGGGGTACTTAGGAGGGGTGGAGGGGGATTTAGGCACCCTGGACTGAGTTACCTTGGTAACTCAAGTCGCACTCCGTCCTGATTGGCCCAAGTGGTGAGCCGCCCGGCTCACCACTTAGCATGTTTGAGTGACAGCTAGGCTGGGTGAATGGGGGTTTGCTGCATAAAAGCAGGGCTTTGGGGACTGGGACTTCAGAAGTCGCCACAGGACCAAGAATCCGACGAGGGAAGAGCTGAGCCGACCTGCTTCGACGACACCACCCGGTGGAGCCCTGCTGAACCGTCTCACCACTTTTTCCCGACGACCGAGGAGAACTCTTAACGGAGTGGCTCCTTCCCTTGACTGGTGGGGACAACCAGTTTTCGCCTTCTTTCCGTCCTTTTGAGGTATCTCGTGGCCGCCTTGCCTGTGCCAAGCACCCCGGCATCCGGAATACCACACTTTACCCCCACACCGCGAAAGTCGGTACCAACCCTTTAACCGGAGGACTCCGCGGCTGGTTTCTTCCCGGGCAGTGCTACGACCTTTCTCTTCTGCTCTTCAGCGAGATATTCTTCTCCCCTGACCGACGTCGAGCCTTGCTGTCGCTGCCTGGAACAACTGCCCCCGCTGGAGGATCCTTTCCGCTTAAGGTACTGTGTTCCGCCTGGCTTCCCTTGCTACCGACTGTACGGGGTAGATTTAGTCCCCGGCTTTCGAACCTGGGAGTGCCTGGGACACTTTGGCTAAACCTTCTGAGCCACTCTAAACTCTTTTTGACTCTTTGCAAGACTTTGAATCTCTAACTAACAGTGTGATCTTGGGCACATTTTCGCTCCGGCTACTCTAAGAGTGGGCCCTGCCTAGTGACTTTTGCTCACCTGTGACTTTATTCTTCTTTAAGCCTATTGCAAGTGTTCTGGACCTTAGAGTGGTGTGTCTAACCTATTTCTGCTTTTTCTCTCCCTTTCTTGGAAACTACTAGAGTGTCATCTAACGTTAAGCACTCACCTCTGTTTTAATTAAGTGGTGTTAACCTAGAGTTGTCTAGATAGGAGAAAGGATTGAATTTACTTTCAGTATAACTGTGTTGAAGTGCTTTTACTATATTTTTGCTAGAGTGTTTTTAACTTATGTGTATTTTAAATAAATAACTATATACTTTTGAAACCAAGCTCTGGTCAGTGTTTGCTTGTGCTATTGTGTTTTGGTACATATTGTGTATACTTTACATACTGCCTAACTCTTCTTGAGAGAAGTCTGACTGCTCAGCCACAGCTACCAGGTAAATCTGGGTGGTACAGACTGCTACCAAAGGGGTTTACTGCTCTACCTGTAGTCTTAAATCTTTTGCAGTGTTCCCCAAGGGAACTGCACAGGTTTCTGCCTAACACTTGTGTTTTAGGCTTTCCCCTTGGTGCCCAGGTAGGTGCACCCACACATGTGAGGTACATTTTCATCGGGACACCTGTGCGTACGCGGGACGGTAGGCCATGTGTTGTTGCAGGCGTGTTTCGATGGGGGAGCCGAGCGAAATGTACGGAAAATACGTTTTTTTCCCCACATTTTGGAATTTGCGGGGGTGTCTGGGTAATAAATTCTGGGGCGATTTGCCCAAATCGTACCTCCGCAGATTCCCATGGATGTCCTCTTTTCGGAAATGCATTGGGTACCATGTTTTCCTTGGTGGCTTGGACAACTGAGGCCCATATCTGTATGGTGTGCCGGTCGGCAGAGAGTCTGAAATTCCGGTCTGAAAACAGACTTGGGGTTATTTGTGTTTTAGGGTTTTCCCTTGGCGCCCAGGTAGGTGCACCCACACAAGTGAGGTACCGTTTTTATCGGGACACCTGTGGGAACGCGGGACAGTAGGCCATGTGTTGTTGGGGACGTGTTTCGATGGGTGAGCCGAGCGAAATGTGCAGAAAATGCGTTTTTTACCACATTTTGGAATTTGCGGGGGTGTTTGGGTACTAAATTCTGGGGCGATTTGCCCAAATGGGACCTCTGCAGATTCCCACGGGTGTCCTCTTTTCGGAAATGCATGGGGTTCCCTGTTTTCCTTGGTGGCTTGGACACCTGAGGCCCATATCTGTATGGTGTGCAGGTCGGCAGAGAGTCTGAAATTCCGGTCTGAAAACAGACTTGGGGTTACTTGTGTTTTAGGCTTTCCCCTTGGCGCCCTGGTAGGTGCACCCACACATGTGAGGTACATTTTCATTGAGACACCTGTGGGTACGCGGGACAGTAGGCCATGTGTTGTTGCAGGCGTGTTTCGATGGGGGAGCCGAGCGAAATGTACGGAAAATGCATTTTTTTTCCCCACATTTTGGAATTTGCGGGGGTGTCTGGGTAATAAATTCTGGGGCGATTTGCCCAAATCGTACCTCTGCAGATTCCCATGGGTGTCCTCTTTTCGGAAATGCATGGGGTACCATGTTTTCCTTGGTGGCTTGGACACCTGAGGCCCATATCTGTATGGTGTGCCGGTCGGCAGAGAGTCTGAAATTCCGGTCTGAAAACAGACTTGGGGTTATTTGTGTTTTAGGCTTTTCCCTTGGCGCCCAGGTAGGTGCACCCACACAAGTGAGGTACTGTTTTCATCGGGACACCTGTGGGAACGCGGGACAGTAGGCCATGTGTTGTTGGGGGTGTGTTTCGATGGGTGAGCCGAGCGAAATGTGTGGAAAATGTGTTTTTTTGACCACATTTCGGAATTTGCGGGGGTGTTTGGGTACTAAATTCTGGGGCGATTTGCCCAAATCATACCTCTGCAGATTCCCACGGGTGTCCTCTTTTCGGAAATGCATGGGGTTCCCTGTTTTCCTTGGTGGCTTGGACACCCGAGGCCCATATCTGTATGGTGTGCCGGTCGTCTGAGAGTCTGAAATTCTGGTCTGAAAACAGACTTGGGTTTACTTGTGTTTTAGGCTTTCCCCTTGGCGCCCAGGTAGGTGGATCCACACATGTGAGGTACTGTTTTAATTGGGACACCTGTGGGAACGCAGGACGGTAGGACATGTGTTGTTGGGGGCGTGTTTCGATGGGTGAGACGAGCGAAATGTGCGGAAAATGCGTTTTTTTCCCCACATTTCAGACTTTGTGGGGGTGTCTGGATAATAAATTCTGGGGCGATTTGCCCAAATGGTACCTCTGCAGATTCCCACGGGTGTCCTCTTTTCGGAAATGCATGGGGTTCCCTGTTTTCCTTGGTGGCTTGGACACCTGAGGCCCATATCCGTATGGTGTGCAGGTTGGCAGAGAGTCTGAAATTCCGTCCTGAAAACAGACTTGGGGTTACTTGTGTTTTGGGCTTTCCCCTTGACGCCCAGGTAGGTGCACCCACACATGTGAGGTACCGTTTTCATTGGAACACCTGTGGGAAAGCGGGACAGTAGGCCATGTGTTGTTGGGGGCGTGTTTCGATGGGTGAGCCGAGCAAAATGTGTGGAAAATGAGTTTTTTTCACCACATTTCGGAATTTGCAGGGGTGTCTGGGTACTAAATTCTGGCGCGATTTGCCCAAATCCTACCTCTGCGTATTCCCACGGGGGTCCTCTTTTTGGAAATGCATGGGGTTCCCTGTTTTCCTTGGTGGCTTGGACACCCGAGGCCCATATCTGTATGGTGTGCCGGTCGGCAGAGAGTCTGAAATTCCGGCCTGAAAGCAGACTTGGTGTTACTTGTGTTTTAGGCTTTCCCCTTGGCGCCCAGGTAGGTGCACCCGCACATGCGAGGTACCGTTTTCCTCGGGACACCTGTGGGAACGCGGGATGGTAAGCCATGTGTTGTTGAGGGGGTGTTTCGATGGGTGAGCCGAGCAAAATATGCAGAAAATGTGTTTTTTTCCCACGTTTCGGACTTTGCAAGGGTGTCTGGGTACTCAATTCTGGGGCGATTTGCCCAAATCTTACCTCTGCGGATTCCCACGGGTGTCCTATTTTCGGAAATGCATGGGGTTCCCTGTTTTCCTTGGTGGCTTGGACACCCGAGGCCCATATCTGTATGATGTGCCTGTCGGCAGAGAGTCTGAAATTCCGGTCTGAAAACAGACTAGGGATTACTTGTGTTTTAGGCTTTCCCCTTGTCGCCCAGGTAGGTGCATCCACACATGTGAGGTACCGTTTTCATCGGGACACCTGTGGGAACGCGGGACGGTGGGCCATGTGTTGTTGCGGGCGTGTTTCGATGGGGGATCCGAGTGAAATGTGCGGAAAATGCGTTTTTTTCCCACATTTCGGACTTTGCAAGGGTGTCTGGGTAATAAATTCTGGGGCGATTTGCCCAAATCTTACCTCTGCGGATTCCCACGGGTGTCCTATTTTCGGAAATGCATGGGGTTCCCTGTTTTCCTTGGTGGCTTGGACACCCGAGGCCCATATCTGTATGATGTGCCTGTCGGTAGAGAGTCTGAAATTCCGGTCTGAAAACAGACTTGGGATTACTAGTGTTTTAGGCTTTCCCCATGGCGCCCAGGTAGGTACAACCACACAAGTGAGGTACCGTTTTCATCGAGACACCTGTGGGAACGCGGGACAGTAGGCCATGTGTTCTTGGGGGCGTGTTTCGATGGGTGAGCCAAACAAAATATGTGGAAAATGCGTTTTTTTCACCACATTTCTGAATTTGCAGTGGTGTCTGGGTACTAAATTCTGGCGCGATTTGCCCAAATCGTACCTCTGCGTATTCCCACTGGTGTCCTCTTTTCGGAAATGCATGGGGTTCCCTGTTTTCCTTGGTGGCTTGGACACCCGAGGCCCATATCTGTATGGTGTGCCGGTCGGCAGAGAGACTGAAATTCCGGTCTGAAAACAGACTTGGTGTTACTTGTGTTTTAGGCTTTCGCCTTGGCGCCCATGTAGGTGCACCCACACATGTTAGGTACTGTTTTCCTCGGGACACCTGTGGAAACGCGGGACGGTAGGCCATGTGTTGTTGGGGGCGTGTTTCGATGGGTGAGCCGAGCGAAATGTGCATAAAATGTGTTTTTCCCCCACATTTCGGACTTTGCGGGGGTGTCTGGGTAATAAATTCTGGGCCGATTTGCGCAAATCATACCACTGTGGATTCCCACGGGTGTCCTCTTTTCGGAAATGCAATGGGTTCCCTATTTTCCTTGGTGAATTGGACACCCGAGGCCCATATCTGTATGGTGTGCGAGTGGACAGAGAGTCTAAAATTCCGGTCTGAAAACAGACTTGGGGTTACTTGTGTTTTAGGCTTTCCCCTTGGTGCCCAGGTAGGTGCACCCACACATGTGAGGTACATTTTCATCGGGACACCTGTGCGTACGCGGGACGGTAGGCCATGTGTTGTTGCAGGCGTGTTTCGATGGGGGAGCCGAGCGAAATGTACGGAAAATACGTTTTTTTCCCCACATTTTGGAATTTGCGGGGGTGTCTGGGTAATAAATTCTGGGGCGATTTGCCCAAATCGTACCTCCGCAGATTCCCATGGATGTCCTCTTTTCGGAAATGCATTGGGTACCATGTTTTCCTTGGTGGCTTGGACAACTGAGGCCCATATCTGTATGGTGTGCCGGTCGGCAGAGAGTCTGAAATTCCGGTCTGAAAACAGACTTGGGGTTATTTGTGTTTTAGGGTTTTCCCTTGGCGCCCAGGTAGGTGCACCCACACAAGTGAGGTACCGTTTTCATCGGGACACCTGTGGGAACGCGGGACAGTAGGCCATGTGTTGTTGGGGACGTGTTTCGATGGGTGAGCCGAGCGAAATGTGCAGAAAATGCGTTTTTTACCACATTTTGGAATTTGCGGGGGTGTTTGGGTACTAAATTCTGGGGCGATTTGCCCAAATGGGACCTCTGCAGATTCCCACGGGTGTCCTCTTTTCGGAAATGCATGGGGTTCCCTGTTTTCCTTGGTGGCTTGGACACCTGAGGCCCATATCTGTATGGTGTGCAGGTCGGCAGAGAGTCTGAAATTCCGGTCTGAAAACAGACTTGGGGTTACTTGTGTTTTAGGCTTTCCCCTTGGCGCCCTGGTAGGTGCACCCACACATGTGAGGTACATTTTCATTGAGACACCTGTGGGTACGCGGGACAGTAGGCCATGTGTTGTTGCAGGCGTGTTTCGATGGGGGAGCCGAGCGAAATGTACGGAAAATGCATTTTTTTTCCCCACATTTTGGAATTTGCGGGGGTGTCTGGGTAATAAATTCTGGGGCGATTTGCCCAAATCGTACCTCTGCAGATTCCCATGGGTGTCCTCTTTTCGGAAATGCATGGGGTACCATGTTTTCCTTGGTGGCTTGGACACCTGAGGCCCATATCTGTATGGTGTGCCGGTCGGCAGAGAGTCTGAAATTCCGGTCTGAAAACAGACTTGGGGTTATTTGTGTTTTAGGCTTTTCCCTTGGCGCCCAGGTAGGTGCACCCACACAAGTGAGGTACTGTTTTCATCGGGACACCTGTGGGAACGCGGGACAGTAGGCCATGTGTTGTTGGGGGTGTGTTTCGATGGGTGAGCCGAGCGAAATGTGTGGAAAATGTGTTTTTTTGACCACATTTCGGAATTTGCGGGGGTGTTTGGGTACTAAATTCTGGGGCGATTTGCCCAAATCATACCTCTGCAGATTCCCACGGGTGTCCTCTTTTCGGAAATGCATGGGGTTCCCTGTTTTCCTTGGTGGCTTGGACACCCGAGGCCCATATCTGTATGGTGTGCCGGTCGGCAGAGAGACTGAAATTCCGGTCTGAAAACAGACTTGGTGTTACTTGTGTTTTAGGCTTTCGCCTTGGCGCCCATGTAGGTGCACCCACACATGTTAGGTACTGTTTTCCTCGGGACACCTGTGGAAACGCGGGACGGTAGGCCATGTGTTGTTGGGGGCGTGTTTCGATGGGTGAGCCGAGCGAAATGTGCATAAAATGTGTTTTTCCCCCACATTTCGGACTTTGCGGGGGTGTCTGGGTAATAAATTCTGGGCCGATTTGCGCAAATCATACCACTGTGGATTCCCACGGGTGTCCTCTTTTCGGAAATGCAATGGGTTCCCTATTTTCCTTGGTGAATTGGACACCCGAGGCCCATATCTGTATGGTGTGCGAGTGGACAGAGAGTCTAAAATTCCGGTCTGAAAACAGACTTGGGGTTACTTGTGTTTTAGGCTTTCCCCTTGGTGCCCAGGTAGGTGCACCCACACATGTGAGGTACATTTTCATCGGGACACCTGTGCGTACGCGGGACGGTAGGCCATGTGTTGTTGCAGGCGTGTTTCGATGGGGGAGCCGAGCGAAATGTACGGAAAATACGTTTTTTTCCCCACATTTTGGAATTTGCGGGGGTGTCTGGGTAATAAATTCTGGGGCGATTTGCCCAAATCGTACCTCCGCAGATTCCCATGGATGTCCTCTTTTCGGAAATGCATTGGGTACCATGTTTTCCTTGGTGGCTTGGACAACTGAGGCCCATATCTGTATGGTGTGCCGGTCGGCAGAGAGTCTGAAATTCCGGTCTGAAAACAGACTTGGGGTTATTTGTGTTTTAGGGTTTTCCCTTGGCGCCCAGGTAGGTGCACCCACACAAGTGAGGTACCGTTTTCATCGGGACACCTGTGGGAACGCGGGACAGTAGGCCATGTGTTGTTGGGGACGTGTTTCGATGGGTGAGCCGAGCGAAATGTGCAGAAAATGCGTTTTTTACCACATTTTGGAATTTGCGGGGGTGTTTGGGTACTAAATTCTGGGGCGATTTGCCCAAATGGGACCTCTGCAGATTCCCACGGGTGTCCTCTTTTCGGAAATGCATGGGGTTCCCTGTTTTCCTTGGTGGCTTGGACACCTGAGGCCCATATCTGTATGGTGTGCAGGTCGGCAGAGAGTCTGAAATTCCGGTCTGAAAACAGACTTGGGGTTACTTGTGTTTTAGGCTTTCCCCTTGGCCCCCAGGTAGGTGCACCCACACATGTGAGGTACCGTTTTCATCGGGACACCTGTGGGAACGTGGGACAGCAGGCTATGTGTTGTTGGGGGCATGATTCGATGGGTGAGCCGAGCGAAATGTGCAGAAAATGCGTTTTTTCCCCACATTTCAGACTTTGCGGGGGTGTGTGCGTAATAAATTCTGTGGTGATTTGCCCAAATGGTACCTCTGTGGTTTCCCACGGGTGTCCTCTTTTCGGAAATGCATGGGGTTCCCTATTTTCCTTGGTGGATTGGACACCCGAGGCCCATATCTGTATGGTGTGCCGGTCGGCAGAGAGTCTGAAATTCCGGTCTGAAAACAGACTTGGGATTACTTGTGTTTTAGGCTTTCCCCTTGGCGCCCAGGTAGGTGCACCCAGAAATGTGAGGTACCGTTTTCATCGGGACACCTGTGGGAATGCGGGACGGTAGGCCATGCGCTGTTGCGGGCGTGTTTCGATGGGTGAGCTGTTAGGGAGAATTCTCGGTTTAGGCTGAATTTCCTAACCTAGTGAGTCCCCCAGCAGCTTTGCTGGATTTTTGGGGTTTATTTTTTTCTCCTGCCAAGAGTGAAACTCTTTTACCCTCACTCTTGGACATGATTTGAGTGTGTTTCTTTGAATCTAGATGTGTTTAATGGGCTATGGAGCCTTTTACTCCATAGGGTTTCATGTGTTTTTGTGATGTGTGTTACACAGCACCCTCCGTGCAGTAACACAGGGGTGTCATAGTGACCCCCCAGTATAGACTCCATACCCTGGGACTGACTACTGTCTCCCAGGGCATGTAAAGTCACCATTGACTTTACTAGTCTTCAATTCTGAACAGAACCAGTACAAACCATCATATTGTGGAAGTACTGGCTGGGGCAATTCGATTGCCCCAGGGTCTGTTAGTCGAGGGGGCACGTCTCCGTCCCCCCTGATCGAGTTTTGGCTGGTGGCAGTGGATACTACTTTTTATATTCAACCGCGAATATTTTCCTATGGGATTTCCCATTGTTTTAGGCTACTATCTTTATTTAATTATTTACGGTAGCCTCAAACATACTGCCGGTTTATTTAATTAATATTAATTATCCGGTTGGTATTTTTTGCCAAAACTTGATTCTAAATTGGCGTTTGTGTTCTCTTCTGTGACTCCAACCCAAGTCGAGCCCTTTGTTCCACTTTTTGGCGGGCTTTTCCACAGAAGCCCTCCAAAGTGGTGCCACTATGTCTGGGGTACTTAGGAGGGGTGGAGGGGAATTTAGGCACCCTGGACTGAGTTGCCTAGGCAACTCAAGTCGCACTCCGTCCTGATTGGCCCAAGTGGTGAGCCGGCCGGCTCACCACTTAGCATGTTTGAGTGACAGCTAGGCTGAGTGAATGGGGGTTTGCTGCATAAAAGCAGGGCTTTGGGGACTGGAACTTCAGAAGTCGCCACAGGACCTAAGAATCCGACGAGGGAGAAGATGAGCCGACCTGCCACGACACCACGACCGGTGGAGCCCTGCTGGACCGTCTCACCACTTTTTCCCAACGACAGAGGAGATCTCGCGCCGGAGAGTCTTCTTCCTTTGACTGGTGGGGATAACCAGTTTCACCATCTTTTCGCTTTCCCGACGTATCTCGTGGCCGCCTTGCCCGTGCTAAGCACCCCGGCAACCGGGATACCACGTTTTACCACGACCGCGAGACAAAGGTACCACCTTTAACCGGAAAACTCTGCGGCTGGTTTCTGCCCTGGTAGTGCAACGACCTTCATCTTTCCTCCAAGTCGAGATCTTCTCTTCCCCTGGACAAAGACGCAACTTGCACCCACTACCAGGAACAACTGCCACTGCTGGAGGATCCTTCCCACTTAAGGTACCGTGTCCCGCCTGGCTTCCCTTGCAACCGACTGTACGGGGTAGATTTAGCCCCCGGCTTTCGAACCTGGGTTAGCCTGGGACACCCTGGCTAAACTTTTCTAAGCCTCTCTAACTCTTTTCTGAACCCTCTGCAAGAATTTCTAAGCCTAGTGTAACTGTGTGATCTTGGGCGCATTTGTGCTCTGCTCTCTCTAAGAGTGGGCCCAGCCTTTGGACTTTGGCTCACCAGTGACTTTTTGCTCTCTGCCTTGCTAACCGTGTTCTGGAATCCTAGAGTGGTGTACCTCTTCATATTCTGTCTTTTTCCCTCCCTTTTTCACAAACTTATTAGAGTGCAATCTAGTTAAGCGCTCACCTCTGTATGAAAATAAGTGGTGTCTTACTGTGATTTTCTAATAGGGAAAAAGGGGTGTATATATCATAATAGTAACTGTGTTTAGAATATTTTTCAATAAGAGTGCTGGAGTGTTTCAACTGTGTGTTTTTAAATAAATAATGATATACCTTGATACCAAAGCTCGGGTCAGTGTTTGTTTGTATTAATGTATCTAAGTGCCTATTGAGTATACTTTGCATACTGCCTAACTCTTCTTGAGGGAAGTCTGACTGCTCAGCCACAGCTACCAGGTAAATCTGGGTGGTACAGACTGCTACCAAGTGGGTTTACTGCTAACACCTATAGTCTTAAATCTTTTGCAGTGGTCCCCAAGGGAACTGCACAGGTTTCTGCCTAACATGAGCCTAGCAAAATGTGCGGAAAATGCATTTTTTCCCCACATTTCGGAATTTGCGGGGGTGTCTGGGTAATAAATTCTGGGGCGATTTGCCCAAATCGTACCTCTGCAGATTCCCACGGGGGTCCTCTTTTCGGAAATGCATGGGGTTCCCTATTTTCCTTGGTGACTTGGACACCCGAGGCCCATATCTGTATGGTGTGCCGGTCGGCAGAGAGTCGAAATTCCGGTCTGAAAACAGACTTGGGGTTACTTGCGTTTTAGACTTTCTCCTTGGCCCCCAGGTAGGTGCACCCACACATGTGAGGTACCGTTTTCATCGGGACACCTGTGGGAACGTGCGACAGCAGGCTATGTGTTGTTGGGGGCATGTTTCGATGGGTGAGCCGAGCGAAATGTGCAGAAAATGCGTTTTTTCCCCACATTTCAGACTTTGCGGGGGTGTGTGGGTAATACATTCTGTGGTGATTTGCCCAAATGGTACCTCTGTGGTTTCCCACGGGTGTCCTCTTTTCGGAAATGCATGGGGTTCCCTATTTTCATTGGTGGATTGGACACCCGAGGCCCATATCTGTATGGTGTGCTGGTCGGCAGAGAGTCTGAAATTCCGGTCTGAAAACAGACTTGGGATTACTTGTGTTTTAGGCTTTCCCCTTGGCGCCCAGGTAGGTGCACCCAGAAATGTGAGGTACCGTTTTCATCGGGACACCTGTGGGAATGCGGGACGGTAGGCCATGCGCTGTTGCGGGCGTGTTTCGATGGGTGAGCTGTTAGGGAGAATTCTCTGTTTAGGCTGAATTTCCTAACCTAGTGAGTCCCCCAGCAGCTTTGCTGGATTTTTGGGGTTTATTTTTTTCTCCTGCCAAGAGTGAAACTCTTTTACCCTCACTCTTGGACATGATTTGAGTGTGTTTCTTTGAATCTAGATGTGTTTAATGGGCTATGGAGCCTTTTACTCCATAGGGTTTCATGTGTTTTTGTGATGTGTTTTACACAGCACCCTCCGTGCAGTAACACAGGGGTGTCATAGTGACCCCCCAGTATAGACTCCATACCCTGGGACTGACTACTGTCTCCCAGGGCATGTAAAGTCACCATTGACTTTACTAGTCTTCAATTCTGAACAGAACCAGTACAAACCATCATATTGTGGACGTACTGGCTGGGGCAATTCGATTGCCCCAGGGTCTGTTAGTCGAGGGGGCACATCTCCGTCCCCCCTGATCGAGTTTTTCCCATTGTTTTAGGCTACTATCTTTATTTAATTATTTACGGTAGCCTCAAACATACTGCCGGTTTATTTAATTAATATTAATTCTCCGGTTGGTATTTTTTGCCAAAACTTGATTCTAAAATGGCGTTTGTGTTCTCTTCTGTGACTCCAACCCAAGTCGAGCCCTTTGTTCCACTTTTTGGCGGGCTTTTCCACAGAAGCCCTCCAAAGTGGTGCCACTATGTCTGGGGTACTTAGGAGGGGTGGAGGGGAATTTAGGCACCCTGGACTGAGTTGCCTAGGCAACTCAAGTCGCACTCCGTCCTGATTGGCCCAAGTGGTGAGCCGGCCGGCTCACCACTTAGCATGTTTGAGTGACAGCTAGGCTGAGTGAATGGGGGTTTGCTGCATAAAAGCAGGGCTTTGGGGACTGGAACTTCAGAAGTCGCCACAGGACCTAAGAATCCGACGAGGGAGAAGCTGAGCCGACCAGCCACGACACCACGACCGGTGGAGCCTTGCTGGACCGTCTCACCACTTTTTCCCAACGACAGAGGAGATCTCCCGCCGGAGAGTCTTCTTCCTTTGACTGGTGGGGATAACCAGTTTCACCGTCTTTTCGCTTTCCAGACGTATCTCGTGGCCGCCTTGCCCGTGCTAAGCACCCCAGCAACCGGGATACCACGTTTTACCACGACCGCGAGACAAAGGTACCACCTTTAACCGGAAAACTCTGCGGCTGGTTTCTGCCCTGGTAGTGCAACGACCTTCATCTTTCCTCCAAGTCGAGATCTTCTCTTCCCCTGGACAACGACGCAACTTGCACCCACTACCAGGAACAACTGCCACTGCTGGAGGATCCTTCCCACTTAAGGTACCGTGTCTCGCCTGGCTTCCCTGGCAACCGACTGTACGGGGTAGATTTAGCCCCCGGCTTACGAACCTGGGTTAGCCTGGGACACCCTGGCTAAACTTTTCTAAGCCTCTCTAACTCTTTTCTGAACCCTCTGCAAGAATTTCTAAGCCTAGTGTAACTGTGTGATCTTGGGCGCATTTGTGCTCTGCTCTCTCTAAGAGTTGGCCCAGCCTTTGGACTTTGGCTCACCAGTGACTTTTTGCTCTCTGCCTTGCTAACCGTGTTCTGGAATCCTAGAGTGGTGTACCTCGTCATATTCTGTCTTTTTCCCTCCCTTTTTCACAAACTTAATAGAGTGCAATCTAGTTAAGCGCTCACCTCTGTATGAAAATAAGTGGTGTCTTAATGTGATTTTCTAATAGGGAAAAAGGGGTGTATATATCATAATAGTAACTGTGTTTAGAATATTTTTCAATAAGAGTGCTGGAGTGTTTCAACTGTGTGTTTTTAAATAAATAATGATATACCTTGATACCAAAGCTCGGGTCAGTGTTTGTTTGTATTAATGTATCTAAGTGCCTATTGAGTATACTTTGCATACTGCCTAACTCTTCTTGAGGGAAGTCTGACTGCTCAGCCACAGCTACCAGGTAAATCTGGGTGGTACAGACTGCTACCAAGTGGGTTTACTGCTAACACCTGTAGTCTTAAATCTTTTGCAGTGGTCCCTAAGGGAACTGCACAGGTTTCTGCCTAACATGAGCCTAGCAAAATGTGCGGAAAATGCATTTTTTCCCCACATTTCGGAATTTGCGGAGGTGTCTGGGTAATAAATTCTGGGGCGATTTGCCCAAATCGTACCTCTGCAGATTCCCACGGGTGTCCTCTTTTCGGAAATGCATGGGGTTCCCTGTTTTCCTTGGTGACTTGGACACCCGAGGCCCATATCTGTATGGTGTGCCGGTCGGCTGAGAGTCTGGAATTCCGGTCTGAAAACAGACTTGGGTTTACTTGTGTTTTAGGCTTTCCCCTTGGTGCCCAGGTAGGTGCACCCACACATGTGAGGTACCATTTTCATCGAGACACCTGTGGGAACGCGGACAGTAGGCCATGTGTTGTTGGGGGCGTGTTTCGATGGATGAGCCGAGCAAAAAGTGCGGAAAATGAGTTTTTTTCCCCACATTTCGGACTTTGTGGGGGTGTCTGGATAATAAATTCTGGGGCGATTTACCCAAATCGTACCTCTGCAGATTTCCACAGGTGTCCTCTTTTCGGAAATGCATGGGGTTCTCTGTTTTCCTTGGTGCCTTGGACACCTGAGACCCATATCTGTATGGTGTGCCGGTGGGCAGAGAGTCTGAAATTCCGGTCTGAAAACAGACTTGGGGTTACTTGTGTTTTAGGCTTTCCCGTTGGTGCCCAGATAGGTGCACCCACACATGTGAGGTACCGTTTTCATCGGGACACCTGTGGGAACGTGGGACGTTAGGCCATGTGTTGTTGGGGGCGTGTTTTGATGGGTGAGCTGAGCGAAATGTGCGGAAAATGCGTTTTTCCCCCCACATTTCCGACTTTGCGTGGGTGTCTGGGTAATAAATTCTGGCCCAATTTGCACAAATCATACCACTGTGGATTCCCACGGGTGTCCTCTTTTCCGAAATGCATGGGGTTCCCTGTTTTCCTTGGTGGCGTGGACACCCGAGGCCCATATCTGTATGGTGTACCAGTCGGCAGAGAGTCTGAAATTCCGGTCTGAAAACAGACTTGGGATTACTTGCGTTTTGGGCTTTCCCCTTGGTGCCCAGGTAGGTGCACCCACACATGTGAGGTACCATTTTCATCGGTACACCTGTGGGAACGCGGGACGGTAGGCCATGTGTTGTTGGGGCGTGTTTCGATGGGTGAGCTGAGCGAAATGTGCAGAAAATGTGTTTTTTTCCCCACATTTCGGAATTTGCGGGGGTGTCTGGTAATTCTGGGGCGATTTGCCCAAATCGTACCTCTGCAGATTCCCACAGGTGTCCTCTTTTTGGAAATGCATGGGGTTCTCTGTTTTCCTTGGTAGCTTGGACAACCGAGGCCCATATCTGTATGGTGTGCCGGTCGGCTGAGAGTCTGGAATTTTCGGTCTGAAAACAGACCTGGGTTTACTTGTGTTTTAGGCTTTCCCCTTGATGCCCAGGTAGGTGCACTCACACATGTGAGGTACCGTTTTCCTCGGGACAGCTGTGGGAACGCGGGATGGTAGGCCATGTGTTGTTGGGGGTGTGTTTCGATGGGTGAGCCGAGCGAAATGTGCATAAAATGACTTTGCGGGGGTGTCTGGGTACTAAATACTGGGGCGATTTGCCCAAATCGTACCTCTGCGGATTCCCACGGGTGTCCTCTTTTCGGAAATGTATGGGGTTCCCTGTTTTCCTTGGTTACTTGGACAACCGAGGCCCATATCTGTATGGTGTGCCGGTCGGCTGAGAGTCTGGAATTTTCGGTCTGAAAACAGACCTGGGTTTACTTGTGTTTTAGGCTTTCCCCTTGATGCCCAGGTAGGTGCACTCACACTTGTGAGGTACCGTTTTCATCGGGACACCTGTGGGAACGCGGACAGTAGGCCATGTGTTGTTGGGGGCGTGTTTCGATGGATGAGCCGAGCGAAAAGTGCGTAAAATGAGTTTATTTCCCCACATTTCGGACTTTGTGGGGGTGTCTGGATAATAAATTCTGGGGCGATTTGCCCAAATCGTACCTCTCAATATTCCCACAGGTGTCCTCTTTTCGGAAATGCATGGGGGTTCCCTGTTTTCCTTGGTGGCTTGGACACCCGAGGCCCATATCTTTACGGTGTGCCGGTCGGCAGAGAGTCTGAAATTCCGGTCTGAAAACAGACTTGAGGTTACTTGTGTTTTAGGCTTTCCCCTTGGCGCCCAGGTAGGTGCACCCACACATGTGAGGTACCGTTTTCATCGGGACACCTGTGGGAACGCGGGACGGTAGGCCATGTGTTGTTGGGGGCGTGTTTCGATGGATGAGCCGAGCGAAAAGTGCGGAAAGTGAGTTTTTTTCCCCACATTTCAGACTTTGTGGGGGTGTCTGGATAATAAATTCTGGAGCGATTTGCTCAAATCGTACCTCTGCAGATTCCCACGGGTGTCCTCTTTTCGGAAATGCATGGGGTTCCCTGTTTTCCTTGTTGGCTTGGACACCCAAGGCCCATGTCTGTATGGTGTGCCGGTTGGCAGAGAGTCTGAAATTGGTTCCATGTAATAATGTCACCACAAAAATCTCGCCATGCAAAAATATTGCCAAAAAATGGCAGTTTTTTGTGGCGACATTATTGCATGGAACATGCGGGGGACACCCCCGCAAACCCCAAACTTAATTTTTTTCTTTTTTGAAATTTTTTTTTTTTGCCCCTCTCCCCATATATATGGTCACCCAAATAATATCGCCACAACATTTTCCCGGCAATATTATTTACGGCGACCATATATATATGGCGATATTATTACCTGATACCCTGAAATTCCGGTCTGAAAACAGACTTGGGATTACTTGTGTTTTAAACTTTTCCCTTGACGCCCAGGTAGGTGCACCCACACATGTGAGGTACCGTTTTCATCGGAACACCGGTGGGAACGAGGGACGGTAGGCCATGTGTTGTTGGGGGCGTGTTTCGATGGGTGAGCTGAGCGAAATGTGCGGAAAATGTGTTTTTTTCCCCACATTTCGGACTTTGCGGGGGCGTCTGGATAAAAATTCTGGGGAGATTTGCCCAAATCGTACCTCTGAAGATTCCCACCGGTGTCCTCTTTTCGGAAATGCAATGGGTTCCCTATTTTTCTTGGTGAATTGGACACCCGAGGCCCATATCTGTATGGTGTGCGAGTGGGCAGAGAGTCTGAAATTCCGGTCTGAAAACAGACTTGGGGTTACTTGTGTTTTAGGCTTTCCCCTTGGTGCCCAGGTAGGTTCACCCACACATGTGAGGTACATTTTCATCGGGACACCTGTGGGTACCCGGGACGGTAGGCCATGTGTTGTTGCAGGCGTGTTTCGATGGGGGAGCCGAGCGAAATTTACGGAAAATGCGTTTTTTTCCCCACATTTTGGAATTTGCGGGGGTGTCTGGGTAATAAATTCTGGGGCGATTTGCCCAAATCGTACCTCTGCAGATTCCCATGGGTGTCCTCTTTTCGGAAATGCATGGGGTACCATGTTTTCCTTGGTGGCTTGGACACCTGAGGCCCATATCTGTATGGTGTGCCGGTCGGCAGAGAGTCTGATATTCCGGTCTGAAAACAGACTTGGGGTTATTTGTGTTTTAGGCTTTTCCCTTGGCGCCCAGGTAGGTGCACCCACACAAGTGAGGTACCGTTTTCATAGGGACACCTGTGGGAACGCGGGACAGTAGGCCATGTGTTGTTGGGGGCGTGTTTCGATGGGTGAGCCGAGCGAAATGTGTGGAAAATGTGTTTTTTTGACCACATTTCGGAATTTGCAGGGGTGCTTGGGTACTAAATTCTGGGGCGATTTGCCCATATCGCACCTCTGCAGATTTCCACGGGTGTCCTCTTTTCGGAAATGCATGTGGTTCCCTGTTTTCCTTGGTGGCTTGGATACCAGAGGCCCATATCTGTATTGTGTGCCGGTCAGCTGAGATTCTGGTCTGAAAACAGACTTGGGTTTACTTGTGTTTTAGGCTTTCCCCTTGGCGCCCAGGTAGGTGCACCCACGCATGTGAGGTACTGTTTTAATCGGGACACCTGTGGGAACGCAGGACGGTAGGCCATGTGTTGTTGGGGGCGTGTTTCGATGGGTGAGCCGAGCGAAATGTGCGGAAAATGAGTTTTTTTCCCCACATTTCAGACTTTGTGGGGGTGCCTGGATAATAAATTCTGGGGCGATTTGGCCAAATGGTACCTCTGCAGATTCCCACGGGTGTCCTCTTTTCGGAAATGCATGTGGTTCCCTGTTTTCCTTGGTGGCTTGGACACCCGAGGCCCATATCTGTATGGTGTGCAGGTCGGCAGAGAGTCTGAAATTCCGGTCTGAAAACAGACTTGGGGTTACTTGTGTTTTAGGCTTTCCCCTTGGCGCCCAGGTAGGTGCACCCACACATGTGAGGTACCGTTTTTCATCGGGACACCTGAGGGAACGCGGGACGGTAGGCCATGTGTTGTTGGGGGTGTGTTTCGATGGGTGAGCTGAGCGAAATGTGCGGAAAATTAGTTTTTTTTCCCACATTTCGGAATTTGCGGGGGTGTCTGGGTAAAAAATTCTGGGGCGATTTGCCCAAATGGTACCTCTGCGGATTCCCACGGGTGTCCTCTTTTCGGAAATGCATGGGGTTCCCTGTTTTCCTTGGTGGCTTGGACACCCGAGGCCCATATCTGTATGGTGTGCCGATTGGCAGAGAGTATGAAATTCCGGTCTGAAAACAGACTTGGGATTACTTGTGTTTTAGGCTTTCCCCTTGGTGCCCAGGTAGGTGCACCCACACATGTGAGGTACCGTTTTCATCGGGACACCTGTGGGAACGCGGGACAGTAGGCCATGTGTTGTTGGGGTCTTGGTTCGATGGGTGAGCCAAGCAAAATGTGCCGAAAATGTGTTTTTTTCCCACATTTCTGAATTTGTGGGGGTGTCTGGGTACTACATTCTGGGGCAATTTGCTCAAATGGTACCTCTGCGGATTCCCACGGGTGTCCTCTTTTCGGAAATGCATGGGGTTCCCTGTTTTCCTTGGTGGCTTGGACACCCGAGGCCCATATCTGTATGTGTGCCGGTGGGCAGAGAGTCTGAAATTCCAGACTGAAAACAGACTTGGGGTTACTTGTGTTTTAGGCTTTCCCCTTGGTGCCCAGGTAGGTGTACCCACGCATGTAAGGTACCGTTTTCATCGGGAAACCTGTGGGAATGCGGGACAGTAGGCCATGTGTTGTAGGGGGCATGTTTCGATGGGTGAGCCGAGCGAAATGTGCGGAAAATGCGATTTTTTTCCCACATTTTGGAATTTGTGGTGGTGTCTGGGTACTAAATTCTGGGGCGATTTGCTCAAATGGTAACTCTGCCGATTCCCACGGGTGTCCTCTTTTGGGAAATGCATGGGGTTCCCTATTTTCCTTGGTGGCTTGGACACCCGAGGCCCATATCTGTATGGTGTGCCGGTCAGCAGAGAGTCTGAAATTCCGGTCTGAAAACAGACTTGGCGTTACTTGGGTTTTAGGCTTTCCCCTTGGCGCCCAGGTAGGTGCACCCGCACATGCGAGGTACCGTTTTCCTCGGGACACCTGTGGGAACGCGGGATGGTAAGCCATGTGTTGTTGAGGGTGTGTTTCGATGGGTGAGCCGAGCAAAATATGCAGAAAATGTGTTTTTTTCCCACATTTCGGACTTTGCGGGGGTGTCTGGGTACTCAATTCTGGGGCGATATGTCCAAATCTTACCTCTGCAGATTCCCACGGGTGTCCTCTTTTCGGAAATGCATGGGGTTCCCTGTTTTCCTTGGTGACTTGGACACCCGAGGCCCATATCTGTATGGTGTGCCGGTCGGTTGAGAGTCTGGAATTCCGGTCTGAAAACAGACTTGGGTTTACTTGTGTTTTAGGCTTTCCCCTTGGTGCCCAGGTAGGTGCACCCACACATGTGAGGTACCATTTTCATCGGGACACCTGTGGGAACGCGGACAGTAGGCCATGTGTTGTTGGGGGCGTGTTTCGATGGATGAGCCGAGCAAAAAGTGCGGAAAATGAGTTTTTCCCCACATTTTGGACTTTGTGGGGGTGTCTGGATAATAAATTCTGGGGCGATTTACAAAAATCGTACCTCTGCAGATTCCCACAGGTGTCCTCTTTTCGGAAATGCATGGGGTTCTCTGTTTTCCTTGGTGCCTTGGACACCCGAGACCCATATCTGTATGGTGTGCCGGTGGGCAGAGAGTCTGAAATTCCGGTCTGAAAACAGACTTGGGGTTACTTGTGTTTTAGGCTTTCCCGTTGGCGCCCAGGTAGGTGCACCCACACATGTGAGGTACCGTTTTCATCGGGACACCTGTGGGAACGCGGGACGGTAGGCCATGTGTTGTTGGGGGCGTGTTTTGATGGGTGAGCTGAGCGAAATGTGCGGAAAAATGCGTTTTTCCACCCACATTTCAGACTTTGCGGGGGTGTCTGGGTAATAAATTCTGGGCCAATTTGCACAAATCATACCACTGTGGATTCCCACGGGTGTCCTCTTATCGGAAATGCATGGGGTTCCCTGTTTTCCTTGGTGGCGTGGACACCCGAGGCCCATATCTGTGTGGTGTACCAGTCGGCAGAGAGTCTGAAATTCCGGTCTGAAAACAGACTTGGGATTACTTGCGTTTTGGGCTTTCCCCTTGGTGCCCAGGTAGGTGCACCCACACATGTGAGGTACCCTTTTCATCGGGACACCTGTGGGAACGCGGAACAGTAGGCCATGTGTTGTTGGGGCGTGTTTCGATGGGTGAGCTGAGCGAAATGTGCAGAAAATGTGTTTTTTTCCCCACATTTCGGAATTTGCGGGGGTGTCTGGTAATTCTGGGGCGATTTGCCCAAATCGTACCTCTGCAGATTCCCACAGGGGTCCTCTTTTCGGAAATGCATGGGGTTCTCTGTTTTCCTTGGTAGCTTGGATTCCCGAGACCCATATCTGTATGGTGTGCCGGTGGGCAGAGAGTCTGAAATTCTGGTCTGAAAACAGACATGAAGTTACTTGTGTTTTAGGCTTTCCCCTTGGCACCCAGGTAGGTGCACCCACACATGTGAGGTACCGTTTTCCTCGGGGCACCTGTGGGAAAGCGGGATGGTAGGCCATGTGTTGTTGGGGGCGTGTTTCGATGGGTGAGCCGAGCGAAATGTGCATAAAATGACTTTGCAGGGGTGTCTGGGTACTAAATTCTGGGGCGATTTGCCCAAATCTTACCTCTGCGGATTCCCACGGGTGTCCTCTTTTCGGAAATGCATGGGGTTCCCTGTTTTCCTTGGTGACTTGGACAACCGAGGCCCATATCTGTATGGTGTGCCGGTCGGCTGAGAGTCTGGAATTTTCGGTCTGAAAACAGATTTGGGTTTACTTGTGTTTTAGGCTTTCCCCTTGATGCCCAGGTAGGTGCACCCACACATGTGAGGTACCGTTTTCATCGGGACACCTGTGGGAACGCGGACAGTAGGCCATGTGTTGTTGGGGGCGTGTTTCGATGGATGAGCCGAGCGAAAAGTGCAAAAAATGAGGTTTTTTCCCCACATTTCGGACTTTGTGGGGGTGTCTGGATAATAAATTCTGGGGCGATTTGCCCAAATCATACCTCTGCATATTCCCACAGGTGTCCTCTTTTCGGAAATGCATGGGGTTCCCTGTTTTCCTTGGTGGCTTGGACACCCGAGGCCCATATCTTTATGGTGTGCCGGTCGGCAGAGAGTCTGAAATTCCGGTCTGAAAACAGACTTGGGGTTACTTGTGTTTTAGACTTTCCCCTTGGCCCCCAGGTAGGTGCAACCACACATGTGAGGTACTGTTTTCATCGGGACACCTGTGGGAACGTGGGACAGCAGGCTATGTGTTGTAGGGGGCATGTTTCGATGGGTGAGCCGAGCGAAATGTGCAGAAAATGCATTTTTTCCCCACATTTCAGACTTTGCGGGGGTGTGTGCGTAATAAATTCTGTGGTGATTTGCCCAAATGGTACCTCTGTGGTTTCCCACGGGTGTCCTCTTTTCGGAAATGCATGGGGTTCCCTATTTTCCTTGGTGGATTGGACACCCGAGGCCCATATCTGTATGGTGTGCCGGTCGGCAGAGAGTCTGAAATTCCGGTCTGAAAACAGACTTGGGATTACTTGTGTTTTAGGCTTTCCCCTTGGCGCCCAGGTAGGTGCACCCAGAAATGTGAGGTACCGTTTTCATCGGGACACCTGTGGGAATGCGGGACGGTAGGCCATGTGCTGTTGCGGGCGTGTTTCGATGGGTGAGCTGTTAGGGAGAATTCTCTGTTTAGGCTGAATTTCCTAACCTAGTGAGTCCCCCAGCAGCTTTGCTGGATTTTTGGGGTTTATTTTTTTCTCCTGCCAAGAGTGAAACTCTTTTACCCTCACTCTTGGACATGATTTGAGTGTGTTTCTTTGAATCTAGATGTGTTTAATGGGCTATGGAGCCTTTTACTCCATAGGGTTTCATGTGTTTTTGTGATGTGTGTTACACAGCACCCTCCGTGCAGTAACACAGGGGTGTCATAGTGACCCCCCAGTATAGACTCCATACCCTGGGACTGACTACTGTCTCCCAGGGCATGTAAAGTCACCATTGACTTTACTAGTCTTCAATTCTGAACAGAACCAGTACAAACCATCATATTGTGGAAGTACTGGCTGGGGCAATTCGATTGCCCCAGGGTCTGTTAGTCGAGGGGGCACGTCTCCGTCCCCCCTGATCGAGTTTTGGCTGGTGGCAGTGGATACTACTTTTTATATTCAACCGCGAATATTTTCCTATGGGATTTCCCATTGTTTTAGGCTACTATCTTTATTTAATTATTTACGGTAGCCTCAAACATACTGCCGGTTTATTTAATTAATATTAATTCTCCGGTTGGTATTTTTTGCCAAAACTTGATTCTAAAATGGCGTTTGTGTTCTCTTCTGTGACTCCAACCCAAGTCGAGCCCTTTGTTCCACTTTTTGGCGGGCTTTTCCACAGAAGCCCTCCAAAGTGGTGCCACTATGTCTGGGGTACTTAGGAGGGGTGGAGGGGAATTTAGGCACCCTGGACTGAGTTGCCTAGGCAACTCAAGTCGCACTCCGTCCTGATTGGCCCAAGTGGTGAGCCGGCCGGCTCACCACTTAGCATGTTTGAGTGACAGCTAGGCTGAGTGAATGGGGGTTTGCTGCATAAAAGCAGGGCTTTGGGGACTGGAACTTCAGAAGTCCCCACAGGACCTAAGAATCCGACGAGGGAGAAGCTGAGCCGACCTGCCACGACACCACGACCGGTGGAGCCCTGCTGGACTGTCTCACCACTTTTTCCCAACGACAGAGGAGATCTCGCGCCGGAGAGTCTTCTTCCTTTGACTGGTGGGGATAACCAGTTTCACCGTCTTTTCGCTTTCCCGACGTATCTCGTGGCCGCCTTGCCCGTGCTAAGCACCCCGGCAACCGGGATACCACGTTTTACCACGACCGCGAGACAAAGGTACCACCTTTAACCGGAAAACTCTGCGGCTGGTTTCTGGCCTGGTAGTGCAACGACCTTCATCTTTCCTCCAAGTCGAGATCTTCTCTTCCCCTGGACAACGACGCAACTTGCACCCACTACCAGGAACAATTGCCACTGCTGGAGGATCCTTCCCACTTAAGGTACCGTGTCCCGCCTGGCTTCCCTTGCAACCGACTGTACGGGGTAGATTTAGCCCCCGGCTTTCGAACCTGGGTTAGCCTGGGACACCCTGGCTAAACTTTTCTAAGCCTCTCTAACTCTTTTCTGAACCCTCTGCAAGAATTTCTAAGCCTAGTGTAACTGTGTGATCTTGAGCGCATTTGTGCTCTGCTCTCTCTAAGAGTGGGCCCAGCCTTTGGACTTTGGCTCACCAGTGACTTTTTGCTCTCTGCCTTGCTAACCGTGTTCTGGAATCCTAGAGTGGTGTACCTCTTCATATTCTGTCTTTTTCCCTCCCTTTTCCACAAACTTATTAGAGTGCAATCTAGTTAAGCGCTCACCTCTGTATGAAAATAAGTGGTGTCTTACTGTGATTTTCTAATAGGGAAAAAGGGGTGTATATATCATAATAGTAACTGTGTTTAGAATATTTTTCAATAAGAGTGCTGGAGTGTTTCAACTGTGTGTTTTTAAATAAATAATGATATACCTTGATACCAAAGCTCGGGTCAGTGTTTGTTTGTATTAATGTATCTAAGTGCCTATTGAGTATACTTTGCATACTGCCTAACTCTTCTTGAGGGAAGTCTGACTGCTCAGCCACAGCTACCAGGTAAATCTGGGTGGTACAGACTGCTACCAAGTGGGTTTACTGCTAACACCTATAGTCTTAAATCTTTTGCAGTGGTCCCTAAGGGAACTGCACAGGTTTCTGCCTAACATGAGCCTAGCAAAATGTGCAGAAAATGCATTTTTTCCCCACATTTCGGAATTTGCGGGGGTGTCTGGGTAATAAATTCTGGGGCGATTTGCCCAAATCGTACCTCTGCAGATTCCCACGGGTGTCCTCTTTTCGGAAATGCATGGGGTTCCCTGTTTTCCTTGGTGACTTGGACACCCGATGCCCATATCTGTATGGTGTGCCGGTCGGCAGAGAGTCTGAAATTCCGGTCTGAAAACAGACTTGGGGTTACTTGCGTTTTAGACTTTCTCCTTGGCCCCCAGGTAGGTGCACCCACACATGTGAGGTACCGTTTTCATCGGGACACCTGTGGGAACGTGGGACAGCAGGCTATGTGTTGTTGGGGGCATGTTTCGATGGGTGAGCCGAGCGAAATGTGCAGAAAATGCGTTTTTCCCCCACATTTCAGACTTTGCGGGGGTGTGTGGGTAATACATTCTGTGGTGATTTGCCCAAATGGTACCTCTGTGGTTTCCCACGGGTGTCCTCTTTTTGGAAATGCATGGGGTTCCCTATTTTCCTTGGTGGATTGGACACCCGAGGCCCATATCTGTATGGTGTGCCGGTCGGCAGAGAGTCTGAAATTCCGGTCTGAAAACAGACTTGGGATTACTTGTGTTTTAGGCTTTCCCCTTGGCGCCCAGGTAGGTGCACCCAGAAATGTGAGGTACCGTTTTCATCGGGACACCTGTGGGAATGCGGGACGGTAGGCCATGCGCTGTTGCGGGCGTGTTTCGATGGGTGAGCTGTTAGGGAGAATTCTCTGTTTAGGCTGAATTTCCTAACCTAGTGAGTCCCCCAGCAGCTTTGCTGGATTTTTGGGGTTTATTTTTTTCTCCTGCCAAGAGTGAAACTCTTTTACCCTCACTCTTGGACATGATTTGAGTGTGTTTCTTTGAATCTAGATGTGTTTAATGGGCTATGGAGCCTTTTACTCCAAAGGGTTTCATGTGTTTTTGTGATGTGTGTTACACAGCACCCTCCGTGCAGTAACACAGGGGTGTCATAGTGACCCCCCAGTATAGACTCCATACCCTGGGACTGACTACTGTCTCCCAGGGCATGTAAAGTCACCATTGACTTTACTAGTCTTCAATTCTGAACAGAACCAGTACAAACCATCATATTGTGGACGTACTGGCTGGGGCAATTTGATTGCCCCAGGGTCTGTTAGTCGAGGGGGCACGTCTCCGTCCCCCCTGATCGAGTTTTGGCTGGTGGCAGTGGATACTACTTTTTATATTCAACCGCAAATATTTTCCTATGGGATTTCCCATTGTTTTAGGCTACTATCTTTATTTAATTATTTACGGTAGCCTCAAACATACTGCCGGTTTATTTAATTAATATTAATTCTCCGGTTGGTATTTTTTGCCAAAACTTGATTCTAAAATGGCGTTTGTGTTCTCTTCTGTGACTCCAACCCAAGGCGAGCCCTTTGTTCCACTTTTTGGCGGGCTTTTCCACAGAAGCCCTCCAAAGTGGTGCCACTATGCTCAGCCACAGCTACCAGGTAAATCTGGGTGGTACAGACTGCTACCAAGTGGGTTTACTGCTAACACCTGTAGTCTTAAATCTTTTGCAGTGGTCCCTAAGGGAACTGTACAGGTTTCTGCCTAACATGAGCCTAGCAAAATGTGCGGAAAATGCATTTTTTCCCCATATTTTGGAATTTGCGGGGGTGTCTGGGTAATAAATTCTGGGGCGATTTGCCCAAATCATACCTCTGCAGATTCCCACGGGTGTCCTCTTTTCGGAAATGCATGGGGTTCCCTGTTTTCCTTGGTGACTTGGACACCCGAGGCCCATATCTGTATGGTGTGCCGGTCGGCTGAGAGTCTGGAATTCCGGTCTGAAAACAGACTTGGGTTTACTTGTGTTTTAGGCTTTCCCCTTGGTGCCCAGGTAGGTGCACCCACACATGTGAGTTACCATTTTCATCGGGACACCTGTGGGAACGCGGACAGTAGGCCATGTGTTGTTGGGGGCGTGTTTCGATGGATGAGCCGAGCAAAAAGTGCAGAAAATGAGTTTTTTTCCCCACATTTCGGACTTTGTGGGGGTGTCTGGATAATAAATTCTGGGGCGATTTACCCAAATCGTACCTCTGCAGATTCCCACAGGTTTCCTCCTTTCGGAAATGCATGAGGTTCTCTGTTTTCCTTGGTGCCTTGGACACCCGAGACCCATATCTGTATGGTGTGCCGGTGGGCAGAGAGTCTGAAATTCCGGTCTGAAAACAGACTTGGGGTTACTTGTGTTTTAGGCTTTCCCGTTGGCGCCCAGGTAGGTGCACCCACACATGTGAGGTACCGTTTTCATCGGGACACCTGTGGGAACGCGGGACGTTAGGCCATGTGTTGTTGGGGGCGTGTTTTGATGGGTGAGCTGAGCGAAATGTGCGGAAAATGCGTTTTTCCCCCCACATTTCAGACTTTGCGTGGGTGTCTGGGTAATAAATTCTGGCCCAATTTGCACAAATCATACCACTGTGGATTCCCACGGGTGTCCTCTTTTCCGAAATGAATGGGGTTCCCTGTTTTCCTTGGTGGCGTGGACACCCGAGTCCCATATCTGTATGGTGTACCAGTCGGCAGAGAGTCTGAAATTCCGGTCTGAAAACAGACTTGGGATTACTTGCGTTTTGGGCTTTCCCCTTGGTGCCCAGGTAGGTGCACCCACACATGTGAGGTACCGTTTTCATCGGGACACCTGTGGGAACGCGGGACGGTAGGCCATGTGTTGTTGGGGCGTGTTTCGATGGGTGAGCTGAGCGAAATGTGCAGAAAATGTGTTTTTTTCACCACATTTTGGAATTTGCGGGGGTGTCTGGTAATTCTGGGGCGATTTGCCCAAATCGTACCTCTGCAGATTCCCACAGGTGTCCTCTTTTTGGAAATGCATGGGGTTCTCTGTTTTCCTTGGTAGCTTGGCCACCCGAGACCCATATCTGTATGGTGTGCCGGTGGGCAGAGAGTCTGAAATTCCGGTCTGAAAACAGACATGAAGTTACTTGTGTTTTAGGCTTTCCCCTTGGCACCCAGGTAGATGCACCCACACATATGAGGTACCGTTTTCCTCGGGACAGCTGTGGGAACGCGGGATGGTAGGCCATGTGTTGTTGGGGGCGTGTTTCGATGGGTGAGCCGAGCGAAATGTGCATAAAATGACTTTGCGGCGGTGTCTGGGTACTAAATTCTGGGGCGATTTGCCCAAATCGTACCTCTGCGGATTCCCACGGGTGTCCTCTTTTCGGAAATGCATGGGGTTCCCTGTTTTCCTTGGTGACTTGGACAACCGAGGCCCATATCTGTATGGTGTGCCGGTCGGCTGAGAGTCTGGAATTTTCGGTCTGAAAACAGACTTGGGTTTACTTGTGTTTTAGGCTTTCCCCTTGATGCCCAGGTAGGTGCACCCACACATGTGAGGTACCGTTTTCATCGGGACACCTGTGGGAACGCGGACAGTAGGCCATGTGTTGTTGGGGGCGTGTTTCGATGGATGAGCCGAGCGAAAAGTGCGGAAAATGAGTTTTTTTCCCCACATTTCGGACTTTGTGGGGGTGTCTGGATAATAAATTCTGGGGCGATTTGCCCAAATCGTACCTCTACATATTCCCACAGGTGTCCTCTTTTCGGAAATGCATGGGGTTCCCTGTTTTCCTTGGTGGCTTGGACACCCGAGGCCCATATCTGTATGGTGTGCCGGTTGGCAGAGAGTCTGAAATTGGTTCCATGTAATAATGTCACCACAAAAATCTCGCCATGCAAAAATATTGCCAAAAAATGGCAGTTTTTTGTGGCAACATTATTGCATGGAACATGCGGGGGACACCCCCGCAAACCCCAAACTTAATTTTTTTCTTTTCTGAAATTTTTTTTTTGCCCCTCTCCCCATATATATGGTCACCCAAATAATATCGCCACAACATTTTCCCGGCAATATTATTTACGGCGACCATATATATGGCGATATTATTACCTGATACCCTGAAATTCCGGTCTGAAAACAGACTTGGGATTACTTGTGTTTTAAACTTTTCCCTTGACGCCCAGGTAGGTGCACCCACACATGTGAGGTACCGTTTTCATCGGAACACCTGTGGGAACGAGGGACGGTAGGCCATGTGTTGTTGGGGGCGTGTTTCGATGGGTGAGCTGAGCGAAATGTGCGGAAAATGTGTTTTTTTCCCCACATTTCGGACTTTGCGGGGGCGTCTGGATAAAAATTCTGGGGCGATTTGCCCAAATCGTACCTCTGAAGATTCCCACCGGTGTCCTCTTTTCAGAAATGCAATGGGTTCCCTATTTTCCTTGGTGAATTGGACACCCGAGGCCCATATCTGTATGGTGTGCGAGTGGGCAGAGAGTCTGAAATTCCGGTCTGAAAACAGACTTGGGGTTACTTGTGTTTTAGGCTTTCCCCTTGGTGCCCAGGTAGGTTCACCCACACATGTGAGGTACATTTTCATCGGGACACCTGTGGGTACCCGGGACGGTAGGCCATGTGTTGTTGCAGGTGTGTTTCGATGGGGGAGCCGAGCGAAATGTACGGAAAATGCGTTTTTTTCCCCACATTTTGGAATTTGCGGGGGTGTCTGGGTAATAAATTCTGGGGCGATTTGCCCAAATCGTACCTCTGCAGATTCCCATGGGTGTCCTCTTTTCGGAAATGCATGGGGCACCATGTTTTCCTTGGTGGCTTGGACACCTGAGGCCCATATCTGTATGGTGTGCCGGTCGGCAGAGAGTCTGAAATTCCGGTCTGAAAACAGACTTGGGCTTATTTGTGTTTTAGGCTTTTCCCTTGGCGCCCAGGTAGGTGCACCCACACAAGTGAGGTACCGTTTTCATCGGGACACCTGTGGGAACGCGGGACAGTAGGCCATGTGTTGTTGGGGGCGTGTTTCGATGGGTGAGTCGAGCGAAATGTGTGGAAAATGTGTTTTTTTGACCACATTTCGGAATTTGCGGGGGTGTTTGGGTACTAAATTCTGGGGCGATTTGCCCAAATCGCACCTCTGCAGATTCCCACGGGTGTCCTCTTTTCGGAAATGCATGGGGTTCCCTGTTTTCCTTGGTGGCTTGTACACCAGAGGCCCATATCTGTATGGTGTGCCGGTCAGCTGAGATTCTGGTCTGAAAACAGACTTGGGTTTACTTGTGTTTTAGGCTTTCCCCTTGGCGCCCAGGTAGGTGCACCCACGCATGTGAGGTACTGTTTTAATCGGGACACCTGTGGGAACGCAGGACGGTAGGCCATGTGTTGTTGGGGGCGTGTTTCGATGGGTGAGCCAAGCGAAATGTGCGGAAAATGAGTTTTTTTCCCCACATTTCGGAATTTGCGGGGGTGTCTGGGTACTACATTCTGGGGCGATTTGCTCAAATGGTACTTCTGCGGATTCCCACGGGTGTCCTCTTTTCGGAAATGCATGGGGTTCCCTGTTTTCCTTGGTGGCTTGGACACCCGAGGCCCATATCTGTATGGTGTGCCGGTGGGCAGAGAGTCTGAAATTCCAGACTGAAAACAGACTTGGGGTTACTTGTGTTTTAGGCTTTCCCCTTGGTGCCCAGGTAGGTGCACCCACACATGTGAGGTACTGTTTTCATCGGGACACCTGTGGGAACGTGGGACAGTAGGCCATGTGTTGTAGGGAGCGTGTTTCGATGGGTGAGCCGAGCGAAATGTGCGGAAAATGCGATTTTTTTCCCACATTTCTGAATTTGTGGTGGTGTCTGGGTAAAGAATTCTGGGGCGATTTGCTCAAATGGTAACTCTGCAGATTCCCACGGGTGTCCTCTTTTGGGAAATGCATGGGGTTCCCTGTTTTCCTTGGTGGCTTGGACACCCGAGGCCCATATCTGTATGCTGTGCAGGTGGGCAGAGAGTCTGAAATTCCGATCTCAAAACAGACTTGGTGTTACTTGTGTTTTGGGCTTTCCCCTTGACGCCGAGGTAGGTGCACCCATACATGTGAGGTACCATTTTCATCAGAACACCTGTGGGAACGCGGGACAGTAGGCCATGTGTTGTTGGGGGCGTGTTTCGATGGGTGAGCTGAGCGAAATGTGCGGAAAATGTGTTTTTTTCCCCACATTTCGGACTTTGCAGGGGCGTCTGGGTACTAAATTCTGGGGCGATTTGCCCAAATCGTACCTCTGCGGATTCCCACGGGTGTCCTCTTTTCGGAAATGCATGGGGTTCCCTGTTTTCCTTGGTGGCTTGGACACCCGAGGCCCATATCTGTATGGTGTGCCGGTCGGGAGAGAGTCTGAAATTCCGGTCTGAAAACAGACTTGGGTTTACTTGTGTTTTAGGCTTTCCCCTTGGCGCCCAGGTAGGTGCACCCACGCATGTGAGGTACTGTTTTAATCGGGACACCTGTGGGAACGCAGGACGGTAGGCCATGTGTTGTTGGGGGCGTGTTTCGATGGGTGAGCCAAGCGAAATGTGCGGAAAATGAGTTTTTTTCCCCACATTTCGGAATTTGCGGGGGTGTCTGGGTACTACATTCTGGGGCGATTTGCTCAAATGGTACTTCTGCGGATTCCCACGGGTGTCCTCTTTTCGGAAATGCATGGGGTTCCCTGTTTTCCTTGGTGGCTTGGACACCCGAGGCCCATATCTGTATGGTGTGCCGGTGGGCAGAGAGTCTGAAATTCCAGACTGAAAACAGACTTGGGGTTACTTGTGTTTTAGGCTTTCCCCTTGGTGCCCAGGTAGGTGCACCCACACATGTGAGGTACTGTTTTCATCGGGACACCTGTGGGAACGTGGGACAGTAGGCCATGTGTTGTAGGGAGCGTGTTTCGATGGGTGAGCCGAGCGAAATGTGCGGAAAATGCGATTTTTTTCCCACATTTCTGAATTTGTGGTGGTGTCTGGGTAAAGAATTCTGGGGCGATTTGCTCAAATGGTAACTCTGCAGATTCCCACGGGTGTCCTCTTTTGGGAAATGCATGGGGTTCCCTGTTTTCCTTGGTGGCTTGGACACCCGAGGCCCATATCTGTATGCTGTGCAGGTGGGCAGAGAGTCTGAAATTCCGATCTCAAAACAGACTTGGTGTTACTTGTGTTTTGGGCTTTCCCCTTGACGCCGAGGTAGGTGCACCCATACATGTGAGGTACCATTTTCATCAGAACACCTGTGGGAACGCGGGACAGTAGGCCATGTGTTGTTGGGGGCGTGTTTCGATGGGTGAGCTGAGCGAAATGTGCGGAAAATGTGTTTTTTTCCCCACATTTCGGACTTTGCAGGGGCGTCTGGGTACTAAATTCTGGGGCGATTTGCCCAAATCGTACCTCTGCGGATTCCCACGGGTGTCCTCTTTTCGGAAATGCATGGGGTTCCCTGTTTTCCTTGGTGGCTTGGACACCCGAGGCCCATATCTGTATGGTGTGCCGGTCGGGAGAGAGTCTGAAATTCCGGTCTGAAAACAGACTTGGGGTTACTTGTGTTTTAGGCTTTCCCCTTGGCGACCAGGTAGGTGCACCCACACATGTGAGGTACCGTTTTTCATCGGGACACCTGAGGGAACGCGGGACGGTATGCCATGTGTTGTTGGGGGTGTGTTTCGATGGGTGAGCTGAGCGAAATGTGCGGAAAATTTGTTTTTTTTCCCACATTTCGGAATTTGCGGGGTTGTCTGGGTAAAAAATTCTCGGGCGATTTGCCTAAATGGTACCTCTGCGGATTCCCACGGGTGTCCTCTTTTCGGAAATGCATTTGGTTCCCTGTTTTCCTTGGTGGCTTGGACACCCGAGGCCCATATCTGTATGGTGTGCCGATTGCCAGAGAGTATGAAATTCCGGTCTGAAAACAGACTCGGGATTTCTTGTGTTTTAGGCTTTCCCCTTGATGCCCAGGTAGGTGCACACACACATGTGAGGTACCGTTTTCATCGGAACACCTGTGGGAACGCGGGACAGTAGGCCATGTGTTGTTGGGGGCGTGGTTCGATGGGTGAGCCAAGCGAAATGTGCGGAAAATGTGTTTTTTTTCCCACATTTCTGATTTTGTGGGGGTGTCTGGGTACTACATTCTGGGGCGATTTGCTCAAATGGTACCTCTGCGGATTCCCACGGGTGTCCTCTTTTTGGAAATGCAATGGGTTCCCTATTTTCCTTGGTGGATTGGACACCCGAGGCCCATATCTGTATGGTGTGCGAGTGGGCAGATAGTCTGAAATTCCGGTCTGAAAACAGACTTGGGGTTACTTGTGTTTTAGGCTTTCCCCTTGGTGCCCAGGTAGGTGCACCCACACATGTGAGGTACATTTTCATCAGGACACCTGTGGGTATGCGGGACGGTAGGCCATGTGTTGTTGCAGGCGTGTTTCGAAGGGGGAGCCGAGCGAAATGTACAGAAAATGCGTTTTTTCCCCACATTTTGGAATTTGAGCGGGGGTGTCCGGGTAATGAATTCTGGGGCGATTTGCCCAAATCGTACCTCTGCAGATTCCCATGGGTGTCTTCTTTTCGGAAATGAATGGGGTACCATGTTTTCCTTGGTGGCTTGGACACCTGAGGCCCATATCTGTATGGTGTGCCGGTCGGCAGAGAGTCTGAAATTCCGGTCTGAAAACAGACTTGGGGTTATTTGTGTTTTAGGCTTTTCCCCTGGCGACCAGGTAGGTGCACCCACACAAGTGAGGTACCGTTTTCATCGGGACACCTGTGGGAACGCGGGATGGTAGGCCATGTGATGTTGGGGGCGTGTTTCGATGGGTGAGCCGAGCGAAATGTGCGGAAAATGCGTTTTTTCCCCCACATTTCAGACTTTGTGGGGATGTCTGGATAATACATTCTGGGGCGATTTGCCCAAATCGTACCTCTGCAGATTCCCATGGGTGTCCTCTTTTCGGAAATGCATGGGGTTCCCTGTTTTCCTTGGTGGCTTGGACACCCAAGGCCCATATCTGTATGGTGTGCAGGTCGGCAGAGAGTCTGAAATTCCGGTCTGAAAACAGACTTGGGGTTACTTGTGTTTTAGGCTTTCCCCTTGGCGCCCAGGTAGGTGCACCCACACATGTGAGGTACCATTTTTCATCGGGACACCTGAGGGAACGCGGGACGGTAGACCATGTGTTGTTGGGGGTGTGTTTCGATGGGTGAGCTGAGCGAAATGTGCGGAAAATTTGTTTTTTCCCCACATTTCGGAATTTGCGGGGGTGTCTGGGTAATAAATTCTGGGGCGATTTGCCCAAATGGTACCTCTGCGGATTCCCACCGGTGTCCTCTTTTCGGAAATGCATGGGGTTCCCTGTTTTCTTTGGTGGCTTGGACACCCGAGGCCCATATCTGTATGGTGTGCCGGTCGGGAGAGAGTATGAAATTCCGGTCTGAAAACAGACTTGGGATTACTTGTGTTTTAGGCTTTCCCCTTGATGCCCAAGTAGGTGCACCCACACATGTGAGGTACCGTTTTCATCGGAACACCTGTGGGAAAGCGGGGCAGTAGGCCATGTGTTGTTGGGGGCGTGGTTCGATGAGTGAGCCAAGCAAAATGTGCGGAAAAAAAGTTTTTTTTCCCATATTTCTGTATTTGTGGGGGTGTCTGGGTACTAAATTCTGGGGCGATTTGCTCAAATGGTACCTCTGCGGATTCCCACGGGTGTCCTCTTTTCGGAAATGCATGGGGTTCCCTGTTTTCCTTGGTGGCTTGGACACCCGAGGCCCATATCTGTATGGTGTGCCGGTGGGCAGAGAGTCTGAAATTCCAGACTGAAAACAGACTTGGGGTTACTTGTGTTTTAGGCTTTCCCCTTGGTGCCCAGGTAGGTGCACGAACACATGTGAGGTACCGTTTTCATCGGGACACCTGTGGGAACGCGGGACGGTAGGGCATGTGTTGTAGGGGGCGTGTTTCGATGGGTGAGCCGAGCGAAATGTGCGGAAAATTTGTTTTTTTTCCCCACATTTCGGAAATTGCAGGGGGTGTCTGGGTAATAAATTCTGGGGCGATTTGCCCAAATGGTACCTCTGCGGATTCCCACGGGTGTCCTCTTTTTCGGAAATGCATGGGGTTCCCTGTTTTCCTTGGTTGCTTGGACACCTGAGGCCCATATCTGTATGGTGTGCCGGTTGGCAGAGAGTCTGAAATTTCGGCCTGAAAACAGACATGGGGTTACTTTTGTTTTGGGCTTTCCCCTTGACGCCCAGGTAGGTGCACCCACACATGTGAGGTACCGTTTTCATCGGAACACCTGTGGGAACGCGGGACGGTAGGCCATGTGTTTTTGGGGGTGTGTTTCGATGGGTGAGCTGAGCGAAATGTGCGGAAAATGTGTTTTTTCCCCACATTTCGGACTTTGCGGGGGCGTCTGGGTACTAAATTCTGGGGTGATTTGCCCAAATCGTACCTCTGCGGATTCCCACGGGTGTCCTCTTTTCGGAAATGCATGAGGTTCCCTGTTTTCCTTGGTGGCTTGGACACCCGAGGCCCATAACTGTATGGTGTGCCGGTCGGGAGAGAGTCTGAAATTCCGGTCTGAAAACAGACTTGGGGTTACTTGCGTTTTAGACTTTCTCCTTGGCCCCCAGGTAGGTCCACCCACACGTGAGGTACCGTTTTCATCGGGACACCTGTGGGAACGTGGGACAGCAGGCTATGTGTTGTTGGGGGCATGTTTCGATGGGTGAGCCGAGCGAAATGTGCAGAAAATGCGTTTTTTCCCCACATTTCAGACTTTGCGGGGGTGTGTGGGTAATACATTCTGTGGTGATTTGCCCAAATGGTACCTCTGTGGTTTCCCACGGGTGTCCTCTTTTTGGAAATGCATGGGGTTCCCTATTTTCCTTGGTGGATTGGACACCCGAGGCCCATATCTGTATGGTGTGCCGGACGGCAGAGAGTCTGAAATTCCGGTCTGAAAACAGACTTGGGATTACTTGTGTTTTAGGCTTTCCCCTTGGCGCCCAGGTAGGTGCACCCAGAAATGTGAGGTACCGTTTTCATCGGGACACCTGTGGGAATGCGGGACGGTAGGCCATGCACTGTTGCGGGCGTGTTTCGATGGGTGAGCTGTTAGGGAGAATTCTCTGTTTAGGCTGAATTTCCTAACCTAGTGAGTCCCCCAGCACCTTTGCTGGATTTTTGGGGTTTATTTTTTTCTCCTGCCAAGAGTGAAACTCTTTTACCCTCACTCTTGGACATGATTTGAGTGTGTTTCTTTGAATCTAGATGTGTTTAATGGGCTAAGGAGCCTTTTACTCCATAGGGTTTCATGTGTTTTTGTGATGTGTGTTACACAGCACCCTCCGTGCAGTAACACAGGGGTGTCATAGTGACCCCCCAGTATAGACTCCATACCCTGGGACTGACTACTGTCTCCCAGGGCATGTAAAGTCACCATTGACTTTACTAGTCTTCAATTCTGAACAGAACCAGTACAAACCATCATATTGTGGACGTACTGGCTGGGGCAATTCGATTGCCCCAGGGTCTGTTACTCGAGGGGGCACGTCTTCGTCCCCCCTGATCGAGTTTTGGCTGGTGGCAGTGGATACTACTTTTTATATTCAACCGCGAATATTTTCCTATGGGATTTCCCATTGTTTTAGGCTACTATCTTTATTTAATTATTTACGGTAGCCTCAAACATACTGCCGATTTATTTAATTAATATTAATTCTCCGGTTGGTATTTTTTGCCAAAACTTGATTCTAAAATGGCATTTGTGTTCTCTTCTGTGACTCCAACCCAAGTCGAGCCCTTTGTTCCACTTTTTGGCAGGCTTTTCCACAGAAGCCCTCCAAAATGGTGCCACTATGTCTGGGGTACTTAGGAGGGGTGGAGGGGAATTTAGGCACCCTGGACTGAGTTGCCTAGGCAACTCAAGTTGCACTCCGTCCTGATTGGCCCAAGTGGTGAGCCGGCCGGCTCACCACTTAGCATGTTTGAGTGACAGCTAGGCTGAGTGAATGGGGGTTTGCTGCATAAAAGCAGGGCTTTGGGGACTGGAACTTCAGAAGTCGCCACAGGACCTAAGAATCCGACGAGGGAGAAGCTGAGCCGACCTGCCACGACACCACGACCGGTGGAGCCCTGCTGGACCGTCTCACCACTTTTTCCCAACGACAGAGGAGATCTCCCGCCGGAGAGTCTTCTTCCTTTGACTGGTGGGGATAACCAGTTTCACCGTCTTTTCGCTTTCCCGACGTATCTCGTGGCCGCCTTGCCCGTGCTAAGCACCCCGGCAACCGGGATACCACGTTTTACCACGACCGCGAGACAAAGGTACCACCTTTAACCGGAAAACTCTGCGGCTGGTTTCTGCCCTGGTAGTGCAACGACCTTCATCTTTCCTCCAAGTCGAGATCTTCTCTTCCCCTGGACAACGACGCAACTTGCACCCACTACCAGGAACAACTGCCACTGCTGGAGTATCCTTCCCACTTAAGGTACCGTGTCCCGCCTGGCTTCCCTTGCAACCGACTGTACGGGGTAGATTTAGCCCCCGGTTTACGAACCTGGGTTAGCCTGGGACACCCTGGCTAAACTTTTCAAAGCCTCTCTAACTCTTTTCTGAACCCTCTGCAAGAATTTCTAAGCCTAGTGTAACTGTGTGATCTTGGGCGCATTTGTGCTCTGCTCTCTCTAAGAGTGGGCCCAGCCTTTGGACTTTGGCTCACCAGTGACTTTTTGCTCTCTGCCTTGCTAACCGTGTTCTGGAATCCTAGAGTGGTGTACCTCGTCATATTCTGTCTTTTTCCTTCCCTTTTTCACAAACTTATTAGAGTGCAATCTAGTTAAGCGCTCACCTCTGTATGAAAATAAGTGGTGTCTTACTGTGATTTTCTAATGGGGAAAAAGGGGTGTATATATCATAATAGTAACTGTGTTTAGAATATTTTTCAATAAGAGTGCTGGAGTGTTTCAACTGTGTGTTTTTAAATAAATAATGATATACCTTGATACCAAAGCTCGGGTCAGTGTTTGTTTGTATTAATGTATCTAAGTGCCTATTGAGTATACTTTGCATACTGCCTAACTCTTCTTGAGGGAAGTCTGACTGCTCAGCCACAGCTACCAGGTAAATCTGGGTGGTACAGACTGCTACCAAGTGGGTTTACTGCTAACACCTGTAGTCTTAAATCTTTTGCAGTGGTCCCTAAGGGAACTGTACAGGTTTCTGCCTAACATGAGCCTAGCAAAATGTGCGGAAAATGCATTTTTTCCCCACATTTCGGAATTTGCGGGGGTGTCTGGGTAATAAATTCTGGGGCGATTTGCCCAAATCGTACCTCTGCAGATTCCCACGGGTGTCCTCTTTTCGGAAATGCATGGGGTTCCCTGTTTTCCTTGGTGACTTGGACACCCGAGGCCCATATCTGTATGGTGTGCCGGTCGGCTGAGAGTCTGGAATTCCGGTCTGAAAACAGACTTGGGTTTACTTGTGTTTTAGGCTTTCCCCTTGGTGCCCAGGTAGGTGCACCCACAGATGTGAGGTATCATTTTCATCGGGACATCTATGGGAAAGCAGACAGTAGGCCATGTGTTGTTGGGGGCGTGTTTCGATGGATGAGCCGAGCAAAAAGTGCGGAAAATGAGTTTTTTCCCCCACATTTCGGACTTTGTGGGGGTGTCTGGATAATAAATTCTGGGGCGATTTACCCAAATCGTACCTCTGCAGATTCCCACAGGTGTCCTCTTTTTGGAAATGCATGGGGTTCTCTGTTTTCCTTGGTGCCTTGCACACCCGAGACCCATATCTGTATGGTGTGCCGGTGGGCAGAGAGTCTGAAATTCCGGTCTGAAAACAGACTTGGGGTTACTTGTGTTTTAGGCTTTTCCATTGGCGCCCAGGTAGGTGCACCCACACATGTGAGGTACCGTTTTCATCGGGACACCTGTGGGAACGCGGGACGTTAGGCCATGTGTTGTTGGGGGCGTGTTTTGATGGGTGAGCTGAGCGAAATGTGCGGAAAATGCGTTTTTCCCCCCACATTTCAGACTTTGCATGGGTGTCTGGGTAATAAATTCTGGCCCAATTTGCACAAATCATACCACTGTGGATTCCCACGGGTGTCCTCTTTTCCGAAATGCATGGGGTTCCCTGTTTTCCTTGGTGGCGTGGACACCCGAGGCCCATATCTGTATGATGTACCAGTCGGCAGAGAGTCTGAAATTCCGGTCTGAAAACAGACTTGGGATTACTTGCGTTTTGGGCTTTCCCCTTGGTGCCCAGGTAGGTTCACCCACACATGTGAGGTACCGTTTTTCATCGGGACACCTGTGGGAACGCGGGACGGTAGGCCATGTGCTGTTGGGGGCGTGTTTCGATGGGTGAGCTGAGCGAAATGTGCAGAAAATGTGTTTTTTTCCCCACATTTTGGAATTTGCGGGGGTGTCTGGTAATTCTGGGGCAATTTGCCCAAATCGTACCTCTGCAGATTCCCACAGGTGTCCTCTTTTTGGAAATGCATGGGGTTCTCTGTTTTCATTGGTAGCTTGGACACCCGAGACCCATATCTGTATGGTGTGCCGGTGGGCAGAGAGTCTGAAATTCCGGTCTGAAAACAGACATGAAGTTACTTGTGTTTTAGGCTTTCCCCTTGGCACCCAGGTAGGTGCACCCACACATGTGAGGTACCGTTTTCCTCGGGACAGCTGTGGGAACGCGGGATGGTAGGCCATGTGTTGTTGGGGGCGTGTTTCGATGGGTGAGCCGAGCGAAATGTGCATAAAATGACTTTGCGGGGGTGTCTGGGTACTAAATTCTGGGGCGATTTGCCCAAATCGTACCTCTGCGGATTCCCACGGGTGTCCTCTTTTCGGAAATGCATGGGGTTCCCTGTTTTCCTTGGTGACTTGGACAACCGAGGCCCATATCTTTATGGTGTGCCGGTCGGCAGAGAGTCTGAAATTCCGGTCTGAAAACAGACTTGGGGTTACTTGTGTTTTAGGCTTTCTCCTTGATGCCCAGGTAGGTGCACCCACACATGTGAGGTACCGTTTTCATCGGGACACCTGTGGGAACGCGGGACGGTAGGCCATGTGTTGTTGGGGGCGTGTTTCGATGGATGAGCCGAGCGAAAAGTGCGGAAAATGAGTTTTTTTCCCCACATTTCGGACTTTGTGGGGTGTCTGGATAAGAAATTCTGGAGCGATTTGCTCAAATCGTACCTCTGCAGATTCCCACGGGTGTCCTCTTTTCGGAAATGCAATGGGTTCCCTATTTTCCTTGGTGAATTGGACACCCGAGGCCCATATCTGTATGGTGTGCGAGTGGGCAGAGAGTCTGAAATTCCGGTCTGAAAACAGACTTGGGGTTACTTGTGTTTTAGGCTTTCCCCTTGGTGCCCAGGTAGGTTCACCCACACATGTGAGGTACATTTTCATCGGGACACCTGTGGGTACCCGGGACGGTAGGCCATGTGTTGTTGCAGGCGTGTTTCGATGGGGGAGCCGAGCGAAATGTACGGAAAATGCATTTTTTTCCCCACATTTTGGAATTTGCGGGGGTGTCCGGGTAATAAATTCTAGGGCGATTTGCCCAAATCGTACCTCTGCAGATTCCTATGGGTGTCCTCTTTTCGGAAATGCATGGGGTACCATGTTTTCCTTGGTGGCTTGGACACCTGAGGCCCATATCTGTATGGTGTGCCGGTCGGCAGAAAGTCTGAAATTCCGGTCTGAAAACAGACTTGGGGTTATTTGTGTTTTAGGCTTTTCCCTTGGCGCCCAGGTAGGTGCACCCACACAAGTGAGGTACCGTTTTCATCGGGACACCTGTGGGAACGCGGGACAGTAGGCCATGTGTTGTTGGGGGCGTGTTTCGATGGGTGAGCCGAGCGAAATGTGTGGAAAATGTGTTTTTTTGACCACATTTCAGAATTTGCGGGGGTGTTTGGGTACTAAATTCTGGGGCGATTTGCCCAAATCGCACCTCTGCAGATTCCCACGGGTGTCCTCTTTTCGGAAATGCATGGGGTTCCCTGTTTTCCTTGGTGGCTTGGACACCAGAGGCCCATATCTGTATGGTGTGCCGGTCAGCTGAGATTCTGGTCTGAAAACAGACTTGGGTTTACTTGTGTTTTAGGCTTTCCCCTTGGCGCCCAGGTAGGTGCACCCACGCATGTGAGGTACTGTTTTAATCGGGACACCTGTGGGAACGCAGGACGGTAGGCCATGTGTTGTTGGGGGCGTGTTTCGATGGGTGAGCCGAGCGAAATGTGCGGAAAATGAGTTTTTTTCCCCACATTTCAGACTTAGTGGGGGTGCCTGGATAATAAATTCTGGGGCGATTTGCCCAAATGGTACCTCTGCAGATTCCCACGGGTGTCCTCTTTTCGGAAATGCATGGGGTTCCCTGTTTTCCTTGGTGGCTTGGACACCCGAGGCCCATATCTGTATGGTGTGCAGGTCGGCAGAGAGTCTGAAATTCCGGTCTGAAAACAGACTTGGGGTTACTTGTGTTTTAGGCTTTCCCCTTGGCGCCCAGGTAGGTGCACCCACACATGTGAGGTACCGTTTTTCATCGGGACACCTGAGGGAACGCGGGACGGTAGGCCATGTGTTGTTGGGGGTGTGTTTCGATGGGTGAGCTGAGCGAAATGTGCGGAAAATTAGTTTTTTTTCCCACATTTCGGAATTTGCTGGGGTGTCTGGGTAAAAAATTCTGGGGCGATTTGCCCAAATGGTACCTCTGCGGATTCCCACGGGTGTCCTCTTTTCGGAAATGCATGGGGTTCCCTGTTTTCCTTGGTGGCTTGGACACCCGAGGCCCATATCTGTATGGTGTGCCGATTGGCAGAGAGTATGAAATTCTGGTCTGAAAACAGACTTGGGATTACTTGTGTTTTAGGCTTTCCCCTTGGTGCCCAGGTAGGTGCACCCACACATGTGAGGTACCGTTTTCATCGGGACACCTGTGGGAACGCGGGACAGTAGGCCATGTGTTGTTGGGGTCTTGGTTCGATGGGTGAGCCAAGCAAAATGTGCCGAAAATGTGTTTTTTTCCCACATTTCTGAATTTGTGGGGGTGTCTGGGTACTACATTCTGGGGCGATTTGCTCAAATGGTACCTCTGCGGATTCCCACGGGTGTCCTCTTTTCGGAAATGCATGGGGTTCCCTGTTTTCCTTGGTGGCTTGGACACCCGAGGCCCATATCTGTATGGTGTGCCGGTCGGCAGAGAGTCTGAAATTCCAGACTGAAAACAGACTTGGGGTTACTTGTGTTTTAGGCTTTCCCCTTGGTGCCCAGGTAGGTGCACCCACACATGTGAGGTACCGTTTTCATCGGGACACCTGTGGGAACGTGGGACAGTAGGCCATGTGTTGTAGGGGGCGTGTTTCGATGGGTGAGCCGAGCGAAATGTGCGGAAAATGCGATTTTTTTCCCACATTTTGGAATTTGTGGTGGTGTCTGGGTACTGAATTCTGGGGCAATTTGCTCAAATGGTAACTCTGCAGATTCCCACGGGTGTCCTCTTTTCGGAAATGCATGGGGTTCCCTGTTTTCCTTGGTGGCTTGGACACCAGAGGCCCATATCTGTATGGTGTGCCGGTCAGCTGAGATTCTGGTCTGAAAACAGACTTGGGTTTACTTGTGTTTTAGGCTTTCCCCTTGGCGCCCAGGTAGGTGCACCCACGCATGTGAGGTACTGTTTTAATCGGGACACCTGTGGGAACGCAGGACGGTAGGCCATGTGTTGTTGGGGGCGTGTTTCGATGGGTGAGCCGAGCGAAATGTGCGGAAAATGAGTTTTTTTCCCCACATTTCAGACTTAGTGGGGGTGCCTGGATAATAAATTCTGGGGCGATTTGCCCAAATGGTACCTCTGCAGATTCCCACGGGTGTCCTCTTTTCGGAAATGCATGGGGTTCCCTGTTTTCCTTGGTGGCTTGGACACCCGAGGCCCATATCTGTATGGTGTGCAGGTCGGCAGAGAGTCTGAAATTCCGGTCTGAAAACAGACTTGGGGTTACTTGTGTTTTAGGCTTTCCCCTTGGCGCCCAGGTAGGTGCACCCACACATGTGAGGTACCGTTTTTCATCGGGACACCTGAGGGAACGCGGGACGGTAGGCCATGTGTTGTTGGGGGTGTGTTTCGATGGGTGAGCTGAGCGAAATGTGCGGAAAATTAGTTTTTTTTCCCACATTTCGGAATTTGCTGGGGTGTCTGGGTAAAAAATTCTGGGGCGATTTGCCCAAATGGTACCTCTGCGGATTCCCACGAGTGTCCTCTTTTCGGAAATGCATGGGGTTCCCTGTTTTCCTTGGTGGCTTGGACACCCGAGGCCCATATCTGTATGGTGTGCCGATTGGCAGAGAGTATGAAATTCTGGTCTGAAAACAGACTTGGGATTACTTGTGTTTTAGGCTTTCCCCTTGGTGCCCAGGTAGGTGCACCCACACATGTGAGGTACCGTTTTCATCGGGACACCTGTGGGAACGCGGGACAGTAGGCCATGTGTTGTTGGGGTCTTGGTTCGATGGGTGAGCCAAGCAAAATGTGCCGAAAATGTGTTTTTTTCCCACATTTCTGAATTTGTGGGGGTGTCTGGGTACTACATTCTGGGGCGATTTGCTCAAATGGTACCTCTGCGGATTCCCACGGGTGTCCTCTTTTCGGAAATGCATGGGGTTCCCTGTTTTCCTTGGTGGCTTGGACACCCGAGGCCCATATCTGTATGGTGTGCCGGTCGGCAGAGAGTCTGAAATTCCAGACTGAAAACAGACTTGGGGTTACTTGTGTTTTAGGCTTTCCCCTTGGTGCCCAGGTAGGTGCACCCACACATGTGAGGTACCGTTTTCATCGGGACACCTGTGGGAACGTGGGACAGTAGGCCATGTGTTGTAGGGGGCGTGTTTCGATGGGTGAGCCGAGCGAAATGTGCGGAAAATGCGATTTTTTTCCCACATTTTGGAATTTGTGGTGGTGTCTGGGTACTGAATTCTGGGGCAATTTGCTCAAATGGTAACTCTGCCGATTCCCACGGGTGTCCTCTTTTGGGAAATGCATGGGTTTCCCTGTTTTCCTTGGTGGCTTGGACACCCGAGGCCCATATCTGTATGCTGTGCAGGTGGGCAGAGAGTCTGAAATTCCGATCTCAAAACAGACTTGGTGTTACTTGTGTTTTAGGCTTTCCCCTTGGTGCCCAGGTAGGTGCACCCACACATGTGAGGTACTGTTTTCATCGGGACACCTATGGGAAAGCGGGACAGTAGGCCATGTGTTGTTTGGGGCATGTTTCGATGGGTGAGCCGAGCACAATGTGCGGAAAATGCATTTTTTTCCCACATTTCGGCTTTTGCGGAAGTGTCTGGGTAATAAATTCTGGGGCGATTTGCCCAAATCGTACATCTGCAGATTCCCACGGGTGTCATCTTTCCGGAAATGCATGGGGTACCCTGTTTTCCTTGGTGGCTTGGACACCTGGGGCCCATATCTTTATGGTGTGCCGGTTGGCAGAGAGTCTGAAATTCCGTCCTGAAAAAAGACTTGGGGTTACTTGTGTTTTGGGCTTTCCCCTTGTCACCCAGGTAGGTGCACCCACACATGTGAGGTACCATTTTCATCAGAACACCTGTGGGAACGCGGGACGGTAGGCCATGTGTTGTTGGGGGCGTGTTTCGATGGGTGAGCTGAGCGAAATGTGCGGAAAATGTGTTTTTTTCCCCACATTTCGGACTTTGCAGGGGCGTCTGGATACTAAATTCTGGGGAGATTTGCCCAACTCGTACCTCTGCGGATTCCCACGGGTGTCCTCTTTTCGGAAATGCATGGGGTTCCCTGTTTTCCTTGGTGGCTTGGACACCCGAGGCCCATATCTGTATGGTGTGCCGGTCGGGAGAGAGTCTGAAATTCCGGTGTGAAAACAGACTTGGGGTTACTTGTGTTTTAGGCTTTCCCCTTGATGCCCAGGTAGGTGCACACACACATGTGAGGTACCGTTTTCATCGGAACACCTGTGGGAACGCGGGACAGTAGGCCATGTGTTGTTGGGGGCGTGGCTCGATGGGTGAGCCAAGCGAAATGTGCGGAAAATGTGTTTTTTTTCCCACATTTCTGATTTTGTGGGGGTGTCTGGGTACTACATTCTGGGGCGATTTGCTCAAATGGTACCTCTGCGGATTCCCACGGGTGTCCTCTTTTCGGAAATGCAATGGGTTCCCTATTTTCCTTGGTGGATTGGACACCCGTGGCCCATATCTGTATGGTGTGCGAGTGGGCAGAGAGTCTGAAATTCCGGTCTGAAAACAGACTTGGGGTTACTTGTGTTTTAGGCTTTCCCCTTGGTGCCCAGGTAGGTGCACCCACACGTGAGGTACATTTTCATCGGGACACCTGTGGGTATGCGGGACGGTAGGCCATGTGTTGTTGCAGGCGTGTTTCGATGGGGGAGCCGAGCGAAATGTACAGAAAATGCGTTTTTTCCCAACATTTTGAAATTTGCGGGGGTGTCCGGGTAATAAATTCTAGGGCGATTTGCCCAAATCGTACCTCTGCAGATTCCCATGGGTGTCCTCTTTTCGGAAATGAATGGGGTACCATGTTTTCCTTGGTGGCTTGGACACCTGAGGCCCATATCTGTATGGTGTGCCGGTCGGCAGAGAGTCTGAAATTCCGGTCTGAAAACAGACTTGGGGTTATTTGTGTTTTTGGCTTTTCCCTTGGCGACCAGGTAGGTGCACCCACACAAGTGAGGTACCGTTTTCATCGGGACACCTGTGGGAACGCGGAACCGTAGGCCAAGTGTTGTTGGGGGCGTGTTTCGATGGGTGAGCCGAGCAAAATGTGCGGAAAATGCGTTTTTTTCCCCACATTTCAGACTTTGTGGGGTTGTCTGGATAATACATTCTGGGGCGATTTGCCCAAATGGTACCTCTGCAGATTCCCATGGGTGTCCTCTTTTCGGAAATGCATGGGGTTCCCTGTTTTCCTTGGTGGCTTGGACACCCGAGGCCCATATCTGTATGGTGTGCAGGTCGGCAGAGAGTCTGAAATTCCGGTCTGAAAACAGACTTGGGGTTACTTGTGTTTTAGGCTTTCCCCTTGGCACCCAGGTAGGTGCACCCACACATGTGAGGTACCGTTTTCCTCGGGACAGCTGTGGGAACGCGGGATGGTAGGCCATGTGTTGTTGGGGGCGTGTTTCGATGGGTGAGCCGAGCGAAATGTGCATAAAATGACTTTGCGGGGGTGTCTGGGTACTAAATTCTGGGGCGATTTGCCCAAATCGTACCTCTGCGGATTCCCACGGGTGTCCTCTTTTCGGAAATGCATGGGGTTCCCTGTTTTCCTTGGTGACTTGGACAACCGAGGCCCATATCTGTATGGTGTGCCGGTCGGCAGAGAGTCTGAAATTCCGGTCTGAAAACAGACTTGGGGTTACTTGTGTTTTAGGCTTTCCCCTTGGCGCCCAGGTAGGTGCACTGTTAAGACGGATTTCTGAACTCTGTCCTGGTGGCGCAGAAGTTCAGAAGGCCAACCTAATTACTTGGAACAGGGTAACCTCTGGACAAGCCAGACCAATCAAGGTAGCGATCGCGGCGGTCAAGACTAGGTCTCAAGAGGGGTGAGGGTGACTGAAAGCCCGCAGTGAGCACACAAAGCAAGAGCGCTGACAAACTACTCCAAACAGTTGTTATATCAAAAATAGATACACATTTATTTTAAGGCCTTTAAAATAATGACCGTAGCGAGAAAATCACAATATCACAATATTAAACCAACACATACCATATCAACACAATATATATACAAATACACAGTCGCAAGCGTTTAAAGCACGAAATATGTAGTCCACCTGCCAGGGAAGGAAAACAGGCAGTGCGATAACGCTTTAGACTCAGTTCGCCTTCAGAGGCACCTAACTAGATGGAAGTCCGAGCCCTACGAAGAGTGGAGCCTTGTGCTCAAAGTACCTGCCACGCCGGTGCCGACGGGCACAAGGGGAAGCTCTTCGGAGGAAGTCAGGCGGTTCACGTTAGTGCACAGCAGAAGAAGAACAGGTTCCGCAACTCAAGCCCAGCCTCCACAGCGGGCAGAAGCAGAGCGCGAGCGCGGCAAAAGGGTGCTGTTTTTACACAGCAGGGAAAAGCAATGGGATACTGCAGGAGGGCGACCAGATCCTAGATATACTACTCACCGGTCCCCGAAGCAAGCAGACCCAGGCTTCTCCACGATAGTTTCAGCAGCTGGCAGGTTCAGAAGAGCAGGGAATGCTTTGTAGTCGTGTAGAGCAAAAAGACGTCCCAATCGACGAAACCGGCACAGTTTTGTTGCCGCACAGGACAACGGAGCGGCCGTGTGTATTCGAGCCAAATGAACCCTCCTCCCTTCAGACCTGGGGACACCAAGCGTACGAAGCGTGGGAGAGGGACAAGGACTCGCAATACAACACAACCTGGCGGCGGTTGCAGAGCCAAACTCCTTGGTAAGCTGGTCAGTCAACTGGATGGCCCAGAGACGCTTCCGAAGGCTTACTTGGCAGGAGATGGTTGAAGATGCCGGGAATAGCTGTTCCTGCTATTCCAAAGGTCGAAGTACCAGTACAGGCCTTCTGGTTCGATCAAAGGAGGACAGGGGCTCTCCGGACGACAGCAGTGCAAAGGAGGATTCCTTCAGCGGGTCACCAGCGATTCCTCGGTCCAGCCTCGTAGTTGCAGGATACTTGGCTCCTGTATTCCTTCGTTCGTGAGAACTCAGGAGATCGACATGGTAGTGGTGTTTCCAGCCCCCTCTTATCCACGGTTCCCTTCGCGCCAAAACGGAGGGGAGCCAATGGGAGATCCGCTCATCAAAACACATACCATACGTGGACCAATCACGGACCACGGTGGTCCCAGGCATTCACACCACCCTAGACTCTCTGGCACCCAGGATGTGTATTGGGACCAGATATCCCAGCCCACACCCTGGAGGCACACAAACGACATGTAGAAGCCCGCGAAAGCAACCACGTTTCGCGGGAAAGTACATGCCCAAATAAGGAAGGCCCCGGGTCGCCGGACCTGGGGAAGGTGAAGGGAGCATGGCGGACAGTGGACAGGACAAAGGAGCCTCGCGGCCTGGCCATTTTGGGAGCCAGGCCACCATTTTGGGTTCAGTGCAAAAACGTGCTCAGAACGCCAAAAGGAGCTCAAAATAAACAAAACGATCGCTGCCACCATTCCAGTCCCTGAATGACTTGCACCGATCAAATACCATCCTAAAAGAGTATCTAGGGCCTGTAGAAGGCTAGAGACCCAAGAGAGCTGTAACTTAGTTTACAGTGCCCTCTTGTGTCGTGTTGCACTAAAGCTGCGACACGATAAAAGAAACTACGGGAAACCACGTTCCCCGGTACTGACTGTCTTAAGGGCATGTCAGTTTCCCCGTAAGAAAGGAGCGAAAGCCCAGAGAAGTGCGGCAGAAGGCTGTACTTCTCTGGCAAAGTCAAGAACAAGGTTAAAAACAATAGCAAAAAGTTTAGGGGTTGCCACATGGAAGGAAAATTCCCTACAATTACGAAATCTTTCCTAACATGCACCCACACATGTGAGGTACCATTTTTTATCGGGACACCTGAGGGAACGCGGGACGGTAGACCATGTGTTGTTGGGGGCGTGGTTCGATGAGTGAGCCAAGCAAAATGTGCGGAAAAAAGTTTTTTTCCCATATTTCTGTATTTGTGGGGGTGTCTGGGTACTAAATTCTGGGGCGATTTGCTCAAATCGTACCTCTGCGGATTCCCACGGGTGTCCTCTTTTCGGAAATGCATGGGGTTCCCTGTTTTCCTTGGTGGCTTGGACACCCGAGGCCCATATCTGTATGGTGTGCCGGTGGGCAGAGAGTCTGAAATTCCAGAATGAAAACAGACTTGGGGTTACTTGTGTTTTAGGCTTTCCCCTTGGTGCCCAGGTAGGTGCACGAACACATGTGAGGTACCGTTTTCATCGGGACACCTGTGGGAACGCGGGACGGTAGGCCATGTGTTGTAGGGGGCGTGTTTCGATGGGTGAGCCGAGCGAAATGTGCGGAAAATGTGTTTTTTTTCCCCACATTTCGGAAATTGCAGGGGGTGTCTGGGTAATAAATTCTGGGGCGATTTGCCCAAATGGTACCTCTGCGGATTCCCACGGGTGTCCTCTTTTTCGGAAATGCATGGGGTTCCCTGTTTTCCTTGGTCGCTTGGACACCTGAGGCCCATATCTGTATGGTGTGCCGGTTGGCAGAGAGTCTGAAATTCCGGCCTGAAAACAGACATGGGGTTACTTGTGTTTTGGGCTTTCCCCTTGACGCCCAGGTAGGTGCACCCACACATGTGAGGTACCGTTTTCATCGGAACACCTGTGGGAACGCGGGACGGTAGGCCATGTGTTGTTGGGGGTGTGTTTCGATGGGTGAGCTGAGCGAAATGTGCGGAAAATGTGTTTTTTTCCCCACATTTCGGACTTTGCGGGGGCGTCTGGGTACTAAATTCTGGGGTGATTTGCCCAAATCTTACCTCTGCGGATTCCCACGGGTGCCCTCTTTTCGGAAATGCATGAGGTTCCCTGTTTTCCTTGGTGGCTTGGACACCCGAGGCCCATAACTGTATGGTGTGCCGGTCGGGAGAGAGTCTGAAATTCCGGTCTGAAAACAGACTTGGGGTTATTTGTGTTTTAGGCTTTCCCCTTGGCGCCCAGGTAGGTGCACCCACACATGTGAGGTACCGTTTTCATCGGGACACCTGTGGGAACACGAGACGGTAGGTCATGTGTTGTTGGGGCGTGTTTCGATGGGTGAGCCTGGCAAAATGTGCGAAAATGTGTTTTTTCCCCACATTTCGGAATTTGCGGGGGTGTCTGGGTAATACATTCTGGGGCGATTTGCCCAAATGGTACCTCTGCGGATTCCCACGGGTGTCCTCTTTTGGGAAATGCATGGGGATTCCCTGTTTTCCTTGGTGGCTTGGACACCCGAGGCCCATATCTGTATGCTGTGCCGGTGGGCACAGAGTCTGAAATTCCCGTCTGTAAAACAGACTTGGTGTTACTTGTGTTTTAGGCTTTCCCCTTGGTGCCCAGGTATGTGCATCCACACATGTGAGGTACCGATTTCATCGGGACACCTGTTGGAACGCGGGACGGTAGGCCAGGTGTTATTGGGGGAGTGTTTCGATGGGTGAGCCGAGCAAAATGTGCGGAAAATGCGTTTTTTCACCCACATTTCAGACTTTGTGGGGGTGTCTGGATAAAAATTCTGGGGCGATTTTCCCAAATCATACCTCTGAAGATTCCCACCGGTGTCCTCTTTTTGGAAATGCATAGGGTTCCCTATTTTCCTTGGTGGATTGGACACCCGAGGCCCATGTCTGTATGGTGTGCCGGTTGGCAGAGTCTGAAATTCTGGTCTGAAAATAGACTTGGGGTTACTTGTGTTTTAGGCTTTCCCCTTGGTGCCCAGGGAGGTGCACCCACACATGTGAGGTACGTTTTCATCGGGACACCTGTGGGAATGTGGGACGGTAGGCCATGTATTGTTGCAGGCGTGTTTCGATGGGGGAGCCGAGCGAAATGTACGGAAAATACATTTTTTCCCCACATTTCGGAATTTGCGGGGGTGTCTGGGTAATAAATTCTGGGGCGATTTGCCCAAATCGTACCTCTGCAGATTCCCATGGGTGTCCTCTTTTTGGAAATGCATGGGGTAGCATCTTTTCCTTGGTGGCTTGGACACCCGGGTCGGCAGAGAGTCTGAAATTCCGGTCTGAAAACAGACTTGGGGTTATTTGTGTTTTAGGCTTTTCCCTTGGCGCCCAGGTAGGTGTACCCACACAAGTGATGTACCGTTTTCATCGGGACACCTGTGGGAACGCAGGACAGTAGGCCATGTGTTGTTGGGGGCGTGTTTCGATGGGTGAGCCGAGCGAAATGTGTGGAAAATGCTTATTTTTTTACCACATTTTGGAATTTGCGGGGGTGTTTGGGTAATAAATTCTGGGGCGATTTGCCCAAATGGTACCTCTGCGGATTCCCGCAGGTATCCTCTTTTCGTAAATGTATGGGGTTCCCTGTTTTCCTTGGTGGCTTGGACATCCGAGGCCCATATCTGTATGGTGTGCCGGTTGGCAGAGAGTCTGAAATTCCGGCCTGAAAACAGACTTGCGGTTACTTGTGTTTTGGGCTTTCCCCTTGACGCCCAGGTAGGTGCACCCACACATGTGAGGTACCATTTTCATCGGGACACCTGTGGGAACGCGGGACAGTAGGCCATGTGTTGTTGGGGGCGTGTTTCGATGGGTGAGCCGAACGAAATGTGCGGAAAATGCATTTTTTTTCCCACATTTCGGACTTTGCGGGGGTGTCTGGGTAATAAATTCTGGGGCGATTTGCCCAAATCGTACATCTGAAGATTCCCACGGGTGACCTCTTTTCAGAAATGCATGGGGTACCCTGTTTTCCTTGGTGGCTTGGACACCTGGGGCCCATATCTGTATGGTGTGCCGATCGGCAGAGAGTCTGAAATTTCGGTCTGAAAACAGACTTGGGGTTATTTGTGTTTTAGGCTTTCCCCTTGGCGCCCAGGTAGGTGCACCCACACAAGTGAGATACCGTTTTCATCGGGACACCTGTGGGAACGCGGGACTGTAGGCCATGTGTTTTGGGGGCGTGTTTCGATGGGTGAGCTAAGCGAAATGTGTGGAAAATGCGTTTTTTTCACCACATTTCAGAATTTGCGGGGGTGTCTGGGTACTAAATTCTGGGGCGATTTGCCCAAATCGTACCTCTTCGTATTCCCACGGGTGTCCTCTTTTCGGAAATGCATGGGGTTCCCTGTTTTCCTTGGTGGCTTGGACACCCGAGGCCCATATCTGTATGGTGTGCCGGTCGGCAGAGAGTCTGAAATTCCGGTCTGAAAACAGACTTGAGGTTACTTGTGTTTTAGGCTTTCCCTTTGGCGCCCAGGTAGGTGCACCCACACATGTGAGGTACCGTTTTCATCGGGACCCCTGAGGGAACGCGGGACGGTAGGCCATGTGCTGTTGGGGGCGTGGTTCGATGGGTGAGCTGAGCGAAATGTGCGGAAAATGTGTTTTTTTCCCCACATTTCGGAATTTGTGGGGGTGTCTGGGTACTAAATTCTGGGGAGATTTTCTCAAATGGTACCTCTGCGGATTCCCACGGGTGTCCTCTTTTCGGAAATGCATGGGGTTCCCTGTTTTCCTTGGTGGCTTGAGCACCCAAGGCCCATATCTGTATGGTGTGCCGGTTGGCAGAGTCTGAAATTCTGGTCTGAAAACAGACTTGGGGTTACTTGTGTTTTAGGCTTTCCCCTTGGTGCCCAGGTAGGTGCACCCACACATGTGAGGTTTGTTTTCATCGGGACACCTGTGGGAACGTGGGACGGTAGGCCATGTATTGTTGCAGGCGTGTTTCGATGGGGGAGCCGAGCGAAATGTACGGAAAATACATTTTTTTCCCCACATTTCGGAATCTGCGGGGGTGTCTGGGTAATAAATTCTGGGGCGATTTGTCCCAATCGTACCTCTGCAGATTCCCATGGGTGTCCTCTTTTTGGAAATGCATGGGGTAGCATGTTTTCCTTGGTGGCTTGGACACCTGGGTCGACAGAGAGTCTGAAATTCCGGTCTGAAACAGACTTGGGGTTAGGCTTGCCACTTGTGTTTTAGGCTTTCCCTTTGACGCCCAGGTAGGTGCACCCACACATGTGAGGTATCGTTTTCATCGGGACCCCAGAGGGAACGCGGGACGGTAGGCCATGTGCTGTTGGGGGCGTGGTTCGATGGGTGAGCTGAGCGAAATGTGCGGAAAATGTGTTTTTTTCCCCACATTTCGGAATTTGTGGGGGTGTCTTGGTACTAAATTCTGGGGAGATTTTCTCAAATGGTACCTCTGCGGATTCCCACGGGTGTCCTCTTTTCGGAAATGCATGGGGTTCCCTGTTTTCCTTGGTGGCTTGAGCACCCGAGGCCCATATCTGTATGGTGTGCCGGTCGGCAGAGAGTCTGAAATTCCGGTCTGAAAACAGACTTGGGGTTACTTGTGTTTTAGGCTTTCCCCTTGGCGCCCAGGTAGGTGCACCCACACATGTGAGGTACCGTTTTCATCGGGACACCTGTGGGAACGCAGGACAGTAGGCCATGTGTTGTAGGGGGCGTGTTTCGATGGGTGAGCCGAGCGAAATGTGCGGAAAATGCGATTTTTTTCCCACATTTTGGAATTTGTGGTGGTGTCTGGGTACTAAATTCTGGGGCAATTTGCTCAAATGGTAACTCTGCCGATTCCCACGGGTGTCCTCTTTTGGGAAATGCATGGGGTTCCCTGTTTTCCTTGGTGGCTTGGACACCCGAGGCCCATATCTGTATGCTGTGCAGGTGGGCAGAGAGTCTGAAATTCCGATCTCAAAACAGACTTGGTTTTACTTGTGTTTTAGGCTTTCCCCTTGGTGCCCAGGTAGGTGCACCCACACATGTGAGGTACTGTTTTCATCGGGACACCTGTGGGAACGCGGGACGGTAGGCCATGTGTTGTTTGGGGCATGTTTCGATGGGTGAGCCGAGCAAAATGTGCGGAAAATGCATTTTTTTCCCACATTTCGGCTTTTGCGGAAGTGTCTGGGTAATAAATTCTGGGGCGATTTGCCCAAATCGTACATCTGCAGATTCCCACGGGTGTCATCTTTCCGGAAATGCTTGGGGTACCCTGTTTTCCTTGGTGGCTTGGACACCTGGGGCCCATATCTGTATGGTGTGCCGGTTGGCAGAGAGTCTGAAATTCCGTCCTGAAAAAAGACTTGGGGTTACTTGTGTTTTGGGCTTTCCCCTTGTCGCCCAGGTAGGTGCACCCACACGTGAGGTACATTTTCATCGGGACACCTGTGGGTATGCAGGACGGTAGGCCATGTGTTGTTGCAGGCGTGTTTCGATGGGGGAGCCGAGCGAAATGTACAGAAAATGCGTTTTTTCCCCACATTTTGGAATTTGCGGGGGTGTCCGGGTAATAAATTCTGGGGCGATTTGCCCAAATCGTACCTCTGCAGATTCCCATGGGTGTCCTCTTTTCGGAAATGAATGGGGTACCATGTTTTCCTTGGTGGCTTGGACACCTGAGGCCCATATCTGTATGGTGTGCCGGTCGGCAGAGAGTCTGAAATTCCGGTCTGAAAACAGACTTGGGGTTATTTGTGTTTTAGGCTTTTCCCTTGGCGACCAGGTAGGTGCACCCACACATGTGAGGTACCGTTTTCATCGGGACACCTGTGGGAATGCGGGACCATAGGCCATGTGTTGTTGGGGGCGTGTTTCGATGGGTGAGCCGAGCGAAATGTGCAGAAAATGCGTTTTTTTCCCCACATTTCAGACTTTGTGGGGATGTCTGGATAATACATTCTGGGGCGATTTGCCCAAATCGTACCTCTGCGGATTCCCACGGGTGTCCTCTTTTCGGAAATGCATGGGGTTCCCTGTTTTCCTTGGTGGCTGGACACCCGAGGCCCATATCTGTATGGTGTGCCAGTGGGCAGAGAGTCTGAAATTCCAGACTGAAAACAGACTTGGGGTTACTTGTGTTTTAGGCTTTCCCCTTGGTGCCCAGGTAGGTGCACGAACACATGTGAGGTACCGTTTTCATCGGGACACCTGTGGGAACGCGGGACGGTAGGCCATGTGTTGTAGGGGGCGTGTTTAGATGGGTGAGCCGAGCGAAATGTGCGGAAAATGTGTTTTTTTTCCCCACATTTCGGAAATTGCAGGGGGTGTCTGGGTAATAAATTCTGGGGCGATTTGCCCAAATGGTACCTCTGCGGATTCCCACGGGTGTCCTCTTTTTTGGAAATGCATGGTGTTCCCTGTTTTCCTTGGTCGCTTGGACACCTGTGGCCCATATCTGTATGGTGTGCCGGTTGGCAGAGAGTCTGAAATTCCGCCTGAAAACAGACATGGGGTTACTTGTGTTTTGGGCTTTCCCCTTGACGCCCAGGTAGGTGCACCCACACATGTGAGGTACCGTTTTCATCGGAACACGTGTGGGAACGCGGGACGGTAGGCCATGTGTTGTTGGGGGTGTGTTTCGATGGGTGAGCTGAGCGAAATGTGCGGAAAATGTGTTTTTTTGCCCACATTTCGGACTTTGCGGGGGCGTCTGGGTACTAAATTCTGGGGTGATTTGCCCAAATCGTACCTCTGCGGATTCCCACGGGTGTCCTCTTTTCGGAAATGCATGAGGTTCCCTGTTTTCCTTGGTGGCTTGGACACCCGAGGCCCATAACTGTATGGTGTGCTGGTCGGGAGAGAGTCTGAAATTCCGGTCTGAAAACAGACTTGGGGTTACCTGTGTTTTAGGCTTTCCCCTTGGCGCCCAGGTAGGTGCACCCACACATGTGAGGTACCGTTTTCATCGGGACACCTGTGGGAACACGAGACGGTAGGTCATGTGTTGTTGGGGCGTGTTTCGATGGGTGAGCCTGGCAAAATGTGCGAAAATGTGTTTTTTTCCCCACATTTCGGAATTTGCGGGGGTGTCTGGGTAATACATTCTGGGGCGATTTGCCCAAATGGTACCTCTGCGGATTCCCACGGGTGTCCTCTTTTGGGAAATGCATGGGGATTCCCTGTTTTCCTTGGTGGCTTGGACACCTGAGGCCCATATCTGTATGCTGTGCCGGTGGGCACAGAGTCTGAAATTCCCGTCTGAAAACAGACTTGGTGTTACTTGTGTTTTAGGCTTTCCCCTTGGTGCCCAGGTATGTGCATCCACACATGTGAGGTACCGATTTCATCGGGACACCTGTCGGAACGCGGGACGGTAGGCCAGGTGTTATTGGGGGCGTGTTTCGATGGAAGAGCCGAGCAAAATGTGCGGAAAATGCGTTTTTTCACCCACATTTCAGACTTTGTGGGCGTGTCTGGATAAAAATTCTGGGGCGATTTTCCCAAATCATACCTCTGAAGATTCCCACCGGTGTCCTCTTTTTGGAAATGCATAGGGTTCCCTATTTTCCTTGGTGGATTGGACACCCGAGGCCCATGTCTGTATGGTGTGCCGGTTGGCAGAGTCTGAAATTCTGGTCTGAAAATAGACTTGGGGTTACTTGTGTTTTAGGCTTTCCCCTTGGTGCCCAGGTAGGTGCACCCACACATGTGAGGTACGTTTTCATCGGGACACCTGTGGGAATGTGGGACGGTAGGCCATGTATTGTTGCAGGCGTGTTTCGATGGGGGAGCCGAGCGAAATGTACGGAAAATACATTTTTTTCCCCACATTTCGGAATTTGCGGGGGTGTCTGGGTAATAAATTCTGGGGCGATTTGCCCAAATCATACCTCTGCAGATTCCCATGGGTGTCCTCTTTTTGGAAATGCATGGGGTAGCATGTTTTCCTTGGTGGCTTGGACACCCGAGGCCCATATCTGTATGGTGTGCCGGTTGGCAGAGAGTCTGAAATTCCGGCCTGAAAACAGACTTGCGGTTACTTGTGTTTTGGGCTTTCCCCTTGACGCCCAGGTAGGTGCACCCACACATGTGAGGTACCATTTTCATCGGGACACCTGTGGGAACGCGGGACAGTAGGCCATGTGTTGTTGGGGGCGTGTTTCGATGGGTGAGCCGAACGAAATGTGCGGAAAATGCATTTTTTTTCCCACATTTCGGACTTTGCGGGGGTGTCTGGGTAATAAATTCTGGGGCGATTTGCCCAAATCGTACATCTGAAGATTCCCACGGGTGACCTCTTTTCAGAAATGCATGGGGTACCCTGTTTTCCTTGGTGGCTTGGACACCTGGGGCCCATATCTGTATGGTGTGCCGATCGGCAGAGAGTCTGAAATTTCGGTCTGAAAACAGACTTGGGGTTATTTGTGTTTTAGGCTTTCCCCTTGGCGCCCAGGTAAGTGCACCCACACAAGTGAGATACCGTTTTCATCGGGACACCTGTGGGAACGCGGGACTGTAGGCCATGTGTTTTGGGGGCGTGTTTCGATGGGTGAGCCAAGCGAAATGTGTGGAAAATGCGTTTCTTTCACCACATTTCAGAATTTGCGGGGGTGTCTGGGTACTAAATTCTGGGGCGATTTGCCCAAATCGTACCTCTTCGTATTCCCACGGGTGTCCTCTTTTCGGAAATGCATGGGGTTCCCTGTTTTCCTTGGTGGCTTGGACACCCGAGGCCCATATCTGTATGGTGTGCCGGTCGGCAGAGAGTCTGAAATTCCGGTCTGAAAACAGACTTGGGGTTACTTGTGTTTTAGGCTTTCCCTTTGGCGCCCAGTTATGTGCACCCACACATGTGAGGTACCATTTTCATCGGGACCCCTGAGGGAACGTGGGACGGTAGGCCATGTGCTGTTGGGGGCGTGGTTCGATGGGTGAGCTGAGCGAAATGTGCGGAAAATGTGTTTTTTTCCCCACATTTCGGAATTTGTGGGGGTGTCTGGGTACTAAATTCTGGGGAGATTTTCTCAAATGGTACCTCTGCGGATTCCCACGGGTGTCCTCTTTTCGGAAATGCATGGGGTTCCCTGTTTTCCTTGGTGGCTTGAGCACCCGAGGCCCATATCTGTATGGTGTGCCCGTCGGCAGAGAGTCTGAAATTCCGGTCTGAAAACAGACTTGGGGTTACTTGTGTTTTAGGCTTTCCCTTTGGCGCCCAGGTATGTGCATCCACACATGTGAGGTACCGTTTTCATCGGGACACCTGTCGGAACGCGGGACGCTAGGCCAAGTGTTGTTGGGGGCGTGTTTCGATGGGTGAGCCGAGCAAAATGTGCGGAAAATGCGTTTTTTCCCCCACATTTCAGACTTTGTGGGGGTGTCTGGATAAAAATTCTGGGGCGATTTTCCCAAATCATACCTCTGAAGATTCCCACCGGTGTCCTCTTTTTGGAAATGCATAGGGTTCCCTATTTTCCTTGGTGGATTGGACACCCGAGGCCCATATCTGTATGGTGTGCCGGTTGGCAGAGTCTGAAATTCTGGTCTGAAAACAGACTTGGGGTTACTTGTGTTTTAGGCTTTCCCCTTGGTGCCCAGGTAGGTGCACCCACACATGTGAGGTTCGTTTTCATCGGGACACCTGTGGGAACGTGGGACGGTAGGCCATGTATTGCTGCAGGCGTGTTTCGATGGGGGAGCCGAGCGAAATGTACGGAAAATACATTTTTTTCCCCACATTTCGGAATTTGCGGGGGTGTCTGGGTAATAAATTCTGGGGCGATTTGCCCCAATCGTACCTCTGCAGATTCCCATGGGTGTCCTCTTTTTGGAAATGCATGGGGTAGCATGTTTTCCTTGGTGGCTTGGACACCTGGGTCGGCAGAGAGTCTGAAATTCCGGTCTGAAAACAGACTTGGGGTTATTTGTGTTTTAGGCTTTTCCCTTGGCGCCCAGGTAGGTGTACCCACACAAGTGATGTACCGTTTTCATCGGGACACCTGTGGGAACGCAGGACAGTAGGCCATGTGTTGTTGGGGGCGTGGTTCGATGGGTGAGCTGAGCGAAATGTGCGGAAAATGTGTTTTTTTCCCCACATTTCGGAATTTGTGGGGGTGTCTGGGTACTAAATTCTGGGTACTAAACTCAAATGGTACCTCTGCGGATTCCCACGGGTCTCCTCTTTTCGGAAATGCATGGGGTTCCCTGTTTTCCTTGGTGGCTTGAGCACCCGAGGCCCATATCTGTATGGTGTGCCGGTCGGCAGAGAGTCTGAAATTCCGGTCTGAAACAGACTTGGGGTTACTTGTGTTTTAGGCTTTCCCTTTGGCGCCCAGGTAGGTGCACCCACACATGTGAGGTACCGTTTTCATCGGGACCCCTGAGGGAACGCGGGACGGTAGGCCATGTGCTGTTGGGGGCGTGGTTCGATGGGTGAGCTGAGCGAAATGTGCGGAAAATGTGTTTTTTTCCCCACATTTCGGAATTTGTGGGGGTGTCTTGGTACTAAATTCTGGGGAGATTTTCTCAAATGGTACCTCTGCGGATTCCCACGGGTGTCCTCTTTTCGGAAATGCATAGGGTTCCCTGTTTTCCTTGGTGGCTTGAGCACCCGAGGCCCATATCTGTATGGTGTGCCGGTCGGCAGAGAGTCTGAAATTCCGGTCTGAAAACAGACTTGGGGTTACTTGTGTTTTAGGCTTTCCCCTTGGCGCCCAGGTAGGTGCACCCACACATGTGAGGTACCGTTTTCATCGGGACACCTGTGGGAACGCGGGACAGTAGGCCATGTGTTGTAGGGGGCGTGTTTCAATGGGTGAGCCGAGCGAAATGTGCGGAAAATTCGATTTCTTTCCCACATTTTGGAATTTGTGGTGGTGTCTGGGTACTAAATTCTGGGGCAATTTGCTCAAATGGTAACTCTGCCGATTCCCACGGCTGTCCTCTTTTGGGAAATGCATGGGGTTCCCTGTTTTCCTTGGTGGCTTGGACACACGAGGCCCATATCTGTATGCTGTGCAGGTGGGCAGAGAGTCTGAAATTCCGATCTCAAAACAGACTTGGTGTTACTTGTGTTTTAGGCTTTCCCCTTGGTGCCCAGGTAGGTGCACCCACACATGTGAGGTACTGTTTTCATCGGGACACCTGTGGGAACGCGGGACGGTAGGCCATGTGTTGTTTGGGGCATGTTTCGATGGGTGAGCCGAGCAAAATGTGCGGAAAATGCATTTTTTTCCCACATTTCGGCTTTTGCGGAAGTGTCTGGGAAATAAATTCTGGGGCGATTTGCCCAAATCGTACATCTGCAGATTCCCACGGGTGTCATCTTTCCGGAAATGCATGGGGTACCCTGTTTTCCTTGGTGGCTTGGACACCTGGGGCCCATATCTGTATGGTGTGCCGGTTGGCAGAGAGTCTGAAATTCCGCCCTGAAAAAAGACTTGGGGTTACTTGTGTTTTGGGCTTTCCCCTTGTCGCCCAGGTAGGTGCACCCACACATGTGAGGTACCATTTTCATCAGAACACCTGTGGGAACGCGGGACGGTAGGCCATGTGTTGTTGGGGGCGTGTTTCGATGGGTGAGCTGAGCGAAATGTGCGGAAAATGTGTTTTTTTCCCCACATTTCGGACTTTGCAGGGGCGTCTGGGTACTAAATTCTGGGGAGATTTGCCCAAATCGTACCTCTGCGGATTCCCACGGGTGTCCTCTTTTCGGAAATGCATGGGGTTCCCTGTTTTCCTTGGTGGCTTGGACACCCGAGGCCCATATCTGTATGGTGTGCCGGTCGGGAGAGAGTCTGAAATTCCGGTCTGAAAACAGACTTGGGGTTACTTGTGTTTTAGGCTTTCCCCTTGATGCCCAGGTAGGTGCACACACACATGTGAGGTACCGTTTTCATCGGAACACCTGTGGGAACGCGGGACAGTAGGCCATGTGTTGTTGGGGGCGTGGTTCGATGGGTGAGCCAAGCGGAATGTGCGGAAAATGCATTTTTTTCCCACATTTCGGCTTTTGCGGAAGTGTCTGGGAAATAAATTCTGGGGCGATTTGCCCAAATCGTACATCTGCAGATTCCCACGGGTGTCATCTTTCCGGAAATGCATGGGGTACCCTGTTTTCCTTGGTGGCTTGGACACCTGGGGCCCATATCTGTATGGTGTGCCGGTTGGCAGAGAGTCTGAAATTCCGTCCTGAAAAAAGACTTGGGGTTACTTGTGTTTTGGGCTTTCCCCTTGTCGCCCAGGTAGGTGCACCCACACATGTGAGGTACCATTTTCATCAGAACACCTGTGGGAACGCGGGACGGTAGGCCATGTGTTGTTGGGGGCGTGGTTCGATGGGTGAGCTGAGCGAAATGTGCGGAAAATGTGTTTTTTTCCCCACATTTCGGACTTTGCAGGGGCGTCTGGGTACTAAATTCTGGGGAGATTTGCCCAAATCGTACCTCTGCGGATTCCCACGGGTGTCCTCTTTTCGGAAATGCATGGGGTTCCCTGTTTTCCTTGGTGGCTTGGACACCCGAGGCCCATATCTGTATGGTGTGCCGGTCGGGAGAGAGTCTGAAATTCCGGTCTGAAAACAGACTTGGGGTTACTTGTGTTTTAGGCTTTCCCCTTGATGCCCAGGTAGGTGCACACACACATGTGAGGTACCGTTTTCATCGGAACACCTGTGGGAACGCGGGACAGTAGGCCATGTGTTGTTGGGGGCGTGGTTCGATGGGTGAGCCAAGCGGAATGTGCGGAAAATGTGTTTTTTTTCCCACATTTCTGATTTTGTGGGGGTGTCTGGGTACTACATTCTGGGGCGATTTGCTCAAATGGTACCTCTGCGGATTCCCACGGGTGTCCTCTTTTCGCAAATGCAATGGGTTCCCTATTTTCCTTGGTGGATTGGACACCCGAGGCCCATATCTGTATGGTGTGCGAGTGGGCAGAGAGTCTGAAATTCCGGTCTGAAAACAGACTTGGGGTTACTTGTGTTTTAGGCTTTCCCCTTGGTGCCCAGGTAGGTGCACCCACACGTGAGGTACATTTTCATCGGGACACCTGTGGGTATGCGGGACGGTAGGCCATGTGTTGTTGCAGGCGTGTTTCGATGGGTGAGCCGAGCGAAATGTGCGGAAAATGCGTTTTTTTCCCCACATTTCAGACTTTGTGGGGATGTCTGGATAATACATTCTGGGGCGATTTGCCCAAATCGTACCTCTGCAGATTCCCATGGGTGTCCTCTTTTCGGAAATGCATGGGGTTCCCTGTTTTCCTTGGTGGCTTGGACACCCGAGGCCCATATCTGTATGGTGTGCAGGTCGGCAGAGAGTCTGAAATTCCGGTCTGAAAACAGACTTGGGGTTACTTGTGTTTTAGGCTTTCCCCTTGGCGCCCAGGTAGGTGCACCCACACATGTGAGGTACCATTTTTCATCGGGACACCTGAGGGAACGCGGGATGGTAGACCATGTGTTGTTGGGGGTGTGTTTCGATGGGTGAGCTGAGCGAAATGTGCGGAAAATTTGTTTTTTCCCCACATTTCGGAATTTGCGGGGGTGTCTGGGTAATAAAATCTGGGGCGATTTGCCCAAATGGTACCTCTGCGGATTCCCACCGGTGTCCTCTTTTCGGAAATGCATGGGGTTCCCTGTTTTCCTTGGTGGCTTGGACACCCGAGGCCCATATCTGTATGGTGTGCCAGTCGGGAGAGAGTATGAAATTCCGGTCTGAAAACAGACTTGGGATTACTTGTGTTTTAGGCTTTCCCCTTGATGCCCAAGTAGGTGCACCCACACATGTGAGGTACCGTTTTCATCGGAACACCTGTGGGAAAGCGGGACAGTAGGCCATGTGTTGTTGGGGGCGTGGTTCGATGAGTGAGCCAAGCAAAATGTGCGGAAAAAAAGTTTTTTTCCCATATTTCTGTATTTGTGGGGGTGTCTGGGTACTAAATTCTGGGCGATTTGCTCAAATCGTACCTCTGCGGATTCCCACGGGTGTCCTCTTTTCGGAAATGCATGGGGTTCCCTGTTTTCCTTGGTGGCTTGGACACCCGAGGCCCATATCTGTATGGTGTGCCAGTCGGGAGAGAGTATGAAATTCCGGTCTGAAAATAGACTTGGGGTTACTTGTGTTTTAGGCTTTCCCCTTGGTGCCCAGGTAGGTGCACCCACACATGTGAGGTACGTTTTCATCGGGACACCTGTGGGAATGTGGGACGGTAGGCCATGTATTGTTGCAGGCGTGTTTCGATGGGGGAGCCGAGCGAAATGTACGGAAAATACATTTTTTTCCCCACATTTCGGAATTTGCGGGGGTGTTTGGGTAATAAATTCTGGGGCGATTTGCCCAAATCGTACCTCTGCAGATTCCCATGGGTGTCCTCTTTTTGGAAATGCATGGGGTAGCATGTTTTCCTTGGTGGCTTGGACACCTGGGTCGGCAGAGAGTCTGAAATTCCGGTCTGAAAACAGACTTGGGGTTATTTGTGTTTTAGGCTTTTCCCTTGGCGCCCAGGTAGGTGTACCCACACAAGTGATGTATCGTTTTCATCGGGACACCTGTGGGAACGCAGGACAGTAGGCCATGTGTTGTTGGGGGCGTGTTTCGATGGGTGAGCCGAACGAAATGTGCGGAAAATGCATTTTTTTTCCCACATTTCGGACTTTGCGGGGGTGTCTGGGTAATAAATTCTGGGGCGATTTGCCCAAATCGTACATCTGAAGATTCCCACGGTGACCTCTTTTCAGAAATGCATGGGGTACCCTGTTTTCCTTGGTGGCTTGGACACCTGGGGCCCATATCTGTATGGTGTGCCGGTTGGCAGAGAGTCTGAAATTCCGGCCTGAAAACAGACTTGCGGTTACTTGTGTTTTGGGCTTTCCCCTTGACGCCCAGGTAGGTGCACCCACACATGTGAGGTACCATTTTCATCGGGACACCTGTGGGAACGCGGGACAGTAGGCCATGTGCTGTTGGGGGCGTGTTTCGATGGGTGAGCCGAACGAAATGTGCGGAAAATGCATTTTTTTTCCCACATTTCGGACTTTGCGGGGGTGTCTGGGTAATAAATTCTGGGGCGATTTGCCCAAATCGTACATCTGAAGATTCCCACGGGTGACCTCTTTTCAGAAATGCATGGGGTACCCTGTTTTCCTTGGTGGCTTGGACACCTGGGGCCCATATCTGTATGGTGTGCCGATCGGCAGAGAGTCTGAAATTTCGGTCTGAAAACAGACTTGGGGTTATTTGTGTTTTAGGCTTTCCCCTTGGCGCCCAGGTAGGTGCACCCACACAAGTGAGATACCGTTTTCATCGGGACACCTGTGGGAACGCGGGACTGTAGGCCATGTGTTTTGGGGGCGTGTTTCGATGGGTGAGCCAAGCGAAATGTGTGGAAAATGCGTTTCTTTCACCACATTTCAGAATTTGCGGGGGTGTCTGGGTACTAAATTCTGGGGCGATTTGCCCAAATCGTACCTCTTCGTATTCCCACGGGTGTCCTCTTTTCGGAAATGCATGGGGTTCCCTGTTTTCCTTGGTGGCTTGGACACCCGAGGCCCATATCTGTATGGTGTGCCGGTCGGCAGAGAGTCTGAAATTCCGGTCTGAAAACAGACTTGGGGTTACTTGTGTTTCAGGCTTTCCCTTTGGCGCCCAGGTAGGTGCACCCACACATGTGAGGTACCGTTTTCATCGGGACCCCTGAGGGAACGTGGGACGGTAGGCCATGTGCTGTTGGGGGCGTGGTTCGATGGGTGAGCTGAGCGAAATGTGCGGAAAATGTGTTTTTTTCCCCACATTTCGGAATTTGTGGGGGTGTCTGGGTACTAAATTCTGGGGAGATTTTCTCAAATGGTACCTCTGCGGATTCCCACGGGTGTCCTCTTTTCGGAAATGCATGGGGTTCCCTGTTTTCCTTGGTGGCTTGAGCACCCGAGGCCCATATCTGTATGGTGTGCCGGTCGGCAGAGAGTCTGAAATTCCGGTCTGAAAACAGACTTGGGGTTACTTGTGTTTTAGGCTTTCCCTTTGGCGCCCAGGTATGTGCATCCACACATGTGAGGTACCGTTTTCATCGGGACACCTGTCGGAACGCGGGACGCTAGGCCAGGTGTTGTTGGGGGCGTGTTTCGTTGGGTGAGCCAAGCAAAATGTGCGGAAAATGCGTTTTTTCCCCCACATTTCAGACTTTGTGGGGGTGTCTGGATAAAAATTCTGAGGCGATTTTCCCAAATCATACCTCTGAAGATTCCCACCGGTGTCCTCTTTTTGGAAATGCATAGGGTTCCCTATTTTCCTTGGTGGATTGGACACCCGAGGCCCATATTTGTATGGTGTGCCGGTTCGCAGAGTCTGAAATTCTGGTCTGAAAACAGACTTGGGGTTACTTGTGTTTTAGGCTTTCCCCTTGGTGCCCAGGTAGGTGCACCCACACATGTGAGGTTCGTTTTCATCGGGACACCTGTGGGAACTTGGGACGGTAGGCCATGTATTGTTGCAGGCGTGTTTCGATGGGGGAGCCGAGCGAAATGTACGGAAAATACATTTTTTTCCCCACATTTCGGAATCTGCGGGGGTGTCTGGGTAATAAATTCTGGGGCGATTTGCCCCAATCGTACCTCTGCAGATTCCCATGGGTGTCCTCTTTTTGAAAATGCATGGGGTAGCATCTTTTCCTTGGTGGCTTGGACACCCGGGTCGGCAGAGAGTCTGAAATTCCAGTCTGAAAACAGACTTGGGGTTATTTGTGTTTTAGGCTTTTCCCTTGGCGCCCAGGTAGGTGTACCCACACAAGTGATGTACCGTTTTCATCGGGACACCTGTGGGAACGCAGGACAGTAGGCCATGTGTTGTTGGGGGCGTGTTTCGATGGGTGAGCCGAGCGAAATGTGTGGAAAATGCTTATTTTTTTACCACATTTTGGAATTTGCGGGGGTGTTTGGGTAATAAATTCTGGGGCGATTTGCCCAAATGGTACCTCTGCGGATTCCCACAGGTATCCTCTTTTCGGAAATGTATGGGGTTCCCTGTTTTCCTTGGTGGCTTGGACACCCGAGGCCCATATCTGTATGGTGTGCCGGTTGGCAGAGAGTCTGAAATTCCGGCCTGAAAACAGACTTGCGGTTAGTTGTGTTTTGGGCTTTCCCCTTGACGCCCAGGTAGGTGCACCCACACATGTGAGGTACCATTTTCATCGGGACACCTGTGGGAACGCGGGACAGTAGGCCATGTGTTGTTGGGGGCGTGTTTCGATGGGTGAGCCGAACGAAATGTGCGGAAAATGCATTTTTTTCCCACATTTCGGACTTTGCGTGGGTGTCTGGGTAATAAATTCTGGGGCGATTTGCCCAAATCGTACATCTGAAGATTCCCACGGGTGACTTCTTTTCAGAAATGCATGGGGTACCCTGTTTTCCTTGGTGGCTTGGACACCTGGGGCCCATATCTGTATGGTGTGCCGGTCGGCAGAGAGTCTGAAATTCCGGTCTGAAAACAGACTTGGGGTTACTTGTGTTTTAGGCTTTCCCCTTGGCGCCCAGGTAGGTGCACCCACACATGTGAGGTACTGTTTTCATTGGGACACCTGTGGGAACGCGGGACAGTAGGCCATGTGTTGTAGGGGGCGTGTTTCGATGGGTGAGCCGAGCGAAATGTGCGGAAAATGCGATTTCTTTCCCACATTTTGGAATTTGTGGTGGTGTCTGGGTACTAAATTCTGGGGCGATTTGCCCAAATCGTACCTCTGCAGATTCCCATGGGTGTCCTCTTTTCGGAAATGCATGGGGTTCCCTGTTTTCCTTGGTGGCTTGGACACCCGAGGCCCATATCTGTATGGTGTGCCAGTCGGGAGAGAGTATGAATTTCCGGTCTGAAAACAGACTTGGGATTACCGGGACGGTAGACCATGTGTTGTTGGGGGTGTGTTTCGATGGGTGAGCTGAGCGAAATGTGCGGAAAATTTGTTTTTTCCCCACATTTCGGAATTTGCGGGGGTGTCTGGGTAATAAATTCTGGGGCGATTTGCCCAAATGGTACCTCTGCGGATTCCCACCGGTGTCCTCTTTTCGGAAATGCATGGGGTTCCCTGTTTTCCTTGGTGGCTTGGACACCCGAGGCCCATATCTGTATGGTGTGCCAGTCGGGAGAGAGTATGAATTTCCGGTCTGAAAACAGACTTGGGATTACTTGTGTTTTAGGCTTTCCCCTTGATGCCCAAGTAGGTGCACCCACACATGTGAGGTACCGTTTTCATCGGAACACCTGTGGGAAAGCGGGACAGTAGGCCATGTGTTGTTGGGGGCGTGGTTCGATGAGTGAGCCAAGCAAAATGTGCGGAAAAAAAGTTTTTTTCCCATATTTCTGTATTTGTGGGGGTGTCTGGGTACTAAATTCTGGGGCGATTTGCTCAAATCGTACCTCTGCGGATTCCCACGGGTGTCCTCTTTTCGGAAATGCATGGGGTTCCCTGTTTTCCTTGGTGGCTTGGACACCCGAGGCCCATATCTGTATGGTGTGCCAGTGGGCAGAGAGTCTGAAATTCCAGACTGAAAACAGACTTGGGGTTACTTGTGTTTTAGGCTTTCCCCTTGGTGCCCAGGTAGGTGCACGAACACATGTGAGGTACCGTTTTCATCGGGACACCTGTGGGAACGCGGGACGGTAGGCCATGTGTTGTAGGGGGCGTGTTTCGATGGGTGAGCCGAGCGAAATGTGCGGAAAATGTGTTTTTTTTCCCCACATTTCGGAAATTGCAGGGGGTGTCTGGGTAATAAATTCTGGGGCGATTTGCCCAAATGGTACCTCTGCGGATTCCCACGGGTGTCCTCTTTTTCGGAAATGCATGGGGTTCCCTGTTTTCCTTGGTCGCTTGGACACCTGTGGCCCATATCTGTATGGTGTGCCGGTTGGCAGAGAGTCTGAAATTCCGGCCTGAAAACAGACATGGGGTTACTTGTGTTTTGGGCTTTCCCCTTGACGCCCAGGTAAGTGCACCCACACATGTGAGGTACCGTTTTCATCGGAACACCTGTGGGAACGCGGGACGGTAGGCCATGTGTTGTTGGGGGTGTGTTTCGATGGGTGAGCTGAGCGAAATGTGCGGAAAATGTGTTTTTTTCCCCACATTTCGGACTTTGCGGGGGCGTCTGGGTACTAAATTCTGGGGTGATTTGCCCAAATCGTACCTCTGCGGATTCCCACGGGTGTCCTCTTTTCGGAAATGCATGAGGTTCCCTGTTTTCCTTGGTGGCTTGGACACCCGAGGCCCATAACTGTATGGTGTGCTGGTCGGGAGAGAGTCTGAAATTCCGGTCTGAAAACAGACTTGGGGTTACCTGTGTTTTAGGCTTTCCCCTTGGCGCCCAGGTAGGTGCACCCACACATGTGAGGTACCGTTTTCATCGGGACACCTGTGGGAACACGAGACGGTAGGTCATGTGTTGTTGGGGCGTGTTTCGATGGGTGAGCCTGGCAAAATGTGCGAAAATGTGTTTTTTTCCCCACATTTCGGAATTTGCGGGGGTGTCTGGGTAATACATTCTGGGGCGATTTGCCCAAATGGTACCTCTGCGGATTCCCACGGGTGTCCTCTTTTGGGAAATGCATGGGGATTCCCTGTTTTCCTTGGTGGCTTGGACACCCGTGGCCCATATCTGTATGCTGTGCCGGTGGGCACAGAGTCTGAAATTCCCGTCTGAAAACAGACTTGGTGTTACTTGTGTTTTAGGCTTTCCCCTTGGTGCCCAGGTATGTGCATCCACACATGTGAGGTACCGATTTCATCGGGACACCTGTCGGAACGCGGGACGGTAGGCCAGGTGTTATTGGGGGCGTGTTTCGATGGGTGAGCCGAGCAAAATGTGCGGAAAATGCGTTTTTTCACCCACATTTCAGACTTTGTGGGGGTGTCTGGATAAAAATTCTGGGGCGATTTTCCCAAATCATACCTCTGAAGATTCCCATGGGTGTCCTCTTTTTGAAAATGCATGGGGTAGCATCTTTTCCTTGGTGGCTTGGACACCCGGGTCGGCAGAGAGTCTGAAATTCCGGTCTGAAAACAGACTTGGGGTTATTTGTGTTTTAGGCTTTTCCCTTGGCGCCCAGGTAGGTGTACCCACACAAGTGATGTACCGTTTTCATCGGGACACCTGTGGGAACGCAGGACAGTAGGCCATGTGTTGTTGGGGGCGTGTTTCGATGGGTGAGCCGAGCGAAATGTGTGGAAAATGCTTATTTTTTTACCACATTTTGGAATTTGCGGGGGTGTTTGGGTAATAAATTCTGGGGCGATTTGCCCAAATGGTACCTCTGCGGATTCCCACAGGTATCCTCTTTTCGGAAATGTATGGGGTTCCCTGTTTTCCTTGGTGGCTTGGACACCCGAGGCCCATATCTGTATGGTGTGCCGGTTGGCAGAGAGTCTGAAATTCCGGCCTGAAAACAGACTTGCGGTTAGTTGTGTTTTGGGCTTTCCCCTTGACGCCCAGGTAGGTGCACCCACACATGTGAGGTACCATTTTCATCGGGACACCTGTGGGAACGCGGGACAGTAGGCCATGTGTTGTTGGGGGCGTGTTTCGATGGGTGAGCCGAACGAAATGTGCGGAAAATGCATTTTTTTCCCACATTTCGGACTTTGCGTGGGTGTCTGGGTAATAAATTCTGGGGCGATTTGCCCAAATCGTACATCTGAAGATTCCCACGGGTGACTTCTTTTCAGAAATGCATGGGGTACCCTGTTTTCCTTGGTGGCTTGGACACCTGGGGCCCATATCTGTATGGTGTGCCGGTCGGCAGAGAGTCTGAAATTCCGGTCTGAAAACAGACTTGGGGTTACTTGTGTTTTAGGCTTTCCCCTTGGCGCCCAGGTAGGTGCACCCACACATGTGAGTTACCGTTTTCATTGGGACACCTGTGGGAACGCGGGACAGTAGGCCATGTGTTGTAGGGGGCGTGTTTCGATGGGTGAGCCGAGCGAAATGTGCGGAAAATGCGATTTCTTTCCCACATTTTGGAATTTGTGGTGGTGTCTGGGTACTAAATTCTGGGGCGATTTGCCCAAATCGTACCTCTGCAGATTCCCATGGGTGTCCTCTTTTCGGAAATGCATGGGGTTCCCTGTTTTCCTTGGTGGCTTGGACACCCGAGGCCCATATCTGTATGGTGTGCCAGTCGGGAGAGAGTATGAATTTCCGGTCTGAAAACAGACTTGGGATTACCGGGACGGTAGACCATGTGTTGTTGGGGGTGTGTTTCGATGGGTGAGCTGAGCGAAATGTGCGGAAAATTTGTTTTTTCCCCACATTTCGGAATTTGCGGGGGTGTCTGGGTAATAAATTCTGGGGCGATTTGCCCAAATGGTACCTCTGCGGATTCCCACCGGTGTCCTCTTTTCGGAAATGCATGGGGTTCCCTGTTTTCCTTGGTGGCTTGGACACCCGAGGCCCATATCTGTATGGTGTGCCAGTCGGGAGAGAGTATGAATTTCCGGTCTGAAAACAGACTTGGGATTACTTGTGTTTTAGGCTTTCCCCTTGATGCCCAAGTAGGTGCACCCACACATGTGAGGTACCGTTTTCATCGGAACACCTGTGGGAAAGCGGGACAGTAGGCCATGTGTTGTTGGGGGCGTGGTTCGATGAGTGAGCCAAGCAAAATGTGCGGAAAAAAAGTTTTTTTCCCATATTTCTGTATTTGTGGGGGTGTCTGGGTACTAAATTCTGGGGCGATTTGCTCAAATCGTACCTCTGCGGATTCCCACGGGTGTCCTCTTTTCGGAAATGCATGGGGTTCCCTGTTTTCCTTGGTGGCTTGGACACCCGAGGCCCATATCTGTATGGTGTGCCAGTGGGCAGAGAGTCTGAAATTCCAGACTGAAAACAGACTTGGGGTTACTTGTGTTTTAGGCTTTCCCCTTGGTGCCCAGGTAGGTGCACGAACACATGTGAGGTACCGTTTTCATCGGGACACCTGTGGGAACGCGGGACGGTAGGCCATGTGTTGTAGGGGGCGTGTTTCGATGGGTGAGCCGAGCGAAATGTGCGGAAAATGTGTTTTTTTTCCCCACATTTCGGAAATTGCAGGGGGTGTCTGGGTAATAAATTCTGGGGCGATTTGCCCAAATGGTACCTCTGCGGATTCCCACGGGTGTCCTCTTTTTCGGAAATGCATGGGGTTCCCTGTTTTCCTTGGTCGCTTGGACACCTGTGGCCCATATCTGTATGGTGTGCCGGTTGGCAGAGAGTCTGAAATTCCGGCCTGAAAACAGACATGGGGTTACTTGTGTTTTGGGCTTTCCCCTTGACGCCCAGGTAAGTGCACCCACACATGTGAGGTACCGTTTTCATCGGAACACCTGTGGGAACGCGGGACGGTAGGCCATGTGTTGTTGGGGGTGTGTTTCGATGGGTGAGCTGAGCGAAATGTGCGGAAAATGTGTTTTTTTCCCCACATTTCGGACTTTGCGGGGGCGTCTGGGTACTAAATTCTGGGGTGATTTGCCCAAATCGTACCTCTGCGGATTCCCACGGGTGTCCTCTTTTCGGAAATGCATGAGGTTCCCTGTTTTCCTTGGTGGCTTGGACACCCGAGGCCCATAACTGTATGGTGTGCTGGTCGGGAGAGAGTCTGAAATTCCGGTCTGAAAACAGACTTGGGGTTACCTGTGTTTTAGGCTTTCCCCTTGGCGCCCAGGTAGGTGCACCCACACATGTGAGGTACTGTTTTCATCGGGACACCTGTGGGAACACGAGACGGTAGGTCATGTGTTGTTGGGGCGTGTTTCGATGGGTGAGCCTGGCAAAATGTGCGAAAATGTGTTTTTTTCCCCACATTTCGGAATTTGCGGGGGTGTCTGGGTAATACATTCTGGGGCGATTTGCCCAAATGGTACCTCTGCGGATTCCCACGGGTGTCCTCTTTTGGGAAATGCATGGGGATTCCCTGTTTTCCTTGGTGGCTTGGACACCCGTGGCCCATATCTGTATGCTGTGCCGGTGGGCACAGAGTCTGAAATTCCCGTCTGAAAACAGACTTGGTGTTACTTGTGTTTTAGGCTTTCCCCTTGGTGCCCAGGTATGTGCATCCACACATGTGAGGTACCAATTTCATCGGGACACCTGTCGGAACGCGGGACGGTAGGCCAGGTGTTATTGGGGGCGTGTTTCGATGGGTGAGCCGAGCAAAATGTGCGGAAAATGCGTTTTTTCACCCACATTTCAGACTTTGTGGGGGTGTCTGGATAAAAATTCTGGGGCGATTTTCCCAAATCATACCTCTGAAGATTCCCACCGGTGTCCTCTTTTTGGAAATGCATAGGGTTCCCTATTTTCCTTGGTGGATTGGACACCCGAGGCCCATGTCTGTATGGTGTGCCGGTTGGCAGAGTCTGAAATTCTGGTCTGAAAATAGACTTGGGGTTACTTGTGTTTTAGGCTTTCCCCTTGGTGCCCAGGTAGGTGCACCCACACATGTGAGGTACGTTTTCATCGGGACACCTGTGGGAATGTGGGGCGGTAGGCCATGTATTGTTGCAGGCGTGTTTCGATGGGGGAGCCGAGCGAAATGTACGGAAAATACATTTTTTTCCCCACATTTCGGAATTTGCGGGGGTGTCTGGGTAATAAATTCTGGGGCGATTTGCCCAAATCGTACCTCTGCAGATTCCCATGGGTGTCCTCTTTTTGGAAATGCATGGGGTAGCATGTTTTCCTTGGTGGCTTGGACACCTGGGTCGGCAGAGAGTCTGAAATTCCGGTCTGAAAACAGACTTGGGGTTATTTGTGTTTTAGGCTTTTCCCTTGGCGCCCAGGTAGGTGTACCCACACAAGTGATGTACCGTTTTCATCGGGACACCTGTGGGAACGCAGGACAGTAGGCCATGTGTTGTTGGGGGCGTGTTTCGATGGGTGAGCCGAGCGAAATGTGTGGAAAATGCTTATTTTTTTACCACATTTTGGAATTTGCGGGGGTGTCTGGGTAATAAATTCTGGGGCAATTTGCCCAAATCGTACATCTGAAGATTTCCACGGGTGACCTCTTTTCAGAAATGCATGGGGTACCCTGTTTTCCTTGGTGGCTTGGACACCTGGGGCCCATATCTGTATGGTGTGCCGATCGGCAGAGAGTCTGAAATTTCGGTCTGAAAACAGACTTGGGGTTATTTGTGTTTTAGGCTTTCCCCTTAGCGCCCAGGTAGGTGCACCCACACAAGTGAGATACCGTTTTCATCGGGACACCTGTGGGAACGCGGGACTGTAGGCCATGTGTTTTGGGGGCGTGTTTCGATGGGTGAGCCAAGCGAAATGTGTGGAAAATGCGTTTTTTTCACCACATTTCAGAATTTGCGGGGGTGTCTGGGTACTAAATTCTGGGGCGATTTGCCCAAATCGTACCTCTTCGTATTCCCACGGGTGTCCTCTTTTCGGAAATGCATGGGGTTCCCTGTTTTCCTTGGTGGGTTGGACACCCGAGGCCCATATCTGTATGGTGTGCCGGTCGGCAGAGAGTCTGAAATTCCGGTCTGAAAACAGACTTGGGGTTACTTGTGTTTTAGGCTTTCCCTTTGGCGCCCAGGTAGGTGCACCCACACATGTGAGGTACCGTTTTCATCGGGACCCCTGAGGGAACGCGGGAGTGTAGGCCATGTGCTGTTGGCGGCGTGGTTCGATGGGTGAGCTGAGCGAAATGTGCGGAAAATGTGTTTTTTTCCCCACATTTCGGAATTTGTGGGGGTGTCTGGGTACTAAATTCTGGGGAGATTTTCTCAAATGGTACCTCTGCGGATTCCCACGGGTGTCCTCTTTTCGGAAATGCATGGGGTTCCCTGTTTTCCTTGGTGGCTTGAGCACCCGAGGCCCATATCTGTATGGTGTGCTGGTCGGCAGAGAGTCTGAAATTCCGGTCTGAAAACAGACTTGGGGTTATTTGTGTTTTAGGCTTTTCCCTTGGCGCCCAGGTAGGTGTACCCACACAAGTGATGTACCGTTTTCATCGGGACACCTGTAGGAACGCAGGACAGTAGGCCATGTGTTGTTGGGGGCGTGGTTCGATGGGTGAGCTGAGCGAAATGTGCGGAAAATGTGTTTTTTTCCCCACATTTCGGAATTTGTGGGGGTGTCTGGGTACTAAATTCTGGGGAGATTTACTCAAATGGTACCTCTGCGGATTCCCACGGGTGTCCTCTTTTCGGAAATGCATGGGGTTCCCTGTTTTCCTTGGTGGCTTGAGCACCCGAGGCCCATATCTGTATGGTGTGCCGGTCGGCAGAGAGTCTGAAATTCCGGTCTGAAACAGACTTGGGGTTACTTGTGTTTTAGGCTTTCCCTTTGGCGCCCAGGTAGGTGCACCCACACATGTGAGGTACCAATTTCTTCGGGACCCCTGAGGGAACGCGGGACGGTAGGCCATGTGCTGTTGGGGGCGTGGTTCGATGGGTGAGCTGGGCGAAATGTGCGGAAAATGTGTTTTTTTCCCCACATTTCGGAATTTGTGGGGGTGTCTTGGTACTAAATTCTGGGGAGATTTTCTCAAATGGTACCTCTGCGGATTCCCACGGGTGTCTTCTTTTCGGAAATGCATGGGGTTCCCTGTTTTCCTTGGTGGCTTGAGCACCCGAGGCCCATATCTGTATGGTGAGCCGGTCGGCAGAGAGTCTGAAATTCCGGTCTGAAAACAGACTTGGGGTTACTTGTGTTTTAGGCTTTCCCCTTGGCGCCCAGGTAGGTGCACCCACACATGTGAGGTACCGTTTTCATCGGGACACCTGTGGGAACGCGGGACAGTAGGCCATGTGTTGTAGGGGGCGTGTTTCGATGGGTGAGCCGAGCGAAATGTGCGGAAAATGCGATTTTTTTCCCACATTTTGGAATTTGTGGTGGTGTCTGGGTACTAAATTCTGGGGCAATTTGCTCAAATGGTAACTCTGCCGATTCCCACGGGTGTCCTCTTTTGGGAAATGCATGGGGTTCCCTGTTTTCCTTGGTGGCTTGGACATCCGAGGCCCATATCTGTATGCTGTGCAGGTGGGCAGAGAGTCTGAAATTCCGATCTCAAAACAGACTTGGTGTTACTTGTGTTTTAGGCTTTCCCCTTGGTGCCCAAGTAGGTGCACCCACACATGTGAGGTACTGTTTTCATCGGGACACCTGTGGGAACGCGGGACGGTAGGCCATGTGTTGTTTGGGGCATGTATCGATGGGTGAGCCGAGCAAAATGTGCAGAAAATGCATTTTTTTCCCACATTTCGGCTTTTGCGGAAGTGTCTCGGTAATAAATTCTGGGGCGATTTGCCCAAATCGTACATCTGCAGATTCCCACGGGTGTCATCTTTCCAGAAATGCATGGGGTACCCTGTTTTCCTTGGTGGCTTGGACACCTGGGGCCCATATCTGTATGGTGTGCCGGTTGGCAGAGAGTCTGAAATTCCGTCCTGAAAAAAGACTTGGGGTTACTTGTGTTTTGGGCTTTCCCCTTGTCGCCCAGGTAGGTGCACCCACACATGTGAGGTACCATTTTCATCAGAACACCTGTGGGAACGCGGGACGGTAGGCCATGTGTTGTTGGGGGCGTGTTTCGATGGGTGAGCTGAGCGAAATGTGCGGAAAATGTGTTTTTTTCCCCACATTTCGGACTTTGCAGGGGCGTCTGGGTACTAAATTCTGGGGAGATTTGCCCAAATCGTACCTCTGCGGATTCCCACGGGTGTCCTCTTTTTGGAAATGCATGGGGTTCCCTGTTTTCCTTGGTGGCTTGGACACCCGAGGCCCATATCTGTATGGTGTGCCGGTCGGGAGAGAGTCTGAAATTCCGGTCTGAAAACAGACTTGGGGTTACTTGTGTTTTAGGCTTTCCCCTTGATGCCCAGGTAGGTGCACACACACATGTGAGGTACCGTTTTCATCAGAACACCTGTGGGAACGCGGGACAGTAGGCCATGTGTTGTTGGGGGCGTGGTTCGATGGGTGAGCTGAGCGAAATGTGCGGAAAATGTGTTTTTTTCCCCACATTTCGGACTTTGCAGGGGCGTCTGGGTAATAAATTCTGGGGAGATTTGCCCAAATGGTACCTCTGCGGATTCCCACGGGTGTCCTCTTTTCGGAAAGGCAATGGGTTCCCTATTTTCCTTGGTGGATTGGACACCCGAGGCCCATATCTGTATGGTGTGCGAGTGGGCAGAGAGTCTGAAATTCCGGTCTGAAAACAGACTTGGGGTTACTTGTGTTTTAAGCTTTCCCCTTGGTGCCCAGGTAGGTGCACCCACACGTGAGGTACATTTTCATCGGGACACCTGTGGGTATGCGGGACGGTAGGCCATGTGTTGTTGCAGGTGTGTTTCGATGGGGGAGCCGAGCGAAATGTACAGAAAATGCGTTTTTTCCCCACATTTTGGAATTTGCGGGGGTGTCCGGGTAATAAATTCTGGGGCGATTTGCCCAAATCGTACCTCTACAGATTCCCATGGGTGTCCTCTTTTCGGAAATGAATGGGGTACCATGTTTTCCTTGGTGGCTTGGACACCTGAGGCCCATATCTGTATGGTGTGCCGGTGGGCAGAGAGTCTGAAATTCCGGTCTGAAAACAGACTTGGGGTTATTTGTGTTTTAGGCTTTTCCCTTGGCAACCAGGTAGGTGCACCCACACAAGTGAGGTACCGTTTTCATCGGGACACCTGTGGGAACGCGGGACCGTAGGCCATGTGTTGTTGGGGGCGTGTTTCGAATGGTGAGCCGAGCGAAATGTGCGGAAAATGCGTTTTTTTCCCCACATTTCAGACTTTGTGGGGATGTCTGGATAATACATTCTGGGGCGATTTGCCCAAATCGTACCTCTGCAGATTCCCATGGGTGTCCTCTTTTCGGAAATGCATGGGGTTCCCTGTTTTCCTTGGTGGCTTGGACACCTGAGGCCCATATCTGTATGGTGTGCAGGTCGGCAGAGAGTCTGAAATTCCGGTCTGAAAACAGACTTGGGGTTACTTGTGTTTTAGGCTTTCCCCTTGGCGCCCAGGTAGGTGCACCCACACATGTGAGGTACCATTTTTCATCGGGACACCTGAGGGAACGCGGGACGGTAGACCATGTGTTGTTGGGGGTGTGTTTCGATGGGTGAGCTGAGCGAAATGTGCGGAAAATTTGTTTTTTCCCCACATTTCGGAATTTGCGGGGGTGTCTGGGTAATAAATTCTGGGGCGATTTGCCCAAATGGTACCTCTGCGGATTCCCACCGGTGTCCTCTTTTCGGAAATGCATGGGGTTCCCTGTTTTCCTTGGTGGCTTGGACACCCGAGGCCCATATCTGTATGGTGTGCCAGTCGGGAGAGAGTATGAAATTCCGGTCTGAAAACAGACTTGGGATTACTTGTGTTTTAGGCTTTCCCCTTGATGCCCAAGTAGGTGCACCCACACATGTGAGGTACCGTTTTCATCGGAACACCTGTGGGAAAGCGGGACAGTAGGCCATGTGTTGTTGGGGGCGTGGTTCGATGAGTGAGCCAAGCAAAATGTGCGGAAAAAAAGTTTTTTTCCCATATTTCTGTATTTGTGGGGGTGTCTGGGTACTAAATTCTCGGGCGATTTGCTCAAATCGTACCTCTGCGGATTCCCACGGGTGTCCTCTTTTCGGAAATGCATGGGGTTCGCTGTTTTCCTTGGTGGCTTGGACACCCGAGGCCCATATCTGTATGGTGTGCCAGTGGGCAGAGAGTCTGAAATTCCAGATTGAAAACAGACTTGGGGTTACTTGTGTTTTAGGCTTTCCCCTTGGTGCCCAGGTAGGTGCACGAACACATGTGAGGTACCGTTTTCATCGGGACACCTGTGGGAACGCGGGACGGTAGGCCATGTGTTGTAGGGGGCGTGTTTCGATGGGTGAGCCGAGCGAAATGTGCGGAAAATGTGTTTTTTTTCCCCACATTTCGGAAATTGCAGGGGGTGTCTGGGTAATAAATTCTGGGGCGATTTGCCCAAATGGTACCTCTGCGGATTCCCACGGGTGTCCTCTTTTTCGGAAATGCATGGGGTTCCCTGTTTTCCTTGGTCGCTTGGACACCTGTGGCCCATATCTGTATGGTGTGCCGGTTGGCAGAGAGTCTGAAATTCCGGCCTGAAAACAGACATGGGGTTACTTGTGTTTTGGGCTTTCCCCTTGATGCCCAGGTAAGAGCACCCACACATGTGAGGTACCGTTTTCATCGGAACACCTGTGGGAACGCGGGACGGTAGGCCATGTGTTGTTGGGGGTGTGTTTCGATGGGTGAGCTGAGGGAAATGTGCGGAAAATGTGTTTTTTCCCCACATTTCGGACTTTGCGGGGGCGTCTGGGTACTAAATTCTGGGGTGATTTGCCCAAATCGTACCTCTGCGGATTCCCACGGGTGTCCTCTTTTCAGAAATGCATGAGGTTCCCTGTTTTCCTTGGTGGCTTGGACACCCGAGGCCCATAACTGTATTGTGTGCTGGTCGGGAGAGAGTCTGAAATTCCGGTCTGAAAACAGACTTGGGGTTACCTGTGTTTTAGGCTTGCCCCTTGGCGCCCAGGTAGGTGCACCCACACATGTGAGGTACCGTTTTCATCGGGACACCTGTGGGAACACGAGACGGTAGGTCATGTGTTGTTGGGGCGTGTTTCGATGGGTGAGCCTGGCAAAATGTGCGAAAATGTGTTTTTTTCCCCACATTTCGGAATTTGCGGGGGTGTCTGGGTAATACATTCTGGGGCGATTTGCCCAAATGGTACCTCTGCGGATTCCCACGGGTGTCCTCTTTTGGGAAATGCATGGGGATTCCCTGTTTTCCTTGGTGGCTTGGACACCCGAGGCCCATATCTGTATGCTGTGCCGGTGGGCACAGAGTCTGAAATTCCCGTCTGAAAACAGACTTGGTGTTACTTGTGTTTTAGGCTTTCCCCTTGGTGCCCAGGTATGTGCATCCACACATGTGAGGTACCGATTTCATCGGGACACCTGTCGGAACGCGGGACGGTAGGCCAGGTGTTATTGGGGGCGTGTTTCGATGGGTGAGCCGAGCAAAATGTGCGGAAAATGCGTTTTTTCACCCACATTTCAGACTTTGTGGGGGTGTCTGGATAAAAATTCTGGGGCGATTTTCCCAAATCATACCTCTGAAGATTCCCACCGGTGTCCTCTTTTTGGAAATGCATAGGGTTCCCTATTTTCCTTGGTGGATTGGACACCCGAGGCCCATGTCTGTATGGTGTGCCGGTTGGCAGAGTCTGAAAATCTGGTCTGAAAATAGACTTGGGGTTACTTGTGTTTTAGGCTTTCCCCTTGGTGCCCAGGTAGGTGCACCCACACATGTGAGGTACGTTTTCATCGGGACACCTGTGGGAATGTGGGACGGTAGGCCATGTATTGTTGCAGGCGTGTTTCGATGGGGGAGCCGAGCGAAATGTACGGAAAATACATTTTTTTCCCCACATTTCGGAATTTGTGGGGGTGTCTGGGTAATAAATTCTGGGGCGATTTGCCCAAATCGTACCTCTGCAGATTCCCATGGGTGTCCTCTTTTTGGAAATGCATGGGGTAGCATGTTTTCCTTGGTGTCTTGGACACCTGGGTCGGCAGAGAGTCTGAAATTCCGGTCTGAAAACAGACTTGGGGTTATTTGTGTTTTAGGCTTTTCCCTTGGCGCCCAGGTAGGTGTACCCACACAAGTGATGTACCGTTTTCATCGGGACACCTGTGGGAACGCAGGACAGTAGGCCATGTGTTGTTGGGGGCGTGTTTCGATGGGTGAGCCGAGCGAAATGTGTGGAAAATGCTTATTTTTTTACCACATTTTGGAATTTGCGGGGGTGTTTGGGTAATAAAGTCTGGGGCGATTTGCCCAAATGGTACCTCTGCGGATTCCCACAGGTATCCTCTTTTCGGAAATGTATGGGGTTCCCTGTTTTCCTTGGTGGCTTGGACACCCGAGGCCCATATCTGTATGGTGTGCCGGTTGGCAGAGAGTCTGAAATTCCGGCCTGAAAACAGACTTGCGGTTACTTGTGTTTTGGGCTTTCCCCTTGACGCCCAGGTAGGTGCACCCACACATGTGAGGTACCATTTTCATCGGGACACCTGTGGGAACGCGGGACAGTAGGCCATGTGTTGTTGGGGGCGTGTTTCGATGGGTGAGCCGAACGAAATGTGCGGAAAATGCATTTTTTTCCCACATTTCGGACTTTGCGGGGGTGTCCGGGTAATAAATTCTGGGGCGATTTGCCCAAATCGTACATCTGAAGATTCCCACGGGTGACCTCTTTTCAGAAATGCATGGGGTACCCTGTTTTCCTTGGTGGCTTGGACACCTGGGGCCCATATCTGTATGGTGTGCCGATCGGCAGAGAGTCTGAAATTTCGGTCTGAAAACAGACTTGGGGTTATTTGTGTTTTAGGCTTTCCCCTTGGCGCCCAGGTAGGTGCACCCACACAAGTGAGATACCATTTTCATCGGGACACCTGTGGGAATGCGGGACTGTAGGCCATGTGTTTTGGGGGCGTGCTTCGATGGGTGAGCCAAGCGAAATGTGTGGAAAATGCGTTTTTTTCACCACATTTCAGAATTTGCGGGGGTGTCTGGGTACTAAATTCTGGGGGCGATTTGCCCAAATCGTACCTCTTCGTATTCCCACGGGTGTCCTCTTTTCGGAAATGCATGGGGTTCCCTGTTTTCCTTGGTGGCTTGGACACCCGAGGCCCATATCTGTATGGTGTGCCGGTCGGCAGAGAGTCTGAAATTCCGGTCTGAAAACAGACTTGGGGTTACTTGTGTTTTAGACTTTCCCTTTGGCGCCCAGGTAGGTGCACCCACACATGTGAGGTACCGTTTTCATCGGGACCCCTGAGGGAACGCGGGACGGTAGGCCATGTGCTGTTGGGGGCGTGGTTCAATGGGTGAGCTGAGCGAAATGTGCGGAAAATGTGTTTTTTTCCCCACATTTCGGAATTTGTGGGGGTGTCTGGGTACTAAATTCTGGGGAGATTTTCTCAAATGGTACCTCTGCAGATTCCCACGGGTGTCCTCTTTTCGGAAATGCATGGGGTTCCCTGTTTTCCTTGGTGGCTTGAGCACCCGAGGCCCATATCTGTATGGTGTGCCGGTCGGCAGAGAGTCTGAAATTCCGGTCTGAAAACAGACTTGGGGTTACTTGTGTTTTAGGCTTTCCCTTTGGCGCCCAGGTATGTGCATCCACACATGTGAGGTACCGTTTTCATCGGGACACCTGTCGGAACGCGGGACGCTAGGCCAGGTGTTGTTGGGGGCGTGTTTCGATGGGTGAGCCGAGCAAAATGTGCGGAAAATGCGTTTTTTCCCCCACATTTCAGACTTTGTGGGGGTGTCTGGATAAAAATTCTGGGGCGATTTTCCCAAATCATACCTCTGAAGATTCCCACCGGTGTCCTCTTTTTGGAAATGCATAGGGTTCCCTATTTTCCTTGGTGGATTGGACACCCGAGGCCCATATCTGTATGGTGTGCCGGTTGGCAGAGTCTGAAATTCTGGTCTGAAAACAGACTTGGGGTTACTTGTGTTTTAGGCTTTCCCCTTGGTGCCCAGGTAGGTGCACCCACACATGTGAGGTTCGTTTTCATCGGGACACCTGTGGGAACGTGGGACGGTAGGCCATGTATTGTTGCAGGCGTGTTTCGATGGGGGAGCCGAGCGAAATGTGCGGAAAATGTGTTTTTTTTCCCCACATTTCGGAAATTGCAGGGGGTGTCTGGGTAATAAATTCTGGGGCGATTTGCCCAAATGGTACCTCTGCGGATTCCCACGGGTGTCCTCTTTTTCGGAAATGCATGGGGTTCCCTGTTTTCCTTGGTCGCTTGGACACCTGTGGCCCATATCTGTATGGTGTGCCGGTTGGCAGAGAGTCTGAAATTCCGGCCTGAAAACAGACATGGGGTTACTTGTGTTTTGGGCTTTCCCCTTGACGCCCAGGTAAGTGCACCCACACATGTGAGGTACCGTTTTCATCGGAACACCTGTGGGAACGCGGGACGGTAGGCCATGTGTTGTTGGGGGTGTGTTTCGATGGGTGAGCTGAGGGAAATGTGCGGAAAATGTGTTTTTTTCCCCACATTTCGGACTTTGCGGGGGCGTCTGGGTACTAAATTCTGGGGTGATTTGCCCAAATCGTACCTCTGCGGATTCCCACGGGTGTCCTCTTTTCGGAAATGCATGAGGTTCCCTGTTTTCCTTGGTGGCTTGGACACCCGAGGCCCATAACTGTATTGTGTGCTGGTCGGGAGAGAGTCTGAAATTCCGGTCTGAAAACAGACTTGGGGTTACCTGTGTTTTAGGCTTGCCCCTTGGCGCCCAGGTAGGTGCACCCACACATGTGAGGTACCGTTTTCATCGGGACACCTGTGGGAACACGAGACGGTAGGTCATGTGTTGTTGGGGCGTGTTTCGATGGGTGAGCCTGGCAAAATGTGCGAAAATGTGTTTTTTTCCCCACATTTCGGAATTTGCGGGGGTGTCTGGGTAATACATTCTGGGGCGATTTGCCCAAATGGTACCTCTGCGGATTCCCACGGGTGTCCTCTTTTGGGAAATGCATGGGGATTCCCTGTTTTCCTTGGTGGCTTGGACACCCGAGGGCCATATCTGTATGCTGTGCCGGTGGGCACAGAGTCTGAAATTCCCGTCTGAAAACAGACTTGGTGTTACTTGTGTTTTAGGCTTTCCCCTTGGTGCCCAGGTATGTGCATCCACACATGTGAGGTACCGATTTCATCGGGACACCTGTCGGAACGCGGGACGGTAGGCCAGGTGTTATTGGGGGCGTGTTTCGATGGGTGAGCCGAGCAAAATGTGCGGAAAATGCGTTTTTTCACCCACATTTCAGACTTTGTGGGGGTGTCTGGATAAAAATTCTGGGGCGATTTTCCCAAATCATACCTCTGAAGATTCCCACTGGTGTCCTCTTTTTGGAAATGCATAGGGTTCCCTATTTTCCTTGGTGGATTGGACACCCGAGGCCCATGTCTGTATGGTGTGCCGGTTGGCAGAGTCTGAAATTCTGGTCTGAAAATAGACTTGGGGTTACTTGTGTTTTAGGCTTTCCCCTTGGTGCCCAGGTAGGTGCACCCACACATGTGAGGTACGTTTTCATCGGGACACCTGTGGGAATGTGGGACGGTAGGCCATGTATTGTTGCAGGCGTGTTTCGATGGGGGAGCCGAGCGAAATGTACGGAAAATAAATTTTTTTCCCCACATTTCGGAATTTGTGGGGGTGTCTGGGTAATAAATTCTGGGGCGATTTGCCCAAATCGTACCTCTGCAGATTCCCATGGGTGTCCTCTTTTTGGAAATGCATGGGGTAGCATGTTTTCCTTGGTGGCTTGGACACCTGGGTCGGCAGAGAGTCTGAAATTCCGGTCTGAAAACAGACTTGGGGTTATTTGTGTTTTAGGCTTTTCCCTTGGCGCCCAGGTAGGTGTACCCACACAAGTGATGTACCGTTTTCATCGGGACACCTGTGGGAACGCAGGACAGTAGGCCATGTGTTGTTGGGGGCGTGTTTCGATGGGTGAGCCGAGCGAAATGTGTGGAAAATGCTTATTTTTTACCACATTTTGGAATTTGCGGGGGTGTTTGGGTAATAAAGTCTGGGGCGATTTGCCCAAATGGTACCTCTGCGGATTCCCACAGGTATCCTCTTTTCGGAAATGTATGGGGTTCCCTGTTTTCCTTGGTGGCTTGGACACCCGAGGCCCATATCTGTATGGTGTGCCGGTTGGCAGAGAGTCTGAAATTCCGGCCTGAAAACAGACTTGCGGTTACTTGTGTTTTGGGCTTTCCCCTTGACGCCCAGGTAGGTGCACCCACACATGTGAGGTACCATTTTCATCGGGACACCTGTGGGAACGCGGGACAGTAGGCCATGTGTTGTTGGGGGCGTGTTTCGATGGGTGAGCCGAACGAAATGTGCGGAAAATGCATTTTTTTTCCCACATTTCGGACTTTGCGGGGGTGTCCGGGTAATAAATTCTGGGGCGATTTGCCCAAATCGTACATCTGAAGATTCCCACGGGTGACCTCTTTTCAGAAATGCATGGGGTACCCTGTTTTCCTTGGTGGCTTGGACACCTGGGGCCCATATCTGTATGGTGTGCCGATCGGCAGAGAGTCTGAAATTTCGGTCTGAAAACAGACTTGGGGTTATTTGTGTTTTAGGCTTTCCCCTTGGCGCCCAGGTAGGTGCACCCACACAAGTGAGATACCGTTTTCATCGGGACACCTGTGGGAACGCGGGACTGTAGGCCATGTGTTTTGGGGGCGTGTTTCGATGGGTGAGCCAAGCAAAATGTGTGGAAAATGCGTTTTTTTCACCACATTTCAGAATATGCGGGGGTGTCTGGGTACTAAATTCTGGGGGCGATTTGCCCAAATCGTACCTCTTCGTATTCCCACGGGTGTCCTCTTTTCGGAAATGCATGGGGTTCCCTGTTTTCCTTGGTGGCTTGGACACCCGAGGCCCATATCTGTATGGTGTGCCGGTCGGCAGAGAGTCTGAAATTCCGGTCTGAAAACAGACTTGGGGTTACTTGTGTTTTAGGCTTTCCCTTTGGCGCCCAGGTAGGTGCACCCACACATGTGAGGTACCGTTTTCATCAGGACCCCTGAGGGAACGCGGGACGGTAGGCCATGTGCTGTTGGGGGCGTGGTTCAATGGGTGAGCTGAGCGAAATGTGCGGAAAATGTGTTTTTTTCCCCACATTTCGGAATTTGTGGGGGTGTCTGGGTACTAAATTCTGGGGAGATTTTCTCAAATGGTACCTCTGCGGATTCCCACGGGTGTCCTCTTTTCGGAAATGCATGGGGTTCCCTGTTTTCCTTGGTGGCTTGAGCACCCGAGGCCCATATCTGTATGGTGTGCCGGTCGGCAGAGAGTCTGAAATTCCGGTCTGAAAACAGACTTGGGGTTACTTGTGTTTTAGGCTTTCCCTTTGGCGCCCAGGTATGTGCATCCACACATGTGAGGTACCGTTTTCATCGGGACACCTGTCGGAACGAGGGACGCTAGGCCAGGTGTTGTTGGGGGCGTGTTTCGATGGGTGAGCCGAGCAAAATGTGCGGAAAATGCGTTTTTTCCCCCACATTTCAGACTTTGTGGGGGTGTCTGGATAAAAATTCTGGGGCGATTTTCCCAAATCATACCTCTGAAGATTCCCACTGGTGTCCTCTTTTTGGAAATGCATAGGGTTCCCTATTTTCCTTGGTGGATTGGACACCCGAGGCCCATATCTGTATGGTGTGCCGGTTGGCAGAGTCTGAAATTCTGGTCTGAAAACAGACTTGGGGTTACTTGTGTTTTAGGCTTTCCCCTTGGTGCCCAGGTAGGTGCACCCACACATGTGAGGTTCGTTTTCATCGGGACACCTGTGGGAACGTGGGACGGTAGGCCATGTATTGTTGCAGGCGTGTTTCGATGGGGGAGCCGAGCGAAATGTACGGAAAATACATTTTTTTCCCCACATTTCGGAATTTGCGGGGGTGTCTGGGTAATAAATTCTGGGGCGATTTTCCCCAATCGTACCTCTGCAGATTCCCATGGGTGTCCTCTTTTTGGAAATGCATGGGGTAGCATGTTTTCCTTGGTGGCTTGGACACCTGGGTCGGCAGAGAGTCTGAAATTCCGGTCTGAAAACAGACTTGGGGTTATTTGTGTTTTAGGCTTTTCCCTTGGCGCCCAGGTAGGTGTACCCACACAAGTGATGTACCGTTTTCATCGGGACACCTGTGGGAACGCAGGACAGTAGGCCATGTGTTGTTGGGGGCGTGGTTCGATGGGTGAGCTGAGCGAAATGTGCGGAAAATGTGTTTTTTTCCCCACATTTCGGAATTTGTGGGGGTGTCTGGGTACTAAATTCTGGGGAGATTTTCTCAAATGGTACCTCTGCGGATTCCCACGGGTGTCCTCTTTTTGGAAATGCATGGGGTTCCCTGTTTTCCTTGGTGGCTTGAGCACCCGAGGCCCATATCTGTATGGTGTGCCGGTCGGCAGAGAGTCTGAAATTCCGGTCTGAAACAGACTTGGGGTTACTTGTGTTTTAGGCTTTCCCTTTGGCGCCCAGGTAGGTGCACCCACACATGTGAGGTACCGTTTTCATCGGGACCCCTGAGGGAACGCGGGACGGTAGGCCATGTGCTGTTGGGGGCGTGGTTCGATGGGTGAGCTGAGCGAAATGTGCGGAAAATGTGTTTTTTTCCCCACATTTCGGAATTTGTGGGGGTGTCTTGGTACTAAATTCTGGGGAGATTTTCTCAAATGGTACCTCTGCGGATTCCCACGGGTGTCCTCTTTTCGGAAATGCATGGGGTTCCCTGTTTTCCTTGGTGGCTTGAGCACCCGAGGCCCATATCTGTATGGTGTGCCGGTTGGCAGAGAGTCTGAAATTCCGGTCTGAAAACAGACTTGGGGTTACTTGTGTTTTAGGCTTTCCCCTTGGCGCCCAGGTACGTGCACCCACACATGTGAGGTATCCTTTTCATCGGGACATGTGGGGACGCAGGAAGGTAGGCCATGTGTTGTTGGTGGTGTGTTTCGGCGGGTGGCCAGAGCGAAATGTCTGAGAATCGTCTTCATTTCCAGCCAATTTCAGAGACATTTCCCTGTGTCCACTCACCGAAACACGTCGCCAACAACAGATGTCATATCTTCTCGCGTTCCCACAGGTGTCCCGACGAAAAAGGTACCTCACATGTGTGGTGTTAGGCAGAAACCTGTGCAGTTCCCTTAGGGACCACTGCAAAAGATTTAAGACCACAGGTGTTTGGCAGTAAACCCACTTGGTAGCAGTCTGTACCACACAGATTCACTTGGTAGCTGTGGCTGAGCAGTCAGACTTCCCTCAAGAAGAGTTAGGCAGTATACAGAGCATACAAAATAGGTACAGAAATACAGTAGCACAAGCAAACACTGACCAGAGCTTGGGTGTAAAAGTATATAATTATTTATTTAACACACACTTATAAAACACACTAGCACTAAATTGGTAAGATCAGTTCAAAACACAATCACTATTATCATATGTACATCCCTGATTACTTGTTGGACAAGTCTACGTTAACACCACTTATTTGCAGACAGAGGTGAGCGCTTAACGTTCGATGGCACTCCAAGTTAAATAAAAAGGGAGGGAAAAGCAGAATTATGGAAGCACACACACAAAACACTTTTTAAAGAACCACAGCAAGTTAGGAAGGCACAGTCTACTGGTGAGCAAGGAAGTTTAGGTGCCAGGCCCACTTTCAAGGGAGCCAGGCGGAAGATGTCCAAGATAAGACAGTTACACAGAGTCTTCGAAGTTTGTGGAGGTAGTTCGAAAAAGATTTAGTTCAGTTCAGAAAAGTTAGCTAAGGTGTCCAAGGCTAACCCAGGTACGAGAGATGAGGATTTAATCCACTCTGGATGAACCTCATACCTCTAGTCGATGACATACATCCTATAGAGTCCATCAGCATTCTGATGGTGACCCCCTAAATTATGTTCAGTGGTAGAGTCAAAGGTTTTCCTTTGTAAGCTCTATGACCTACAAACCCTTTGAGGAACATTAGTCTTTTTAAAGTTATAGGGGATCTGGTTGAGCAGTCCCTCAGAAGTTGGTACAACCTCTGAATCTGTGTTAGGCTTTTTTTAAGGGGTCCTTATAAAGGATTCCCTTAGATCTAGAGGGGCCTCCAGAGGTCCTCACCACCTCTCTGTTGGGAGAAGGTTGGGTTTTAGGCCTCTTGGTTGGAGGGGATGGAGATAAGCAAGGTACATGCTTCTCCTTACTCTTGGATCTACCTTTACCTACTTTAGGAGTTTCCCCCTTAAGACTAGGAATTGGGTTGGAGTATTCTGTGGAAGGTCCAACAATCTGAAGGTTTTTGGCCTTAGACTTTTCTTTTCTGGTTTTCCATCAGCACTGAGAATTACCAGTTCTCTTAGGCCTAGTTAGGGTTCCAGTCGGTCTATCCATCTCTTCCTCAGAAGCAGGGGGAGTCACAGACTCTATAACTGGGGGAACAATGATGGAGCTTGGTTGGGGCTCCCATTTCCCTAACCTTTTAGCCTGAAATTTGCCTGGGTCAGAGGTCAATTTACCAACACCAGGGCTTGTAGTGGGGTTCTCAGTAGAGGTTCCCACAGGCTTAGAGTGGTTCCTTAAGGTGGCCTCTCAAGCCAATTTGGTTTGGTTCTGGGTCTCCGTACTGGGAGGCCTGGGGGTACTGGATACTACTCCTAGAGTTCTTAGATCATTCCCCAACAGGACTCTCCCAGGCACCTCAGTCTGAACACTGACAGGAATCAACACTGTCATGTCATTACACTGAATGAGGGCTGGTAGAAACTGAACCATTTGTACAGGGCCTCCAGACATCTTAGTGGGACCTTTGGGTGCCTTAGCAACATCCTCAAGCCTAAAAAAGCTTTCATCCACTACTGTTCTGCTGGCTCCAGAGTCTCGCCTGGCAGGAGTATCCTGGCCATTGACAAGAACACTGTCCATATAATAAACTTTAGAGTTTTCTGGTATGGTGTTGTACACACTCCTATTCCGATCACTAACCAGACCCATGGACTCTACTGTTACACTTGCTTGGAAACCCAAAGGTTCTTCAGCAAAGACTTCAAAGTGAGCACTAGCCATTTGGACTTCCTCCTCAGGAGTGAAGGCTAAGGAGACTGTGCTGATCCCTGCAGGTTTACCCTTACATCTGGGATCTCCTTTGATGTGGTCAGTTGCCCCACAGAGATAGCATGTTCCAAATGCTCTCTGGAAGGGTGGCTTGGCCTGACCTCCTTCTGGTTTGTGACCAGAAGGTACACTAGTCTGTTGTGGTTTACCGGGGGGCTTACCCTGGTTATTTTGTGGTTTGGGGCCCTCTTTGGTTTGGGAGGTATTAGAAATCTCTTGGTTCCCTTTTGGTGGCTGCTTTCCCTCATCCTTTTTCTGAGTGACCCCTGAATCCTTGTAAGTAGCCCTGTTGGCAACCCACAAGTTAGCAGCCTTAGCTAGTATTCTAGGATCTAATTCCTTTGAATCAGCCAAGTGCTGTCTGAGCTCAGGAGAGAAGGCATCATAAATTGACTCCAACATTACAAGATTTCTCATCCCCTCATAAGTGTTCACCTTGTAACCCTTAATCCATCCCTCTAAGTTTTTCAAACACTCACTCACCCAGGTAGCGCAAGGGGTACCATCATTCTTTTTGAGGGTCCTAAACCTCTTAAAATACTGGGAAGGGGTCTTCCCAAATCTAGCTATCAAAGCTAGTTTCACACATTCATAATCCTTCTTATCCTCCTCCCCCAACTCCATTACCACATCAGTTGCAACAGGGGGGAGCCTAGAGAACAACCAGGAAAGTAACTAATTTCCTGTAATGTTCTGGAGTCCATGATTATATTCAAACAAACTCAACCAGTCCAATACATCCAACTTAGGTTCATACATACCCACCAACTCCTTAGGCATCCGGGGTCTTTTGGGACTGGAACTCCTAGAGGATTCGGAGAGAGAAGCACTTTCCACAGCCATTTTTTTCATTTCTAGCTCATGGTTGAGCTCCATTTCACTGAGCCTTAGTTCTTGGTGCCGTTGTTCTGTTTGAGCATTAATTCTTTTGAATTCTAATTCAAGCTTCATTTTTTCTAGTTCCATATATTGAGGATTAAGTGTGGGACCTGGTAAGGGTCCAGTAGGCACAGCTGGCAGGGCAGGTAGAGGCCCAGGGGAGACAACTCTAACATCTTCCACCTCCTCTACTGCTTCTGACTCAAAGTTATCAATACTAACATTCATATCAATATCATTGCTGTTATCTACAGTTGCTGGAGTGGTAGATTCCTCTGAACCACCATCCAGACTTTGGTTTGCTAACAACATTTCTATTAGCTCCATTTTCTTGCCTTTAGTTAGGAGATTCTTATGCTTACAGAGAACTCTTAAACAATCAGCAGTTTTTGTAGCAAGGGACTCTTGACTATAACTTTCCATAGTTGACAGGTTTTAGAAAATACTTCTTTTAGTGCTAAGCTTTGTGGTTAGTTGCACTAAGGTATCTTTAAGCACACTAAAATGTATACTCAATACAAATCCCACCGCTGTACACCAGTGTTAGGCAGAAACCTGTGCAGTTCCCTTAGGGACCACTGCAAAAGATTTAAGACTACAGGTGTTTGGCAGTAACCCACTTGGTAGCAGTCTGTACCACACAGATTCACTTGGTAGCTGTGGCTGAGCAGTCAGACTTCCCTCAAGAAGAGATAGGCAGTATACAGAGCATACAAAATAGTTACAGAAATACAGTAGCACAAGCAAACACTGACCAGAGCTTTGGTGTAAAAGTATATAATTATTTATTTAACACACACTTATAAAACACACTAGCACTAAATTGGTAAGATCAGTTCAAAACACAATACTATTATAATATGTACATCCCTGATTACTTGTTGGACAAGTCTACGTTAACACCACTTATTTCCAGACAGAGGTGAGCGCTTAACTTTCGATGGCACTCCAACAAGTTAAATAAAAAGGGAGGGAAAAGCAGAATTATGGAAGCACACACACAAAATACTTTTTAAAGAACCACAGCAAGTTAGGAAGGCACAGTCTACTGGTGAGCAAGGAAGTTTAGGTGCCAGGCCCACTTTCAATGGAGCCAGGCGGCAGATGCCCAAGATCAGACAGTTACACAGAGTCTTCGAAGTTTTTGGAGGTAGTTCGAAAAAGGTTTAGTTCAGTTCAGAAAAGTTAGCTAAGGTGTCCCAGGCTAACCCAGGTTCGAGAGACGAGGATTTAATATACCCCGTTCGATCGGTTGCAAGGGAAGCCAGGCGGAACACGGTACATTAATTGGAGAGGATCCTCCAGCGGGGGCAGTTGTTCCTGGCAGCGGGTGCAAGTCGTAGCGTCATCCAGAGGAAGAGAAGATCTCGTCATGGAGGAAAGATGAAGGTCGTTGCACTGCCAGGGAAGAAACCAGCCGCGGCGTTCTCCGGTACAAAGGTACTACCCTTTCGGTTTGCGGTAGTGATGAAAACGTGGTATCCTGGTTGCCGGGGTGCTTGGCACAGGCAAGGTGGCCACGAGATGCTCCAGGAAGGCGAAAAGAAGGTAGACTGCTTATCCCCACCAGTCGAAGGAAGAAGACTCTCCGGGCTGGAGATCTCCTCTTTCGTTGGGAAAAGTGGTGAGATGGTTCAGCAGGGCTCCACCAGCGGTGTCGTCGTTGCAGGTCGGCTCAGCTTCTCCCTCCTCGGATTCTTTAGGTCCAGTGGCGACGTCTGAAGTTCCAGTCCCCAAAGCCCTGCTTTTATGCAGCACTCCCCCATTCACTCAGCCTAGCTGTCAATCAAACATGCTAAGTGGTGAGCCGGCCGGCTCACCACTTGGGCCAATCACACAAGAGTGCGACTTGAGTTACCAAGGTAACTCAGTCCAGGGTGCCTAAACCCCCTCCCACACCCCCTGTGGTACCCAGACAGAGTGGCACCACTTTTGGAGGCTTCTGTGGAGAAGCCCGTCAAAAAGTGGAACAAAGGGCTCGACTTGGGTTGGAGTCACAGAAGAGAACACAAACGCCATTTTAGAATCGAGTTCTGGCAAAAAATACCAACAGGGGAATTAATATTAAATAAATAAACCGATCAGGGGGGACGGAGACGTGCCCCCTTGAACAACAGACCCCGGGGCAATCGAATTGCCCTGACCAGTACGTCCACAATATGATGGTTTGTACTGGTTTCTGTTCATAATTTGGGACTAGCAAAGCCAATGGTGACTTTACATGCCCTGGGAGACAGTAGTCAGTCCCAGGGTATGGAGTCTATGTTGGGGGGTCGCTACGACACCCCTGGGTTACGGCACGGAGGGTGCTGTGTAACCCACATCAAAAAAACACATGAGACCCTATGGAGTAAAAGACCCCATAGCCCATAAAACACATGGAAAGTTAAAGGAACACCTCAAATCATGTCTAAGAGTGGGAGCAACAGAATCTCACTCTTAGCAGGAGAGAAAAAAAAATAAACCCCAAAAATCCAGCAAAGCTGCTGGGGGACTCACTAGGTTTGGGAAATTAACCTTACAGAGAATTCTCCCTAACATGTGGGTGCACCTACCGGGGGGGCAAAAGGAAAAGGGTAACCCACTAGTAACCCCAAGCCTTTCGGCACATCCCATTTTGTTCATATGGGCAACCTACAGATTTTGGCCTAGGGTGACGAAGCCAGCAAGGAAAACAGGGAACCCCATGCATTTTCCAAAAGAGGACACCCGTGGGAATGAGCAGAGGTCTGACTTGCGCGAAGCGGCCCAGAATTTATTATCCAGAACCCCAGACAAAGTGAACATTGTGTTTTTTTCCCACCAAATATCACATTTTGTCGGGGATTGTGGCTGATAAAATTTCAGAGACATTTCCCTGTGTCCACTCACCGAAACACGTCGCCAACAACAGATGTCATATCTTCTCGCGTTCCCACAGGTGTCCCGACGAAAAAGGTACCTCACATGTGTGGTGTTAGGCAGAAACCTGTGCAGTTCCCTTAGGGACCACTGCAAAAGATTTAAGACCACAGGTGTTTGGCAGTAAACCCACTTGGTAGCAGTCTGTACCACACAGATTCACTTGGTAGCTGTGGCTGAGCAGTCAGACTTCCCTCAAGAAGAGTTAGGCAGTATACAGAGCATACAAAATAGGTACAGAAATACAGTAGCACAAGCAAACACTGACCAGAGCTTGGGTGTAAAAGTATATAATTATTTATTTAACACACACTTATAAAACACACTAGCACTAAATTGGTAAGATCAGTTCAAAACACAATCACTATTATCATATGTACATCCCTGATTACTTGTTGGACAAGTCTACGTTAACACCACTTATTTGCAGACAGAGGTGAGCGCTTAACGTTCGATGGCACTCCAAGTTAAATAAAAAGGGAGGGAAAAGCAGAATTATGGAAGCACACACACAAAACACTTTTTAAAGAACCACAGCAAGTTAGGAAGGCACAGTCTACTGGTGAGCAAGGAAGTTTAGGTGCCAGGCCCACTTTCAAGGGAGCCAGGCGGAAGATGTCCAAGATAAGACAGTTACACAGAGTCTTCGAAGTTTGTGGAGGTAGTTCGAAAAAGATTTAGTTCAGTTCAGAAAAGTTAGCTAAGGTGTCCAAGGCTAACCCAGGTACGAGAGATGAGGATTTAATCCACTCTGGATGAACCTCATACCTCTAGTCGATGACATACATCCTATAGAGTCCATCAGCATTCTGATGGTGACCCCCTAAATTATGTTCAGTGGTAGAGTCAAAGGTTTTCCTTTGTAAGCTCTATGACCTACAAACCCTTTGAGGAACATTAGTCTTTTTAAAGTTATAGGGGATCTGGTTGAGCAGTCCCTCAGAAGTTGGTACAACCTCTGAATCTGTGTTAGGCTGTTTTTAAGGGGTCCTTATAAAGGATTCCCTTAGATCTAGAGGGGCCTCCAGAGGTCCTCACCACCTCTCTGTTGGGAGAAGGTTGGGTTTTAGGCCTCTTGGTTGGAGGGGATGGAGATAAGCAAGGTACATGCTTCTCCTTACTCTTGGATCTACCTTTACCTACTTTAGGAGTTTCCCCCTTAAGACTAGGAATTGGGTTGGAGTATTCTGTGGAAGGTCCAACAATCTGAAGGTTTTTGGCCTTAGACTTTTCTTTTCTGGTTTTCCATCAGCACTGAGAATTACCAGTTCTCTTAGGCCTAGTTAGGGTTCCAGTCGGTCTATCCATCTCTTCCTCAGAAGCAGGGGGAGTCACAGACTCTATAACTGGGGGAACAATGATGGAGCTTGGTTGGGGCTCCCATTTCCCTAACCTTTTAGCCTGAAATTTGCCTGGGTCAGAGGTCAATTTACCAACACCAGGGCTTGTAGTGGGGTTCTCAGTAGAGGTTCCCACAGGCTTAGAGTGGTTCCTTAAGGTGGCCTCTCAAGCCAATTTGGTTTGGTTCTGGGTCTCCGTACTGGGAGGCCTGGGGGTACTGGATACTACTCCTAGAGTTCTTAGATCATTCCCCAACAGGACTCTCCCAGGCACCTCAGTCTGAACACTGACAGGAATCAACACTGTCATGTCATTACACTGAATGAGGGCTGGTAGAAACTGAACCATTTGTACAGGGCCTCCAGACATCTTAGTGGGACCTTTGGGTGCCTTAGCAACATCCTCAAGCCTAAAAAAGCTTTCATCCACTACTGTTCTGCTGGCTCCAGAGTCTCGCCTGGCAGGAGTATCCTGGCCATTGACAAGAACACTGTCCATATAATAAACTTTAGAGTTTTCTGGTATGGAGTTGTACACACTCCTATTCCGATCACTAACCAGACCCATGGACTCTACTGTTACACTTGCTTGGAAACCCAAAGGTTCTTCAGCAAAGACTTCAAAGTGAGCACTAGCCATTTGGACTTCCTCCTCAGGAGTGAAGGCTAAGGAGACTGTGCTGATCCCTGCAGGTTTACCCTTACATCTGGGATCTCCTTTGATGTGGTCAGTTGCCTCACAGAGATAGCATGTTCCAAATGCTCTCTGGAAGGGTGGCTTGGCCTGACCTCCTTCTGGTTTGTGACCAGAAGGTACACTAGTCTGTTGTGGTTTACCGGGGGGCTTACCCTGGTTATTTTGTGGTTTGGGGCCCTCTTTGGTTTGGGAGGTATTAGAAATCTCTTGGTTCCCTTTTGGTGGCTGCTTTCCCTCATCCTTTTTCTGAGTGACCCCTGAATCCTTGTAAGTAGCCCTGTTGGCAACCCACAAGTTAGCAGCCTTAGCTAGTATTCTAGGATCTAATTCCTTTGAATCAGCCAAGTGCTGTCTGAGCTCAGGAGAGAAGGCATCATAAATTGACTCCAACATTACAAGATTTCTCATCCCCTCATAAGTGTTCACCTTGTAACCCTTAATCCATCCCTCTAAGTTTTTCAAACACTCACTCACCCAGGTAGCGCAAGGGGTACCATCATTCTTTTTGAGGGTCCTAAACCTCTTAAAATACTGGGAAGGGGTCTTCCCAAATCTAGCTATCAAAGCTAGTTTCACACATTCATAATCCTTCTTATCCTCCTCCCCCAACTCCATTACCACATCAGTTGCAACAGGGGGGAGCCTAGAGAACAACCAGGAAAGTAACTAATTTCCTGTAATGTTCTGGAGTCCATGATTATATTCAAACAAACTCAACCAGTCCAATACATCCAACTTAGGTTCATACATACCCACCAACTCCTTAGGCATCCGGGGTCTTTTGGGACTGGAACTCCTAGAGGATTCGGAGAGAGAAGCACTTTCCACAGCCATTTTTTTCATTTCTAGCTCATGGTTGAGCTCCATTTCTCTGAGCCTTAGTTCTTGGTGCCGTTGTTCTGTTTGAGCATTAATTCTTTTGAATTCTAATTCAAGCTTCATTTTTTCTAGTTCCATATATTGAGGATTAAGTGTGGGACCTGGTAAGGGTCCAGTAGGCACAGCTGGCAGGGCAGGTAGAGGCCCAGGGGAGACAACTCTAACATCTTCCACCTCCTCTACTGCTTCTGACTCAAAGTTATCAATACTAACATTCATATCAATATCATTGCTGTTATCTACAGTTGCTGGAGTGGTAGATTCCTCTGAACCACCATCCAGACTTTGGTTTGCTAACAACATTTCTATTAGCTCCATTTTCTTGCCTTTAGTTAGGAGATTCTTATGCTTACAGAGAACTCTTAAACAATCAGCAGTTTTTGTAGCAAGGGACTCTTGACTATAACTTTCCATAGTTGACAGGTTTTAGAAAATACTTCTTTTAGTGCTAAGCTTTGTGGTTAGTTGCACTAAGGTATCTTTAAGCACACTAAAATGTATACTCAATACAAATCCCACCGCTGTACACCAGTGTTAGGCAGAAACCTGTGCAGTTCCCTTAGGGACCACTGCAAAAGATTTAAGACTACAGGTGTTTGGCAGTAACCCACTTGGTAGCAGTCTGTACCACACAGATTCACTTGGTAGCTGTGGCTGAGCAGTCAGACTTCCCTCAAGAAGAGATAGGCAGTATACAGAGCATACAAAATAGTTACAGAAATACAGTAGCACAAGCAAACACTGACCAGAGCTTTGGTGTAAAAGTATATAATTATTTATTTAACACACACTTATAAAACACACTAGCACTAAATTGGTAAGATCAGTTCAAAACACAATACTATTATAATATGTACATCCCTGATTACTTGTTGGACAAGTCTACGTTAACACCACTTATTTCCAGACAGAGGTGAGCGCTTAACTTTCGATGGCACTCCAACAAGTTAAATAAAAAGGGAGGGAAATGTAGAATTATGGAAGCACACACACAAAATACTTTTTAAAGAACCACAGCAAGTTAGGAAGGCACAGTCTACTGGTGAGCAAGGAAGTTTAGGTGCCAGGCCCACTTTCAATGGAGCCAGGCGGCAGATGCCCAAGATCAGACAGTTACACAGAGTCTTCGAAGTTTTTGGAGGTAGTTCGAAAAAGGTTTAGTTCAGTTCAGAAAAGTTAGCTAAGGTGTCCCAGGCTAACCCAGGTTCGAGAGACGAGGATTTAATATACCCCGTTCGATCGGTTGCAAGGGAAGCCAGGCGGAACACGGTACATTAATTGGAGAGGATCCTCCAGCGGGGGCAGTTGTTCCTGGCAGCGGGTGCAAGTCGTAGCGTCATCCAGAGGAAGAGAAGATCTCGTCATGGAGGAAAGATGAAGGTCGTTGCACTGCCAGGGAAGAAACCAGCCGCGGCGTTCTCCGGTACAAAGGTACTACCCTTTCGGTTTGCGGTAGTGATGAAAACGTGGTATCCTGGTTGCCGGGGTGCTTGGCACAGGCAAGGTGGCCACGAGATGCTCCAGGAAGGCGAAAAGAAGGTAGACTGCTTATCCCCACCAGTCGAAGGAAGAAGACTCTCCGGGCTGGAGATCTCCTCTTTCGTTGGGAAAAGTGGTGAGATGGTTCAGCAGGGCTCCACCAGCGGTGTCGTCGTTGCAGGTCGGCTCAGCTTCTCCCTCCTCGGATTCTTTAGGTCCAGTGGCGACGTCTGAAGTTCCAGTCCCCAAAGCCCTGCTTTTATGCAGCCCTCCCCCATTCACTCAGCCTAGCTGTCAATCAAACATGCTAAGTGGTGAGCCGGCCGGCTCACCACTTGGGCCAATCACACAAGAGTGCGACTTGAGTTACCAAGGTAACTCAGTCCAGGGTGCCTAAACCCCCTCCCACACCCCCTGTGGTACCCAGACAGAGTGGCACCACTTTTGGAGGCTTCTGTGGAGAAGCCCGTCAAAAAGTGGAACAAAGGGCTCGACTTGGGTTGGAGTCACAGAAGAGAACACAAACGCCATTTTAGAATCGAGTTCTGGCAAAAAATACCAACAGGGGAATTAATATTAAATAAATAAACCGATCAGGGGGGACGGAGACGTGCCCCCTTGAACAACAGACCCCGGGGCAATCGAATTGCCCTGACCAGTACGTCCACAATATGATGGTTTGTACTGGTTTCTGTTCATAATTTGGGACTAGCAAAGCCAATGGTGACTTTACATGCCCTGGGAGACAGTAGTCAGTCCCAGGGTATGGAGTCTATGTTGGGGGGTCGGTACGACACCCCTGGGTTACGGCACGGAGGGTGCTGTGTAACCCACATCAAAAAAACACATGAGACCCTATGGAGTAAAAGACCCCATAGCCCATAAAACACATGGAAAGTTAAAGGAACACCTCAAATCATGTCTAAGAGTGGGAGCAACAGAATCTCACTCTTAGCAGGAGAGAAAAAAAAAATAAACCCCAAAAATCCAGCAAAGCTGCTGGGGGACTCACTAGGTTTGGGAAATTAACCTTACAGAGAATTCTCCCTAACATGTGGGTGCACCTACCGGGGGGGCAAAAGGAAAAGGGTAACCCACTAGTAACCCCAAGCCTTTCGGCACATCCCATTTTGTTCATATGGGCAACCTACAGATTTTGGCCTAGGGTGACGAAGCCAGCAAGGAAAACAGGGAACCCCATGCATTTTCCAAAAGAGGACACCCGTGGGAATGAGCAGAGGTCTGACTTGCGCGAAGCGGCCCAGAATTTATTATCCAGAACCCCAGACAAAGTGAACATTGTGTTTTTTTCCCACCAAATATCACATTTTGTCGGGGATTGTGGCTGATAAAAACTGGGGCAATTTGACTCTTTTGGGAAATGCATGGGGTTCCCTGTTTCCTTTGCTGACTTCGACACCCTAGGCCCAAATCTGTAGGTTGCCCACATGAACAAAATGGGCAGTGGCGAAAGGATTGGGGTTACCAGTGGGTTACCTTTTTCCTTTTGCGCCCCCGGTAGGTGCACCCACACATGTGAGGTACCGTTTTCATCGGGACACGTGTGGGGAGGTGGGAAGGTAGGCCATGTGTTGTTGGCGGTGTGTTTGGGTGGGTGGCCAGAGCGAAATGTCTGAGAATTGTCTTAATTTCCAGCCAATATCAGAGATATTTCTCTGTGTTCACTCACCGAAACACGTCGCCAACAACAGATGTCATACCTTCTCGCATTCGCACAGGTGTCCGACAAAAAAGGTACCTCACATGTGTGGGTGCACATACCGGGGGGCAAAAGGAAAAGGGTAACCCACTAGTAACCCCAAGCCTTTCGGCACATCCCATTTTGTTCATGTGGGCAACCTACAGATTTGGGCCTAGGGTGTCGAAGCCAGCAAGGAAAACAGGGAACCCCATGCATTTTCCAAAAGAGGACACCTGTGGGAATGCACAGAGGTCTGACTTGCGCAAATTGCCCCAGTTTTTATAAGCCACAATCCCCGCAAAGTGTGATATTTGGTGGGGAAAAAAACACAATGTTCACTTTGTCTGGGGTTCTGGGTAATAAATCCTGGGCTGCTTTGCGCAAATCATACCTCTGCTGATTCCCACGGGTGTCCTCTTTTCGGAAATGCATGGGGTTCCCTGTTTTCCTTGGTTGCATGGACACCCGAGGCCCATATCTGTATGGTGTGCATAGAAAGTGTGAATTTCAGGTGTCAAAACAGACTTGGGGTTACCTGTGTTTTAGGCTTTCCCCTTGGTGCCCAGGTAGGTGCACCCACACATGTGAGGTACCGTTTTCATTGAGACACCTGTGGGAACGCGGGACGGTAGACCATGTGTTGTTGGGGGCGTGTTTCGAGGGGCGAGCTGAGTGAAATGTGCGGAAAATGTTTTTGTTTTCCCACATTTCGGAATTTGCGGGGGTGTCTGGGTAATAAATTCTGGGGCGATTTACCCAAATGGTACCTCTGCGGATTCCCACGGGTGTCCTCTTTTTGGAAATGCATGGGGTTCCCTCTTTTCCTTCGTGGCTTGGACACCCGAGGCCCATATCTGTATGGTGTGCCGGTTGGCAGAGAGTCTGAAATTCCGGTCTGAAAACAGACTTGGGGTTACTTGTGTTTTAGGCTTTCCCCTTGACGCCCAGGTAGGTGCTCCCACACATGTGAGGTACCGTTTTCATCGGAACACCTGTGGGAACGTGGGACAGTAGGCCGTGTGTTGTTGGGGCGTGTTTCGATGGGTGAGCCGAGCGAAATGTGCAGAAAATGCGTTTTTTTCCCACATTTTGGAATTTGTGGGGGTGTCTGGATACTAAATTCTGGGTCGATTTACTCAAATGGTACCTCTGCGGATTCCCACGGGTGTCCTCTTTTGGGAAATGCATGGGGTTCCCTGTTTTCCTTGGTGGCTTGGACACCCGAGGCCCATATCTGTATGGTGTGCCAGTGGGCAGAGAGTCTGAAATTCCGGTCTGAAAACAGACTTGGGGTTGCTTGTGTTTTAGGCTTTCCCCTTGGTGCCCAGGTAGGTGCACCCACACATATGAGGTACCGTTTTCATTGGGACACCTGTGGGAACGCGGGACGGTAGGCCATGTGTTGTTGGGGGTGTGTTGCGATGGGTGAGCCGAGTGAAATGTGCGGAAAATGCATTTTTTTCCCCACATTTCGGACTTTGCAGGGGTGTCTGGGTAATATATTCTGTGGCGATTTGCCCAAATGGCCCCTCTGCGGATTCCCACGGTGTCCTCTTTTTGGAAATGCATGGGGTACCCTGCTTTCCTTGGTGGATTGGACACCAGGGGCCCATATCTGTATGGTGTGCCGGTCGGCAGAGAGTCTGAAATTCCAGTCTGAAAACAGACTTGGGGTTATTTGTGTTTTAGGCTTTCCCCTTGGCGCCCAGGAAGGTGCAACCACACAAGTGAGGTACCGTTTACATCGGAACACCTGTGGGAACGCGGGACGGTAGGCCATGTGTTGTTGGGGGCGTGTTTCGATGGGTGAGCCGAGTGAAATGTGTGGAAAATGCGTTTTTTTCACCACATTTCGGAATTTGCGGGGGTGTTTGGGTACTAAATTCTGGGGCGATTGGCCCAAATCGTACCTCTGCAGATTCCCATGGGTGTCCTCTTTCTGGAAATGCATGGGGTTCCCTGTTTTCCTTGGTGGCTTGGACACAGGAGGCCCATATCTGTATGGTGTGCCGGTCGGAAGAGAGTCTGAAATTCCGATCTGAAAACAGACTTGGTGTTACTTGTGTTTTAGGCTTTCCCCTTGGCGCCCATGTAGGTGCACCCACACATGCGAGGTACCGTTTTCATCGGGACACCTGTGGGAAAGCGGGACGGTAGGCCATGTGTTGTTGGGGCGTGTTTCGATTGGTGAGCCGAGCGAAATATGCAGAAAATGCATTTTATTCCCACATTTTAGACTTTGCGGGCGTGTCTGGGTACTAAATTCTGGGGCGATTTGCCCAAATCGTACCTCTGCAGATTCCCACGGGTGTCCTCTTTTCAGAAATGCATGGGGTTCCCTGTTTTCCTTGGTGTCTTGGACACCCGAGGCCCATATCTGTATGGTGTGCCGGTCGGCTGAGAGTCTGAAATCCCGGTCTGAAAACAGACTTGGGTTTACTTGTGTTTTAGGCTTACCCCTTGGCGCCCAGGTAGGTACACCCACACATGTTAGGGACCGTTTTCATCAGGACACCTGTGGGAATGCGGGACGGTAGGCCATGTGTTGTTGGGGGCGTGTTTCGATTGGTGAGCCGAGCAAAATGTGCGGAAAATGCATTTTTTTCCCCACATTTCGGACTTTGTGGGGGTGTCTGGATAATAAATTCTGGGGCGATTTGCCCAAATCGTACCTCTGCAGATTCCCACGGGTTGCCTCCTCTGTCTGGCTCCAGTGGCTATATTGGAGATAAAGAACACCTCCTCATCGTCTTCTTCCTCTTCTCCTATATCGATCTCTTGTATGCCTTGTTCCACGGTAGCCACACTTCTCGACCTCCTGAAACTACCTCCACTAACTCTAGCGGGACCTCTGGAGTTAGTCACTGGTGCCGCTGCCCTACACACCCTGGTGTAGTGTCCTGGTGTGCTACATCTGCCGCATACTCTAGATTTCGCTGGGCATTCTCCTACATGTGGCAGATCATATCCGCAGTACTGGCATGACAGTGAAGTGCCATGGATGGACAGGGGCTGTGTCTGATCGCTTTTGGCACCACCGTGACTTTGGCGGGGTGGATCTCCCTAGAGCAAAAGCGTCTTCACTTTTACCTGGGCGTACCGCTGCATCCATCTTTGCCCCCCGGCTTTCTGCAAGTTCATAAAACCGACCAGTGTCCAGAATCTGCGACAAAGTTATTCCTGGTTCTCCAAGAATTTGCCTCCTTAACTTGCCTGAACTGCACCCTTGAATTATCTGGTTTCTCACCATGCCCTCTTCGTTTTCCCATCGGCATGTGCTTGATAGTTGGCACAACCTTGCACAAAATTGATCTAGGGACTCGTCATTGTGCTGTTTTTCCCCGCACATGATGAATCTGTCGTAGTCCATGGTCGCCATAGGGAGAAAGTAATTTTGAAGGGCTGCTTTAACTGCTGTATAAGTGACAACTTGAAGAATTAATGATTCAAAAATGCGGTGCACTTCAGTCCCAGCAGAGTACAGTAGGGCCGCTACTTTTGTGTCATCATTGTTGTTAAGATGGATTTCTGAACTCTGTCCTGGATGGGCAGAGGTTCAGAAGGCCAGCCTAGTTTCTTGGAACAGGGTAACCTCTGGACAAGCCAGACCAATCAGGGTAGCGATGGCGGCGGTCAAGACTAGGTCTCAAGAGGGGTGAGGGTGACTGAAAGCCGCAATGAGCACACAAAGCAAGGACACTTACAAATCACTCCAAGCAGGTGTTATATTAAAAATATAGACACATTTATTACAAGGCCTCTGTAACAAGACCATAGTAAAGAATCACGGTAAAACTCAAGTAAACCAACACATCACAATCAAATACAATATATATACAATTACCGAAGGGACTAAACAGTTAGAAGCACGAAATATGCAGACCACCTAGATGGGGAGGAAAACAGGCAGTGCAAGTGATCGTTTAGACCCAGTTTGCCTTCAGAGGACACCTAACTAGAAGGAAGTCCGAGCCCTACGAAGAGTGGAGCCTTGTGCTCAAAAGTACCTGCACACGCTGGTGCCAACGGGCCAAGGGGAGTCTCTTCAAGGAAATCAGGCAGTTCAGAGCGGTGAACAAATGAGGACAAACAGATCTCCGCTACTCAAGCACGGCCTCCACTTGTAGTGGTGTTTCCAGCCTCTTCTTATCCAGAGTTCCCTTCGCGCCAAAACGGAGAGGACCCAATGGGAGATCTGCTCACAAAACACTCACACCATACGTGGACCTATCACGGACCACAGTGGTCCCAGGCATTCAAGACACACTAGACTCTCTGGCACCCAGGATGTGTATTCGGACCAGACATCTCAGCCCACATCCTGGAGGCTCACACCAGGCCTGTAGAAGCCCTGTGTTTCGCGGGAGGGTACATGCCCAGATAAGGAAGGCCCCGGGTCGGCTCGACCTGGGGAAGGTGAAGGGGGCAAGATGGTCAGCGGGCAGGACAAAGAACCTCGTGGTCTGGCCATTTTGGAAGCCAGGCCACCATTTTGGGCTAAGCGCGAGAAATGCGCTGAAACAGCCAAAAGGAGCTCAAAACACAAAGAAACGCCACCAGTCCCGTCCGTGATTCACTTGCACAGTTCGTTAACAATCCAATGAGAGTTTCTAGGGCCTGTAGAGTGACTAGAGCCCCAAGAGAGCAGTAACTTAGCTTACAGTGCCCTCTTGTGCCATGTTGCGCGAAAGCTGCAACATGAGAAAAAGAACTACGGAAAACAACGTTTCCCGGTACTGACTGTTTTAAGGGCATGTCAGTTTCCCCCGTAAGAATGGAGTGAAAGCCCAGAGGAGTGCGGCGGAAGACTGCGCTTCTCTGGTAAAGTCTAGATCAGGGTGTAAAACAACAGCAAAAAGTTTAGGGGTTGCCACATGGAAGGAAAATTACCTACAATTAAGAAATCTTTCCTAACAATCGTTTTCAACAGTAGCTCTGAAAAACATACCAAGTTTCTTAACCCACACTAACAACTTGGGTCCAAGTTTGGAAGGAGGTCCTGATGTGTCAAATTCTGGCATTGGCGCCAGTGCGCCTTGCTGTCGGCGTGACATCTGTGCTGGGGCAAATGCTGCTCCATCCTGATCACTCATTCCTTCAGGTCGCACAGGCACCTCACTCTGAAGCGTTAGGCCGCAAACCTGGAATTCATAGGTAACACTTCTCTATCTGGCCAGGATTGTTGTAGCTTTGTGACACCACTGCTGCTCAAATGCCCACTCACCTTCTCTACATTATTCAGCTGCTGCCAGATGTCTCTCCTCTGACTCTCCTCCTTCAAAGGGGCTAACGCGTGCTGTATGGTGAGCCCAGGTATTCCTAGCACATATTCACGGTTCCCCAATGTGGGAAACCATGAGGGTTCCACAAATGGATGGATTTCAAGCACGTGGACAGTGCACGAGCACCCTCGCGGGCCGCAACTGTCGTGCGTGAAATTTAAAGATGGGCGTTCCTTGCCGCTTCGGATTTCGAGCTGTGTAGTAAGAGAGGATGCCACGTTGAACACACGGCATGCGTTGTATCATCCACTCTCTTACCCAACACTCCCATCCTCGTCGTCAATGTTACGGCTCATGTGGTGCCTCGGGCCGCCTCACACAACACGCACGCATTCATACAGAGAAACCATACGACACGTCTGTTGGCTGCAAGGTCCCGGCAGCAACTGCCCCCCGGAACGCGTTTATTGATTAACGCGCATGCGTGAGCCGGAACAAGGCTCACTCATGTGTAGATGTATCTTTACTTCGTAACAGCATGTGTTATCAACTCAAAGTCACAGAAAAACAAGCATCGCCAGAAAAGGCACACAGGGGAAGGGGCAGCAGCGGGAGGCTGGTGAGACTGGTTGACAGATCCCATGCACAGCCGCTGATAATCTGAATGCTGACAATAAGCCGTCTCTGGCCAACACAAGGCGTGTCGGTTCGCAGGAGTTCTGAGGCTCTGCAGGCAGCAGCTGTCAGGGAAGTTTATGGCAGAGAGCAGAGCACACCCCAGACAAGGCCAGTCTGGCCGATCCTAGAAAGTGCTGTGGGGAGGCTGTGAGCAAGAGCTGTGAGGAGTATGTAGCCGCACCTCCTCGCACACTTGCACCTAGAGAAGCACAACGCCCTGGCAGCAGCTGCACGATTTATAATAAGTAATTCTCACATTTTAAAAGGGCTTTCACAATAGTGCACATTGCATCCAAAGTACTTTTATTTTAAAAAGTATCCATTCGGGAACAGTTACTTTTTAAAATAAGAGTAGAGAACGGTGTAACTTTAAAGAAAACAAGGTTTTGGCAAAGCCAACAGTGTTGGCCTTTGTGTCCCACCGGATAGGAAGATGCATGGTATATTTACCATTCAAAGATGGCGTGCTTGTTTTCAGAGAGCTTTCTTAGAGACAGTCACCCATGAAAGAGCTCACAGAAAATCTAAGAGTTCTGAGATGGGCAGGAATGGGTCGGATTACCCATAGGGATAACATTGCCTTGGAGGTAGGGAATGGGAGGGATTACAGCTGTGTATCCCTCCTCAAATATCATCTCCATTAGAAATGCATTATAGACCCAAATGCAAAGCCCATATTTGAAGATCTTATGTTAATGACACTAGTTTTGGCTTTTATGGTAGCGCTTTCAGCACCACCTAATAGCCCAAACGAAAAAAGAGGAAAAAATAGCACAGGGAAACCAGTAATGCCAAAAAGGTTTTAATTGTAGCACTAGAGCAGTTGCACTATCCCGCCCATGTGTCCAAAGAATACATAGCGGCAGAAATAAACAAAGGGTGGTACGTTCCAGATGAACATGAGCGAGTGGCAGACTTTATGGGAGTTGTGTGGTGTGTCAGCAGTTTTTGTCTGGCCATATTGTAAAAACTGTAAGGGGGGGCATTGCCACAACCGGAATGGCCCTTCCAGGACTTGCATATCGACTATGCAAGACAGATGTACTTCTTATAGGTAAATGCGTGTGGTCGTCTGTCCACTTTCACGTGGAATTGAGGCGCGGCCATGTGCTAAAAATGACGCAAAGTCAGCTGTGACAGTACCTAGTGCGGGAGGTGTTTCTGTGGTGGGGGATATGCGATGAGATAAGGGGCCTCATTACGAGTCCGGCGGTAACCGAGGCGGTAAAACCGCCTGGCTACCGCCGGACTCATATTACCATTCCGCCTCCGTGATTCCCGGAATTACCGGGGCATTACAACCCCAGTTTTCCGGGAATCACGGAGGCGGAATTGTGTTAATCCCCATTCCCATCGAGTCCTATCGGACTCGATGGGAATGGGGATCATGGAAACACCGGCAGCATCTCGTAATGCTGCCGGTGTTTCCTCGTCCGCCTGCAGGAGGGCGGTGTTAAACCCGCCAGGTCAGACCTGGCGGGAACATCACCTCCTACCTGCAGGAGTTGTGATCGCCCGGCATGGAAACAACGGTGGCGACGGGTTTACCACCACCGTTGTTTCCATACCGGGCGATTTGTAATGAGGCCCAAGGTCTGATAATGGGCAACACTTCGCCAATTACCTTTTCAAGGAAATAACACACTTCTTGGGAATAACACACATGCTATGCACAGTGTACCGGCAGCAAACAAACAGGGTTGTTGAGAGAATAAATTATTTGCTTAACCCTTTAACTGCCGAGGGTTTTCCCACCCAGTGCCGAGACCTTTTTTTCTGATTTCGGTATGTCGCCATTAAATCCTTTGTAACTTTTTTGTTGCATGTGATATCTGGGCCCCTTTTCTTCCCACATGTAGGCAGTCATAAGACACCAAGGAATACTAGTTTGCTGTATGGGGGTGAGAGCAAATAACAAAAAACAGAGCAAATGTGTTTTTTCTGAAAATGCCAATAAAATGATGTACAAAGTAGCATGTGGTTTTTTCCTTGTAAGAGCTAGCAAATAATGGTTTGCTGTTCTGAACTCGTCATTTTCCAGGCTTTCTTGAACAGGTTGAGTGGAAACAAAAAACATATTTTTTATAAGGTTCCCATCAGTTTTGTGAGAGGTAGGCAATTTTTCCCTTTTTTCTAATAGGACATGCGTGGATGGAATGGAAGACGAGGGTAGGAAACCTGAATGGGAAGACAGAAACTGCATACAGACAATTGATCAGGGCGACCCCGGTTGTACAAAAGGACACACCACCAATTGAAAAGTATTTAACATTAAATCTCATACTATGTATTACATATAAGCAAATTTGTCAACACAGGTAATTGAACCCAGCACATTCCCAACAGAGAAACATATACAACAATATACAGAATATTTAATAAATGTTTAGACTGTCCGGTGACTAACAACAAACATCCCCTTATATATTAAGTGGGGTTTGGCATTTGTGTTGGACTAAACATCAGATATTTGGTGTCCGGTGTGTGGCAGACACTAATATTCATGAAAAGTTGACACAACTGTGTTTCGGCCTATAGCAGTTCACATGGCTATCAATAAAAACAGCCTTCATCAGGTCCAGGAATTGTGGTCTGGGTTCTTCACAACGTTTCCTGTGGTATAAATCTTTAACAAAAAACAAATGTACAATACTGAGTGTGCTTGTCCGGGGTAAACATATACAAAAAGCTCCATAAGTAGTTGTGAAAGTGTCCCCAGGGGGGGACACTTACCGTGCTTCAATGATGCAGCATGTTATATCGTAATTTGCCACGCTGCTGGCTGTGGCCATGCAATCTCAGAAGTGGAGTGTATGTGCTAGGACTTCAATTGTCCTAGTTTTAACCTGTGGGAGGAACATAGGAAAGCCATCCCTGCTTAGTCTATTAAAGTGCATGAGCTGGCATTGCATGTCTCCTATAGGTGGTGTTGTCTATTGGGCTCATGATATAGAGAAAGGCTTACCACAATTATGGAATGTGTTTCATCAGGAGGGTCTGCTGGCAATTCAGCATGACAGGAGGGTCCTCTGGGGAATCCTGTTAATCCTGTCGGATAACATTTCAGACCTTAATCCATCGGGCTGCTGTTAAACTTGAATGTGCATAGAAACGGTTGGCACAATGGCCATCTCTGTGATGTGGTCTGTGTGTAAGATCGTGGAAGCAAGGGCTGGATGATTTAAACATGGTAAAATCATTCTTCCCTGGGTGCTTCTAAGCTGAGAAGTCTCCCGTTCGCTCCGTGTCTTGTAGGTGAACCCTGTGCGAGTTTGGGTCAGTTTAAAGATGCTGTGTCCGTTGCCAGGGAAACTAGCCACAACAGAGAGGCTTGGTGTGAAACCGATGTCGAACAGGGCAGCCATCTTTGAAAAGACCTCTGTGCATAGATATCAATACAACCAGACCAGCTCTAGGTATCTACGCTCAATTTGGTGTCAAGATCTGGTCAAAACCAGGGCTCCATATATCGCAGTATTGCTATTTACCAGGGATAGTGATTCTGATACATATCAGGGCTCACCCAGGCATGGACCTGATACTAGATGTTAAATCACCCCTAGACATTGTCTTGATAATGATGGATATAGTGACCCTACTTGTTCGGAAAATTGTATAAAAAGTTGGTACAATTGGGGAGCAACATTTTTGTGCCCAGAGTGTAAGTATTTAATGTATGTGTAAATACATGATAACGGCAGGGCAATCCACCATCGGGGCCACAGGGGAGCCATAACAGATATATATGAGTCACACGGATCCTGTGTTGCTCATGTCACCTTATTCTACAATTGTCACCATCATGGCCTGTAAAGCTTAACAGGTACCCACATTTCTCAATTTGTACTGATCATTGCATTGTGAGAGTTAGTATTACTATTATCAACATGATATAGTATTCTAGGCTGGACTTGGTATTCTCAAAGAGTGCTTGTATTACTAATGCTCTGTAATTTTCGAATCAAAAGTTCCTATGTAGTTTATTACAAATTACTTTATAAATGACATCCTTTTGAATGCAGATATATAGCTCAGATTCACAATATACTGGTCACTGCATCAAACAGTATTCCTATTACAATAACACAGGGTTCCTGGATAAACTCAGCTCTAATACTGAGTGCTTACATTACTGGTGTACTGTGTCAATCTGTCTGGTTGCCCCATTCTGATTGTTGTGTCTAATTCCATATGCTGTTGGAAAACTCTATATTTCACATAAATGGGGGACCAATTTTGGGATTCCCTTCCCTGGATGATCAAGTGTAATTGTCTCTTGTCCCACTGGTGTACTGCCTGCTGAGGCTTATGAAAGATCAAAAAGTTCTCAATTGTCGGTTTAGCAGCCATTACATTCTATTGCTACGTTCAGACCATGACGGACAGTGTACAATTTATAAATCCATCGCTATTCAAGTTCTCCAAGTGTTCTTTCACTGTCATCTCCTCTTCTGTTTGTGCTTACATTTTGTATCACAAACCATTTGAGAGCTCTATCTGTATGTTTAAATCGTTTATATTGATCAACGAGGGGTTTATCCGCTACAAGATGTCTGATACATGAGCGTTCAGAAATTCTTTGTTTGATTTTTTTTTGTTTTCCTGACATCAATCAATTCACATGGGCATTGGATGGCAAAGACAACCATTTTACTGTTGCAATTGGTGTGTTCATTTAGGTTCCAGTGTACATTGCATTGGTCAAATGTGAGTTTCTTTTCCATGAACTGGCACGCTACACATTACCCACACTTGTGGTGTCCTTTAACTGGGGGTAGACCCCAGGTTCTCTCAATCGTAGGTTGTTGCTTGGTTTCTCGGTAAGTGTTTACCAGATGTTTCCTTTTATACCAGTTCTTTTTTAAGGCAAATACTGTTTTTTGAGACAAAGGCCCTCATTACGCGGATTTTTTCCGCCATCGACGGACTTTCCGGCCATGGCGTAAAGTCCGTTTATGCCATGGCGGATGGTGGACTTACCGCCCCATTCCGAGGTCGGCGGGGCGGTAAGTCCCCATTGACCCATTTACCCTTCCCCATTCCCATTTCGGCCCCATAGGGTATAATGGGAGTGGGGAAGGAGTTAATTACGCCACCGTAAATTACGGTGGCGTAATTAACACCAAGGTCCCATAGCGCCATGGATTTTTACGCCCGCAAAAAGCGGGCGGAAAAATGACCATGGCGCTATGGGAACTCGTAGTTGGCGGTAAGGGGTCGGCGCAGCTAACGCTGGCGCAAACCCCTTACCGCCAGGGTCCTAATGAGGCCCAAAGTGCCAGTGTTTTTTGATGTTGCTCTTCAAGATGTTACTGATTGGGCTGTATGTGGGGACACAGACCAGTCTTTTCAACGGTTCTTTAGATTTGGGTGTAAGACAAATTTAACACGGGGTGCTTTCAAGTGTGCTTCACTGTTTTTTTTGGATATCCTCTTTCAATTCACTGTTGTTGTAATCCTTCTGCGTGTTTGATGAACGTTTCTTGATCCGTACAATTTCTCCGGATTCTAAGAAATTGTTCATATGGAAGGTTTTGTTTGGGTCCTGACAGATGCTATCTGTCAAAATGTAGGAGACTATTACGATCTGTGGTTTTTCAAAACAATTTTTAGGATCGGGCCTGATTTATATATGCAAAGATTCAAAAAAGTCCACAGCATTGTTGTCCCATGTTATGGTGAATTTGATGTTGCCATTGCGTAGGTTTAACCACTCGCAGAATGTCATGAGTTGGCCCTGTGTGCCTGTCCATATCAAAAGGAAGTGGTCTAAGTAACGACGCCAGGTTTGGTTCCATGGTTTATATCGATTCATATCTGAATAGATGTACTATGTTTGGTTGTCAGCCATGTATAAATTGGCTATGTCTGGAGCAAAGGTTGCTCCCATACTGACCCCCTTCATTTGTTAGAAAAAAGTGTTCCTAAATAAAAAGACATTTTCTGTAATGGCAAGTCTACTGCATTTTAGAATAAACACTGTGTTGACAGAATTCGTATTGTGTCTTTTTTCTAACACACTGCGTCGTACTTCAGGGTTATTCTGTTTGGGGAATGGATAGATATAAGGCTTTGACATCCATTGTCACCAAGATACGTGATTCTCCTACCATAATGGTCTCTAGTTATATTAAGGGTCTGCATTGTATCCTTTATGAATGAGGCCATTTGGGTCACAAATGGTTTTAAAAAGAAGTCTGTGTATAAGGATAGAGGCTCAAGGAGTGAGTTTGATGCCTCCACTATCGGACGTCCCGGTGGTTTCCTGAGGCCTTTATGTACTTTAGGGTGTATGAAGAATGCTGATGTCATATGATTCATTTTGTTCTGAGACATCTTTTCCTCAGCGCAGATCCATCCCTGAACTTCTGCGTGTGTGGTAAGATCCCTTATTTCTTCTCTGAGTCTGTTGGTGGGATTGATATCTAACTCTTGATAAGCTTCGGTGTCGGAGAGTAGCCGTAAACATTCCGTTTCATAGTCACAAGTATCTTGGAACACAATCCCTCAACCTTTGTCTGCTGGTTTTATGGTGAGATTACTATCAGTGTTGAGTGTTTTTAAGGCTGTCCTTTCTTCTCTGGTTAGGTTGTCATGATAATAATTCTCTTTAGTGATGGTTTCAAGAACCTTTCTGGTGACCATGTTTTCAAATGTAATGAATTCTGCTGGAATGGTATGTGGTGGGGGATCGAAAGATGATTTTGTTTTAAAACCTGTGAGGTTCTTCTCTTTGCTTTGCATGTCCATGTTGTCTCTTTTTCCTGATGTCATGTTATGTAGACATCCCAAAAATATTTTAGCCTAATGTTCCTGAACATTATTTTAAGTTCTACTTCAGTTTTCAAAGGAAAGCCCTTTATTTAAAAGTTGCACCTCCATGGTATTCAGAACGTGTGATGGGTACGGTTTCATTACTCACTGGTTAGAATACCATTGTTAAATTCTCATTCTCTGCCCTGAGGGCTACGTTTGTCTTTTGTTGCGTCCCCTTTGTCCTCCTCTTTGAACATTTTTTTGTTGTACTGGTGGACCTTAAAAGCCCCTCTCGCGGTTTGGGTGCCCTGGTCACTGTCACTCAATGATCCCGAGGTGGCAGAGAAAGTCACAAATCTATTCCGCCTGTTTCCTACTTGTGGTTGCTCTTCCATGTAGTATCCTTCTCTTAGGTATGGGTAGGTTTTGTCTTCCTTATTGTTTGATACATCTTTGTTCAGTTTCTATACCTTTGTATATACTGTGATCTGTTTAAATGTTATGATCTCCTCTTCCAAGAGTTCTAGTTTTTTCTTGGAGTCTTTTACTGTGAGGTTCTTTAGAAATTGTTTTTCCAAATCGGCCAGTTGTTCCCCTTGTATTCTACATCCTTCTTCAGCAGTGTCCATTACTAGGATTAACCAGGCCCTGCTGCACTTATTTCCAACTCTACTGAAGTTTAACTTGTATTTAGGGTTGTCTATGAATACTCCTGGAATATTCTTGACTTGTAGGCATTCGGGGATGATCCCAGCTTTGAAGTACTCCAGCATAAATTTGCCATGCATTTCCGTCCGGATCAATTTCTTCGTTTTCTGGTTAATAGTATCTAGTCCGTTTTGTTTAAGACTTTTGGCAAGTGATCCCTGGTCTGTACTTAACGATGTGGGAGCTCCCATCAATCTTTGATAGTGTTCTTCAGTAAATGAAACTATATTAACATTTTCCATAATTTCGTGATTATTTATGAGACAGTAGTCTCTTTGGCCCCACAGCCACGGGCTGTGCTCAATATGTAGAAAAAGAGGGGCACCTGGCTATTCCCCGATCTATCCAGGTGAATCAAACTATATATATGCAATTGATCAGGGCAACCTCGGTTGTACAAAGTTCACACAACCAATTGAAAAGTATTTATAACATAAATCTGATACTGTGGATTACATATAAGTGAAATCAGTGCCACAGGTAAGTGAACCCAGCACATTCCCAACAGAGAAACATATACAACAATATACAGAATATGTAATACATTATTATACTGTCCGGTGACTAACAACATACATCCCCTTGTATATTAAGCTGGGTTTGATATTGGTCAGATTTATGGTGTACGGTTTGTGTGGCGGACACTAATATTCATAAAAAGTCGACACGGCTGTGTTTTGGCCTATAGCAGTTCATATGGCATTGATAAAAATGGCCTTCTTCAGGACCAGTAATTGTAGTCCAGGTTCTTTACAACCGTTCCTGTGGTATAAATCTATAACAAAAACAACAAAAAACAACAAAACACAAATGTACTATACCTAGTGTGCTTGTCCCACAGGTGTCCTGAAGAAAATAGTACCTCACATCTGTGGGTGCACCTACCTGGGCAAAAAAGATCAAGTGTCGACCGTCCACAAGTCCAATGCTAGTCCCAGCAGGGTCCCCATCCCTACCTGGAGTGAAAAGCTCTAACGCAGCACAGCCAGAACTCCAGGACGGTCAGGGGTGATGTCCAAGGCCTTGGGCACACATCCCCCATATGGGTCGACCATCCCCAAGCCCGACCTGGAGCTCTGGCTGGGCTGTATTACAGCTTTTCCCTCAAGGAAGGGACGGGGTCCCTACTGAGGCTCCCTGGGACTGCCGCTGAGCTTGTGGATGGTCAACCCACATGAGGTACACCTGCTCAGGCCAGGGACATTACCCCCGACCATCCTGGATCTCTGGCTGGGCTGCATTACAGAATTTCGCTCCGAGAAAGGATGTGGACCCTGCCAGTGCTCCCTGGGACTGCTGCTGTGCTTGGAGATGGTGAACCCACATGGGAGACAGCCGCCCAAGGCCAGGGACATCCCCCCAGACCATCCTTGAGCTCTGGCTGGGCTGCATTACAGCTTTTCCCTCGAGGAAGGGACGGTGACCCTGCTGAGCAAATTTTTTTGGATTTTGGTCTTGTGGACAACCTACAGATTTGGGCAAGGGGTGTCGCAGCCACCAAGGAAAACAGGCAACCCCATTCATTTCTGAAAAGAAGACACCCGTGGGAATCCACAGAGTTTTGACTTGCGCAAATCGCCCTAGAATGTATTAGCCACATAGCCCGGCAAACTCCAAAATGTAGGTAATAAAACACCATTTCCAGACATTTGCCACCAGGAAAACACTGAACCATGCTCCCAACAACACATGGCCCAACTTCCCATGTCCCCACAGGTATCCCGATGAAAATGGTACCTCACATGTGTGGGTGCACCTACCTGGGCACAAAGGGAAAAGGATAAAGCACTGCTATCCCCAAAAGGTTTGGTGGAGACAACCTACAGATTTGGGCCTTGGGTGTCACAGCTACCAAGAAAAACAGGGAGTCCCATGCATTCCCTAAAGGAAGACACCTGTGGGAATCCACAGAGGTCTGCCCTGCGCAAATTGCCCTAGAAGTTATTACCCACAAGGCCTGGCAAAGTCCAAAATTTAGGGACAAAAACACAGTTTTCAGACATTTGCCACCATGAAACCACTGAAACACACTGGCAACAACAAATGCTGACCTTCCTACATTCCCACAGGGGTCCTGACGAAAATGTACCTCACATGCGTGGGTGCACCTACCTTGGTGAAAAAGATTAAATGTCTACCGTCCACAAGTCCAACGCTAGTCCCAAGGAGCCCTGGCAGGGTACCCATCCCTACCTGGAGTGAAAGGCTCTAACACAGCGCAGCCAGAACTCCAGGATGGTAGGCCGTGATGTCCAAGGCCTTGGGCACACATCCCCCATTTGGGTTGACCATCCCCAAGCCCTGCCTGGAGCTCTGGCTGGCCTGCATTACAGCTTCTCCCTCTGGGTAAGGTCGGGGTCCCTGCCGGGGCTTCCTGGGAGTGCTGCTGTGCTTCGGTAAAGTTGGCCCACATGGGAGACGGGGTCCCAAGGCCTGGGACATCAGCCCTGACCAACCTGGAGCTCTGGCTGGGATGCGTTGCAGAAGGTGCTACAGTTGCCGAGTGCGACTGAAGAAAGACTGAACGCAGTGCAGGAAGAGCTCTATGCTTTGCCCCTGGCGGCAAATTGATTTGTTCTGGATCTAATGGTTGCAATGGAGGGTAGGGTCCGCCATAAAATTGGGAGCAGCTGCTGTACAGCAAAACCAGCCAACGATGCTACCAATGGAACACTCAGAGAAGCTGTCAAGGAGATATTTACACTACATGAGAAAATGATAAAAGAAACACATGATACTGCCTCGGACAGTTCGCTGAACTCACTATTTGCCTGGGTCCCAGAGTGGCTAGCACCTATGTTCAAAATAACTGTCCCTGTGCTTGTTGTGATGCTCGTTGCCTTCTGTGTCAGACAGTGGATCATCAAGCAGTGCAATTGTTGAATGGAAAAGTATGGTATATAATGTCTGCCAAAAGAAATTGGTGATGGAAGTAGTGGATCGGAGAGGCAGCATCCCAGGGTAAATGAGGGGGAGGACGGAGTGCATGTAGTTTTTGCAGTACCCCCACCAAATGCAGAAGACTATGATGCTTTTTGGGTAGCATTTTCCATAGATGGACAGGATTGCCTAATAATTGGGGACACACTGGATGGGAACGAGGCGGAAGGAGGGGCTATGGACAGGGTAACACGGCTATGGATACCCAAGGAAGAGAGTAAGGAAATATTTGGCAAGAAGATGTCAATCGAAGGATTGATCGAAGAAGGGAATGCAATGACAGTGCTGATTCTGCGCCAGACAGGGGGGATCACCTACCAAATGCAGGAATAAAGGGATACCCCCCCTAGGGGGGAAGCATGGGGGTCTCTGGAAACTGTAGCCAGCCCCAGGGACCAAGCATGGAGGAGAATAAGAATGGATATTCTGTATAACACGCAATATGGGCAAAAGAAGGAGTCCCCAAAGCAAGCTACCTATTGATGTCAACATATAGGTTTGGAGATTTAAGCTGATATGAGGCAACTGTAAGTAAAAATCTTGTGTGGAAACATATATCACAAGATATGCGCAGGAACCAGTGTTACAAAAATTATAATCAATTTTATTTTTAGTGCATACTAAAAAACAAGGACATCAATGGTCCATTTATAAAAAGGCCAACGTGTAACAACAGATAACAGTGAATCAAACACTGTATTCAAAAAACATACAAATGTATCTCTAGACAACTGTTAAATCTCAACAAAGCCCATTGCTAGCTTTTAGTGGTGTTAGTAGAACAAGGTGACCTCCAATCATAGGCATTTCTCATTGATTTTTGAAAGGAACCCTCGTAAAAAATGTGTCAACAGGTGACTCTGTTTCCAGCCTTAGAATATACAACCACAAGGTAATTTGTGTCCACTGTTGTAACCTGGACGCCTGATAGTCCGGCTAAGGCTTTCGTCAGGACACACAGAAGGAAACCTGATGTTTAGATGTCGTAATTTCAAAGAGGATGCTTTGTGTTAAACAGTGTATCTAAACAAAAACACAACAAAATCCAACAGTTAAAAACCGGTTCAGTGACGGATTGTAATTACAATGTTGCCTCATTTTTCCTAATATTTCCAAACATTCGAATGGTTTCAAAAATGTGCATCAAGGGTATATCATTGTTCAATCAGTTATATGCTATTTATTTAAACATCTGGATATCACTGATTGATCCTTGTGCGTCTTACTTATTCCACTAGCCAATTAATGGTTCACTGGTTGTATTCAAAACCCCCTTATATGTGCTCAGAGGGAAACTACGGAAGAGCAGTGAAAAGAGAATGCATGTTTACTCCATTTTGCATGCTATCCGCAATCATACCTTAATAATTTCTTTGGGCAAAGGCTCACAAAGGTACAGGCGATGTATGTCATCAGTATAATCGATACGCTCATGTAGGTGAATAAGTGCATCGTAGTCCCACTTGTATATTTAGGACCATATGGCACTGCATTGGCATTGGGAACAACGTTAGAAGGAGCTGGTAAGTGCGTGGTTGGCCTTTAACAATCATTATTCTAATTTTAACAAGGCCATATTTTCGTATCTTTTGATTTCTTCGGAACCCACATAGCTATGTTTGCTCCGAAGTATTATCATGTCGGCATGCTTCTCTTAGTAGAAACACTTTGGACAAACTGCTTGGCCGGGTGCTCTTATTATTCAAGTACTCTGTGATCATTAAAGTACGTTAGAGCGGTGAGATTTAAAAGCATCTCTCTCTACGTGTCACCAATGATTGTTGCATAAAGGGAGCTCTTACTTGTGTGTCAGCGCGGCTGCGGCGTATCGGGATCCGTTTGCGAGTGCAGATAGTTACTGCTTGGTCACATGATGTGACTAATGTAGCCAACGTGTGACGCTGTGACGTCATCGCGTAATGGTGTTTGCAACGGCCCCTTCAGAGACAAAAGAGGTGGCCATTTTGAAATGTCACAACGGCACATTTGTGGATATGGATCATATTGTATATTAGTCTATAAATTCTAAGATCGAGTATCCTAAATTTCACGTGTCAATGTGAAATGGTTCTTATGAATTTGTGTATCACCGTCTGTGTTTGCAAAGATGCAGTAAGATGGACAACACAGACGAAGGAAAACGTCATATCTTTCATTATTGTATCAATTTGCTACATTATTCTAGATATGGATGAACGAATCCTATATAGCTGAAAAGTATAAATGACCTCTTCCCATAAGTCTGGAGTCGGTCTTAGAGTGAGACTAAATGGGGAGGTACAAAGCTGTGACTGTCATCACTTTCCGGTACTGTAGGTGGGTCCTAGATAAGGCTCATTTATGGATAAATAACCTCCACTCGATGTACAGGTTTAGACCACACTTGACAGAGTCAAGTTTATGGATCCATTTTTGTTCAAGCTTACACAGTTTGAGATCCCTGTCTCCCCCACGGGGGTGTGCATCCACAGTTTGTAACACACCCCATGATATATCATTGTAAGAATGTTTCATTTTTTGATAATGTTCAACTAGTGGCTTATCTTTGGTACCATTTTTTATGCAAGAGCGGTGTTCTCCTATTCTGGTCCGAACTGATCTTTTGGTTTTGCCAATGTAGACCAGCCCACATGGGCAGGTAATGCAGTAAATAGCCCATTTTGTTGCACAGTTGGTGAAAGATCTAAGTTTCCAAACAACAGTTTTTAGATCGATGGTTTTGACATTCTTGGTGAAAGTACACATGAGGCAAGACAAATCGTTTGTATTGGTAGGTTGGGTGGCACACGGTATCGCGACTGGAGTATCGAGGATAGAAGGCAATCCGATACATTTTTTGTATATGTCATCTGCAAATGAGACAATATGTACACTTTCCATTTTTAATTGAAGGAGGTGCTCAACCAACCACACGGGTTGTCCAAAACAGAGGTAAGTCACCCCGGCTTTCTATTGTTTGCCTAAGATGCACAAGCATGTAACTATTCCCCCGGGACGGTCGATAGTGTCGGCCATTGGCTCACTATTAGAACCCCTGTCAGTATATGCTGATGTGTTTTTGAGACCTTTTGTTAACCAAATGAAATAATTCATACAAGATTCCACCGCAATGATTAAAATCCTGGATTCACTTACCATCCATACTGAGGACATTTTTGTCACACTTGATATAACATCGCTCTATACCAATATACCTCAGATGAAATGTATCAATGTTATGTTACAACTACTGGAAACACGGGCGGACAAACGCCCACCTTCGGCCTTCATTGCTGAATGTATAAAAATAGCGTTGACCAAACATTTCTTTATTCATGATAGTTCCTATTTTCAACAACTGAATGGGACGTGTATGGGGGCTACATTTGCCCCAGATTTGGCCAACCTATACATGGACCATTTTGAACAAAGCTATATATATCGATACCAATCCTTTTGCAAAAAACGTCCAAGCCTGGTATCGATATATTGATGATATCTTTATGATCTGGCGAGGCACAATGGAAGAACTAAAGTTGTTCAACATTTGGCTCAATCAATGTGAGGCGTCTCTTAACTTCACCTGGGAAGCCAATAACACAAGCATTGCCTTCCTAGATTTACTCATCTATCGGAGGCCTAACAATCTAATTGGCACTAGCTTATACAAAAAGCCGACACAAAAAAACACCTTACTTCATTTTGGAAGTTTTCATCCGCAATCATTAAAAGAAAATCTACCTTTTGGCCAATTCTTACGCATTAGGCGTAATTGTTCTGAGAAACAAGACTTTGTAGCCCATAGTGAGTCACTAAAAAAGAACTTAAAAGCCAGAGGCTATCCCTCACACACCATCAGAAGGTCCTATAAAAGGGTGGCCAACATTCAAAGGAATGATTGCCTTTCCAAACAAGCCAATACTAAATTGGATAAAATAATTTGTGTGACATATTTCATCCCTGTCAGCAATGATTTGAGAAAGACCATTCTTAAAAACTGGAGGATGATTAATACAGAATCCTTCTCCATCCTCGTTTTGCTTTCAAACGATCACAAAACATTGGTGATAAATTGGTGCACAGATATCCGAATAAACCTAAAATATTGGCCACACAATCGACACTCTGGACCTTGCCCCCAGTTATAGGGCATTACAAATGCAGAAAATGCCTCATGAGTTATTTCACCAAGAATGTCAAAACCATTGATCTAAAAACTGTTGTTTGGAAACTTAGATCTTTTACCAACTGTGCAACAAAATGGGCTATTTACTGCATTACCTGCCCATGTGGGCTGGTCTACATTGGCAAAACCAAAAGATCAGTTCGGACCAGAATAGAACACTGCTCTTGCATAAAAAATGGTACCAAAGATAAGCCACTAGTTGAACATTATCAAAAAATTAAACATTCTTACAATGATATATCATGGTGTCTGTTACAAACTGTGGATGCACACCCCCGTGGGGGAGACAGGGATCTCAAACTGCGCAAGCTTGAACAAAAATGGATCCATAAACTTGACTCCATCAAGTGTGGTCTAAACCTGTACATCGAGTGGAGTTTATTTATCCATAAATGAGCGTTATCTAGGACGCACCTACAGTACCGGAAAGTGATGACAGTCACAGCTTTGTACCTCCCCATTTAGTCTCACTGTAAGACTGACTCCAGACTTATGGGAAGAGGTCATTTATACTTTTCAGCTATGTAGGATTCGTTCATCCATATCTAGAATAATGTAGCAAATTGATACAATAATGAAAGATATGACGTTTTCCTTCGTCTGTGTTGTCCATTTTACTGAATCTTTGCAAACATAGACAGTGATACACAAATTCATAGGAACCATTTCACATTGACACGTGACATTTAGGATACTCGATCTTAGAATTTATAGACTAATATACAATATGATCCATATCCATAAATGTGCCGTTGTGACATTTCAAAATGGCCACCTCTTTTGTCTCTGAAGGGGCCGTTGGAAACACCATTGCACGATGATGCCACGGCGTCACACGTTGGCTACATTAGTCACATCATGTGACCAAGCAGTAACTATCTGCACTTGCATACGGATCCCGATACGCCGCAGCCGCGCTGACACACAAGTAAGAGCTCCCTTTATGCAACAATCATTGGTGACACGTAGAGAGAGATACTTTTAAAACTCACCGCTCTAACGTACTACCTATTCTTTAATGATCACAGGGGACTCGAATAATACGAGCACCCGGCCAAGCAGTTTGTCCAAGGTGTTTCTACTAAGAGAAGCATGCCGACACGATAATACTTTGGGGCAAACATAGCTACATGGGTTCCGAAGAAATCAAAAGGTACGAAAATACGGCCTTGTTAAAATCAGAATAATGATTGTTAAAGGCCAACCATGCACTTACCAGCTCCTTCTAACGTTGTTCCCAATGCAGTGCCATATGGTCCTAAATATACAAGTGGGACTACGATGCACTTGTTTGTTTGTTTTATTCACTTTTTATGAGCGCCAGACCCTGGCGTAGCAGGGCGCAGCGATAAGAAAATGCGAAGCTTACATGGTTACAATAATGGCCTGAAATCACAAATAATTACATAATATACAATGTACAAGGAATGGTCAAATTGGAATTGCATAAAATATACAGTGGAGATAGATGCAAATGATTACAGTGGGATGTAGATGACAGTTCAGCTGAGGTCAGTAGAGGTTAGGAGCTGAATAACATTTTTTCTGAAACAGAGGTAGGGCAAATCCACTCTTAAGTCTTGTGGCAGTGAATTCCAGGTTTTTGCAGCCTTTACAGGGAAGCCATTTCCTCCGATCGTGGTGAGTCTGAGGTTAGGTATTGTCAAGCAGTTGGCGTTGACAGCTCTGGTCGGTCTGATAGATGTTCGCCTATGGAATTTGTCAATCAAGTATCTATGGGCGGAGTTGTTAAGGGCTTTGTGGGTCAGAGATAGCATCTTGAGTTGTATTTTATTGTCAGTGGTCAGCCATTTGTGATGGCGTCTAGCGGAGGAGATATGTTTTTTTTTATTTATACCTAGTGCTGCTCTCAGGGCATTATTTTGTAATATTTGTAATCTTTGAATTATTGTTTTATTAGCTTCTGAATATAGTGCATTGCAGTAATCAATTCTGGAGAGTATTACGGCTCTGGCCAAGATTAAGCAGCTATTATTGGAAAGGAATGGTTTACCAGCTCTTATCAATTTGCAGGTGTAAGCCGTGGAGGAGGCCAAGGATTTTGTTTATCAAGTGATAAGGTGGAATCAAGATAGAATCCAAGGGTTTTTACATCCTTGGACACTTGGATGATATTCCCGTCTATATTGAAGGAGGAGAATTCCTGGCCTAGTTTTTTGATATTGGCTTGGGAGCCCAGGATTATCAACTCAGTCTTATCATTGTTCAGACACAGGCCATGAGTAGCCATCCATGCCTGGATGATAAGATATACTTTGTTCACCAATTCCGTGTCCTATTCATGATCCCCAGAAAGCGGGATGAGGATGGTGTATCATCTGCATAGTTAGTGTAGATGATACCGAGATGGTCCAGATCATCAAACAGGGGCTTGGTGAAGATGTTGTATAGAGCTGGGGAGACACAAGAGCCCTGGGGGACACCACTTGATATGGGGGTGGGATCTGCCGCTGCTGAGGGAGAGAAGACTCTCATGGTTCTTTCACTCAAGAATGACTCAATCCATTTAATGGCTTCCGGGGAAAAGTGGGCGGCAGAATCCAGATGACTACAAAGGACTTTATGATCCACTAAATCGAAGGCAGCTGAGAGGTCCAGGAGTAGCAGGAGTACTGTCCTACCTTTGTCCCTCAGCTCATCGATTTGGGATTTCAAATCAATTAGGGCAGTTTCTGTTCGATGTAACGGACGGAAGCCCGATTGTCTCACTCCTAAAAGGTTATGTATTTCAAGATGTTTTTGAATTTGGTTATATGCAGCTTTGTCAAGTATCTTGAGAAGAAACGGTACTGTAGTGATGGGGCGGTAATTAGTAGGGATGAGAGGGTCTAAGGTCTGCTTTTTAAGGAGGGGGAGCACCCAAGACTGTTTAAGGTTGGCCGGGATGGTGCCTGAGGCAAAGGAGGAGTTAATCAATTTGGTGATAAAGGGAAATAGTTCTCTGGCAGCGTCCTTTATTAGTTGCGCTGGGCAGATGTCACCTTTACAATTGGAAGGTTTAAGTGAAAGGATCATTTTTTGTACTTCCAAGGTTGTGATTTTGGAGAAGTGGAAGGAATTGCCATGCACCAATAAATTATTGGTGTGAGGCATTTTAGGCGAGTCCAGAATTTTAAGCGTTTCTTTTTTTTGTTGAATTTTATTTTGGAGTGTGATAATTTTATTTGCTAGGGCTAGTTGGATATCTGTGCACCAGGATTTATCCTTGGTGCAGGTATCCTGTGTGGCGATAGGGGCTCGAGTTCCTTTAGGATGGAAAAGAGCTCTCTCATGCTAGAATTAGATTTGGCTATACGATCGTCATACGAGTTGCGTTTTGCCTGGCAAACTTCTTTTTTGTATAACGAGGAGAGAGAGGTTAATTTGGCTTTGTTGTCAACTGAAGGGCAGAGCCTCCAAGTGGTTTCGCTTTTTCTTTTCAGGATATGTAGGTCTCTTAGCTGTGGTGTAAACCATTTGTTTAGATGAGCTTTGGGTTTGCTTGATCTAAGTTTAAGAGGTGCCAGTTTATCTAGAGTAGAGAGCATAATATTATTGAATTCTTGCACTAAGGTTCTAGGATCTAGATTTTCTGATAGTACGTTGAGGGTGGGTAATATAGCTGGGGTGACTTTCTCTGCAGTAATGCATATTTTATTTCTGGTTAAGCAAGGAGGCGCTAGTAGAGGGGCCATGGTGTTGTGTCTGGCGGTGGCTAAGTTAAAGGACACCAATGAGTGGTCTGTCCAGGGTAAGGGCATTATGGAAGAAATAGTGACTGAGCAGTTGCAGTCTGCTATACAATCTAACGTCCTCCCCTTCAGGTGTGTGGGCTTGTCAACTTTTTGAGTTAGGCCTAGTGCGTGAATCATGTTGGCTGTCACTAAGGCATTGGTATCTGTGCTGTGATGGAAACCTAAGTTAAAGTCCCCAAGAAGGATTAGTTGAGAGCAAGGTTTGAGATTGTTGGTAAGTAGGTTATAGAGATCCTCTTCAAATGTGCCTAACGGGCCTGGAGGTCTGTATAGTAGGTGAATAGTGAGTGATTGATTATTATTTATCTGGAATTTGGCAGATAAGGTTTCACAAGATGGAAGCGATTGGGTGGGGACTACTCTGAGGGCGAGGCTCGTTTAAGCGATTATGGCGATACCACCACCTCTTGCACCTTCTCGGTCTTGTCTGACTATCGTGTAACCATCAGGGATGGCTAACATAAGCGAGGGTCCTGCGGCATTATGTAGCCAGGTCTCAGTAATCGCGAGAAAATCAAGATTACCTTCAGTGATTAGGTCGGCTATGTCAAGGGCATGGGCGACGAGTGATCTCACATTAAGAAGTGCTCCTGCGATGGGAGGGGTCTTAGTGATGTCTGTAGCTTGGCTAGATTGAGTGGTAGATGTGTTGGATGTCTTGGGTTTGTTATTATGAATTGGGCAGGCCTTGGAATTAGGTGTGAGAGGTTGCAAAGGTAGCCTAGTATGGCTTGGTTTGCTAGTCTGCTGATAGTCAGTTTTGATGTTGGTAGGGGGGAGAGACATGCGGAGAGGTTTGTGCAGTTTAGTTAGTCTGGCACAAAGTCTGAGGTTTCTGCTGAGTGTAGCACATGGTAGTGATGCCAAGGAGATTGTCTCGGGGATCCGTAACTGGGATGTAAATATAGGCCAAGGGTATTGCAGTTCAGGCGACATCAAGGGAGACAGAGTGTGAGGTAGGTTAATGAGCAAGTGTAGGATAGTCCTCAGTAGGACTGTGTAAATAGCTGGCAGATACATAGTTGTATTAGAGTGGGCTATCTAGAAAACCATACTGGGCAGTAGGCGGGAACCGTTGGTGACCAGGTTAATCTAAGTTCAAGGAGTGCAGTGTGAACTAAAGGCACAATATGGATAGGTGGAGTAATTTAGCAGTAGGATTCACCTAAATACAGAACACAATGTATACTAGAAGCACCTAAGTATGAAACACAATGTATAATAAAGTCACCTAAGTGCAGGCACAGTGTATATTAGAGATATCAGCAAGAAGGAGCAGTTTAGCAGCAAAAAATCACTGAAATGCAAAACACGATATATGCTAGAGACTGGTTACAAAACATAATGTATGCTAGAAGTGGATAGGTATAGTCAACCTAGATGCATCTTTGCTTGAGCGAACCTAAATGCGAGTTTGCTAAGGCAATAGTAGGTGGGCATAGGTAAGCTGGTGGCTAGTGGGCAGATGCAAGCAATCTAAAATGCAGCTTTGCTATAGCAAGTGACCTAAGTACAATTTTGCTAAGGCAGGCAAAAATAGCTACGCATAGGTTGGTAGTTCATGGACATTTGTGTTCAGCTTAAATGCATATTTGTTGAGGCATGCGGGTAGAAGCTAAACATTGGTAGGCATCTGTTAAGTATGCGCAGTTGCAAGTTCACTAATGCAAGAAGAAGTCGATAGTGCGGATATGCATGTTAGCAGAGTACAACTTAGCTGACTATGCGAGCCAAAGGATAGATCCGTATGATCCGTATGATCTATTGATCTTATTAACCTACATGAGCGTATCGATTATACTGATGACATACATCGCCTGTACCTTTGGGAGCCTTTGCCCAAAGAAATTATTAAGGTATGATTGCGGATAGCATGCAAAATGGAGTAAACATGCATTCTCTTTTTAACCAGTGAACCATTAATTGGCTACTCCAATAAGTAAGACGCACAAGGATCAATCAGTGATATCCAAATGTTTAAATAAATGGTATATAAATTATTGAACAATGATATACCCTTGATGCACACTTTTGAAACCATTCGAATGTTTGGAAATATTAGGAAAAATGAGGCAACATTGTAATTACAATCCATCACTGAACCGGTTTTTAACTGTTGGATTTTGGTGTGTTTTTGTTTAGAAACACTGTTTAACACAAAGCATCCTCTTTGAAATTACGACATCTAAACATCAGGTGTCCTTCTGTGTGTCCTGACGAAAGCCTTAGCCGGACTATCAGGCGTCCAGGTTACAACAGTGGACACAAATTACCTTGTGGTTGTATATTCTAAGGCTGGAAACAGAGTCACTTCTGTCGACACATTTTTTACAAGGGTTCCTTTCAAAGATCAATGATAAATGACTATGATTGGATGTCACCTTGTTCTACTAACACCACTAAAAGCTAGCAATGGGCTTTGTTGAGATTTAACAGTTGTCTAGAGATACATTTGTATGTTTTTTGAATACAGTGTTTGATTCACTGTTGTTATATGTTGTTACACGTTGGCCTTTTTATAAATGGACCATTGATGTCCTTGTTTTTTAGTATGCACTAAAAATAAAATTGATTATAATTTTCCTGCGCATATCTTGTGATATATGTTTCCACACAGGATTTTTACTTACAGTTGCCTCATATCAGCTTAAATCTCCAAACTATATGTTGACATCAATAGGTAGCTTGCTTTGGGGACTCCTTCTTTTGCCCATGTACTACAGGCCACATCCCACAAGCCCCTAACAAAAAAATGGTCTCTTTTGCTCATATAGCATTACCTTTAACACACAATATGGACACAAGGGAAACTGCTGCATAAATGCAAGAAAGGTGAAACCACGGGTAAGCACACACCATTGGGCACCACGGGTGGGCCCCAACCCATAGGCCAGCATTTAACACATAGCCCATACACCGAGGTTGAGGGAGAGGGAAGGCTGAATTCAGGCTGCTCATCCCCAGCAGACTGGGAACTGCACCGGACGATACAATCAAGGTCGGTGAGCCAGTCCCACAGTGTTAGGGAGAATTCTCTGTTTAGGCTGAATTTCCCTACCTAGTGAGTCCCCCAGCAGCTTTGCTGGATTTCTGGGGTTTAATTTTTTTCTCCTGCCAAGAGTGAGACTCTTTTACCCTCACTCTTGGACATGTTGAAGTGTGTTTTCTTGGTTAAACCTTGTGTTGAATGGGCTATGGGGTCTTTTACTCCATAGGGCCTCATGTATTTTTGTGATGTGGGTCACACAGCACCCTCTGTGCCGTGACCCAGGGGTGTCCTAGGGACTCCCCAACATAGACTCCATACCCTGGGACTGACTACTGTCTCCCAGGGCATGTAAAGTCACCAAAGACTTTGCTAGTCTTGAATCCTGAACAGAACCAGTACAAACCATCATATTGTGGACGTACTGACTGGGGCAATTCGATTGCCCCAGGGTCTGTTAGTCGAGGGGGCACGTCTCCGTCCCCCCTGATCGAGTTTTGGCTGGTGGCAGTGGAAACTACTTTTTATATTCGACCGCGAATATTTCCCTATGGGATTTCCCATTGTTTTAGGCTAACACATTTAATTATTTATTTACGGTAGCCTTAAACATACCGCCGGTTTATATATTTATTTTTATAACTCCGGTTGGGACTTTTTGCCAAAACTTGATTCTAAAATGGCGTTGGTGTTCGCCTCTGTAACTCTGACCCAAAGTGGAGCCCTTTGTTCCACTTTTGGCGGGCTTCTCCACAGAAGCCCTCCAAAGTGGTGCCACTCTGTCTGGGGTACTTAGGAGGGGTGGAGGGGGATTTAGGCACCCTGGACTGAGTTACCTTGGTAACTCAAGTCGCACTCCGTCCTGATTGGCCCAAGTGGTGAGCCGCCCGGCTCACCACTTAGCATGTTTGAGTGACAGCTAGGCTGGGTGAATGGGGGTTTGCTGCATAAAAGCAGGGCTTTGGGGACTGGGACTTCAGAAGTCGCCACAGGACCAAGAATCCGACGAGGGAAGAGCTGAGCCGACCTGCTTCGACGACACCACCCGGTGGAGCCCTGCTGAACCGTCTCACCACTTTTTCCCGACGACCGAGGAGAACTCTTAACGGAGTGGCTCCTTCCCTTGACTGGTGGGGACAACCAGTTTTCGCCTTCTTTCCGTTCTTTGAGGTATCTCGTGGTCGCCTTGCCTGTGCCAAGCACCCCGGCAACCGGAATACCACACTTTACCCCCATACCGCGAAAGTCGGTACCAACCCTTTAACCGGAGGACTCCGCGGCTGGTTTCTTCCCGGGCAGTGCAACGACCCTCTTCTTCTGCTCTTCAGCGAGAACTTCTTCTCCCCTGACCGACGTCGAGCCCTGCTGCCACTGCCTGGAACAACTGCCACCGCTGGAGGATCCTTTCCGCTTAAGGTACTGTGTTCCGCCTGGCTTCCCTTGCTACCGACTGTACGGGGTAGATTTAGTCCCCGGCTTTCGAACCTGGGAGTGCCTGGGACACTTTGGCTAAACTTTCTGAGCCACTCTAAACTCTTTTTTGACTCTTTGCAAGACTTTGAATCTCTAACTAACAGTGTGATCTTGGGCACATTTTCGCTCCGGCTACTCTAAGAGTGGGCCCTGCCTAGTGACTTTTGCTCACCTGTGACTTTATTCTTCTTTAAGCCTATTGCAAGTGTTCTGGACCTTAGAGTGGTGTGTCTAACCTATTTCTGCTTTTTCTCTCCCTTTCTTGGAAACTACTAGAGTGTCATCTAACGTTAAGCACTCACCTCTGTTTTAATTAAGTGGTGTTTACCTAGAGTTGTCTAGATAGGAGAAAGGATTGAATCTACTTTCATTATAACTGTGTTGAAGTGCTTTTACTATATTTTTGCTAGAGTGTTTTTAACTTATGTGTATTTTAAATAAATAACTATATACTTTTGAAACCAAGCTCTGGTCAGTGTTTGCTTGTGCTATTGTGTTTTGGTACATATTGTGTATACTTTGCATACTGCCTAACTCTTCTTGAGGGAAGTCTGACTGCTCAGCCACAGCTACCAGGTAAATCTGGGTGGTACAGACTGCTACCAAAGGGGTTTACTGCTCTACCTGTAGTCTTAAATCTTTTGCAGTGTTCCCCAAGGGAACTGCACAGGTTTCTGCCTAACACTGGTGTACAGCGGTGGGATTTGTATTGAGTATACATTTTATTGTGCTTTAGATACCTTAGTGCAACTAACCACAAAGCTTAGCACTGAAAAAGTAAAACCTCTAACATGTCAGTTATAGAAAGCTATAGTCAAGAGTCCCTTGCAGCCAAAACTGCTGATTGTTTAAGAGTACTCTGTAAACATAAGGATCTCCTGACTAAGGGCAAGAAAATGGAGCTGATTGAAAGATTGTTAGCTAACCAAAGTCTGGGTGATGGTTCAGAGGAACCTACCACTCCAGCAACTGTAGATGACAGTGTTGAAGTTAACATGGAGCAAAATGTTGATGTTTCTGAGGAAGAGTCAGAAGAGGAGGGTGAGGCTGTTGTAACTGTCCCCCCTAGGCCTCTGCCTGCTCTACCTGCTGTGCCTACTGGACCTTTACCAGGTCCCACATTTAGTCCTCAGTACTTTGAACTGGAGAAAATGAAGCTAGAATTGGAGTATAAGAAACTTAATGCTCAAACTGACAAAGAACTAAGGCTAAGGGAAATGGAGCTCAAGTATGACTTAGAAATGAAGAAATTATCTGTTGAGAATGTTTCTCTCTCTGGCTCCTCTAGAAGTTCCAGTCCTAAAAGACCCCGGATGCCTAAAGAATTGGTTGGTATGTATGAGCCTAAGTTGGATGTGTTGGATTGGTTGTCTCTGTTTGAATATAATCATGGGCTCCAGAACATCACAGGAAATGACTTACTCACCTGGTTGTTCTCTAGGCTTCCCCCTGTTGCCACTGATGTGGTAATGGAGATGGGGGAGGAGGATAGGAAGGACTATGAATGTGTGAAACTAGCTTTGATAGCTAGGTTTGGGAAGACCCCTTCCCAGTATCTTAAGAGGTTTAGGAGCCTCAAAAAGCATGATGGTACCCCTTGGGCTACCTGGGTGAGTGAATGTTTGAAAAACTTAGAGGGATGGATTAAGGGTTACAAGGTGAACACTTATGAAGGTATGAAGAATTTGTTTATGTTGGAGACTATTTATGATGCCTGCTCTCCTGAGCTCAGACAACACTTGGCTGATTCCAAGGAATTAGATTCCCGGAAACTAGCTAAGGCTGCTGACTTGTGGGTTGCCAACAGGGCCACTCACAAGGATTCTGGGGTAACTCAGAAGAAGGATGGGGAGAAACAGCCTAAAAAAGACTCCAAAGAGAATTCTAATAATTCCTATCCCAAAGAGGGCCCCAAACCACAAAATAACCAGGGTAAGCCACATGGGAAACCTAGTCAGGCTACTGTACCTTCTGGCCACAAGCCAGAAGGAGGTCAGAACAAGCCACCCTTCCATAGAGCATTTGGACAATGCTATGTCTGTCAGGGTACTGACCATATCAAAGGAGATCCCAAGTGCAAGGGTAAACCTGCAGGGATCAGCACAGTCTCCTTAGCCTTCACTCCTGAGGATGAAGTACAGATGGCTAGTGCCCACTTTGAACTCTTTGCTGAAGAACCCTTGGGTCTTCAAGCAACTGTAAACTTAGAGCCTATGGGTCTGGTTAGTCCCCAGAATAGGGTTGTGTATAACTCCCTACCTGTTAACTCTAAGGTGTATTATGTGGACAGTGTTCTTGTCAATGGCCAGGATACTCCTGCCAGGAGAGACACTGGGGCCAGCAGAACAGTAGTGGATGAAAGCTTCTTTCAACCTGAAGATGTGGCCAAAGCACCCAAAGGTCCCACTAGGATGTCTGGAGGCCCTGTCCAAATGGTTCCTATTCTACCAGCCCTCATTCAATGTAACAACATGACAGTAAGGATCCCTGTCAGTGTTCAGGCTGAGGTACCTGGGAAGGTCCTGTTAGGGAATGACCTAAGAACTCTAGGAGTAGTGTCACATACCCCCAGGCCTCCCAGTATGGAGAAGCAGAACTTAACCAAATTGGCTAGAAAGGCTACCTTGAAGGACCCTTCTAAGCCTGTGGGACCCTCTACTGAGAACCCCACTACAAGCCCTGGGTTTAGTAAGTTGACCTCTGACCCAGGCACCTTTCCGGATAGTATGCTAGGAACATGGGAGCCCCAACCAAGCTCCATCATTGTTCCCCTAGTCTCAGAGTCTCTGACTCCCCCTGCTTCTGAGGAAGAGGTGGATAGACCAACTAGGCCCCTATCTGGACCCGAGAGAACTGGTAATTCTCAGTGCTGGTGGAAAACCAGAAAAGAAAAGTCTAAGGCCAAAAACCTTCAGACTGTTGGACCTTCTACTGAAGACCCCAACTCAAATCCTAATATTAGGGGGGGAACTCCTAAAATAGGTAAGGGTAGATCTAAGAGGAAGGGGAAGCAGGTACATTGCCTAACCCCAACCCCTCCAACCAAGAGGCCTAAGACCCAACCTGCTCCCACAAGAGAGGTGGTGAGGAACCTTGGAGGCCCCTCTAGATCTAAGGGAATCCTTTATAAGGACCCCTTGAAAAAGCCTAACATAGGTTCAGAAGTTGTACCAACTTCTGAGGGACTGGTCAACCAGATCCCCTATAACAAAAAGACTGATGTTCCTCAAAGGGTCTGTAGGTCCGTTAGCTTACAAAAGAAAACCTTTGAGTTCACCATTGAGCACAGGTCAGGGTGTCACCATCAAAATGCTGATGGACTCTCTAGGATGTATATCATCGACTAGAGGTATGAGGTTCATCCAGGAGTGGATTAAATCCTCCTGTCCCTTAGTCTGGGGGGGGCGAGTGTTAGGGAGAATTCTCTGTTTAGGCTGAATTTCCCTACCTAGTGAGTCCCCCAGCAGCTTTGCTGGATTTCTGGGGTTTAATTTTTTTCTCCTGCCAAGAGTGAGACTCTTTTACCCTCACTCTTGGACATGTTGAAGTGTGTTTTCTTGGTTAAACCTTGTGTTGAATGGGCTATGGGGTCTTTTACTCCATAGGGCCTCATGTATTTTTGTGATGTGGGTCACACAGCACCCTCTGTGCCGTGACCCAGGGGTGTCCTAGGGACTCCCCAACATAGACTCCATACCCTGGGACTGACTACTGTCTCCCAGGGCATGTAAAGTCACCAAAGACTTTGCTAGTCTTGAATCCTGAACAGAACCAGTACAAACCATCATATTGTGGACGTACTGACTGGGGCAATTCGATTGCCCCAGGGTCTGTTAGTCGAGGGGGCACGTCTCCGTCCCCCCTGATCGAGTTTTGGCTGGTGGCAGTGGAAACTACTTTTTATATTCGACCGCGAATATTTCCCTATGGGATTTCCCATTGTTTTAGGCTAACACATTTAATTATTTATTTACGGTAGCCTTAAACATACCGCCGGTTTATATATTTATTTTTATAACTCCGGTTGGGACTTTTTGCCAAAACTTGATTCTAAAATGGCGTTGGTGTTCGCCTCTGTAACTCTGACCCAAAGTGGAGCCCTTTGTTCCACTTTTGGCGGGCTTCTCCACAGAAGCCCTCCAAAGTGGTGCCACTCTGTCTGGGGTACTTAGGAGGGGTGGAGGGGGATTTAGGCACCCTGGACTGAGTTACCTTGGTAACTCAAGTCGCACTCCGTCCTGATTGGCCCAAGTGGTGAGCCGCCCGGCTCACCACTTAGCATGTTTGAGTGACAGCTAGGCTGGGTGAATGGGGGTTTGCTGCATAAAAGCAGGGCTTTGGGGACTGGGACTTCAGAAGTCGCCACAGGACCAAGAATCCGACGAGGGAAGAGCTGAGCCGACCTGCTTCGACGACACCACCCGGTGGAGCCCTGCTGAACCGTCTCACCACTTTTTCCCGACGACCGAGGAGAACTCTTAACGGAGTGGCTCCTTCCCTTGACTGGTGGGGACAACCAGTTTTCGCCTTCTTTCCGTTCTTTGAGGTATCTCGTGGTCGCCTTGCCTGTGCCAAGCACCCCGGCAACCGGAATACCACACTTTACCCCCATACCGCGAAAGTCGGTACCAACCCTTTAACCGGAGGACTCCGCGGCTGGTTTCTTCCCGGGCAGTGCAACGACCCTCTTCTTCTGCTCTTCAGCGAGAACTTCTTCTCCCCTGACCGACGTCGAGCCCTGCTGCCACTGCCTGGAACAACTGCCACCGCTGGAGGATCCTTTCCGCTTAAGGTACTGTGTTCCGCCTGGCTTCCCTTGCTACCGACTGTACGGGGTAGATTTAGTCCCCGGCTTTCGAACCTGGGAGTGCCTGGGACACTTTGGCTAAACTTTCTGAGCCACTCTAAACTCTTTTTTGACTCTTTGCAAGACTTTGAATCTCTAACTAACAGTGTGATCTTGGGCACATTTTCGCTCCGGCTACTCTAAGAGTGGGCCCTGCCTAGTGACTTTTGCTCACCTGTGACTTTATTCTTCTTTAAGCCTATTGCAAGTGTTCTGGACCTTAGAGTGGTGTGTCTAACCTATTTCTGCTTTTTCTCTCCCTTTCTTGGAAACTACTAGAGTGTCATCTAACGTTAAGCACTCACCTCTGTTTTAATTAAGTGGTGTTTACCTAGAGTTGTCTAGATAGGAGAAAGGATTGAATCTACTTTCATTATAACTGTGTTGAAGTGCTTTTACTATATTTTTGCTAGAGTGTTTTTAACTTATGTGTATTTTAAATAAATAACTATATACTTTTGAAACCAAGCTCTGGTCAGTGTTTGCTTGTGCTATTGTGTTTTGGTACATATTGTGTATACTTTGCATACTGCCTAACTCTTCTTGAGGGAAGTCTGACTGCTCAGCCACAGCTACCAGGTAAATCTGGGTGGTACAGACTGCTACCAAAGGGGTTTACTGCTCTACCTGTAGTCTTAAATCTTTTGCAGTGTTCCCCAAGGGAACTGCACAGGTTTCTGCCTAACACACAGCTACTCATGGGAGCTGGGAAAATCGACCTAATCAAGAAAGGCACTTGCAAGGCACCAAGGTGATTTCAAATCGCCCCATCGCCAGCAAGTATGGGAACAGATGGTTAGCGTTGATGTCCCTGGAATGTAACAAGCCCACAGAGTGTTCACAATAGTGTTTGCGAAGGTCATCATCAGGCAGGTGCCATGTGAATGTCTCCCTTCCCACTAGTTTAGGGTGTCTTGTGTTCCTTCCTTTCTGGTGTTGGCCAATGGCAGATGAATAAAGATCCGGAAGACAGCACAATTATGTTATTACTAATTGCAAAATGTTTGCAGGGTGGAGCAGGAAGCAATGCGGAACCACACTGGGTGGCAATGAACCGGGAGAGGGCAGGTCCATTTTACTCCAATCATGTTCAACTAACCTATGTCTAGCTATAGGTGAATGACGTATTTTAACCAATTAGGACCATGAGAATGGTGGTGATATAAAAAGTTGAAGATAAACTATTTCTAACTCTAAGCGTATTGTATAAGCTGTATACAAGTAATGTCCACTATGAGCTAGTTTGTCAGCTCTCATCAACTAGGTCCGTTCCACTGTGCTGTTTGATTTGTGCTTTCTCAACTGTAATAAACAGCTTTACTTCTTGCCTGGTGTACGCTCCTTTTGGACTACTACTGGTAACTTGTTAATTGTGAGCGCTAGTGGACCCCAAATGCACGGGCTTTGGCTATCCAAATAACTATAGTTCACCTTTCCCTGGTGTGGACTTTCTTGTACAATGTTTATCGTAGGGACCACTCTGCTCTTTAGCTCACAGTTCTTTCTCTCTCTGTTATGTTCCACGCTTTGGTTCTTGGATAATCGAATATTTTTCCCTATTCACAATGCAGTGATATTCCAATTCTACTTGTTCCCTCTTTGGGGGTTTCTATGCTTCTCTTTATCACATGAATACAGTTCAAATTCATCAACTTAATTTTCACACTTCACCATTTGTACCAGGATGAGTTTCTGTGATTCCATAACAAGTCCCTTTTTACTTACCGGTATTCCTGTTCTCCCTGTTATCTTCAGTATTGCATGAGGATGTCTGTGGTGCCCGTAGATACCGGGGATCTTCTCCTTCCATTTGTTTCTCTGTTCGTTTTACGCACCATCTGTTCTTTGTGAGTTTCTCTCTTCTTCTTGACTTCTCAATAATGCTAAGGGTAACCAGTTAATTCATTGTTTCCTCCATGTGGTGGTGTCAGTGCTGTTGCATGGGCATGCCTGCCCACCTTGATTGCTTAGTGGTCATGCCACTACCAAGCTTTCCTCTCCAGTTGTCTCGGCTTCTGGCTTCTCATACGCAGGCTTCCAGTGCTACATTCTCTTGCTTACAGCAGTTCTGAACTACGTGGTCTGCTTTAGCTCCACCTCCTTCAGGTGTTTTACACAGCTCACCATCACTCCTTTCCTGGGCAAACTCCTGCAAAAGCTGGCCATCTCCCAGCTTAATCTACATACTGAATCTGTTGGTTGTCTCCATGACCACCCGTCTGGCTTCAGAGCAGCCAGAAGAATGGAAAATGCTCTCCTGAACACCCGTTAAGACTTGCTCTCTAATCTAGACTCTAACCTTCCTTCTGTCATCATTCTCCCTGATCTATCCTCTGCTTTCGACAAAGTAAACCATGCCATCCTGCTCAATCATATCTGTGACAACCTGGGTATGTCTGGTCAGGCCTTAGCCTGGCTGACCTCCTTTCTCTCAGATCAGCCCTCCCAGGTCCAGCTTGGGTCTTTCCTCTCTACTATCTCTCTTGATACATGTGGTGTCCCCCAGGGGTCTAGCCTCTCTCCCTGGCTCTTTAACCACTACCTGGCACCTCTGGCCCACCGCATCTCTACATTCTGTTCTAACTTCAGTGTTATGCGAATGACACCCAGATCTCCTTCAAGCTCCCCTCAGCCTCTTCCGCTCCTTCTCGTATACCTGAATGTCTGTCCGCAATTCAGCAATGGTGTACCTTCAATGATCTCTGCCTTAATGCCAGTAAGAGTGAGCTCCTCCTCATTGGGACACCTGCTCCTGCCTTTCCTCCTTCACTCTGACCGCCTGCCTTGGGCCCTCTACCTGAACCTTCCTGTGAGGCTAAGAATCTTGGTGTCATCTTCGACTCCACCTTCTCCTTCTCTCCTCACATCTCTGATGTCTATAATAAGTCACACTATCAGCTGCCCCTCCACAGAGGTATTCTTCCTTTTCTGACTTCCCCTAGAAGCTCAATGTCTTCAGAGCCCAGGTCCTATCTAGGCTGGACTACGCTAACAGTCTCTTTCTAAATATTCCTGCCTCTACTCTTTGCCCTTTACAGCTAATCCAGAACAGGACTGAAAGACTTGTCCTTGGCCTCAAGCCCAGGGATCGTATCTCTCGAGCCCTGAAATCTCTCCACTGGCTCCCTGTGGCTGCAAGGATCAAGTTAAAGGCCCTCTGCATCGTCCACATGGCTTTCTGGGGCAGGGGGCCACACTACATCCAACTTTCTCTTCCTAAGCATCTTCCTTCGGGAGCCCTCTGCTCATCCACCTCCAAACTCTCTGAGGGTCAGACGCTTCTCCACCCACTGAACTTATGGGACCAGGCTCCTGCACGATCAGTTGCCCTTGCACTGCCTCTGGGCATCCTAACCACTTAGGGACTGTATCTGCAACCTGACAGTCCCCTGACTCTCTGCACTTATGAGCCACCTCCCTGGCAGCACTTAAGAGTCCCTTTGCACTCTCCCCTCCTCCCTCTACCCCTGGCACTTCTCCCCCCTCACACTTGCACGATCTGAATGACACAAGGCCTAGTAAGATTGTTGTTTTGCCCTCCTTCTGTCTTCCCTTCCTTGTCTTGTCGCATCTAGAAACACTTGTGTACAGGCGCGTTATAAATGACTTATCATACCATATCATATCATATCCTGTGGAAAATCAAGCCAGTCAACCCAGAAAACAACTTCAGATCTGTCCCACCTGGACGATGGTGAATCCCTTCTGGAAGGTCTTCCGGTGACTACCCTGGCACCTCTGACATACTTCCTGCATTTTGCAACACAAATCATCATAGAACTTGGCAAATTTGACTGCATCATCCTGACCCTCATCGAAATGCACTGGCTCTCTCTGCAAGATTGTATCTTTTCAAATCCTTTGCATTATCTATAAGGTTGTCACACTGAAGTCCCCAGGCTACCTCACTGAGAAACTCTGCATATCCTGAGGCCTGCAATCCACCAGAAGCAAGTATAGGTGAAGATTTGAACTCCGCTGGTGCAGGAAGGGAGGAACCAGAAGACATGCCTTCTCCATCTACACCCTAAGACTCAAGAACTTCCCACCACACCCTTTTTCTCTGCTTCCCTCACTGGGTTCTTCCCTCTATGAGTGTAAAGCGCTCTGTTGCTTCCCAAAGCAAAGTCCACACTCATAACTATAATAATACTAACAATAATAATAGGCAAACCCTATTTGATGGCCAGTTGGCAAATCAACATGGTCATTTATTGATAACCCTGCACGGTGAATCTTACCATTACCATGCTCTCTAAATTTAACTGAAACAAATTATTTTTTTAAGAAAGCAAAGTCAGCAATTTGGCTCTCCATTCTATACATGACTGATTTACAATGTGTGAATGACTGAAGGTTATGGAGACAGGAGCATTTTTCTCTCCTCCGGGTAGATGCAAAGCTGTCTGCTCTCACATTAGTAACCATTGCATATTGGTACTCTTCTTTCTGATTTCCTCTTTGTTAGTGATGCAAGGTAATGAACACCTTGTTGTCTAATGTTGATTTTGTTCCAAGAAATTAAAATGTTTAACATTTACTTTCAGTACTTCGCCAAATATTTCAATGGCCTGTATGTTGAGTTTTCATTTTCTGCACAATATCAAAATGCTGCACAATTATGGGCATGAAATGGTTATCATCCTTTATATAATTTGTAAGCAAATGGATTGGGAAGGCTTTGACTGTTGAAACGTGGCGACCCCTAAAACTCTCTCGACCTCCACCTGGGCTCCATCCACCCTAGCCTGGAATTCCATTTCACGCACAACATCCCATATGTATCCTAAAGTAAGGTGAGCCCTACTGTCTCTGCATTCTCTATTTTGGGAGGGAAACCTAAAGGCTTTGGCCTTCTCTGCCTAACTCCTTCAGGGAATTTGTAAGTGGACCTCTCCCTTTGGTCGACAGACTGATTTCACCAGGGTTTCTCCAGCAGTTTCTCCCCCTCACACTCTCAATTTCTCTTTTGCCTCTGTTTCTCTGTATATGTCTATCTCCTCTTGACTTCCTCTGAGATAGTCTTCATCTCACTCGCTCTCTAGCTGTATCTATTTTCTTTTACTCACACATCTCGCTCTTCCCCATTTCCTTCTATCAGCTCATCCTTCCTTTTCCTGTCCCCACTCTTCTGCCACCTTCGCACAAACTGCACCTCTCGTCTCTACCCGCTCTCCTTCCTCTCTCTTTCTATACAGCTGCACCCTGTGATGGCCTGACTTGGCCTCTGTGCTAGTGGTGCAGCAAGAAAGCACGCAGACACGGAGCTCTGCACACATACGTCTTCTTTATTTCTACACACAACTGGAACTCCCCTTCCCCCACCCCCTCCAGCATCACTTCCCTTCCCTCGTCACTTCCCTTGTTCCTCCCGCCCCCGTTACCTTAGAGACATCAACATGACATCTCCCCCTTTTTAAACAGTTACCAGATTCTTCGCAACGGGCAACATCTGGTGGGCCTCTAGTCCATTTCCTCGATCCATCGGCGAGGTCTGTTCCAGGCCCTCTGCGGGCGCGCCCGACTCCTCCCTGGCGACAGACCACTCTCAGCATTTCCCTTCTCCACATCCGGCTCAGATTCATCAGAGTCCCACTGATCTCCTTGGTAGGGATCATCGGATTCATAGTCCAGGTGAGCCTGCACCCTCCCACTCAGACATCTGGTTCCCATCTGTGGGAGTTCTTTGAAGTGAGACAAGTTCCTCGTGACAGGTCCCTCCGTACCTTGGCCGGTGATCATGGATCCCTTCTTCTGGGTGACAAGTAGAGGTTCTTCACGGAATGCTGATGTGTGCTTGTGCGTCAGTGGTTGTCTGACCGCCACCACATCTCCTACCTCTATTTGGGATGCATGTGCCCGCCTGTGGGTATCTGCGTAGTCCTTCATTCTGGCTTTTGCTGCCTCATCCCGCTCCCGCACCTCCGGATATAGGGCAGGAGGTGGGCTGATCACTTCGGCCTGGGGAATGCGCGTTTGGGTGTTCCGTCCAAACATGAGTTCAGCGGGGGTCTTCCCTGTGGTGCTATGGGGAGTCCCCCTGTAGTCTCTCATGAGTTGGTTTAGTACCTGCTCGTACGGCTGTCCCGTCAACCGGGCAATCTGTAGGGCCCTCTTGAGGTTTGCCATAAATCGTTCAATCATCCCATTGGCTTGGGGCCATAGAGGAGTGATCTTCCTATGGTGAAACCCTAGGTATTCGGCGAATTGGCGAACTGACGCCCACAAAACGGGGGTCCATTGTCCGACTTGAGCACCTTGGGTACTCCATAAGCTGAGGACATGTGGTCCAAGGCGGGGATGACGTGGTGGGCTGCGGTGGATGATATTAGCCGGGCATCAGGGTATCGTGAGTATTCGTCCATCATGCCAAGACATATTTTCCTCCTTCAATAGGTCCAAAGAAGTCAGCCGCGACTGCCTCCCATATTCTTGGTGGGAGCTTGGACATGACCAGTGGTTCGGGGTGGCTATTTGGCGTAATGAGGCAGCATGTAGGACATGCTTTCAACGCTGCCTCTACTAAGATGTCCATGTGGGGAAACCATACCTTTTGGCGGAGCATGCGTTTGGTGGATACCATGCCCCTGTGGGTCTCGTGGGCTAGCTCGATAACTTTTGCTTTCATGGCTTCAGGGATTACCAGTTTGCAGTCTTTCGGGAGCAAGTGGTCTTCGGACACTGCGAGCTCGTCTTTCACTTGTAACAGACGTTCCATGTCTTCTCGCACCTTGCCTCCCGCGGCTCTCCCCCTTTCTTTTGCTCTTCAGACTCCAGTCCTTCGCAAATGATGCGGCAGGCCAGGTCACTCTCAGTCTCTCTGGCGAGTGTCTCTATGTTGACACCCGCTGGCGCGGTCTGGTTGATTAGATATCTTTGATACCTGTCAGCCACTGACGGTTCGGGTGTACACTCCTCCCTTGGTCTCCTGGACAGGAAGTCTGGCAGAATTTCACCTTTTCCCGGCCTGTGTATGATGTCAAATGCATAGTCCTGCAATCTCAAACCCCATCAAGCGATTCGTGGAGGCATCTTGGCTTGGGGATTGCCGTATAGGAATAGTAGTGCCTGGTGGTCCGTGACGACTTGGAACGGCTTTCCATACAGAAACAGGTGGAAGTGTTCACACGCCCATATGACGGCGAGCCCTTCCTTCTCTGCTTGAGAATATGCCTGTTCTGTAGTAGACAGGCTGCGGCTGGCGTAGGCCACTATGTGCTTTTGAGAGGCGTCCTTTGGATCGAGTTGTACCAGGATGGCTCCCAGGCCCACGGGACTGGCGTCAACCATTAGCTCGGTCCTCCCACTGGGGTCATAGTACGACATGTTTTCCACGTTCGCGACCCTTTCTCTTATCATTTTGAATGCCTTTTGACAGTCGTTGGTCCAATCGAACTTCACGTCATGATGTGTTAAGATGTCTTAGCGGCTCGCTGACAGATGCGAAGTCCCGGATGAATCAAATACAATAACTGGCCAGGCCCAGGAAGGACCGAAGTTCGGACACATTAGTTGGGGCGGAGGTGTCATTTAGTGCCGCTACCTTGTCCGGGTCGGGAGTCATTCCTGCCTCCGAGAAGACATGTCCAAAGAACTTTAGTGTGTTTTTGCGGAATTCACATTTGTCCCTGTTCAAGGTGAGATTGGCGTTGTGTAGGGCTTTGCATACCTTCATCAAGGTCTCATCGTGTTTGTTCACATCTGTTCCAAATACCAGTATGTCGTCTGAGAAATTGAGGCAATTTGGGATATGCTTAATGATGTTATGGCCTGGAATGTTTCTGCTGCCGAGGACACCCGAAGCTCAGTCTTTTGTACCTAAAGAGGCTGACGTGAGTGACAAACATTATGTTTCTGCTCTCGGGGTGTAGTACTAGTTGGTGGCATCCTTTTTGCAGGTCGAGTTTGGAAAAGACCTTCGCCCCATTCAGTAAGTGAATCATGTCCGTGATGCGGGGCGCGGGGAATCTCTCCCTTCAGATGGCTTGATTCGGGCACCGCATATCTACGCACAGTCTTATGGCCTCAGATCCCATCTTGGGGACCGGGACAATTGGGGACACCCATGTGGTTGGTCCCATGGCCCTTTCAATGATGTCCTATTCCAACAGTTTCTGGAGCTCATCCTCGACTTTTTTTAAAATGTTGACCGGAATCCCACGGTACGGTTGGGCTACAGGACGTACGGAGTTGTCCACATGGAGCTTGATATGCCTATTTTTGAGTTTGCCAATTCCCTTGAATATTTTGGGGTATAGAGTATTAATTATTTTGATCGTGTCTATGTATTTGTGGACCATTATGTTATATAGAATATGTATCAAGCCCATGTCGGTGGCCGCCTTAAAGCTTAGGACACAGCCACTGTCTGTCTCTGTGGCCAGGACGTGTATCAGTATCCTCATTTCATGTCCTTTGTAGCGACAGAGCCCGCTGAATTGTCCCAGACACAACAGGGGTGTCTTGGCCCCGTATGCATATATGTCAACGGTTGCTGGATGTAGCTTGGGTTTTTGAGGAAGGTCAGTGTAGACTTTCTTGCTTACCATGTTGACTGTGGCTCCCGTGTCTATAAGAAACTCTGTTGGTCTCTCCGGAAGATTGATGATGAGTGTTGGGCTGTGCGCTGTTGCGGTGGGGTTGCCCAGAGCGTATACATAGGCCTTTTTCTTCTGGTTGCTCCCTGATGAACTGGGATCAGAGTCTGTGGGGGATTGTTCCACCAAGTATCGAACATGGCGTCTTGACTTGCGCTCGGGTTTTGCGCGCATTACGAACCTTCTTCTTTCTCTCCTCTTCTGCCGATCTTCTCCAGAGTCTCTGTCTCTCTAGTCACCTGTAGGTTGTCTCGGGTTGTTCTGAGTGCTTGGGCTGGGTTGTTATTTGACGACCCCCCTGTACTAGCCTCTCGAGCGGGGAGGGTTGTCCTTGGGTCGTTCTCTCCTTCGGTCACGGAATAGTCTGCATACAGCTTTGAAGTGTCCTTCTTCGCCACAAGAGGTGCAGCGTTGTCCTATTGCGGGGCATGTTCCGTTGTGAGGGTATTCAAACCTGCATTTGTAACAAAAGAGCTCTTCAGTTTTCCTCTCCAGTTGCAGTCTGTGTAGGTTTTCTCCTGTGTTGGTGTTGCCAAAGCTCTCCACTTGGGAGTCAATGGCCCTAACGACTCTTGCTAGAGCTAGTATTTCCTCCAGCATACAGGATTTTTGAAGTAGCTTTCTGCAGAAAACTTGGGACTCGCATCCTGAGATGATCTGCGACCTCAGGACTTCGGTGTTTGAGTAGTTTGCGAAGTCACAGTGTGTTAGCTTGGTGCGTAGTCGCATTACATATGCATCCATGGTTTCCCCTTTTGCCTGTTTGGTGCTGTGAAATAGGAGCCTTTCATAGTCCACATTGGTATGTGGTGCAAAGTATGCTTCTAGCGCATCTTTGAGGTCCTGGATCGAGTCTATGAAGTTAGGGGGCATTTCATCAATTATGTCATGTGTGGCAGATCCCACGGCCAATTTTAAGAGACACACTTGCCTTGCGTCGGCGACTGGTCCTGTGGCTCCCCTGTACAGATTAAAGTCTCGGATTCAGTTGGTCCACCTGGGACCCATGTTTCTAGTGTCCATCACGTCAAATGCTCCCGGCATCTGGGCTGCCAGTGTGTCAGGTAGTTGATACAGCATGTGGTCTGGTGTTGGCACCACTGGGGCTGGGGGCCCATTCCCCTGAGCTTGTGCTCCTTGCCCATCATCTTGGCCCGACATTTTGCTTAGTGGGGTGGTCACTTACTGGATGTGTGTGTTACTGGCTGTTCTCTCTTCTCGATGGCCACCGATGGGGCACGAGCACCATCCGTTGAGTGTGTTGAGTGCCTGGGTGAGGTCCTCCATGCTTTCTACCCTCCTTGCAGGGATTGGCTACCCCTGTCACCAAAGTTGGATAGCCGCCACACGTGGCACGAGCACCATCACTTTGTCCAGAAACCTTTCTGGGGTTTTTCACGGCACTGGTGGGCCAGGGTCCTTTATCTCACGTACTTGTGTATGCCCACTGAGGGGTTTTCCCTCTTGCTGGTAATGCGCACGTTCCGTGTGTCTCCCTCTCCCCGTGCCGGCCTGGAACCACTAGGGGGCTCTCTCCTCCTTGGGGAAACATGTGTGCCATGTTGGAGTTCTACGGCCCCTCCTTGCGGGTAATCACCTCCGCGGCCCGGGCTTCATGCTGGTAGACACACCAGCTGAGCGGGCCCGCGTCCTCGGGCGCTCTGCTCCTCTTCCGTGTGTTCGTGGCGGGCAGACAGCAGCGCTCTCCTCTGAGAACTGCTCCACTCACTTCGCCGCCCTCCGCGTCGCCATTGTGGTGGCCTGACTTGGCCTCTGTGCTAGTGGCACAGCAAGAAAGCATGCAGACACAGAGCTCTGTACACATACGTCTTCTGTATTTCTACACACAACTGGAACTCCCTTTCCCCCCATCACCTCCCGCATCACTTCCCTTCCCTCGTCACTTCCCTTGTTCCTCCCGCCCCCGTTACCTTGGAGACGTCAACATGACAAACCCCTCTTCTCTCATCACTCTCCCTCACTAACCCGTGTCTACTCCAGTCTCTCCACCTGTTTCTCCGCACTACTTTTCTCCTTCTTGCTGCCTTCCCCACTATTATTCTTACTACCGCCTTTCACTTTCTCACCACTCTCCTGCCTCACACACTCTGTCACTTACACTCACTCTGACACCCACTGTGAATAAGCCTACACTTCTCTGCATTTCCTATTGACTCTCTTTTCCTCCTTCACTCACCTTTTATACCTCCCTTACCACACTATACTTAATTGGTAGCATTCCTGCTACGCACAGTACCTTACCAACATACTCTCAGAGCAGTGCTACAGTCTCCTTAGCACTATACTCCACTATCTACCATCAGTCGGACCTCTTGGTTCACCACCAACCACCTTACCTCACCCAAACAACTTAATTCTCCTCTGTTGTGGCTGAACTTTTACAGTCCATCTATCCCTCTTCTAACACTCCTCCCGGATCCCATTGGTCCCCCTGTGCACATGCTCCCCTTGTCCAATTTCTGGCTAAGCTATCCTTGGAAGGCCTAAGAAGGCTTTTAGCCCTGCACCATTTACAATCTTTATTTGCACGGTGGCAACCATGTGCTCAGGCTGCTTGTTTTCCTTGCAGTGTGCTCCATGTGCTGGGGATTTACGTGTCTCCTCATCTCTCCTGCTGTCCCTTCTCACTCTCAGTTTGTTTTATTTTGCCCCATTATTCCCCAGTAAACCATTTGGGGTTGTTAGGTGGGGTGTGGGTTGTCTCATTTCTATTGGGCAGGAAAAATCCCACTAAATAGCAAATCTGGTCTTGATTGCGATCGTTTGGTTCCGGTTCTGGTTTTGTTTTGGCTATGCCCAGGGAAATTCGTTTGAGTTGGGCTCTGAAAATGACAACTCTGGCCAGAAGCAAGGGTTACAAGAATTATGGAGAGTACAGCTGTACCAGCAGACATATACATTTCCCCCCAAACTCACTCACTATGCCTCTGAGGTAGGATTGGCTCTTGGATACTGCATGGTAGGTCGCCTACTTCATGTCTGGAGGGCTCCCTGTTCCCCTTGACAGGGTCAGAGTCGCCAGTGTTCTTCATAGCTCTTTGGTCGTCATCTATTAGTGCAATGATCGCTAGCCTTCCTTAAAGATCTTGCCTAATTCGGCTTAGGTCGAAACTCTGTTATTAGGTAAAAATGGTGGGAGTACAAGATTTGAGGGCAAATATAAAATACCAGCAGATGAGTTTGTAGAATTGCAGAAAAGAGTTTCACAATTAGAGAAAGGCCCAACATCATAGAAAATGCTACTACTAGACAAGGGTATAGGTGCTTCTGAAGCTAATTTGTCACAATTGAAAAAGAAGTGTGATATGCTATTGGGAGAGCTAACACACATGTGTACAGGCCATCAAATTAACTAAGAGAGAATTAGGGGCCAAATATAAACACATAGAAGATGATTTAGGTCACATTTCACAAATGAAAGGTGACTTAAATTACACAAGACGAGAGGGATCAAATGAGCATGGGGGTGCAGATTTTGCACCAGCAAAACACACAGTTTAGACATGATTCCACTGGTTTGGTGCAATAACTTGTGCAATTAACCTCCAAATGTGATAAGAGTATCAAAATCTGTGCAGAGTGCAAGACAATTAGAGATTGTGGTTGTGAGATTGCAATGGCAGTGTGACAGAGGTAATTGTGAACATGCCGAGTGGAAGCACATACAAAAACAACTTCAGGAAACAGGGAAGACGAATGTGAAAGTGAAAAGCCAGTTAGGAAAGCGACATAGAAGCGAAATGCAAAATGTATCCCTGGAAAAAGACATATACACTGTCCCATCCAAAAATGTGGGTGTGGTGCCAGCTGCAAATGGTGGTAACAGTTTTAACAACCTCAAACACAAACACTCACAGGAAAGTGAGTTGATACCTGGCGGCTATCAACCAGGCTTCATCTAGGAGGGATGCACAGAGTCACAGTTCCACACATGAAGAGGGAGAAGGAGTGAAGCTGACAGGAAAGATATACATGTACTCCCTTGTGTGAAAGGGAAATGCAGAATGAGACCACTAAAGCACACAGAAACTGCACGTGTAGCACTGGACACCACAGATAAGTCACCATCTGAAGAGGAGCTGGGCCACTGTAGGCCACACGGGAACAGGCAAGAAAATCACCCACATGCAGACACCAGTAAATTTGTGAAATAACTGTGACGACATTCACTTAAAAGGGCGACTGTTCATTGGAGCAACTTTTAGGCAATGTACAACAGCATTTTCAAATATTTTCAACATGATGTGAGGCAAATTACACTTTTCTTGAGTGGTAGATTCCAATAATGCTGGGTTCTTTCACAGTTAAACTGGACAGAATATAACATCATGGGGTAAAAATAAGGAGGAGGTCAGGATATATTTCTCACTATACCGCTCCCGGCAATGTGCAATGAACTCCCTTTCCCCCCATCACCTCCCGCATCACTTCCCTTCCCTCGTCACTTCCCTTGTTCCTCCCGCCCCCGTTACCTTGGAGACGTCAACATGACAAACCCCTCTTCTCTCATCTCTCATTCTCTCATTCTCTCACCCGTGTCTACTCCAGTCTCTCCACCTGTTTCTCCGCACTACTTTTCTCCTTCTTGCTGCCTTCCCCACTATTATTCTTACTACCGCCTTTCACTTTCTCACCACTCTCCTGCCTCACACACTCTGTCACTTACACTCACTCTGACACCCACTCTGAATAAGCCTACACTTCTCTGCATTTCCTATTGACTCTCTTTCCCTCCTTCACTCACCTTTTATACCTCCCTTACCACACTATACTTTATTGGTAGCATTCCTGCTACGCACAGTACCTTACCAACATACTCTCAGAGCAGTGCTACAGTCTCCTTAGCACTATACTCCACTTTCTACCATCAGCCGGGCCTCTTGGTTCACCACCAACCACCTTACCTCACCCAAACAACTTAATTCTCCTCTGTTGTGGCTGAACTTTTACAGTCCAGCTATCCCTCTTCTAACACTCCTCCCGGCTCCCATTGGTCCCCCTGTGCACATGCTCCCCTTGTCCAATTTCTGGCTAAGCTATCCTTGGAAGGCCTAAGAAGGCTTTTAGCCCTGCATCATTTACAATCTTTATTTGCACGGTGGCAACCATGTGCTCAGGCTGCTTGTTTTCCTTGCAGTGTGCTCCATGTGCTGGGGATTTACGTGTCTCCTCATCTCTCCTGCTGTCCCTTCTCACTCTCAGTTTGTTTTATTTTGCCCCATTATTCCCCAGTAAACCATTTGGGGTTGTTAGGTGGGGTGTGGGTTGTCTCATTTCTATTGGGCAGGAAAAATCCCACTAAATAGCAAATCTGGTCTTGATTGCGTTCGTTTGGTTCCGGTTCTGGTTTTGTTTTGGCTATGCCCAGGGAAATTCGTTTGAGTTGGGCTCTGAAAATGACAACTCTGGCCAGAAGCAAGGGTTACAAGAATTATGGAGAGTACAGCTGTACCAGCAGACATATACATTTCCCCCCAAACTCACTCACTATGCCTCTGAGGTAGGATTGGCTCTTGGATACTGCATGGTAGGTCGCCTACTTCATGTCTGGAGGGCTCCCTGTTCCCCTTGACAGGGTCAGAGTCGCCAGTGTTCTTCATAGCTCTTTGGTCGTCATCTATTAGTGCAATGATCGCTAGCTTTCCTTAAAGATCTTGCCTAATTCGGCTTAGGTCGAAACTCTGTTATTAGGTAAAAATGGTGGGAGTACAAGATTTGAGAGCAAAAATAAAATACCAGCAGATGAGTTTGTAGAATTGCAGAAAAGAGTTTCACAATTAGAGAAAGGCCCAACATCATAGAAAATGCTACTACTAGACAAGGGTATAGGTGCTTCTGAAGCTAATTTGTCACAATTGAAAACGAAGTGTGATATGCTATTGGGAGAGCTAACACACATGTGTACAAGCCATCAAATTAACTAAGAGAGAATTAGGGGCCAAATATAAACACATAGAAGATGATTTAGGTCACATTTCACAAATGAAAGGTGACTTAAATTACACAAGACGAGAGGGATCAAATGTGCATGGGGGTGCAGATTTTGCACCAGCAAAACACACAGTTTAGACATGATTCCACTGGTTTGGTGCAATAACTTGTGCAATTAACCTCCAAATGTGATAAGAGTATCAAAATCTGTGCAGAGTGCAAGACAATTAGAGATTGTGGTTGTGAGATTGCAATGGCAGTGTGACAGAGGTAATTGTGAACATGCCGAGTGGAAGTACATACAAAAACAACTTCAGGAAACAGGGAAGACGAATGTGAAAGTGAAAAGCCAGTTAGGACAGCGACATAGAAGCGAAATGCAAAATGTATCCCTGGAAAAAGACATATACACTGTCCCATCCAAAAATGTGGGTGTGGTGCCAGCTGCAAATGGTGGTAACAGTTTTAACAACCTCAAACACAAACACTCACAGGAAAGTGAGTTGATACCTGGCGGCTATCAACCAGGCTTCATCTAGGAGGGATGCACAGAGTCACAGTTCCACAGATGAAGAGGGAGAAGGAGTGAAGCTGACAGGAAAGATATACATGTGCTCCCTTGTGTGAAAGGGAAATGCAGAATGAGACCACTAAAGCACACAGAAACTGCACGTGTAGTACTGGACACCACAGATAAGTCACCATCTGAAGAGGAGGTGGGCCACTGTAGGCCACACGGGAACAGGCAAGAAAATCACCCACATGCAGAACCCAGTAAATTTGTGAAATAACTCAAAGAGTTATTGACGACATTCACTTAAAAGGGCGACTGTACATTGGAGCAACTTTTAGGCAATGTACAACAGCATTTTCAAATATTTTCAACATGATGTGAGGCAAATTACACTTTTCTTGAGTGGTAGATTCCAATAATGCTGGGTTCTTTCACAGTTAAACTGGACAGAATATAACATCATGGGGTAAAAATAAGGAGGAGGTCAGGATATATTTCTCACTATACCGCTCCGGCAATATGCAATGAGGGTGGCATATGCATTGTCAGGAGGCCCAGTAGAATGCCCAACGGAATTCTGGCAGCCTTACAAAGAGCATTCTTAAGATTTAATCTGGACCTAGATCCAGAATCTAGGGACGTGAACGTGATATATTTTCATTTTACAAAGGTAGCGGGCGCCCCTCTCTCGCAAGAACAACCAGACGTGGTCTCCCTCTCACTGTGCTTAGAGAGGCATCAGCTTCACCTCACTGATGATCCCCAACAAGGGTGAAACACGTGTATGGGGTTGCTGGTGGTACTCTCGTTCAGATTGGAATTGCCATTGTATTTCGGTGCTGGACTGCCCCTGGGCAGGACAAAGACTGATATGCAAATGGATATTTCCCATCTGTGAAAGGCACAGTGAGTAAAAGCAGTGGCTGCGAACTCTCAAGTGGTTAATAACCACTGAACAGGTTATCATGTCTGTTCTTGCGAGAGAGGGGCGCCCGCTACCTTTGTAAAACTATTATTTAAGGAACCTGGGATTGGTAACCCTAGGTCTCCTGGGGGCAACCAGACGTGGTCTCCCTCTCACTGTGCTTAGAGAGGCATCAGCTTCACCTCACTGATGATCCCCAACAAGGGTGAAACACGTGTATGGGGTTGCTGGTGGTACTCTCGTTCAGATTGGAATTGCCATTGTATTTCGGTGCTGGACTGCCCCTGGGCAGGACAAAGACTGATATGCAAATGGATATTTCCCATCTGTGAAAGGCACAGTGAGTAAAAGCAGTGGCTGCGAACTCTCAAGTGGTTAATAACCACTGAACAGGTTATCATGTCTGTTCTTGCGAGAGAGGGGCGCCCGCTACCTTTGTAAAACTGATATATTTTCATGCCTTACACCGGAACATGTTATCATAAATAGCGAGAGACTTCCCAAATAAAATTATTCTCGAATGGGTGATTGATCAGGGGACAAAGTTATGGGAGATCATGGAATGCCAGAACCAAAAGGAAAGTAACAGATAAGTAACAAGGAACCAACAACTGACTCTAAAGTAGCTGATATTAAGTCAGAGACCAAGGCGTTAAAAACAGGAAAGGGAAACGTTACTACCCGATACAGTCAGATGGAACAATTACCATATTGGAACACCCCAGGTGGAAGGTAATACACTACCTGAGCCCACATTTCAGTCTGTTCATCCAAGTAATCTGTCCAACTATATGAGTCCCAACTATGGTGGCATGAACTTGATGCCGGATTCTCACCCCAACCCATCGGAACCAAAAAGCTGCACATGTCAGATGTCATTTGGGCCTTATCAGGAGATGGTTGACTGTAGTAAATACGACCCTATAACAATGACCTATGGTGATAGCAATCCGACATTATCAAGGATTGTAGATAGATGGATTGAACTAAGAGGCCGATTCATGGAATAATTAGCGCGGCGCAAGTGGGCAAAAACGTGCGAATCGCAGTGGAATAGCGAAAATCGCAGTGCAAGTGCGAAAATCGCACGAAAAGCAGCGCACATCGATTCATGGAAGGCCGTGCGTGAGAAAACCAGCGGATGTGCGATAAAAAAGTGCGCGGCGCACGTTGGCGCACAGGCCATGTAACTGCGTGTGCCAGGTCACAGCGAAAATCGCACAGGCCACAGCGAAAATCGCACATAGCGCGGCGCACGCAACAAAAGTAGGCGGAACACGGGCATAACACTCGGAATGGGGAACAACTTGCCAAAACGTGGGCGTCACGGGGGAAGTACAGGGCACAAGTGCGCGGAACGCCCACACGCTCGCCTACAACACGTATTCATGGAATAGAATAGGGCAAAAAAGCGCACGCTCAAACCAGCGCAAGGCACAAACACGACCGCCACAAGAAAGCAGGCGGTAGCGTCTCTGCGGCTGTAAGAAATGTGCGCCAAAAGGTGCGCCACCAAATAGCACCTATATACTGCCATGATGAATGTCCTATACTGTGGCCCTCCAGGGCAAATGACGTGCAAAGGGGTACCCACAAACACGGACACCCGCTGACAAAAAATACATGTGCGTGTATACCGGGGTGCGCGGGAAGTCTCACACGCGATTTGGCCGGGTACGTGGATTTCAGGGGTGCGCGGGAAGTTCCACACGCGAATGGCCCCGTGCAAGCAGGGTACGTGTATTTCAGGGGTGCGCGGGAAGTTCCACACGCGAATGGCCCCGTGCAAGCAGGGTACGTGTATTTCAGGGGTGCGCGGGAAGTTCCACACGCGATTGGCCCCGTGCAAGCAGGGTACGTGTATTTCAGGGGTGCGCGGGAAGTTCCACACGCGATTGGCCCAGTGCGAGCAGGGTACGTGTATTTCAGGGGTGCGCGGGAATTCCCACACGCGATTTCAGCAGGGTATGTGTATTTCAGGGGTGCGCGGGAAGTTCCACACGCGATTTCAGCAGGGTATGTGTATTTCAGGGGTGCGCAGGAAGTTCCACACGCGATTGGCCCAGTGCGAGCAGGGTACGTGTATTTCAGGGGTGCGCGGGAATTTCCACACGCGATTACAGCAGGGTATGTGTATTTCAGGGGTGCGCGGGAAGTTCCACACGCGATTCCAGCAGGGTACGTGTATTTCAGGGGTGCGCGGGAAGTTCCACACGCGATTGGCCCAGTGCGAGCAGGGTACGTGTATTTCAGGGGTGCGCGGGAATTTCCACACGCGATTACAGCAGGGTATGTGTATTTCAGGGGTGCGCGGGAAGTTCCACACGCAATTTCATCAGGGTACGTGGATTGCAGTGGTGCGCGGGAAGTTCCACACGCGATTGGCCCAGTGCGAGCAGGGTACGTGTATTTCAGGGGTACGCGGGAAGTTCCACACGCGATTTCAGCAGGGTATGTGTATTTCAGGGGTTCTGGGGAGTACCACACCTGAATTGGCCGTGTGGGTCCTCCCAGGTGTACGCACCACAACCGCCACGGCCCCTGCGGGCAGCCCACGCCACGGGGGACTACCCTGCACCCCTGCTCATGTCCCGCAGGCAGCCCATCCACCATGGGCATGCCCCCCAGCCAACTCACATGTCACCTTGCACTACTGATCAACAATGCATGTCTCCCATCACCCCCACCCCCCAGCCACCAGGGGCACCCAACACCACGCCCCCACTCATGTCTCCCACCACCCCCACCCCCCAGCAGTGTAGGGGCAGCCTCCACCAGGCCCCCACTCATGTCTCCCACCACCCCCCAGCAGTGCAGGGGCAGCCTCCACCAGGCCCCCACTCATGTCTCCCACCACCCCCACCCCCCAGCAGTGCAGGGGCACCCTCCACCAGGCCCCACTCATGTCTCCCACCACCCCCCTGTCACCATGGGCAGCCCCCACCAGGCCCCCACTCATGTCTCCCACCACCCCCACCCCCCAGCAGTGCAGGGGCAGCCTCCACCAGGCCCCCACTCATGTCTCCCACCACCCCCACCCCCCAGCAGTGCAGGGGCAGCCTCCACCAGGCCCCCACTCATGTCTCCCACCACCCCCACCCCCCAGCAGTGCAGGGGCACCCTCCACCAGGCCCCCACTCATGTCTCCCACCCCCCCACCCCCCTGCCACCATGGGCAGCCCCCACCAGGCCCCCACTCATGTCTCCCACCACCCCCACCCCCCAGCAGTGCAGGGGCAGCCTCCACCAGGCCCCCACTCATGTCTCCCACCACCCCCACCCCCCAGCAGTGCAGGGGCAGCCTCCACCAGGCCCCCACTCATGTCTCCTACCACCCCCACCCCCCTGCCACCATGGGCAGCCCCCACCAGGCCCCCACTCATGTCTCCCACCACCCCACTCCCCAGCAGTGCAGGGGCAGCCTCCACCAGGCCCCCACTCATGTCTCCCACCACCCCCACCCCCCTGCCACCATGGGCAGCCCCCACCAGGCCCCCACTCATGTCTCCCACCACCCCCACCCCCCAGCAGTGCAGGGGCACCCTCCACCAGGCCCCCACTCATGTCTACCACCCCCCCACCCCCCAGCCACCAGGGGCACCCTCCACCAGGCCCCCACTCATATCTCCCACCACCCCCACCCCCCTGCCACCATGGGCAGCCCCCACCAGGCCCCCACTCATGTCTCCCACCCCCCCCACCCTCCAGCAGTGCAGGGGCAGCCTCCACCAGGCCCCCACTCATGTCTCCCACCACCCCCACCCCCCAGCAGTGCAGGGGCAGCCTCCACCAGGTCCCCACTCAAGTCTCCCACCACCCCCACCCCCCTGCCACCATGGGCAGCCCCCACCAGGCCCCCACTCATGTCTCCCACCCCCCCCCCACCGCCCAGCAGTGCAGGGGCAGCCTCCACCAGGCCCCCACTCATGTCTCCCACCACCCCCACCCCCCTGCCACCATGGGCAGCCCCCACCAGGCCCCCACTCATGTCTCCCACCACCCCCACCACCCAGCAGTGCAGGGGCAGCCTCCACCAGGCCCCCACTCATGTCTCCCACCCCCCCACCCCCCAGCCACCAGGGGCACCCTCCACCAGGCCCCCACTCATGTCTCCCACCACCCCCACCCCCCTGCCACCATGGGCAGCCCCCACCAGGCCCCCACTCATGTCTCCCACCACCCCCACCCCCCAGCAGTGCAGGGGCAGCCTCCACCAGGCCCCCACTCACGTCTACCACCACCCCCAACCCCCAGCAGTGCAGGGGCACCCTCCACCAGGCCCCCACTCATGTCTCCCACCACCCCCACCCCCCAGCAGTGCAGGGGCAGCCTCCACCAGGCCCCCACTCATGTCTCCCACCATCCCCACCCCCCAGCAGTGCAGGGGCAGCCTCCACCAGGCCCCCACTCATGTCTCCCACCACCCCCACCCCCCAGCAGTGCAGGGGCACCCTCCACCAGGCCCCCACTCATGTCTCCCACCACCCCCACCCCCCTGCCACCATGGGCAGCCCCCACCAGGCCCCCACTCATATCTCCCACCACCCCCACCCCCCAGCAGTGCAGGGGCAGCCTCCACCAGGCTCCCACTCATGTCTCCCACCACCCCCACCCCCCAGCAGTGCAGGGGCAGCCTCCACCAGGCCCCCACTCATGTCTCCCACCACCCCCACCCCCCTGCCACCATGGGCAGCCCCCACCAGGCCCCCACTCATGTCTCCCACCCCCCCACCCCCCAGCAGTGCAGGGGTAGCCTCCACCAGGCCCCCACTCATGTCTCCCACCACCCCCACCCCCCTGCCACCATGGGCAGCCCCCACCAGGCCCCCACTCATGTCTCCCACCCCCCTCACCCCCCAGCAGTGCAGGGGCAGCCTCCACCAGGCCCCCACTCATGTCTCCCACCCCCCCCACCCCCCAGCCACCAGGGGCACCCTCCACCAGGCCCACACTCATGTCTCCCACCACCCCCACCCCCTGCCACCATGGGCAGCCCCCACCAGGCCCCCACTCATGTCTCCCACCCCCCAACCCCCCAGCAGTGCAGGGGCAGCCTCCACCAGACCCCCACTCATGTCTCCCACCACCCCCACCCCCCAGCAGTGCAGGGGCAGCCTCCACCAGGCCCCCACTCATGTCTCCCACCACCCCCACCCCCCTGCCACCATGGGCAGCCCCCACCAGGCCCCCACTCATGTCTCCCACCACCCCCACCCCCCAGCCGTGCAGGGGCAGCCTCCACCAGGCCCCCACTCATGTCTCCCACCACCCCCACCCCCCAGCAGTGCAGGGGCAGCCTCCACCAGGCCCCCACTCATGTCTCCCACCACCCCCACCCCCCTGCCACCATGGGCAGCCCCCACCAGGCCCCCACTCATGTCTCCCACCCCCCCACCCCCCAGCAGTGCAGGGGCAGCCTCCACCAGGCCCCCACTCATGTCTCCCACCACCCCCACCCCCCTGCCACCATGGGCAGCCCCCACCAGGCCCCCAATCATGTCTCCCACCACCCCCACCCCCCAGCAGTGCAGGGGCACCCTCCACCAGGCCCCCACTCATGTCTCCCACCACTCCCACCCCCCAGCAGTGCAGGGGCACCCTCCACCAGGCCCCCACTCATGTCTCCCACCACCCCCACCCCCCAGCCACCAGGGACACCCTCCACCAGGTCCTCACAATCCCCAATCATGTGCGTAATGGTCAGCCTCCACAGCCAAAAAGCCCTACCAAGTAAACCATTCACCTACATGGAAATGGAAATTACATGTTACACCCCCAATGTTCATGAAGCTAATGAACCCATGTCCGTCACACACAATGGTTGCAATTGAATGGGAAAACACCCAACATGACATGCATGAAACCAATGAGATGATACCACACAGTGAAGTATGAAAACAAAATTGTATTGAAAAAAATAAAGAATGCTAAAGAAAGGAAACAAACTACAATGGGAATGAGAAAAAATAAGCTGCATGTCCGTATTAAAAAAAAAAACTGCAAATCAGATTAAAAAAAAATGTTGTCCAAAGTCAAATGTAAAAAAATCTCTATGCAATAAAGAACTATGTAAAAAACTAACAAGGGTCCATGAGCCCAACTGAACAAAGGAAACCTACTAAAAAACCTAACTAAAAATCAACTATATACAAAAAGTGGAGCAGTGTCCGTCGACTCCAAATCATAATAAGAAACAAAGGAAACCTAAAACTAAAGAACTATAAACAAAGGCGGCGGGCAAGTCCAGCGGCTCACTCCGTGGTGTCCCGGGCCAGGGCATCATCGAACTCCTGTTCGATGTCCCGGAGGCGGTCCAGTTCCATGGCCCCGAGGGTCCGCAGGGACGACGCCGTGTCCTCCTCCAACCCCCTGCGGATTGCCCCGAGGCACTCGGCCCGCCTCAGGGCCCTCCGCATGGAGTTCTCCGCCCTGACCATTGTGAGCCGCGCCTCTTCCGCCCGCCGCCGCTCCGCACCTATGGCGTGGCCCAACCGCTGCCACACGGAAGACACTCTCTGTCCTGGGTCCCCCTGCCCTCCGGCCGATGCCTGCCCCTCCGATGTGGAAAGCCCCGAGCCTTCATGTCTCCCACCATATTGCTGCTGCTGCTCTGCCTCTGCCCGTGCACTGCCTCCTGCTGCCTGCACATCCTCCGCCGGCTGGGGTGCAGTTGTTGATGTGGCCACCCCTGCTGGACCTCCGACTCCCGACTGTGGCAGGGATGCCTCCTCCACCAGCCTGGTCGCACCGTCAGAGGCAGCTCCACAGGGCACCCAGGTGACTGATGGGTGGGAAGATGGCACAGAGGACGACTGGCGCGTAGGGGGTCCAGTTGAGGAGGGGGTCGGAGCAAGCCCCATCAGACGGAGGAATCCGGCCTGGGTGACCTGTCCCAGCAGGCTGACGTGGTCAACGAGCCATTCGAGATGACGTGCAGTCTCTCCATGAAAAGATTGCAGGTCACCTCGCATGGCCCGTTGACGCAACGCCACACCAGCCAGGACAGGCTCAACCCGGACCTGGATGGCCACGTCCGCAGGCAGAGGAAGGCCAGTTGACGTCAGCTCATCCCCTGCCTGAAAACGGGTCTGGATGTAGGCATCCCTGCTGGTGCAAGATGATGCAGGGACAGGATCGGGGACAGGATTGCACACAGGCACCTCCGCGGCGGCCTGTGCTGCCTCCTGTCCCTGGTCCTGCACTGCACCACTAGCACCAGTGGGATCCCCACCTCCAGACCCCGTCTCTGGTGCTTGCACGGCCTCCTCCTCCACCAAACCCCCCACCAACCTGGATGACTCCGTGCCATCTTCCCCTGTTGGGCCCTGTGGGGTCCCAGCTGCCCCTTATGCTGCCGAGGAGTCCAACTGCAACCTCCGCCTCTTGGACCTCCCCCCGGCAGCTGCGGCCTGGGACGCGGCACCGGACTCCTCACTCCCCGACGAGATGACAACACGGGAGGGGAGCCGGGCCTTGCGTCTCCGGCTGGCGGTCGGATCCCCGCCGCTGTGCTCCACAGCACCTTCTCCGCCCTCTTCATCAGTTGACGCTGCAGACAGGGAGAAACAAAACACAGGCATCAGGGCACTGTACAATGGACACATACACACATGACAGTTGCACATGAGTGGCATTGGCAAACCTCAGACATGTCATCACAATCCCCAACACACATGTCATTGCAACTCGCACACATGAGCCATACCACAGCCATATCACAACTGCCAGCACCATCCATACACATACAACAGCATCAGCAGCCAAAGGGGAGCCAGACATCACATGCAACACAGGAAGTGCACCACACATGTACACACACCACCACACTTGCATGCATGTGTACACCTCTGCCAAGTGTCGCACTGTTCAGACGGCCATCCATGTCACACCTGCCAATCAGGCTTCCACATACCGCTGTCACATGCATCCATGTTGCATCACTGTTGCACCCTTGTCAAATACACACACATGCACATGTACACAGTGCTCATGCATGCAGCCGAAAACAACATACATGCGTGACATCACAGACATGTCTACTTACATACACATTCATACAAACATGTGTGCACGCACAACTGCATTTGCCATGCAAGCCTACACACACAAGCACCATCCATGTCTCACACATTACAGCCCTCGCATGTGTCAGCCCCACGGCCCTGTACACCCCCACCCATACTCGACCCCATACAAACAGATGTGCAACCTGCACACTACCGAATAATCACCACACGCACTGCTCACAATCAGGATGCATGTACACTCACCGCTCGACTCCAGACAGGTCTGCTTCTCTAGGACCTGGACGTTGAGCGCTGGGGATATGCGTTCCAGGACCCCCATCTGTTCTTCCGACAAGTGGCCCCGGCACCCCTTGGCATCCGCTGCCTTCAAGAGGCGCCGGGCCTTGTTCAGGGTCCTGGACCTGTAGTCCTCCCAGCGCTTCCTGACATGTTGTAAGTCCCGGACTGCCACCCCCTCCGCGTTGATGGCAGTCACGACGTCAGTCCAGATCCGAGTCCGTCCTTCCTTGTCGGCGCGGGAACTTCCGAAGAGGGCATCATACTGCCCCAGGACTTGCTCCACCAGGACACCAACTTCGGTGGCACTGAAGCTGGTGCCCCTCTGCCTCTCTGGCCGGGGGTTGTCAGTGGTCACAGATGGTGTTTGCCCCGACATGACAACCCCAGAGGCAGGAGTGGGTGGGCAACTGGGTCCTGGGGCTGGGCTGTGGAGCGATGGAATTCCAGTCGGGAGTCTTCGGTTCCAGCAGGGGTGGTCACAGCAACAGCACCCCTGGCTGATGTGCAGGCAGCAAATGGCAGTGCACGTGGGCAGCAGGCAGTCAGGCAGCAGCAGATGGCAGGTGGGAGCGTGCTCGGGGCTCTGGGGGGCAGTAGTTCGGCCTTCTGGGCAGGAGCGTGGTCTTCCGTGTGCTTACGCGTGGCCAGCTTGGTACGGAGTGATTTGGCACGTGAAAATCCTGCACGTCAGCGTGAAAATCGAGGAAAGGCCCTTAGCGCATAAGCGCGTCAGCACGCATACGCGATTCTATTGGACCAAAGGCCCTCAGCGCGTAAGCGCGTCTGTGACGTGACCCGCACGGGTGTTTCCCACACAGCACGTGATGACAGAGCACACGTGGAAAGACTGCACGTCAGAGTGCCATCGCGTGTAATTGGACAGCACGTAAGAGTCTCATCGCGTGTAATTGGACAGCACGTCAGAGTCTCATCGCGTGTAATTGGTGGAAATGGCCGTACACGCAGAAGTGACAAAGCGTGTAATTGGTGGAAATGGCCCTAGCGCGTACACGCCGCGTAAGTGACGCTGGACGTGTGGGCCTGTATAAAAGGTACGTGTAGAACACCATTTCCTTGTACGTGCTTTTCGTGGAGAGCGAGTGGGTGAATTCTGTACTTCTTGTCGTTTCACACGCGATTTACTTCACGGCGTTTCAAGTTCGTATTCCCTGTTACCTCTGACAGCTTTTTCTCTTTTTTCTCTTTTACTGGTTTACCTGGGCCTGTTCCCTCAAACATTGTTCCCTTCTACTGTTGTCCTGTCTCCTCAGACAGCGTACAAATCTTCTTTTGGCGGGGGTGTTGCCAACCAAACGTGCTCCTTTTTCACGCTCTTTTACCTGGCAGACGGTGAGTCATGCACGTATCTAACATCTGTGCTTGCCCCGTGTGTAGCCTACCCCTTCAGAGGTCATTCTAGGCTGCGTGTGACACGCATACGTTCATTCTTGTGTTACTGGGTGCCACAGCGTAGTGCAGGTTTTTCTTTCTGCACACGTGGTCTAGGAGGGGTTGCGTGCACGTCATCTCCCTTTTTTGGGGCTCCTGTGCGTAGCGTGACCCGTCATCTTTCCCCAGGGGTTACAATCAGCCTTGCAAGAGCACTAGGGTACAATTACCATCTGGTACCCAACCCCTTTGACCCCCAATTGCCCAGGACAATAGTTTACAGCCACTCCCATATGCACATCTACATCAGTGCCATGGCTGGGAGGCGAGGATTCCGTAAGGGTGGCAAAGGTGGAAGAGCCACAAGTGGTGGCCGTGGTGGATCCGGTAGGGGACGTGGTCGTTACTTGCAGGGTAAGCCTGTCCCCCCATGTGTGGAGGACCAGTCAAGGGCACCCATAATCCCCCCCCTCCCGTTGAGGCTGATGTGGCTGACACCATCCATGCTCAGCCCTTGTTGGACCAGCCCATTGTGGCACCAGACCTGGCTGACTCCATGGCTGACTTCCAGGTCAGCAGGCCTATGACACGTGCGCTGGTGCACGTTGATGTCACCATGCCACGTGCATCTGGGGCAGCAAGGTCATCTGCTGCACCAAGTAGGCAGGGCGGAGAGGCTGCAGGGGCAGCTGCGGCTCCATCCACCCCAACCCTCACACACCCAGCCAGGACAGTGTCGGTCCTAGTCCATGCTGCTGACATTCCCCCTGACACCATCACACTAGAGCCAATGCCTGCACCAACTCCCATGCTGAGTGTGCAATCCCACACTCCTGATACAGAGTCCACCAGGGCTCCTGCCCCTAGTGTCCAGAGTGGCGCAGGACACTCAGGATCACCACCACCTTCCAAGCGGAAGAGGAAGAGTGCTCGTCCGGCACAGGCTGATGCCCCAGACACGGCTACACAGTACGGCCCGTCCAGGAAGCCCAGCTTCACGGATGACGAACTGAATGCACTTGTCGAGTATGTGTCCACACATGACAACGAGATGGTCATTGTTGCAGGATCCAAGACCACACCTGCACAACGCCAGGCACACTGGCAGACCGTTGCGGACATCGTAAGTGCCCTTGGAATCGTGAGGCGCACAGCCAATGATTGCTATAAGCGCTGGAATGACCTAAAGCGCAGGGCAAAGAGTAAGCTGGCCTCAAGTCATGCCGCAACTCTAGTGACTGGAGGTGGGTCTCCAGTAGCAGACATGGAACTCACTCCACATGAGTCAGTCGCTGGGACCTACGTCACAGAGGAACAGATCCAAGGCGTGGGAGATCTGGCTGATTACGAGGCATTGTCCGGTGAGTGCACATGCATGTGTGTGTCATCCATGTGCATGGTGTGTGTGTGAGGGCTTCTGTTTGTGTGCCAGGTGAGAGTGTGTGCGCCTGAGTCGTATGGGTCAGCCATGTGCTTCATGCAATACATCCTGCGCAGCTGCATTTGGCCATAGCAGTATCCCTTCTGCCAACAGTAGACATCTAGCCCAACTGCACGCCAGTTGCCCTTGAAGTGTCACCTTGCCACAACATTGTTGCTTATTTTTCACTGTTCATTCAGTCAGATTGTTTGCATTCCACCACCTTTACTAGGCATGTCGCAGTCCACTAGTCACATGTCTGACATGGCTATGGTAAAGTGGAGTGACTTTGTTACCTGGATATCATTTGTTCACACATGTCCCTGTGCAATTGGACCATTTCAGACTGGCAGCTCCAGGTGAAAAATCTGACCTGTTAGAATTAGAAAAGCTATTACATGCAGGAACTGGACTGAATGAATAGGTGCTGCCCTCCTCTCCATCTTCACTCAATAGCAATGGTACATGCCATCTGTGTGATGGCATGTGTGTTACACCTGGCAATCACAGGCCAATGTGTGATGCCACTGCCA